>NC_069657.1:156498106-157154356 GCF_027244095.1 Hemicordylus capensis | reverse complement strand
GCTTTGCTCTGCATCGAAAGGGATGGAAACCTCACCTAGTTTATTTCTGCCCTTTATGCAATTGTTAAAGGCACATGAGAGTTGCCACAAAAAAGATGGCAGGATACAACCCTATAGGCTATCTGGAAGGAAGTAGCTAGTGTTTGCATATATTTATTCCACATTTAGTATATTGCTCATTGACCAATGAGGAAACACAGACAAATCTCTAGCCAGAGATAAAAATTATTGTTTGCAGCCATGCAGAAGGTAATTGAAGACAACTCAGTTTGAAGACGACTCGGAAGCCAGCTGGCTCAAAATGCAGCAGCCTGCCTGCTTATCGGCAGCAGAAAATATGATTATGTTTCACCTTTGTTGAGGTTGCTCCATTGGCTGCCAGTTCGCTTCCGGGTCCAATTCAAAGTGCTGGTTATCACCTATAAAACCCTTCAGGGTTTGGCTCCTGTGTACTTTCAGGACTGCCTCTCCTGTCCAACTTCGACCTACCCTGTGAGGTCGTCTCAGGTGGGCCTTCTCAGAGTTCTGGACCCAGGGGAGGTATGTGGGGCCCAGGCTTGTGGTAGGGCCTTCTCTGTTGCAGCCCCCTCCTTATGGAACACCTTGCCTCCTAGGATTCATAATGCCACCTCCCTTCTGTCCTTTAAGAAGCTTCTGAAAACGTATCTATTTTGCCAGGGTTTTAGTTCTCAGTATGTGTGTTTGGGTTTGTTTGTTTGTTTTGTCTTCACTGTTGTCATTTTAATTTATTTAAACTGCCTCGAGTCTAAAGAAGTCAGGTAGTCAGTAAATTCATTCATTCATTCAATCCTCTGCCTGCAAAACACCAATATATCAAGAAGCTGTAGGCAATAAAAGCTGTCATCTTATTTTAATTCAGTCAGGTGTTGCTGTTTCATTCCCTTTCCACCTCCCCTGCTTTGCCACCTATTGGGGGCATAAGCAACTACTTCAGTCAGACTAAAATCTACACCAAAAACTTTTAACACTTGAACACATACAACATAAAACAGAGATTGTTTCAATTCAAATGTAATATCTGCTCTTTAAATAATTTTATAATTAACATCATACTGTTGAAATAGGATGTCTTCATCACATACGAAGATATGAAAACACAAAACCTGAATATCCTACTATGCGACATTTTGCAACTTCAGACAAAAAAAATGTAAAGATGAGTACTCACCAATTCTTTTCTAAGTTGAATAAAAAACTGTTTGCACTTAAAAGAAATTTTTACAATCTTCAACCTAAATGAAATAAAAAACAGAATGATGTAATGTGTCTTTAAATATTTAAATTGCCATAGACCCAAAACATCTGAGCAGGCCATGGCATACATTCAAGTTAGCATCCAAGAACAAGGGGCAGGGGAAAGGCTTACTCATCCAATCCCACGCCAGCATACATTTCATTCTTGTAGCATGACTGACTTTTAACACTGAGGAAAGAATATAATTTGATGCTAGCAAATCTAGGGATGGGCCCGGACCGGTCCGGAGGCCATTGTAAAGGCGTCCAGACCTGGGCGGTCTGGTTTGGGTGGGGGGTTCCTTTAAGAGCGGGGGGAGGGTTTACTTACCCCTCCCACCACTTTCCTGCTCTGGCGCCGTAATTTCAGTAGTAATTGGGGCGGCAGGATACCTCCCTGCCGCCCCTTCCCTGTTGTCGCTATGAAAAACTCCCAGGAGTCATTTGCGCGCGCTCACGTCACAGAGACGTGAAGCGCACGCACAACATGCATGCACGCAAAGGACTCCTGGGAGTTTTTCATAGTGACAGCGGGGAATGGGCGGCAGGGAGATATCCTGCTGCCCCAATTACTACTGAAATTACAGCGCCAGAGCGGGAAAGCGGCGGGAGGAGTAAATAAACCCTCCCCCCGCTCTTAAAGCCACCCCCCACCCCAGTGCCGGACCACAGTTTGACGGTTCCGTGCACACCCCTAAGCAAATCTACCTTAGAAAAGGCAATTTCACCAGTGGAATTATCCAGCATACAGGCTGGGATCCCAAAAGGTCCATATGTGATGTTTTGCACTCACCAGGGCTTTTCAAGCTCCCCCTTCCCACTGCAGCTCTAAGTGCCACTCCTGAGGGTCTTCTACAGAGCAGTATGCAATACAAGAAAGGGAGGGGATGCAGCTGAAGCAGGGGGAATCAGCAACCTCAGTACACAGAAATGCTTTCTGCATACGGATGGAGGTTCTTTGGATCTCAGCCACAGAAATTTGTTATATAAATTTCATATAATGTATAATTTAATGTATGCATATATTATATGCATACTTGATAATGCATATAAAGTATGCACATCATGCACACTTGAAGAATCGATTCATTATGCCTTTAGCCACTTCAACACAAATCTCAAAGAGCAAGAGAAAAATCCAGTGCCAATAGTACCAGTTGCAGCTTTTACCTCTCAGTTTATTCTCCAAATAATTAACTACTTTTCAATTAGTTCTTAATGTTGCATACTGTTTAACACCACTTTTCTTTTACAGGTTTAATCCCTTTGTTTATGCATGGAAATGTTCAAGGTTTTAATTAAACTGAAACTATTGTGAGGATCTATTGAGAATAAGTACACTGGATCCAAATAACTTAAATCCAAAGATGCTATTGCTTGAGCAGAAGGAAGTTCTCCTCGAGGTGGACTCCCCCAATGTTTGAACATTTTCCCTCCTGCTTCAACTCTTCACATCCCCATCACATTCCAGAATTCCCCAATCCTCTCAAGAGTGGCTTTTGGAGGGCACAATAAGCTACAGCAGGGAAACAATGACAGAAAAGCTCTGCTGCATGAACAGAGTTCTGCTCACACATTTTAGGATCAAACCCATACCCCTTTGGAAGACAGAAAACTGGTTTCTAGCAATTTTTCCTCTCAAGATGATCACTTCATAATCACTTCTTTTCCTACAGCACAGCAGATATGTGACTGAATGAAGCAATCCAATTGTCATCCATAGGTTCTGCAAGTTTGTTTTGTTATACACCTTCAAAAATCAAGCAACAATTACTCTGAGTATCCCCAAGGAAGTTTTTGATATGACAAGATATTTAGATATGCTCTCAGTCTGCACTCAGGGCTTCTAGGACCTAATCAGTATAATACCTAGAGACTGGAAGGCATTCCATTCTTTTAAAAAAGGAAACTCCCATCTTCACGTGGTATCTTTTCCTCCAGTTTCAAAATCCCTCTACTTGACAGCTAAATGTGGCATTCAAAGACCGTAAAAACTGTGGGTAACTTTGCTGGTCCATTTTTGGTGTTTTTATGATTTATGATTATATAGCCTCGGGAGAAAATTTTATGAAAGGCAGTATATCACTCAGGAAATTCAAAAGCCACATCCACTCAGTACAGCAAAACATAGGCTCCAGTACTGGAAATAACTGAGGTACTATCAGTAGCAGCCAATGAGGGCAGTGGCGATGGCGGGGGGATTGCGGTGAGAGGCATCTTTAAAAATAAATTAGCAAGTTCTTACCAAAGTTACCACAGCACTTGCAAACTGTATGGGGGCGGTCCTCCACCAGGCCTCCCACCCACGCACAGGGGTGGGGTCCCTGGCCTCTGCCCATGCACAGAGGCTATTTGCATGGCCAGCAACCCCATGCTGACCACGCACGAGCAGAGGTCAGAGCATCGCCACCACTCCACATGTAATGCCGGGGGGAGCGCCACTGCCCCAGACAGTTTTTGCAGGTTCTTCAATAACAATGGTAAGCACCTCATTTATTTTTAAAGGTGCCTCTTGCCACCCCGCCTGCCCTCACTAGCCGCTAGTGGGTAGCATCACACAATCCTCTACCATAAAAGCCTTGGGTGTGTGGCCGTGCCGCCCGTGTCTTTTTCGCCCGTTCTGGGCATGCGCAGAGCGCATGCCCAGATCGGGCGAAAAAGATACGGCCGCCCAGAGACGGGCGGCCATGCTGGACCAGGCGGTGGCCGCGGCGGAGCGACTGGCTCCGATGGCGGCCGCCGCCGTTACGGCGAGAGGGCCAGGAGGAGCAGAAGCGGCGGGCCGAGGAGAAGCGGCGGCCGCCGCCAATGGCAGGAGGAGAGTGTGGCCGAGGCAGCGGCGGAGCTGTGGCCTCGGACAAAGGTAGGGGTGGCCGCGGCGGGGTGACTGGCCCCGATGGCGGCGGCCGCGACGCCGGCGAGAGTGTGGGTGAGGCGGTGGCAGGGCGACTAGCCCCGATGGCGGCTGCGGCCTCAGCAAGAGGTGGCGGTAGCCATGGCGGCCGAAGAGGAAAGGACTGGGCCCTCTTGTGGCCGCACTCGGGGGGCGGGGCCGTAAATAAACCTCTTTTCCCCTTAAGGCTAGCGCCCGTTATTACAACGGGCTAAAATTACTAGTTGTTTATATATAAAGCTTATTTCTCTTTCAGTTGACCACTGACCTCCCCAGTAGTGAATCACACTGATTAAAAGATGAATTCTATTTTTTGAAATAATTCCCGGGGCTTAGCCCCTCAGACCCTACAGGACAATTTTCAATCTTCCTGGGAAAGGGGCATGCCGACTAAATTGGGCTTTACCCCTCCCTACTTGCTGTAGACCGTGACCAGGTGAAAACAGTAATCAAACAGAGGATAATGGACACTGAGCTCCAGGCTGACCTAGGCAGGGTTCCATCCTTCCTGTCCGTGGAAAGGCTCAAATATTCTGCCTCCCCCGCCATGTACCTGTCACAGCTAGAAATCCCAAGCCACAAAAGGACTTATACCCTCGCCCATTGTCATTCCCTTCCCTCTGCTGTATTGGATGGCAAATACAGAAAGATCCCAATTGCAGAGGGACTTTGTCCCTGTGACACTGGGAAGGTAGAAACGCCAGAACATATACTCCTCTTTTGCCCCTTTTACAGAGACATACGTGCTAGGCTTATATTTCCACTACTTCACAAGTACCCGGGCTGCCCAAACCATGTCTATACCTGGTTGCTGCTTTAGAATGCAGACCTGGTCCTCACATATAACACTGCCAAGTTCTGCATGGCAGCATGTAGGATCCGCCGGTTCGTGACTGCCAGGCTATTCTCTTGCATCAGCTCTGCACAGTTTTAAACCACTGATTATTTTATCTTTTTAGCATTCCTAAAATTGCCTTATTTTATATACCACATTTTAGCCACTGCTTTTTGCATTTTATGTTTCACATTTTATATGTTCATAGGTTTTTTTTTAAAAAAAACTGTTTAATAATCTCATAGCTACCCTCTTTTCTAAGGGTAGCAGCTTTATAGTATTATAATATAGCTTTATACTGTTAGAGTAGTAATTTTAAAGTAATATAGTTTTATGGTTCCATAATTTGTTTTTATTACTTTGAATTATGCTCTACTGTTCTATCTTATGCTGGTCTTGGATCGTAATAAAAATGATTGATTGAACAACCTTAGGTAATGTGTATTTGGTCCATAAAAACCAGTGACTGCAGGTTTAAACAGAACATCATAACACTGGCATCTGTCTAGATCCAATCTGGAAAAGCTAGAGGTTGATTCCAGCCACGCAAGAGTGAGTTCTTTTACAGAAGTCACCCATTCCCTGCTGCACATCAGATGGGTAGGATAAGATCACAGGCAAGACCTACTGGCTGGCACAATGAAGCTTCTGGCTAGCAGAGCAATTGCAAGAAACATGACTAGCTGCATAGTGCCAGTCAAAAGCAAGCCAGTAGAAAAATCATAACACAGCTGAATGGTTTATTTTATTATTAGGAATACTTATATGCCATTTTCCCAATAAAAAGTTCACAAAGCCATTTATATAGCACAAGGAATATGCAAGTTTCACTATCTCACACAAAACGACGTATAGTTCAGGGTCATATCATTTTGCTGACTGAAGCTGTGCACCAATGCAACTAAGAGCACAGAAAGAAACAGGAAACCGTAGCAAAAGCAGACATTAGGGGAGTACTTCCACAGAACAGTAACTACAAATATTTTGTTTTGCATGCAATTCTGCAACCATGGCTGAAGTTGGAGAGGCAGTCACGGCCTCAACCAGGAAAGGGATTTGAACCCCTGCCTCCTAATGTTGTTTGGATTACCTGACTAGCACTCTACAGTTGAAGTTACTAGTTTTCCCCTTCCTGTTATGTTTCATTGGTGACTATACCCCTTTCATTGTTACGCCCCCAGGACCCTTCTGCTGCAAAAACAGTCGTACAGTATTCAATTCTGTGGATGCCGAGCACATCAGTAATGAATTGTACTAAGAATATTGACTTTAGATATGTATTGGGGTAGAGACAGGAAAATGGTTGCATCTGCCAGAGGTAGAATTGAACTTGTCTCCCTCAGTTCCATATGCAACATGTTTCCATACTAGGCGAGGCTATCAAGGCTGACAAGCACAGCAGGGAAGGGTGCTGACTACTATCGCTGTCATTCTCACTGACCATGTCTGGAAGAGAAGGAAAGGAATGGGTTAAATGTTACCAGCCCTGCAGTTTTGATGCCGCTGTCTAGTAATTGGTATGGTTACTGGGAGAGTTGTCTGGGGGCAAGATAATGATTAGTGGCAATGACTGCAGTTTTAGACACTATGAGAGTAGATTTTACTCCTGTTGCATTTCTTTTAACACATTTATTGTGCTGCTGTGCAAGGATAATGACACCACCTAGTTTGTCTGGTAGAAGCAATGATACGGCTATAAGCCGTAAACACACTGTCATAGAATGAAGCTACCCATGCTTCAGGCAAGTAAATTTCTAAAGTGTACTGTATTTCGTAATTGCATAAAACTTGCTAGCTATATTATTAATTAATGTCAAAATATACAATACCAGATGTCAAAGAGTCAAATACATATTAGCAATAACTCTTGTTCCCAAGACATGACTCTGCGTGTGGTCAGGTAGATAAATGGATCCGAGAGTATCATGTCTATCCAAATAAGGAACCCCTGTGAGATTGTATCAATTCTTAACAACACTGAATAAAAAGTAGGTCAGACTAATTCACCCTGATGGGATTTTATAGTCTCCCAAGGAGACTGTATTGCCACACTGCTCTATGTGCAACACACATTAAAAATATTTACTACTGTTTACTTCAATCAGTTAAGAGGCTCCAAATGTTTTAAGGCGTGCACATGCACATACACACTCATTCACTATATGTAACAGCAGAGTGAAGCAAAATAAAATGTGCTATGTATGGAACACACATTAAGCTGCAAACCAGATACTTACACACATTTAAATAAAAATACAGAGTAACAATATTTGGTACAATATCATTTTTTACTGTAGTAAAAGTCATATAGTATGACTAATAAATGCAGGGTTTTGAAAATGAAGCAGCAGCTTTCTAATGTTGTTTAACAAATAGTTTCAACAACTGTGTAATTATAAGAATCTAAGGCAGAGAGAATGCCAATAAGTTAAAATGAGATCCTACTATAAAGACCTGAAGGCTTGTCACAAGTAGCAATAGAAGAGACACAAGTGCACGGCACATCTTTTTTACCATGCTTCTAGAATCTCATGTAGAGGGAACTTGTCCATACTCTAGCAAGGAGATGGGAGAGTCACTAAGGCATCTTCCATGTGCAAAGTGGCTCTAACTCTAAATGCGAATGTTTTCAAACATCTACACAGTGGGCTTTAGATGTATCCATGGTTGGTATGTATGTATGTATTTTATTGTTACATTTATATACCGCCTTTCGTTAAAAAACAACACCAAGGCGGTTTACAAAAGTTAAAACATACAATAAAAAGGCAATAAAACATCAAGCTAAATACACACACACACACACACACACACAATACAGGCATAAAAACAATACAACAGATAAAAACACACAGAAGCAGCAGTAAAAACGATTATGTAAAAGCCTGGGTAAAAAGCAAAGTTTTAACAAGCTTTCTAAAAACCGTGATGGAGACCGAGGAGCGAATGGCCACTGGGGGAGCATTCCAAAGTCTGGGAGCAGCAACAGAGAAGGCCCTGTCCCGAGTGCACAACAGCCAGGCCTCTCTCATTGTCGGCACCCGGAGCAGGGCCCCCTCAGATGTCCTTGTCAAGCGGGCAGCAACCCTTGGGAGCAGGCGGCCCCTCAAATACCCCGGGCCCAAACCGTTAAGGGCTTTAAAGGTCAAAACCAGCACCTTGAATTGGACCCAGAAACGAACCAGCAGCCAGTGCAACTCTTTCAGAATGGGGATGATATGCTCCCAACGGGCAGCTCCAGATAAAACCCTCGCTGCTGCGTTTTGCACTAGCTGCAGTTTCTGGATATTCTTCAAGGGCAGCCCCACGTAGAGCATGTTACAGTAATCCAGCCGCGACGTGACTAAGGCATGGGTAACCGTGGCCAGATCTGCCTTCTCGAGGAAGGGACACAGCTGGCGCGAGTCAGGAAGGCCCCACTCTGTATGCACATGTGCACACACTACCTTATTACTGCCACCCAGGACAAAACTCATTCCACATAGAGATGAAAAAAATGAGAGAGAATACTGGTCAAGAGCTATTCTGATCATTATCAGACAGGCGCACGCGTACCTGGTACTTCTGGCCACTTCCAGCCAAGAGGTATGCTGCCACACCGAAAGTTTTTACCGGCAACGAGCACCGGTGGGGGGAAAGAGGCAGGAGGGGTAAGTGCACACACACACACACACACCACCCTTAAAGTGATATCCCCTGGCATCAAACTTCAAAACACCCCCCCCCCCCCGTGGTGTATGAACCTGTTTGGAGGCTCATAAAAGGGCCTCCGAAAAGGTTCGTGCACATCCCTACCATCTAGCTCAGTATTGTCTACACTGACTGGCAGCAGCTTCTCCAGAATTTAAGGTAGAAGTCTTTCCCAACCCTACCAGGAGATGCCAAGGACTGAACCTGGGACCTTCTGAATGCAAAGCATATGCTCTACCACTGAGCTATGTATGCCCACTACAGGTGAAACTCAGAAAATTAGAATATCGTGCAAAAGTCCATTAATTTCAGTAATGCAAATTAAAAGGTGAAACTGATATATGAGACAGACGCATTACATGCAAAGCGAGATAAGTCAAGCCTTAATTTGTTATAATTGTGATGATCATGGCGTACAGCTCATGAAAACCCCAAATCCACAATCTCAGAAAATTAGAATATTATATAAGCATGCATATGTATTTATAAAGTATAAGCATGCATATGTATTCAGTACTTGGTTTGGGCCCCTTTTGCAGCAATTACTGCCTCAATGCGGCGTGGCATGGATGCTATCAGCCTGTGGCACTGATGAGGTGTTATGGAAGACCAGGATGCTTCATTAGTGGCTTTCAGCAATTCTGCATTGTTTGGTCTCATGTCTCTCATCCTTCTCTTGCCAATGCCCCATAGATTCTCTATGGGGTCAGGTCAGGCGAGTTTGCTGGCCAATCAAGCACAGTACACTGTATACTTTTCAGAGGTCCAATATTGTTCTATTCTTCAATCCTTGTCTTCTTGGTTCCATGTAATATTCTAATTTTCTGGGATTGTGGATTTGGGGTTTTCATGAGCTGTACGCCATGATCATCACAATTATAACAAATTAAGGCTTGACTTATCTCGCTTTGCATGTAATGCGTCTGTCTCATATATCAGTTTCACCTTTTAATTTGCATTACTGAAATTAATGGACTTTTGCACGATATTCTAATTTTCTGAGTTTCACCTGTATACCTCACCTGGAAAAATGATCACATTGGCCCTCTCCATACCAAACTCTGCATCCCCTACCTTCCTACTCAGCCTTTGAAGTTCCTTCTGTATGATTCTACTCCACTCTGTGTCTTCCTGTTGTGGTCCTATATTACCCTCCTGGTCTCATTCTTGATTTTTCCTTCTCTTCTGGTTCCTTCTACATTCAATCATATTACAAACTCCCCCATTCACAAAAAAGGCATTCTTTGAATCATTTCGGTCCTTTAACTAGTATCTAAATTCCACTCTACCCTTTGCCTTCAATTTTGTGCCATATGCTATTTAATAAGATGGTATGATGGCGATAAAATATGCATCCTGCTAACTGAACAAAGAGGCACCTTTTAAAAGTGGTGATTCTCTTTATTTAGCGGGGGAGAGCAACTAGCCCTATCTGTCCCAAACACAGCATCCCTCCAGTGGCTGTTGCTAGTGCCTGTCCTATGTTTTTTTTTTAGATTGTGAGCCCTACTTTTGTTGTAAAGCAGTATATAAATATTTGTCATATTCGTATCCTCCAAAGGAACACAATCTTATTCCCAAGACCTCTTTAATGCATAAATAAAATAGAACATAAAACAGATGTTAAAAGTAGCAAAAAAGTGTCACACATCAGCTTCGGTGCTATACAGTAATGGCTGAAACATGCTCTTAAATACAGTAACTCAACATCATGGCTCAGCGAAACCAACCGTAACTAGGCAATCCTGTTACAGTGTCATCCAGTCCTATTACAAAAACCCCAACAACTGTTACAGAGTTGACTGACACTGTAACAGGATTGGCTAATTACAGTCAGTTTTGCTGAGCCATGAGGTTGTACTTAAGAGCATATTTCAGCCATTACTGTAGAGCACTGAAGCTGATGTGTGACAGTTAAACATTTGTTACTTTTAACATCTGTTATATGTTCCAATTTATTTGCACATTAAAGAGGTCTTGGAAAAAAGCAATATGCTATTTATTAGGGTTGTTCAATAAATCAAGCCAACAGACCCAATTCTGATTGGACCCTATCAGACAATTTTTCATTGGCTCAGATTTGATGAAGACAAAAATAGCCTATATCGTCCAATCCAATCAGATCAGATACATGGATTTTCAATGCATCCTGTATCAGATTAGTAGGGGCCTTACCTACCAGCAGCATGGCTCTCCTTTCTTTGAATTTCAATAGGCAGGAGAAGCACAATTTTAAAAGCTCCAGTTTCTTTCCCGGCAGCCAGCCCGTAACGTTTTGAAGTAGTATCGCTGTACTGCTGCATTACTTTAAAAAACCACTGGCCACCCCCTGTGAGGTTTTCAGGACCTCCAGTTTGCTTATGACATCCACATTTACCCCAATAATCAATAAAAAATTAAAAATAAGCAACACTATCACTATTATTTATTTATTTTATTTATATGCAGCCCTTCCGAAAATGGCTCAGGGCAGTTTACATAATTTTCTCTCTCTCTCTCTCTCTCTCTCACACACACACACACACACACACACACACACACACACACACACACAGCAATACTCACCACAATGCCCGATACATCCCTGCTACCTCTTCTGTAAAGCCTTTGGCTTAACCCCTTAGTCTTCATTTCCTACTGAAACTAATCCTATGTACACAGGGAGGGGGCCATAGCTTGGTGAAAGAGCATATGCTTTGTATGCAGATGCTTTCAAGTTTAATCCCTGACATCTTCAAGTCGGCTGGGAAAGAAAAGATTCTTCTCTGAAATCCTGAGGAACTGCTGCTACAGGCAACACTGAGGCAGATGGACCAACAGCCTGCCTCAATATATAGTAGCTTCATATAAAACAGGTTGCTCACTTGTAACTGATGGAATGGGTTCTGCACCTGCGCAAGGACCTCGCAGGTAGATTAACTAGCTCCTCATGACGCCCACTCTGCCCTGCATGTGCTCTGTGCTTGTGTTGAAATCGGCAGTTGGGGTCAGCATTTCCCCAGTTTCTTGCAGACTACCATATCCTGAAGATCTTCTTGTGACCATATGAGGGATTCTTTTATTTATTTTAAGACTACTCTAGCGGGGAGATTCAGGAGGATCTTATGAATATAACAGATCACTACCAGATCATCAGTTACAAGTGAGCAACCTGTTTATCTGGATCGTGATCCATTGCATTCATAAGGAATGGGTGATTAGCCAGCTTCTAAGTAAGGTGGAGGGCACAGTAGACCCAGAAGCCTATGGCAATGCCCTTTTCAGTACACTCCTCCCAAAACCGGCCTGCTCAGACAATCGCAGGTCAATGGCATAATGTTTTATGAATGGCTGCTGAAAAGACCATGTTGCAGCCGCGCAAATATCAGCTATCCTAATGCCCGACAGATGCGCTGTCGAGGCAGCGTACGCTCTTGTTGAATGTGCTCTTATAGTACGTGGGGGGTCCACACCCTGCTGCCTGTACATTTGCACAATCAACTCCACCAACCAATGTGCTAGTCTTTGTCTGGAGATTGGCTGACACTTGTCTTTTCCTTTGTAAGCTACGAAAAGTTTATTCATCCTCCTAATAGCTCTAGTTTTTTCCCCAAATAGTATAACAGCAAATGACATACATCCAAAGAGTGCAGCGCCCTTCCTAATGGCGTCTCTGGATTTTGAAACAAGGTAGGTAGAGTAATTTCTTGATTTAAATGAAACCCCGTCACTATCTTAGGGTGGAAGCTTGGATCTAGTCTCAACCACCTTATGTGGATAGAACTGAGTATAAGGAACATCTGTACACAATGCTGGCAGTAGTGATGACAATTAGGAATGCTGTTTTTAAACTGACCAATTTGAGAGGTGCCTCCATCATTGGCTCAAAAGGGCCTTCAGTTAAGGACAACAAAACCAAGGACAAACTCCATTGTTCCATTGGTTTCTTTATTGGAGGATATAAATTGTTGTCTCCCTTCAAAAATCATTTACAGTCTGTATACGAGAATACTGTTGGCCCATCCCACCCTTTATGCTTTGACGATATTGCAGCTAGATGCACCCTTAGACACACATCTGCCAAGCCACTAAGCTTCAAAGAGGACATGTACAGTAATACCTGTGTCTCAGAGTGGCATTCCTAGGAAAGTAACCATGCTTATATGCACAAATTGCAAACCTCTTCCATTTGTATCTACAATTTTTTCTTGTTGACAGCCTTTGATTATTAAGTAAAAAATTTCCTAAAACCTGATTTAGGAACTGTCATTCGCAGAGTCTTTACATTTGAGTGCTGCATCTTTCTGCCGTCCCAAACCAGAAGGTCTGGCCAAAGAGAGAATCTGTGGAAACTCTTCCTTAAGAGTTTGAGAAGTGGTGCAAACCATGGCTTCCATTGCCACCAAGGCATCACCAGTATGCAGGTAGAGTTGTTCCTCATGATCTGTGCTAGCACACAATTAACGGCTGTGGCAGAAACAGATATAAGAGGCTTTTGTTCCACTGATGTTGAAACGCATCTCCTGCCGACCCCGCATGCGAGTAGTATCTCTGATACTTTTTGTTAGCAGCAGTCACAAAAAAACCAACAGTTGGTTGTCCCCACTGGTCAAAAGCCCGTTGCAGATAGATGCTGTTGATCTCCCATTTGTGGTGTTAGTTGAGTTGTTTCTAATGACTGAGGTCGTCCGCCAATATATTTTCCAGGGATTGTGCCAACATTTGAGCTGGAGACAGCCGAAGTACCCTTCTGGGTGGAACTACTGCCAGCGGTGATGCCATCGCAGTTGATGCTAAAGGCTGTGTCGACGTCGACAGCAAGTCCAAGATTGTGTCAGCAGTGGATGTTGATGGCTGCATTCTCAACGTCAACTTTGATGTTGAATACTCTTGCCTCGATGTCGATTGAGCCATACTCGATGCCAAAGGTGGCCACAGTAGGCAACGGCATACTACACTTTGATTTTGTTTTGCTATGGTGCTTCTTATGTGGTCGAGAATCCCGCTCCTCATCCAAGCAGTGTTCCCACTTCTTGTCCCTATGGCGATGAGTCATTTTCGGGACCTCTTCTGGTCTTTTAAAAACGGGCTCTGATCCCGCAGCAGTGGTTTTAGACTGCAGTACCACAGATCCCTGCACACTCGACATCGACCTAGACATCATGCTCAACTGCTACCCCGATGTTGATGGGTAACTGTCTCATTGTTGGAGGGTGTAAAGTACTGCATGGAGGTGCAGCGCCCTGTTCATCATTAGACTGGAAAATGAACTACAAATTTTACATGCTGCCATACTGTGTTGTTCTCTCAAGCACAGTAAACATGAATCATGGTAGTCCATAGATGGTAGCTCTACACGGCACTCCACATATCTCTTAAAGGTCTTTTTTGTCTCCATCTTGAGAAAGAACGCCTCAAGGCTTCCACCCCATGGCAGTCAAACTAAGTCCATTAAACCTAATCCAATCCATTAAACAAAGAATGGTCTCAATGCGGTCCAAGATCTGTAAGGTCCAAAGTATTAATTTTCTCTCTCTTTTTCTGTTTGTATCTCGATGAACCAAGGAATCAACAACGAGGTGGTGACGCTTTCGTGGTCAAATAGAAACTGTGAAATTAGCACCCCCAACTGCCAACATTAAAGGAAGCACAGAGCACATGCAGGGCAGAGTGGGCATCACGAGGAGCTAGTCAATCTACCCACAAGGTCCCTGAGCAGGCACAGAACCCATTCTTTATTAATGCAATGGATCACGATCCAGATACACTTGTTCTTCCCTTGCTGTTATGCCTGCCTCCATCTTTCTCCCCTTCCTCAACGGCTACCACATGTCAAGTTCTAAATCATAAGATCCTTTGGCCTTTTCACTTTGCAAAATGCAATGTGCATTGATGGTGCTATATAAACAAATATTTAAGTACACCTGTGATACACCACACCTCTCAAATGATTAAATCAGCAACATATCTACAGACACACTGTCTTTAATTGGATTTCATGCATGGGTGTAACTGGAATTTAGTATACCAATGATTACTTAAGACTCCAGACATGAGCTTTCCAATCTTCGTTGGCTCATGAGGAATATTGAGCAAGAGAAAGTTCTGAAGGCAGTACCTACTAGATTCATTGTCCTGCCTAGCTAAAAAAGAAGAAAAAAGAAGTTCTAACTGGCATGCCAGTAAGCAAGTATCACAAAATTAGATGAATTGTGATTGTGATTGTAGATCACACACAAGGCATGCATTCCTCTAAAACTAGGATTCAAACATAATAGACTAAATGCAATTTCTAAAAAGAAAGATATTTTCAAGATAGTATGTTCAACTCAGGGATACTGAAGTAGGCCACAGAGTGAACACCAGTGTCAAAGTTTCTCGATAAGGAGCTCCAGATTCCCTTCCTTGCAATAACACATCTGCATAATTATTTAGCAGCTGAAGACAAAACGGAACATCAAGGAAGACAAGAAGAAGAGGAACCAGGACTGTCTGTCCAGCATGCATCTCCACAGCAACTCACTGCACCTCTACACTGCTAGAGGGTTGGAATCAGCACTCCACTTCCTCTGTAATGGTCCTCCCCTTGGGATCACAAAGCATACCATGCTCCTTTCTTTGGAATAAAGTTATAAAATATACTTTAATAATGAATATAAATGGATACAGCTAAAGCACCTCCTAGCTAATATCAAGAACTACATGAAAAGTTTACTCAGTTTCTATACCAAATCCAGTTGCACTGCAACAGAAGGAATTGAATGCTAGTTTCCTCACTGATGATTTAAAAACTCAATACTGTCACCCTAGTTTACATAAATAAGGGGTGACCTAAACACACACACACACACAATTTCCATTAACAAAAATCCTTTCAGTTTAAAGTGTTGTGTTAAGGGCTTTCTATGTTCAATCTACCTCCAAATCGCCAGGAAACTGTGGCTGTTAAGGGCCATGCCCTTAAAGATGCATTATCCAAATAATATGGGTATGGTACAGTATCTTATGGTGTAGTTCTGTAGTTCACCTACTCTTTCATTTTAAGTGGATGGAATTGGTTTCCACTCGGGCAATTCTAATGTGGAATGCTAGCTTCAGTAGCATAGACTCCATGTGTGTATTCCAGTGAACAGGAAATCTGGGATTTAGGTCCACCACTTTACTGACAACCATTCAATTCCAAGGTAGTAGTGAAGCTGAAACTAATCACAGCATAGCACACTATAGGAAAGGAAAGGTTGTGCCATCAAGTCAGTGTAGACTCCTGGCAACCACAGAGCCATGTGGTTTTCTTGGTGGAATACAGGAGAGGTTTACCATTGCCATCTCCTGCGCAGTATGAGATTATGCCTTTCAGCACCTTCCTATATCACTGCTGCCCAATATAAGAGTTTCCCATATTCTGGGAAACACACCAGCAGGGATTTGAACCAACAGCCTCCTGCTCTCTAAGCAGGTTACTTACCCACTGCACCATTAGGTGGCTATAGGATACCATACTATACCCACATTGCCTAAACACTGCTGAAGGGAGTGGCTCTTAAGAGTTGCAATTTCTCAGCACTTTGGAGCTTCAGTGAACATGGAAAGACCTTAACACAAAATGTTAAACTGAAAGGTTTGTTAATAAAATCTGATTGCATGTTGGGAAGGCTATGCCTACCACTCTCTGATCAGGCATCTCTAAAGTTGAAATTGAGAAACTCAAGAAGAGGGGAGGAAACTCAGAAGAAATATGACCAATAATGAATGACACACATTTAGAAGGATAAGAATTCACATACATCTTATCATATGCTATAAGCGGCTAATCTACTGAGTGAAAATGAAAAAAATAAACCAACGAACCAATTGAAATTGCACGTACATATTGCTACCATCATGGAATACCACAATTATTTTGAGAATGTTCTGCTCAGCCATTTGTGAATTTAAAAAAAGTTTTTAAAAAATTTAAAAATCCATAAAATATTAAATCAGATACCACCTACTTCAAAATGCACACAACTGATTCTAACACTCAATCAATCATCTTTATTCGTTCCATTGACCAGCAAAACTGATTCTATCACCGTGGACTACAATCATGAAAAACTTTGATAAGTTTATGTCAAGCTATTCACAACTTAAATTTTGATGGAGACTGCCACAGTGATGGCACAGTGCCACAGTGATGGCAAGGATCAGTTGCCAATTATACATATTAGATGCTTCCAATCAGTGTTCTCTCCAATTCTTTTCATCTGTGTGCAGAATGAGTTTTGTTCTGGGTGGCAGTATCAAGGCAGTGTGCGCGCACATGCATTCAGAATGGGACCTTCCCGATTCAACGTGAGCAGGATCTAAAATTAACTGAGCGGACATCAGAAAATGTGTGAGCACGTGTACACACTCACGCCTTAGAGGGAACATTGCTTCCAATCAGAGTCTAACCACTAGTGCTCCACCTAAGTCTATCCTGCTCTGACAGGCAAAATCTCATCAAGAAATCAGGAAGGACACTCAGGACATTTGCACTCCAAAGAGAAAGCCTTAAATGTGTGCTGTTTGAATGAGATTGGTCCTCTGGTTTATTTTTAAGTTTGCATATGTTCCAATGAGCATCCTGCTCATAATAGCTGGCTTAGTTAATTGAGCATTTGTTCCAGGTAGTTTCAAGTTTATCCTCTGTAAATATTTGTTGAATATTCCTCATTGTCAATGAATTCTCAAGGTTGCCAATTGACTAAAAAAATTGCCCACCCTGCTCCTAATTCTCCTGATTAAAATTGCTCCCTTGAAACTACTATTTGGCCTGTGGGGTAAAATGTATAGGTATCTATGTGACAAGCAGGCAGAAAGGCCCAAATATAGAACAGCAAGAAGGAAGAATTAAGTTGAAACTGGTAACCCTATAACAGCAATTTTAGCAGAGGGACAAGATGGGGAGAGTACAGGGAACCTCCTTTTATACCTTAACACCTCTTTTTACACGCAGACACACGTACATACGTACGTACGTATGTACATGTCCTGGAACGTTGGGAGTCTTTATTGAGTGAGTGGGATGTGCCCACCCAGTACACTGTTGAGAGCTGATACTGTAATTGCCACCTCCAAAGGATGTACACATACTCCCAAAGTCCAAAAATGTACCTGCTGCAGGGGCATTTCTAAGCCTAAAAAGGCCTTAAGAAGTTCCAAGAGTAGGAGCCACTGTTTTCTAAGCTAAAGAAGCAGCTTCTGTAAATGATGCTAGGCAACACTAGTTTCTACTAAGTACATGCCATGACAAACCTTATCCACACCATAGACTACATTGTGTCAGTTAACAACATTAAAAACCAAACCCTACTGCATACCAGACATTCCTTTTTATCTAACACAAATGAAGAAATCATCTCATAAAATCCAACCTCAAAAACAATGGGGGAGGGGGGAGAGTGATAGTCAACTGCTGGAGTCACTTGTCAAACTTTAAAATCCTATAAATAAGCCATTCCTTATTCTTTCTGTCGCAAAATCATCACAGATCATGCTCAAATCCACTACTCCCACACTGACAAGTTTCAAAATCAATCCATTGAGTTGTTTTCTAACTATAAGCCATAGCACCTATTGTTCCCCGATTTCAGGTTATAATGGTGAAATGTAATCTGTCTGTCTCACCCTTACGAGTCGCTACTGTGGCCCTATAATGCACACACACACAATTCTGACTCAGAACATCACTAATTCCAAACACACAAAAAGCAGGTAAAGTGCCACTGTTTACTGTGTCAACATGTATGTAATCTCAAACTACGTTGCCAGCTGAAATCCAAAGAAGCCTGTGCATGCAAAACACTTCTGCACACATGCACGAGGTGACTGACTCTCCATTCTGGCAAAAGCTGCTTTTGCTTCCTAAGCTACCACTCCAGTGGTTTCTCTGAGATGTGGGGCCTGTCCCCCATGCAGCTGCAGCTCCCTACACCATAAATGATTCCAGAGGGCCCTGTGACCCTCAGTAGTGACTGGAGGTGGGGGAACAAGGGGCTACAGTAGAAAGAGGAGCAGCAAACCCCTGTTGCAGCAAGACTCTGTCCAAGTCTCTTTGAATAGAAGCCTTTTATCTCATCTTTTTATTGTTACTCCTACAACCTGCTCTGAACTTTGCAGAATGAGCTGAAGAACAGAAGTGGTATTTCTCATGGATGGCATTGGTCCAGTAAGATGTCCCACTACAATGCTGAACCTTGAATAACAAAGTTAATCCAATACATTCTTGTTGAATCTTGCAGCAAAAAAGGTGCAGAAACTATGTTGTACACTACCGTCATGTGATATTTTTGCAGAAGCATTTCCAGCAGTTAATCTCTCTGCCCAAGAGAAGTAACTTAAAATATTAAGAGATAAAGTTTAAGTGACTGATTAGATCTGTTTAAACAAGGACTTAAAAATTGTCATGAAATTTGTCTTGTAAAAAATGGAGACTTAATGAATGGCAGTATATAAATGTAATAAATAAAGTTATTTAGTTTTAAGCAGTAAACAACTTATTTCCATTAAATATATCCTTACCATGGAAAGATGTTAATTCGAACCCTGTTCTTATAAATTAGTATGCCTCCCGACATTACTCCAATCACAATTTCATTGTTACTTTGATCCTATTAAAAAAAAGCAGGGGGGGGGAGTCAATACTTATAAATCCAGTGTTTTGTCATTAGTGTTATGATGATCTTGCAATTCCAATTTCAAATAAAACTGCAATCTATCTCCTCAGATGAAGCTCTTGTACCTTTAAGAGGTTTGCAGTAAGGAAATCTTATTTCATTTGTTGCATTGTGCCTCTTTACTCTGCTTTCCCCCACACCCTCATCCACCCACAAATATCCCTGAGGCACTCTCAGGATTCCCTTTCCAGCCCTACTATATAACATCATCTATTTCAGTATCATCTACACTGACTAGCAGCAGCTCCCCAAGGTTTCACAAATGAGTTTTTCCCAGCCCTACCTGGAAATGCCAAGGATTTAACCTGGAACCTTCTGCATGCAAAGCAGATGCTCTACCACAGAGCTACAGCTCCACCCCCAGCTAGCAGAGCCCCAGTTAAAGATATGCATTGTACTACCTGAGTTCTTTGCATGTATTTGAACATTAAAATGAGTGACCATGCAAAACATAGCAATGCGAAATAAAAGTCACAATGGGATTGTTACAGATATTACTCCAGGACTGGAAGTCCGCACCAGGCCACACAATTCCCCTCCACTCTCCTCATTGTGCACAGAAACATGGTAACTCCTAGTTTAGATAACTTTCAAGCATAGCTTCTCTATTATACTGGGCACTGAACCTACATTCTTCAGTGCGTTCAACATGCAAGAGTGATTCTCCATTAAAATACATAGATCTCCTGATTCAGACATCACCTTTTACACATAGCAAGGACAAAAGAATCTGACATTGGAAAAACAGGTTGCTCACATGCAACTATTCATCGGAAGTGATCTGTTTCAGTCATAAGAGTGGGTTCTGTGTCTGCGCGGGACCATTCGGGCAGAATTGACTAGCTCCTTGAAGCGCTTAGCCCTGCCCCTTGCATATGGTGTGTTTCCTCAGTTTGAGCAGGCTAGTGTTTTCTCAGTTCCTGGAGGACAGACACTGGAATTAAAGCACTGTATGGAAGCAGTGTACATTTCCACATGGTAAGTAGTGTCTTTTACTCTGCAAGTATACATATTGTCACTTTGCATAATGCAGCAGGGCCAGTGGGAGGGTCTTATGACTGCAAAAGATCACTTCCAGATCAATAGTTACAGGTGAGCAACCTGTTCATCTGGATTGTGACCTGTTGCACTCATAAGAGTGGGTGACTAAAGAGCTGTCAGTCTGGAGACAGAAGTAGTATGCTAAGGTAAGACTCTTTTTAACACATCGCTCCCGAAGTTGGCCTGAGCTGCAGAGCGAAGGTCCAATGCATAATGCTTTACAAAGGTATGCTCAGAGGACCAGGTTGCTGCAATGCAGATGTCTCTGAGCTTGATTCCAGCCATATGGGCAGCAGAAGTAGCATATACCCTAGAAGAATGGGCCTGTATGGTTTTAGAAGGGTCCCCTTTTTGGTGCTTGTAAGCCAGATAAATCAACTCCACGATCCAGTGGGAGACTCTCTGTCTTGATATTTGGTAACCTTTCACATTACCCTTTTAACTTACAAAAAGCTGTTTTGTCTTTCTATAGGGCTTGGTCAGTTTCAAGTAGAAGAAGCGAGCACGTCTCACATCTGCGAAATGCAATGAGCACTTGAGAGGCGTCATGGGATTCTGGAAGAAGGTAGGTAAGTTGATGTCACTATTAATATGGAAGTCAGTGACCACTTTAGGCCTAAATTCAGGTTCCAAGTGAAGCACTACTTTGTTCTCATGAAACTTTGCATAGGGGACATCTATTTGAAGAGCATTCAGTTCGCTGACTTGGCAAGCCAACATTATGGCTAATAAAAAGACCATTTTTAGAGCTACTAATTTAGGAGGTGCCATATCCATGGGCTCGAATTGAGGCTCCGTCAGGGCCGATAGGACGAGGGATAGGCTCCATTGATCAGTGGGCTGCCAGATAGGCGGGTAAAGGTTGTTTAACCCCTTAAGGAATCTCTTTGGGTACGGGTGAGAGAAGATGTTTTCCCAACCCATCCGGGATGGCGAGCAGAAATAGCAGTCAGGTGAACTTTGATGGAAACATTGGCCAGGTTACAGTGCTTCAGAGTTGTGAGGTAAAGCAAGACTTCCTGGGAGGTAGCAGAACAAGACAGGAAGCTGTGTTCCTGACCATGAAATCTGAATCGTTTCCACTTGCTATTGTAGTTGACATTAGTAGATTTCTTTCTGTCATGAAGGAGAATGTCATTCAGGAGCCTATCTTCCACACGGTCAAGTTCAGAATCTTTACATCAGGAACCTTCTGTTTTTCTTGCAGGAGAAGATCCTTGTGCTGAGGCAGACGCCTGTGAAGACCTTTTGACAGTCTGAGTGCTTGCTGAAAACATGGCTGCTGGGGACATCACGGAGCAATCAAGATGCAGTTTGCAGATTCCTGAAGGATTTTTGCTAGAACTCTGTTCAACAGAGGATCAAGTGGAAAAAATGTATAGAAACATTCAATCCCAGTTGAACTGGAAAGCCTCCCCTCTGGAGTTGCAGCTGATGCCAGCTCTCGAGCAGTACAGGGGGCACTTTTTGTTCAAGAGCATTGCAAACCAGTCGATCTCTGGTGTACCCCAGGCCTGGAACAACTGATGGAGATATTGAAGGTTGACCTCCCATTCATGTTGCTGCAGACAAAAGTGAGGACCTGCTGAGATGGTCCACCAAGGTGTTCTCCACTTCTTTGATGTGGATTGCAACCAGGCCTATCTGCCATGTTATAGTCCAATTCCAAATTTGCAGACTGAGCATGCAAAGGGAGTGGGAGACATCCCTCCCTGATGGTTGAAGTAAGCAATCGCCGTAGTATTATCCAGGCTGCTTTGGACGAGCTTGCCTGTCAGGGATGGCTGGAAGAATCTGAGAGCCTGAAACTCCGCCAAGAGCTCTAAGAAGTTGATGTGCATCTGGCACTGGCTCGGTGACCACAGGCCTTGAGCTTGAAGATCCCCGCAAGGATGTGTCCATTGTCAACCAGGCAGAAGGCTGAGGTACCTGGAAGGGGACTCCGGACAGTAGGTTGACCTGTTTTGTCCATCACTGAAGTGACACAAGGATTGGTGGAGCAACTGTTAAGAGCATCTGCTCTTAACATTGTTAACATTCGGATGAAATACAGACAGAATCCAAAGTTGAAGATGCTGGAGACATAGCTTGTGAAGTACACAGTGGAGTTGCATGATGACATCAGACCCAGTAGTTTCTGAACTCGAGTAAACTCAGGACTGTTGAGACTTGCAAAGCTAACTCGTTTTTTGTCTTCCTGCCAGGAGCCAGTTATCGAGGTACAGAAAAATTATTAGGCCCTGAGCCCGAAGGTGAGCCACGATGAAGGCCATGCATTGCGTAAATACACGGGGTGCCATCACCAGTCCAAATGGCAGGATATTGAACTAGTCCCTGGTGGCGCAGTGGTAAAACTGCCGCCCTGTAACCAGAAGGTTACAAGTTCGATCCTGACCAGGGGCTCAAGGTTGACTCAGCCTTCCATCCTTCCGAGGTCGGTAAAATGAGTACCCAGAACATTGGGGGCAATATGCTAAATCATTGTAAACCGCTTAGAGAGCTCCGGCTATAAAGCGGTATATAAATGTAAGTGCTATTGCTATTGCTAGTAGATGTGGTGACCCACTGTAAACCTTAGAAACTGTCTGTGGTTGAGCTGGATTCCAATGCAGAAGTACGTGTTTCAGAGATCCAATGTTGCGAACCATTCCTCCCCATGGAGAAGAGGAAGGATGCTCTGCAATGTCACCATGCAAAATTTGTACAAGTCCACATGACAGTTTAGCCACCGTAGGTCTATGATTGGCCTTAGCCCCCATCTCGTTTTGGGGACCTGAAATTAGCGGGAGTAAAAACCCTGCCACTGCTCTGTCCACCGAACAAGTGATACCGCCCCCTTCTCCAAGAGAGTCTGAACTTCCTCCATCAATAATGGGGATGCATGCGTGTACTTGATCCTATTCAGTGCCAGTAGTATCTCAAACTCTATGGCATGGTCCATTTAGACTATGCAAACGACCCAATGGTCTGATGTTATGTTGCTCCATGCAAAGGCATGACTTGCCAGCCTGATGTTGGAGGAGGCAAAGAAGGTAGGTTGGAGAGAAATCAATGGTAATGACTCTTGGGCGAGGTGATTCGGTGGACTGACCTCGTGATCAAAAATGTTGTTTGTTAGAATCAGTGGATTTAGGGCGTTGGCCCTGCAAGGCTCTAGCCTTTTGGTTGAAAGGCTTCCTTCCAAAAGGTTGGTAAGGCTGTGGAAGTCTCTCTGCTTATAAGAGCACTACTGTCACCCATATTGGCAGTACCTGGAAGTGTAAGATTGGGTAGGTGTTGATAGTGTTTTTGCCGTGGATTTTGATTTCTTAATGGACTCCATAATGGAGTCCGTCATCTCACGGAAAAGACCCTTCCCATTGAAGGAAAAAATTTCCACTCTGTCTCTCATGTCGTGCTGCAGCGCAGTGGAGCACGGCCAGGCATGCCTCCTCAAAGCAATAGCACCTGCCAGGATCCAGGACTCTGTCTCTGCCAAGTATTGTCGAGCGAGGAGTACCACTTTGGCATGGATATCATTACATTTAGCTAGAAACTCTTCCAGCAAGAGGTTGGCTTGCTCTTGGAAGAGATCATCCCAGAGAGAATTGGTATATTTGGCAAAACAGGCAATCTTCACCACCAGGCCCAAAATAGGAGTAAATCTTGGTAAATCCTAAGTTGTCCAATTTGTGCCCCTCTTTATCACCTCCCAGATTTGGAGGAGGATGCACAATCCACCACAACTGAATTGAGGGAGGAACGCTTCAAGAGGAAATCATTTTCCTCTTCTTGGATTCTACATAAATTCCCCAGGCATTTGGAGGTCGGGGCAGATGTTTGTAGCATCTGCCAAGCAGACTTAGCTGCCTTGGATATAACTGGCTGGATGGAATCTGTGGAACTGAAAAACTTGTAGGCAGGATCTTCAACACCTTGAGTCTGCTTTTTCAGTTCTAATCTGAGTGTCGAAACCATTTCAGAGATTTGGCGATGGTACAAATGCATCTCTTCATTTGGAGAAGTGTTATCAGAGGGTACCTCCTTGAGAAGTGGTTCCTCAGGATGTTTGGAAGAAACTCAAGGTAGAAGTTGTAGACAAATCAGAGTCATAGTGCTCAGTGAGTATCAGAGTACGTGGTCCAGAAGGAACAGGGACTTTCTTTTTAGATATCCTCTGAGTGGTTGAGGAAGTTGTGTCAAGGACTACAGTTTGAGTTGGTTCTCTCTTTTGAGGTCAAGGTCGAGGCACCTCCATGGTCTGAGTGGAGATGCAAGAGAGTAAAATAGGACGTTTTGGTACCGTAACATCCTCTAAAATTGGAGGGGTAACCTGTGATGATATCAAAGTCACAGAAGGAGCCGGCGGCAGCAACAGGGTGACCTGAGTTGATGTTGAGACTAACGTTGCAGTTGGAGGAGCCAGATCCGGTGGAGTGACTAGAGTAGCCGTGGGAACCATAGACATCGACAGTTGACGTTGAGCCTTCCCAAATTTGTAGTCTTGATAGTCTGATGGAAGTCCAGGGGGACGTAGGTGCTGTTGCGTTGCATCTTGGCAACCCCCTTCAAGCATCAAACCCTGTTTGGCAACAAAATCTCTGGCAGCCCACCAAGCGTATGGACTAGAGGGCAGTGATGTCAAAAGCTGGCCTGCCACAGAATGGAAGGGCTGAAAGGCTGAAGGAGTAGAAGCACCCAGCATCTTCGCTATAGAGAAGGTAATGCCTTCCTACTCGGGATCAAGACCGTGGCTCAAAAAGCTATAGAACGTTGAGCTTCACGATGTACTTTCACTAGAAGTCTAGCAAGTTTAAAAGAGGCTGGGTGTCGCTTGTTCCCAAACTGGTTTCTATGTCGTCATCCTCGACATTGATGCTGAAGGAAACTGGTGAAGGATGCAAAGCCTGCGGCATTGGGTGAGCAGCCAGAGATGGCGATGGCTGTGGCGCTGTAGCTGCCAAGAGAGAACACTCTTGATGCCTAACAGACCAAGTTGTGGTTGGTACTGTTCTCGATGTCGAGGTGAATGTCGAGGCTCGGTGTTCAGCTGAAGGCAATCAACGATCCTGGGCCACGATTTCTAGGGTCACAGGGTGTGACCAAGGTGTCACAGACACTGACTGGGGCATTGTCGGGAAAGGAGTAGCTTGGGATGTAAAGGAAGCCTCCTCAGTGACAGTTCGTGTACCCTTCTCCCGATGCTTCTTGGACGGAGGTGCCTCTTTGGCATCAGAGCCCCAAGGCCGGGACTTGTGCCTCTTACGATGAGAAGAATCCAAAGGCAGCTTTGGTGCTTTAAATGTGCCAGTGGTGACCACAGAAGAAGCTCGAGTCAAATATTTAGACTGCTCAGTGGCAGTCCCCGACTGACAACATGCCTGATGTCGGCTTCAGTAACATGTCTGATGTCAACTTTGATACCATACCCGATGTTGAGGGCAAGGGCGTGTCAACTGGAGATCTAGGCATCGGAGTGCCAGGGTGGAGCGCATCATCATAAAGGGCAGCTTCTAGTCAAAGTGCTTTATTTTTTCTTGTTTGGTGAGAGAAAGTTGAGCAAATCTTAGATGGAGGTGTTGTGTTCTCCCCACAAACGAAGTAGACACAAATCATGGTCATCTGCTGAAGGGAATTTAATGTTACAGAGAATACAGCACTTAAAAGTCTTCCATAACGGGATAAAGAAATGAGGGGAAAATACTCAAGTGCATGAAGTGAAGTCTGTTCCAAGTCCAATCCTAGGTCTTAACCGAATAAACTGTCTGTCAGTTTCAACTAAGTTGAAAGTATTATGAATAAGAATAATCTGGTCCAGGCCAAGTCGTAACATGTGAAAAACTAAACTAATTTTGTAGGGTTTTTTTAACAAAAAACTATTCTGGTCCAAGGAGCTCAATGTCCAAGGTTCCGACACAATGGCGGTCAGAAAGGAACAGGAGAAAAAGCTACCCTGCCCAAATGCATCACGTGCAAGTGGCAGGGCCAAGTGCTTCGAGGAGCTTGTCAATTCTGACCAAATGGTCCTGCACAGGCACAGAACCCACTCTTATGAGTGTAACAGATCACGGTCCAGATCATTAGTGCCTATTTATTAATGTAACTTAAGCAAAGTTTGTAAAATAGTAGCCCCCATCCCCAAACTTGCATCAAAAACCACGGAGAAGTGCTTAGCACTTTATATCTATTTTTTACATGATGGAGAGGGAAATAATCCTGGAAGGATGGTATACTTCTGGACCCAATAAGATAAATTAGTGTATCTCTCAGTTCAGTTCTAAAAGTTATGAGATTTTGTTACACAAATGTTCTAGGAAGCGTGTTACTCTAATGGTTAGAAACCTTCTGAATCCCAACCAAAGTTAACTATCTGAAATTACTTCACCAATACATATTAAGAAAAAAATACTGAATTTGAGGGAGAGATATGTCAACTTTATACTGGGTCAAATTAGAAGTTCAGCAAAAACCTGAAATCTTAATTAAGATTTAGATCTATGATATATAATACAAGCCACAGTGCATGTACAAATGGACAAGATACAATACATGCACTAGTATTTCTTTCCTCTTTCTTACAATACTTCCATCACATGTACAAATTTGACAATTTAGCCAGTAAAACATAACTAGTTTCAAATCAGTGTTTGAAGATAACATGGAGAGAGATATATATAGATATATAGATATATAGATATAGATATAGATAGATAGATAGTTTCATGCTAACTAAAAGGTAAAGTGTGCTGACAAGTCAATGTCGACTCCTAGCGACCACAGAGCCCTGTGGTTGTCTTTGGTAGAATACAGGAGGGATTTACCATTGCCATCTCCCGTGCATTATGAGATGATGCCTTTCAGCATCTTCCTGTATCGCTATTGCCTGATATAGATGTTTCCCATAGTCTGGGAAACATACTGGTGGGGATTTGAACCGGCAACCTCTGGCTTGCTAATAAAGTCATTTCCCTGCTGCCCCATTAGGTGGCTTCAATAACCAGAATGGGAATGTTCTTGTTAATCATTTGTTCAAAATTAAAAAATTTAACATGTAATGGAACAAACGCAAATTCAACAACGTCTGTATTTTAAAATACAAAAAATACTTGACAAAGTTTATTTTTCTATGTATGAAGTAAAGATTAACTTGCACGAACTTCCCCTCAATTTCAACAGGAAACCATTAATTGTGGCTACTGAAGGCAAAACTACAAGTTGCATTAAGTGTAGTTCTATCCTTATATTGCTGTTACGGACATTGTTGTTAAGCAGCAGCTGCTGGGGTGGGAAGTGATCCTGCTCAAGACCATGCTGAGCTTGGAAGAGTTGGCTCTGGACCCAACTGGGGCTGCAGTGGAGATAAATGGGGAAAATATCCCTCTACCCATCCCTGTACCAATTAGGACTATCCCAACAACAAGCAGCACACAAGGTCAAACTAAGCTTTTAATACCACTCTCAGTTTGGGCCTTGTTAGGCAAAAAATCACCCTCCATACCTGCCACAGTCCCAACTGAGACAACCCCTCCAATTGATTTTGACCACCATGTAAGGGTCAAGCTACAGATTTAATACAATGTGGAGTATGACCCCAATATATGCTTGTTAGGGGTTGACTATCAGAGAATACACAAGCCCCACTTACAGGCATAATTGTAGCTACACGTAGCCTCAGGTACATATATATTTGAACATTAATTTTAAATTCACTGGTAATGTGTGGAATCAAATTAAGACTTTTACGATTCAGATTGTAATTAAGTACTTAAATGAAGACATCACTGTGACATTCATGGAGCTCATATGACAAGGTAGTAAAACTGGGTTTTCCTTACTGAAGATAACCATTAAGACAAAATGGCAATACTGTGAGATATTTGCTTGCATAGTCAGAACTCATGTATTCAAACTTACCCTTGCATAGTGCAATTCAACTCCATAGAATTCCAAGGTTCGGGCTGTATTGAGATAACTAAATTCTGCCTCAGCAGGAGACAAGCCTCTGCAATGACAAAAATATAGGCAGAACATTAAACAATTCAAAATACACATAAGATAACCTGAGCCTGTATCTCAACACAAAGTTTTCTACATTTTTCAAGGAATCTGATAAAGAGAATTGGGAAGAGCTCATTAAATGCTACTTCTCAGTTATCCAATTAAATTTTGCATAAAGTTTGCTGCAGGCAGCTCTGCAAATATGAGTTCTACCACAGGAAAATGACATTTCAGTAATCTAAATCAAGTGCAATTGCAAACATGTCCTTCTGAATTTCATGGGTACCATGCATTCCAGGGTAAATACAGTAGTAATGCTATTTCATCACTACTATTCCCTGCAGCAGTACCTGTAGGTCCTAAGATAAGTAATGTCTCTAAAAGAGGTGAATGAGACATATAACCAGTAACTTGGGCTATGGTCTAGAGCAGGGATTCTCAATCTTGGGTCTTCAGGTGTTATTGGACTTAACTCCCATAATCCCCAGCCTCAGTGGCCTTTGATAGGGGATTATGGGAGTTGAACTCCAATAACATCTGGGGACCCAACTTTGAGAATCACTGGTCTAGAGAGCTACTTTTTGTGCTGCTGAAAGCTTCTAATGCAGCACATGGTGCATGGCATTATTCATGCAGTACTTTGGACCTTCCCCTCCCCTATAGTCCTTACATATGCTGCTGATGTAGCTTGGATACTTCTTTTTTAAAGTCTTGAGGCTGACCAGGGATGAATGAGTAGTCTGAGAGGTAGCCCGGGAAGTTCTCTGAAAGGTTATAGTCTCCCAGTTCAGCTGCAAGTTGAAAGAAACCATTTGTTTAGCAACCAGCCCACTTGAACATCTTACAATCCATTACAAAAAGCAAGATAGAAAAATAAAATCAATTTATCCCAACAAATTTTTCTATAAACAAGTCAAATTTAATATAAAACTGTACAAAACTACCTAATGTGGTTTGCTCTTGTCTGTGTGAATGTAGTCCACAATTCTTAATGTCAGAGTACTTTAAGTTGTCAATCAGATGCATGTTTGCTTGAAAACAATTCTACTGAACTCTGTGCAATTTACTCCTAAGTAGAAAGGCATAATCTCATACTGCGTGCGATGCGGCAATGATAAACCCCTACCAAAGACAACCACAGGGCTTTGTGGTCGCCAGGAGTTGAAACCGACTCAATGGCACACGTTACCTTTTTAAAAATTCCAGACACATAGAACTGCAAGCTTAGTCTTGATGTTAATAACTGACAGGTATATTTAGTACCTTGACATTAAGATTTGAGGGTACCATTTACATAAACAAAAGTAAAAAGTGAGATGCCTGACCTGGGAACAAGGCATGTATGCTGCAATCCAAAGAAATAATTTAAAAACAGGTAAGGTAACATAACATGCAGCTTGGGCTTTCTTTGAAGTTGTCTCTGTTGCAGCTGCCACTCCCAAATAGGCAAGTGGCTTTCTAAACTGTACTGCAGCTTGCCTCTTTGAGAGTGAAAGCTACTAAAACTTAATAGGAGCTCTAGTTATACATGTGGTGCTTCTGCACCTAATTTAGTACTGTGGACCTAAGCATGAAACCTTAAGAAAAGTAGCTTTACTTTTCTTAAGTAAAGAAGAAAAGTACTCATATACGCTTTACCAAAGTGTCAGCACTGCCATATGCTTATGCTCTGAATGACATTGCTTCCAAGATTTGAAGTGCTATTTTATGTTTTCTTGATGTCCATTTCAGTAGCAATACCAAATGAGCAATAAAAGAAAGGGTTGTATCCAGTCCATGAGTGAACCCTGGTCACAGAATATGTTTGCACTTTTTTGCACCTTCCTCCCACAGCTGCTCCCATCCCATTCCATTCATGAGGATCCCCTGATCATCACAGGTGAATCTTCAGGGGATATGGGAGCTGCTTTGGGAGGAAATGGCAGAAATGTTCCCTTGGGTGAGCTTCCTTGCACTTGCAGAAGGTCTGGATACCACCAAAATAATTTAGCTTCCTTAAAAACATATATCTACTTTACACTATAAAATCTAGTCAAATATATTGCTACCGTTAGGAAAATATTTCCTACAAAGTTAGGAAATGATAAACATGAACAGTAAAAAAATAATTGAAGAACATTTCAAAATTTAAATCTACTAAATATAGTACTTACACTGAACAGCGTAAGAAGCCAAAAGTGCAGCAGTATTATAAGGGCAGGGCAATCTGTTAAAAGGGGAGGGGGGGAAACATCACTCCACTTAATTAGAAAAACCTTTGTGATTTCACCAGTGTAGTTGCATTACACAAGTAAACACAGTTAAAGCATCAACACATTTCATTTTTAAAGCATGCAAATATATGAAAACAATATTCTGATTCATTAAGTGCAACCATTCAGATATGGATATACAGGCGTATGTGTAGAGCAGAATAAGTTCTGCAAGCATCCAGGTCCCCAACAGATGGTTGACACTGTCAGCTTTGACAGTACCCATCACCTTCACAGGACAAATGGGAGGCCTGAATCCAACAGACTTTTCCCTCAATAAGGAAGGAGGTCAGCATCCCCATTCAGCTCCCATCTCCAACCTGGCTGACAGCATCTACCACTTGTTTGGCACAACATGCATAGTTCCTAATCCACTACCAGAAATTGTGTGTACAGTCCACCCAGATACAGCACTGCAACCATGCTTTGGGTTTGTATTTTCCAATTCATAGGCAACATGTGTATGAAAATGAATTTCCAAGCACATACTGCACTGCTGTCTCTTTATTCAGGCATTATATATCACACTCTTTATGTAATTGCTCTTGATCTCTACCCTGAATATTTATATAATGGTATGCTAAGCTAATCAAGTTTACATGGCAAACAAGTCTTACCTTCCAGTAAGAATGTCTTGCTTAATTTGCAAAAAATATTGGTACCTTAAAGAAAGAGTAAACACAGTGCAAGTTGGCAAAGTTACTACTGTATTTTTAACTAAAAATTTAAGGTGAGCTTTTGACTTCAGCACCTGCATTTCTGCTTATACCACAATTTCAAGCCAGCAATTAAACAGAAATTAAACCAAGTTCAAAGTTAATAAACAAGGCAATATTTTTGCTACTACTCCAGAGCATGCAAGTTGAGATTTCAGTTTATGCAGGCAACAAAGTATACTTGTATCAATTAGGTGTACTTGTTGCATGGTTTGCAAACAGACTCACATAAACAAAAGTCTTTCTATATAATATTTCAAGAGGCAGATTGATGTGATGGTAGAAAACACAATGAACTATTTCAGAAGATTTTGTTTCTGTTCGTATGTTCTAATTACAGCGTTTGTTGAAAGTTCTATATTGTCTTCTTTAATCCTTATATATGAGGGGAAAGTGAACTGTCGGACTTGCCCAACTTCAACAAATATCAATGCCCATCAGTACTGATAGCATATTCTAATTTGGCTGCAGACAACATCTCTGGCCTAGTCCAGTAAATTCATACTGCTAGGTACCAGTAATTTTTTTTTTTTTTTTTAGGGGAGGAGGGTGATGTTGGGGAAGACTACAATGATGACGGAATGCAATAATGGATCTACATAATTATAAATATGTACAGTTACCCTTCAGCATCATGAGAGTCTATTCTGGCTCTCTGTGTTATAATTCATTTCAGGACTGATTCCAAATTATTACAACTCTCAAACTTATGTGCCACTTATTTATCAACTCCAATTCTCCTTTAGATTCTTCAGTACAAACAACTTACTGAGTTAACAGTATTGGTGCTGTGTTATACAAATGTAAACATACTTTTAGGTACCCAGAACAGAAAGACTGTCATTAGATTTTAGATAATTCGTCTTAATTCATTCAGTACTAATAGCTGTGCTAATACAATGCAAGTTAATTAATAAAAATGACCACCCTAGGAGTATAATAATGAAACATTGCCCCAAACTCTGTAGATACCATCATGTTGTTACTCTGAAGAGAAAAGAGTTTTACTTCAAACAGTATTTTTCTTGTTTTTCAAGAATGTCAACATGAAAAGAACCAATTTAAGCTGCTGAGTAACCGCATGAATGATCAGAACAAAGGAGCAATTTTAAAATAATTTAGTGGGGAAAAAAGTATACAACCATGGATCTGAGCTTATTTTTTTTAATATGTTAATCACATAACTGAATAGTTCAGTAAATTAATTCTTTAGTAAACTGGTGATTATCCAAAACAGATCACTGCTACAAGAACATACTGTATCAATGTATATTCCAACAAATCAACTGATTTGTTTAAAGGGCCCAAAGTATCCACCCAAATGTGGTTTCAATATGTGTTTTTGTGTGTGTGCGTGCTCTTTCAGGGATTAATACAGTCTGGATAAATAAGTTCTTCAGTTAACTAGAAAAGTGGGATGCTACAACGTTGATATGAGAGCAGTCTCAACTAAAGGTGATATTGCAACTGATGAACTTCAAAACATGGTTACAGAACCATTTATAAATTTCAACTGACACTGAACTAGTATCGAAGGCCATTTTCCACTGGAAACAATAGCTTACAGTATGCTACAATAACTGCCTTGTATTTTTTTTTTACCCTCTGTTGCTGCTCTGAACAAGCACAGTGCATACTTTAAAAAATCCCAAGCAGTGGCTGTCTTGCACTAAACAGAGCCTTGGGGCATCATAGGCCCTGGGAACAATTTCCTCATGAATCTTTCTTCATGCAGGGCTATTTTGACAGCTAGGATATTCTAACCTGGGGTGGGGGGGCACCAATAAATTATCACATCTCCCCTCTTCAAAAGATTTATTGTTCCAATCAAATCAACAGAGAATCTGAATACTGTCATGACAGTACATCTGAATTTTAAAACTGTACACAAAAATCTTTTGTTAGTCACCTGTTGAGAAAAATCATATTCACCCAAGATTTTTGAAGGGTTAAAATGTGAACCTAAGAAATGTAGTTATAATTATTATAGTGAAGAATATCACCCGGTTTACCACATTTATTTATTAATGACCTGCTTGCATTTATATACCACTGTAATTCAAGGCAGTTTACAATATTACACTGAAGAATACTATTTGACACCAATTTCCTTGACTATATCAATAGTGATTTGCAGAGTTTGATTCCTAGAAGAAAAAGCCAAATAGTATCCTTGAACATTAATATTACTTCGTTTTTGTGCAATTATTTATAATTAAACAACATTAAAATGAATGCATTTTTACAAGTGTAATGTTACAATAATTCCAGACCTTGCTGTTTAGGAGAGGTTGTTATGGTGCAAGGAGTCGATAGGGCAGAGAGCAGATAAACATATTACTGTGAGTATTCAAATACACAGGAAACTTAGTTGTTGTTTGAATTCCACTATAAGATACATTGCAAACAACTTCTGTGTTGAATAAAATGGGAAATGAATTAAGATTAAAGAAGCTTTAGCCAAACAGCTATACTAGCTCACTGGTATGATCTCTTCAACAGGGAAGACAAAGTGCTTAATAAAAACAACCTTTCATCTTTATATGTCTTGGTATATGTTAGACAGATGAAATGATATGTTTACATGCAAATTAATTAGGCATTTGGGCAAAATAAGCAAGGTGTCCATATTAATTTACCATGTAACAATAATGTACAATGTCTGAAAACAGTCCTCTCCAAAACATACATCATCATCTAGACTTGGGGGTGGAGTGATGGGAGACGGGTGAGAATTAGAGACAATTCAACAGGGGGGGAAATAAACACAACACAGTTCAAGAGATTAGGCAACATCCAGACTAGTTAGCCATGACTAAGTTCCAAGGAACTTTAGCTAGTCATTACTAACTTAAGTTCCATTAAATTTCATAACTTGTGCCAATGTGTTCATGATCCGAAGTCTAAAAAAACTCAAAATGCAGGTCTAGACATGAACTATTATTTTCAAGAATGCTCAAAATATAGATCCCTAGTTAGATTAACTGTCTTCAGGTTTTGGATAAGCTTTCTATGGCCAAATGAAATCTCTAAGATCTTCAGATGCAATCAAATGAACATAGGTATATACCAACAGCAGTCACTCCCATGTAATAAAACATCCTTACATCAAGATAGTTTACCAAAGAACAAACAAGAGAGCCTGTTACCGTGTATATTCTTCTTGAAGCTTATAAGGATCGCTTACAAAAAATTTGACTCTGAAGTTCAAACTGTGAGGAGATCCTCCTAAAATTAATCAAAATATCATATTAGAATTTCTAATATCGTATTATGCAAAATACTTTTATTCAAATATATTTTAAAAATGCTCACTCTTTAACTGCTTCCTGATTGGCTTGTTTGGATCCAGCCACCTCTGAAGGAAAGAAAAGATTAACTAATTATGTTTTTGTCCCCTAATAGCATCAATTCAATACGTACATGAAAAAAACCTATATTTGTTGGGGGTTTTTTTTGCTTTGTTGCCTGAGGTGGTATTGAAAGCCCAACCCAGCTGTTACATACAAAGAATAATCTTTGACTAAGCTAGCCAAGGTGGGCCTCGGGTACTTCCTCCAAGACTTCTATAAATTCGTTCATGACTCCTTGCCAGAAACCAACTACTTACTGTGCCATGCAGCCAACAGAAATACTGTTATACAAGATGAACATATCATGAGACACAGCTAGTTATGGATAACTTAACACGTTTGCTTTGGTATATATATATAATTGGAACAGAGAAGTACACATATAATGCAACCCAAAGAGTAATGTGGCAATTAATCAATGTTTAGCCAACACAAGCTACACAATCGCTGGAGTTCACTATAGGAAGCTGCCTGATACAGAGTCAGACCATTTGTCCATTGACATCAGTTATGGCCCCTCCCCAATGTTAAACAAAAAAAACCCCAATAAGAGTCTAGTAGGGATGTGCACAAACTGTGGTTCGAGCACATTTTGGGAATTTTGACTGGGAATTTTAAGAAAAAGAGCAGGTCCTTACCTGCTCTCCGCCACCCCATTCAGCTTCCTGCTGGAGCAGCACACATCCCAACAACCATCTGCACATGCGCAGACACCATGTGTGTGCTAGCACCACGTGGGGAGTTATTAGGATTCACACCGCCCAAGCAGGAAGCTGAATGGGGCAGGTAAAAGCAAGTAAGGACCTGCTCTCCTTTTTCTTAAGGTTCCTGGTTGAAATTCCCAAAATGTGTTCCAACCATGGTTTGTGCACATCCCTAGTGTCTAGGCCCCAGTATAATAAATGACAGCAGAAGGTAAAAGCAATTGGCTCTACTATTCTTGCTGAGTAAAAATAGGTTTTCTGAACTATAGCTCTATTTTAATGCACTATTTGTTTTTATAAAGAACGCAATGGAAACTGGAAACATTGTGGTATTCTGTGCACACTGTCATACTCTGCTCAACTCATATCTCCTTTCTTTATAGATGTTTCAACTGTTTGTTGCCCAAGCTAAGTAAGCAGGAATGTTGAAAGTGATTTGATTCAAGTTTTCACAATGCCCTTGAAATAAAGGGCTTGTTTTGATCTTTAAGCACAATGACCTTGATTTGAGCTTGAATGGATTTGAGCGCCATTTTGAGTTCCATTTTTCCTTCGCTGATTGGTTTTCTGGCACTGGCTTCTGACTGGCTTGAGATCTCCTTGCTTCTTCGTTGGCTTGTTATCATTCAAATCGAGTGTTGGCATAGGCAACTGTGCCCCCATTAGCTGGGAGGAGGGAGCAGTGTGGGGATAGGCCAAAGGAGGAAGTTTCAAAAAGCACTTAAGGGCCTGGGAGGCAGCGACCCCTTACAGAGTGCCAGTGCTTCTTGAAGAGGAGCATACATCAAGAGAGAGGAGGGACAGAAAAGACTGCAGCAACAGAAGAGAGCAGAGTGGTGGCCTAGGGCCCACCTGTCCCAATGAAGAGAGAGACAGAGAGTGAGTGCCTGCTGGGTTTATTTCTCTATTTTTTTTCCTACAGCAGTGCCAACAACTACTTCCTTTTCTCCCCCCACCCCAATTTATTTAATTGTACCAGCAAGCCCCAGTGGCTTTAACAGGGTGCTGCTTTTTGAATTTCTTTTGCTTGTAGTCAGAACCAAAAATTGGGGTGCTGTGCTGACTGACTATTTTTCCTCTTTGCTGCTGCTGTGTGCCTGCCTACATGGATTAGACTGCATTTTCTTTTTGACAAGCTGGTTTAATGTGACTTCTGTCTGGTGCCCAGCCGGCCCAGGCTCTCTCTGTTTTCCTTGTGTCTGGTGTCCCCTCCCCCATTTTCTTTTTTGATTTTTGGGGTGGGCATCACTGGTGTCCACCTGCCCTCCCCCCAGCTGTTTAATCAGGGTATCTGCTCAGCTCGAGAGTATCTCCAAGAGCAACACCTGGCCAGACTCCAGCTGAAGATGCCACAAGACCAAAGATACCAGAAAGTAAGAGCCCCTCCAGCCTTGGTCAGGTCATAGAACTTCTTTAAATGGGCCCTAGTTTGGGAAAGGGAGGGATTAGATACTAGCAGAACTATAGGGGACTGGAGGAGTGAGTTTGGGTTGAAGAAACCATAATAATCCCCTGCCCTTCCCCTTCCCTTCCCCTAGACTTACCCCATTGTGGCTTGTTCTGCAAAAAAAGGGGGGAGCCTCCCCACACTAATAAAACCTGCTTCCTTTTGGGGGGGGTAATTTGTCTAGCTTCATTGTGTGTGGCACACAGGCCATAAAAACACTACCCTGACCCCACACACCATTTTTAAAACCTCACCTTAAAGGCACTTCTTCCCGCCCCCCAATCAGAGTTATGGCTTAATTTTTAAAACCCCAAGCTGTACAGGAGAGTGCAAGCCAGAGTCAGGAACAGAGTGGCAGGCAGAGGGAGAGGTGATGCTGCTGGTGATGGTGGGCAATGACGAGAGGGGCCTCCTACTCCCCGAGTTGTCCCCCCCAATGTGGTTGTACACAGGATTTCCTTTCCGTAGGAGCCTGGTCCTGTAGCTGCCTGTGGCAGCTGAAGTAAAAGTAGAAGGGAGGTCCTTCCCTGTCAAGGAAGAAGCTCTTCCTGTGGCAGCAGAGGTGGTGATGGTGTTGTCGACTGCTAGCCCAGCCAGATCAATTTTCTCCATCCTCCAATCCCCATTGGAAGTGCAACACCACCACCCGTCTGAGACTGAAGAGGAGCAGAAGGAAGTACTTCTGCTTCTTGGACCTTCTCAGCCCCAGTCCAAGGGCAGTAGCAACCCCCAGAATGAACCAGCAGCCCCAGTAATAGTACCACCACCAAAGTGGTCATGGACCGATAGCAGATGGTGTGGGTCCACTGAGTTCTGCCTGGGTGACCCACACCATGCTGCCTACATCCACTCCAGGACACAGGTCAGCAGGGGGAAGGAAGCTAAGTGTCTTCTGCCGTCAGGGATGCTGCAGCACCTGAGACAGCATCACATGAAGGGGACCTGTTGGCAGCAACAGGCTTTGTGTGTCCTCAGTTAGCGGCAAGGCACATGCTCCTGATCCCAAGTTGCCTTCACAATGGGTGCCATCCATGGGCAAGCGGTCTGTTCATCCAGAGCCTCACCTAATCATTCATTGGGGAGATGATCGCTTTGGATGACCAGCCATTCCAGGTGGTGGAGAACGCGGGCTTACACTGGCTTATCAGGCGCCTAGAGCACCTTCCTTACGAGGCAAGGCTACAACACCTGGCGCTTTTTAGTTTAGAAGCAAGACAACTGAAGGGAGACATCATAGAGGTCTATAAAATCATGCATGGTATTGAGGAAGTTGATAGAGAGAAATTTTTCTCCCTCTCTCATAACACTAGAACCAGAGTTAATCCTATGAAACTGATTGCCAAGAAATTTAGGACCAACAAAAGGAAGTACTTTCACACAATACATAATTAACCTATGGAATTATCTGCCACAAGATGTGATGACAGCCAACAGCCTGGGTGGCTTTAAGAGGGATTTAGATAAATACATAGCGGACAGGTCTATCAATGGCTACTAATCTGCTGACTATAGGCCACCTGCAGCCTCAGAGGCAAGATGCCTCTAAATACTAGTTGCAGGAGAGTAACAGCAGAGATAGGGCATACCCTCAGCTCGTCTGTAGGCTTCTCAGAGGTATCAGAGTTCTTTGTTGCCACAAACAGCTTGTGTGCCGACACAGCAATGCTGTCTTTTTGAGAAGATGATGGGTGAGCTCCAAGCCACACTGACCACTGAGGAAGCAATCACCTTGACAGGTCAGTTGAGGTCTGGAGTGGTAGAGTGAGTCACAACACCCTTGGGTGCATCAACAAAGTATGTTTTGTCCTGCCAATTTGACCCAAGGATGAAGAACAAAGCAGTCACCCCTGACAAGCTGCCCAGATGGAGGGACCTCCTGGTTGCAGAGGTTAGGAGAGCCAAAGAGAGGAGGATAGGGCGCAAACACGAGGAATGTGCTGGAGCGCCTACTGTTATTGTGCAGCTCACCCCTAGCAGCAGCACCACCACACTTCCCAGTCCAGCAGCATGGTGTCCCTACCCACAGAGTGGGTAAGTCTGCTTCAGTGTTTGACCCTGTGGTTCACAGAGAGTTTCCTCTGGGAGTACGGGGGCACTGCTCAGCAGTGCTGAGCAGTGTGTTCTGCAGTACTTGCAGAAGCCAATCGTTTGGGGCAATACATCACCAAGTCTGTCCAGACTTGGCAGCGGTTGCCGGAAAGTTCCTCTTGTGCCCGCCAATCAGCATCCAGAGCGAGGAGGGCTCTCCATGGACGGGGACGTGGTGACACTCCATCACACACACTTGGATGATGACTTGGTGGAGTAGCTAGTCTTCCTGAAGGTCAACATCCCGTTGGGCTATGCAGAGCTGGCCATGGAAGCTGAGTGACACCCACCCACTGCAACATCACTGGCAGCTCATTCTACCCTGGCCAACTCCAAACCCAGACATGTCACAGTCTGCCCGTTAGTGCTGCTGACACATGCAGACACGCATGCACGCCACCGCCATGGCCGATGATGAGATATAGACTAGTGCAATGACCCATGTGTCAGGCTGTCAGCTGGGGCCCCAACACCAATTGGAGGCCATGGCGTTATCCAGACGCTTCTCATGGTAAAAGTAAGCTTTTTGTTTCTTCTTGTGAGACCATTGGATTCATCCATTTAGCTCAGGAACAGTACTCTGTCCTCCTGTCTCTCTGTGGCAGGCAGGATGGAAGGAAGGAAAGGTTTGATTTTGTGGTATTATTTTCTTGGCAGTGGGTATAATATTTGGTGCTACTGCTGCTATAACTATCTAGTTTTGCTGGATCTCAGCTCGACAAAGGCAGAACTTTGGTGCCTGCCTGCCTTGAGTTGTGGTTTGCAAGCTACTGTTGTGGCAAGCAATGTACTGTGGCAGCTCAGCTCTGTGCGTGTAATATTTTCTTGGTGATTGCTGTGAGATGAACTCCATGTCTGGACTAACCTGTGCTTCGCTCACTGCTCTGAACTGCTCTGCAATCTGCATTGCAAATTCACTCAGTCAAAATGTGTTGAGTTTATGGCTATGCTTGCTGGCTGCTAAGAGTATTGCTGTGGCAGCTGTTGCAATGCTGGACAGTAAGGACAGAATCATAATTGTGTGTGAGAGAGCAACTTGTGCCAATGATGTTGCTGCAGTGCAGGCACTGTGGCTGACAATGGATTCTGCGTTAGTGATTCTAATTTTGGCCATTCTAGGACTGTGTTTGAAAAAATGTGTGTTCTGTGTTGGGAGGGTCAGATTCCTTTTACTGTGTGCTTCTAATCTGCAGTGTTTTGCAAGGTAGGGATGTAAAACTTGTAAGGTGCACTCTCTGATTGTCATTTATTTTGGCCATAGGGAATAATGGGGAACTTGAAACATCCCATAGGGTCCTATGGGTAGGGAGGAAACGTTAAAAAAATTAAGATCACCCACTTGCCCATTTCTTTTGTGGGTTGGGTGGTAGGTGGCAACCATCATGCCCTACCACCCAACCCATTTTGGTGCCCCTAGGACCTACCCATAGGATGTTTTGAGTTCCCCATTGTTCCCTATGGCCAACTCAAATTGTAGAGCTTGATTTGTTGCAATAGCCAGCTATGGCCAGTTTCAATAAAACACTGAGGATTTTGCAATTTGTTTCAAGTTCAAAACAAATAGCAAAACCAGCTTTGTGCACATCCCTATTAATAAGAACACAAAAATGGGAATGAACCCCACCTGGGAAAGAATCCAAGTGACCACTGTTTTCTTTTGATTAGTTCAGGTATCTCAAATATTTTGTAAAGAACTTGCAAAATTATTGTAAATTAATTTAAAGCGCTACAGTTCTTTTGGATGGTGCAACCAACAGCTATGAAGATCCTCCTCTAATATGGCCCGTTTATGAACCAACTTCATTACCATATAAAACAGCTGTTGAACTCAACATTAGAGGGAATTCATTTGGAGTCTATAAAGTAAGATTCACTACAACTAAAGTAAAGTAAAGTAAAGTGTGCCGTCAAGTCAATTTCAACTCTTGGCACCCACAGAACCCTGTGGTTTTCTTTGGTAGAATACAGGAGAGATTTACCATTGCCACCTCCCGCGCAGTGGGAGAAGATGCCTTTCAGTATCTTCCTATATTGCTGCTGCCCAATATAGGTGTTTCCCATAGCCTGGGAAACATACCAGCTGGGATTTGAACTGGCAACCTTCTGCTTGTTAGTCAAGCATTTCCCACTACAGCTATTACAACTTTTAAAATCCACAGTGATTAAGGGATCCAGTCTAATATCTGCTATTTTATTCTAGGTACAATTTAATTTTTCCAACCCAAGATTTTGCTATTTTCTTCTATTAATTTTCATCTCTAGATTAATGAAGTTATGCAAAGCTTAACTTTGGAACTGCTTCAACTGGAGATGCCCCCTAAGTTAACAGATGAAAACCAAGCACAGCTTCTAAGAATATTTTAATGTTCCATGTGTTGTTCTTCTGAGCAATTTTGAGTTCCTTTGTCATGAGTTGTCTGCTAATTACGGTCCTGGATTCTTCCCCACCCACCATCCCTCCAAGTTTTCCCTCTCTACCTAGCCCCGTGTTTTGAGTATTTGACTGCATGTTGGGAAAGAGATTTTAATAAAAGTTATAAATGATAAACACACACATACTACGTCGGATGATTAATATATATTTGGAAATGTGCAATCTAGGGATACTTTTATATTCATTCTTTAAAAAAAGCTTCACAAGCACTCACTCATTTCTCAAGGGAACAGGCGAGAAGGAAAGTGAGATAATAATATGAATAGTGATACAAGCAATAAATCTGACAAGAAAGAATTTGAGTCCAGTTATGGAACTTCACCTATTAAAGATGTACCATTAGAACAAAAGGCCATGTGTATCCTGTTTAAATAGCTGTATTTTCTTTTGGAAACAATGTTTGTGCAATTCTGCCTGTCTCTGGAACAAAGGGCAGTCAGCATGAACTGTAAGCCAAAGGGTATATTTTTGACCATATGTGGAATATTCAGCAATTGCTTTCTAGGCCACTGAGTTCCAGGGCTATATTCTGGTGACTAAACCAAACATTATATATCATAAAAAGGAATTTCTCCTCTAAACTGGTAGACAATCTGCATGATTCTTCTTTTGCAGACATGAGAAAACAATATGATGGTAGGGATGTGCAAGCAGGTTTGACGTCAAACATGTTTGACATCAAACCTGTTCAGTTCAACCATTCAGGGTTGAAATGAACCATCACCTGTTTGGTCCAACCCCAGACCAAACACTTCCTGACTGTTTTGTTGGAGGCAGCGGGTGTGTGTGTGTCCGCGGAGGTTCCCCCTCCCCCCGCCAGCCTCCCTTATTGCCACCACTGGTCATTCGGCAAGCTCGGGCCTTCCCCCTCCCCTGAATGGGGTAAGTAAAAACAAATATTTTTTTTTAATTTAAAAAAATTGTTTGCAAACCACCCCCCGCCAGACCGAACGGGCCCAGTCCAGTTCAAGTCCAGACTCGAACCGAACAGGACCAGCTGGTTCCGTATACATCCCTAGTTGACAGTTGTTCTCACATGTTATTTGTGAGTGTAATAAGAGAAACTTGATTATATACCATGACTTATATACCTCTCTACTTGTGAGAATTTGAATAGATGTCAGTAATCAGATGTGTTATTGCAACACAATAAAACAAAATATTACATTAACAATACAAAGCAGGGTGGATAAAAATCAATGATTTTATTTTTTTAACTGGATTTTAAAAAATTTAAATCAGATTTTTTAAAAATTTAAATCGGATTTTTTAAATAAAATGCTTTGCGGGGGAAAATCTATCTAAAGATAGTTTTCTATTTATGATACATTATAGTCCAAAGGTATTCATCATGAAGTAAGGATTAATTTTCAGTTATGTAGCATGAGACTGTATATATGCAATGTTTAAATTTTTTGGTAAATGAATGCCATTAATCCATTCACAATGTCATGCTCTTCCAGAGGTTCTGTAAGATTATTTTGGGCAATTTTTCTATCTAGAAGAGGACCAAAAATGAAACCTTCCTCTGGTTGTAAATATTAAGATCATAACAGCAAGAATGAGTCCTTATGTAAAAAAAACATGATTTAAATCGTGATTTAAATTGATTTTATTTAAATCAAATCCACCCCGATACAAAGAGAGCAATAATCACTTTATATATGAAATGTTAAAGCTTGTGTCCACTAATTACCAATATAATCCAGTAATTTTGAAATTTAATGTAGTAGAGCCACCTCAAAAGGAACCTATTTAGACAACAACAGGAGACAGAGTAGGACACTTTCTAAATCAATCAAAAACATTATCACACAAAAAACACAGCAGAAGGGGAGGAGTTATTTAGGTTAAAGAAGATTATGAGTGCAAGAACAGATGGATATTCACTGTTCATGAATATGTTTCAGATAAGGAATAGTTTTTTAACCACTGAAGGTTTAAAAATGTTTTCTGAAGACCATGATGGGGAGAGGCAAACTCTTTCAAAAATCTATCTATCTATCTATATTTCTCCTAGGTGTGCCTGGGGAAAATGCGTCCCGGCAGTCCAGCTGATTGGCCGGGCTGTGGAGGCGCCTGATTGGCTGGCACACCCAGGAGGAGGAAAATTGGCCGGCCCACACTGGCGGGCCTGGCCTAGCGACCGGTGGTGGCCGCAGACTCTAGCGTGAGAGAGAGGGGCGCGGCGGGGGGGGAGAGAGAGGGCGGGCGGGAGGGGCGCGGCGGGGGGGAGAGAGAGGGCGGGCGGGAGGGGTGCGGCGGGGGGGGAGAGAGAGGGCGAGCGGGAGGGGCGCGGCGGGGGGGAGAGAGAGGGCGAGCGGGAGGGGCGCGGCGGGGGGGGAGAGAGAGGGCGAGCGAGAGAGGTGGTGTGGGAGGGACAGAGCGAGTGAGAGGGCTGTGGGAGGACCAGCCAAACAAATTCTCCCAACTAACCCCAAAAAGGAAGTGAACTACCGCACAGATGCTCTGTGCGGGTTCAGCTAGTAAGCAGTATGAATTTGTCTAAGATGTTTGATAATGTTGCAGTTAGCCACAGTAGTAGCCTTTAGGGTTAAGAATCTCACTTACTAGTCTGCTTTCCCACTGTATCTTCAATTAACTTAGAAGAGAAAGACAGGCAGGCTGGCAGGCACACGCGCGGGCACACACACAGAAGAAGATAAAAATTTCCTATTTAAAAACTCTGCCTTGTGAGGCATGATATCAAGACAAGTTGTTCCAGTAAGAACTAATCAGCCTACTCTCCTTTCACTGTATCTACAACTTGACTCCAAATCAAGGTCCACAAGTTAGATCTCTTGTGCCTCAAATGTTCACGTGTCCACCATCTTGGATCAGGGTTGATGACACCATTACAAACTACACCACTGAGGTTTTCCTGTGTGTCACTCACTACAACTATACCAAATTTGGTTCAAATCAGTTAGTCAGTTCTCAAGTTAGTGCATTTGTGCCTCAAAACACGTTCACTATCTTGGATCGGGGTGGATGACATCATCACAAACCACACCACTGGGACATCCTTATGTGTCCATACAGCTGTAGCAAATTTGGTTCAAACTGGTTAGACTGTCCACAAGTTAGTGCACTTGCGCCTCAAAAGTTTACGTGTCCATCTTGAATTGGGCTAGATGACATCGTCACAATCTATGCCATTGAAGTGTCCCTATGTGTCCCTACAGCTGTAGCAAATTTGGTTCGAATCGGTTAAGCAGTTCACAAGTTAGCCCCTTTGCGCCTCCAAAGTTCACGCATCTGCCACCTTGGATCGGGGTGGATGACATCATCACAAACTATGCCGCTGAGGTGTCCCTATGTGTCCCTACAACTGTACCCAATTTGGTTCATATTGGTGGGGGTGGGGGGCACACGGACAGACAGACACATACACAGAAAGCCAGGTGATCTCATAAGCTTACTGGAAAGTAGGCTAAAAACTGAACTAGTAGGGCATCAAAGAAAGCGGGGGAGAGAAAGAGGGGGGAAGGGAAGAGAACTGATTCTCACAAATGTCAATGGTAACCAGGACTGGGGACAAGAATGAGAGTAAGGTCCAGAGGCACTGCCATAGTTTTGAAATTCCACATAATTGGACAAGAAATAGGAACCTCTTAAATATGTATTTCTTAGTGGGCACAGATATGATTGTATGTGTGCAGGCTGTATCAGCCAGTAGGGCAAAATCAACTGTGTATAATAGTTGCTTAGTGACTCCTAATGCCTCCTGAAGGGACCTCATTAACCCAGATGTAATAGGGAGTGCTAATGCTAGTGCTTGTTCAGAAACTACCAATCAATTCACTTAAAAGTAGCAAGACTTGAGTACCACCAGCAGCCCTAATACCTGTTTGGCAGGAAGTGACTTTCTATGTCCATGGGCTGCTATTTGCTAGATCCTATTGATCTCCCTAATTTCATTGAGAACTGATGTGCCATGGCAGAGAAACAGAGGTACAGTACAAATCAGGAGTTCTCCAGTTCAAATCTGCCATGAACTCATTAGGTGGACTTTGGCAAACCACTCCCTCTGTCTCAGCCATCTATACAGTTTAGTTATATGGGGATAACAATACTTAACTACCTTACAAGCTTTTTGTAGGATTACATCAAGATAAGACAAGTGAATTGCTTTCCACACTCAGAAAAGCAAAGTATCACTACACAAAAGCTAAGTAGTAGTAGTAATTACTACCCATGGGCATAGCTTCCATTGGACAAGGGGGGACAGTTGCACCAGGGCCCATATGGTTTGAAAGGCCCCCCAGGGCACCCAGGGCAGTCCCCCTTTGTCCACAGGTTGTCGCTTCCCCCACTGCCACTTCTCATCTTCGCCACTAGGGAGCGGGTGGGCTTCCCCCGACTCTACTACTGCCATCAAGCAGACTCCCCTTCCTCCGAACAGCACACCTGCACTGTCTGAGTATGGAGACCATTGTGTGAAGTGACACTAGGGCACGCAACAGTCTCCATACTCAAACAGCACAGAAGCGCTGTTCGGAAGGGAAGCCTGCACACTAGCAGTAGTAGAGTGGGGGAAGCCAGGGAGAAGGCCGCCCACCGCCGCAACTCTCCTGGCGGTGAAGATGTGAAGTAGCAGCAGTGGCATGGCGGCAAGGCCCCCCACCCCCAGAGATAATTAATGGGTGAGGGCCTCGCAGATGAAGGTGGCCTGGTTTTGGCACTAGGGGCACCCTGCCTAACTTTGTCCCCTGGTTGCCAGGAACCGTGCTATGGCCCTGTTACTACTACTACTACCACCACCTCCTCAATGTAGACTTTAACTTGAGTTGCCTTGGTATAGAAACTGGGTTTTCTTTAGTGCAAAACAAAAACATGAAACATTATTACCATTGCTTTTCATGCAAGCCCCTGCCATGCTGCATAAATCATTTTAATTTTCTTCTTATCTAAGAGTATCAGTTAACACCAAAAATCTATGAAATCACTGTTCCCTCTAAGGCGTGCGCACGTGCACGTGCTCACAAGTTTTTGGATGTCCGCTCAGGCGAGTGGGAGGGGGGGCATGGCTGGGCCCAGCTATCGCACAGATGCTCTGTGCAAGGTCAGCTAGTATACAAATAAAACACCAACACCATATGGATAAATTAAGAGGCAGTTAGCTTTTTACTATATTCAGTGTAGTAACTGAAATGAGTAGCTTCGCCTAGTCTTTCCTCTGCAAAGTTGTCAAACACAAGACTCAAAGGTCTTATCAAGTCTTCCGAGGTACTGGAGACTTAGACAGAAATATTAAGGATAGCTGGATGGGTGGTGGCTATTTTGGCAGACAAGCAGTAGTATGTAGGAACAGGTCTTAGATAGGATTCAACCACCTAACTTCTTATATGGAGTTGTTTGTAGCATCAAGTTCAAGACTTGCTTATTGCAGATAATGAAAACAAGTTCTTCATGGCCACATTAATGCTTCGTAATACTTTTATAATTTCACTCAGTTCTATGTTTACAGATGTCTTCAACCTATTTTCACACACTGCCATAACTTTGCTTTGCTTTTCAGCATAACTGCTGACTAAATTAACTCGACAGGACCCTCTATATACCTGATTATTCTACTTCCTCATCAGCATTCTTATACGACTCCATTTTCAGCAGATGATCAGTTTTGTTTCTCATATGTGCAATTTGTAATACATGCACAGGCCAAGGAGATGGGAAAAAATGCAAATTTACTAGGAGACTGCATCAACACGGGCTAGTGTTGGACTAGGACCAAGAAGACCTGAGTTTGAATCCCCATTCAACCATGAAACTCACTGGGTGACTCTGGGCCAGTCATGTATCTCTCAGCCAAATCTACCTCACAGGGTTGTTGTGAGGATAAACATAACCATGTACACCGCTTTTTGCTCCTCGAAGGAAAAGCGAGATATAAATGTAAAAATAAATAGAAATAAAAAAATGTTCACAAGACAAAACACACTGATATCATGTAATGATAACTAAGAACTCTGAAATTCAACAAGATGTGCAACCATCAACAAGAATGAATATAGTATCATTAATCCTATTTTCTCTCTGGAACAAGTACACCACCAAATAATCTAGAATAGAATATAGAGCTGTTCTCTCAATCATTAACTGGGTAAGAAAAGTATCCCACCCAGCTCAAGGAGTTGTGCAGCCTCCTGATTTTCGGTCGTGTGTGAGCTTGGTCAGATGAGGAAAAAGTGATCATATGGGAGTTGGGTGCAGGCTCTGATGGTGTCGTCCTACCTTGTCCTATAACCAAGATAGGAGGAAACCCTGTTGGGAGCCTACACCTGCCTCCCACATGATCACTTTCCCCTCCTCAAACCTAGCCTTTAACTCATTCAAGACCAAAAACAGAGAGTCTACACAGCTCCCAAAGCTGAGTAGGATGCTTATCATACGCAGTTAGCAGTTGTGAGAACTGTGAACTTCACAAGGTTTAAAAGTTCCATCCTTTCTATTCTCAAGGAATACTAATGGCTATATGTTAACATAAGCAAGTTTTTGATGCTGGTTATAGCCCAAATCAAAATTTCAGTGCTTCCAGCAACTACCATCAATGTGTCTAAGCTTTATTCAGAAGTACAGTACTTTGACTGGTTTTGTACCAGATAATTCAGGAAAGGAGAGTAAGAAAAACTCAGGATGTTTCTATTTCTCTGAAAAACAATTTTCCAGATTATTTTAAGGGTAGCGAGAAAAGAAAAGGACATACAATATCAAAAGTTCTCCATAATCAAAGTTTAAAATACAGCTTCCCTTTAACGTTTTTACAGTCTACCTTTGATACTTAATATATAGAAAATATAAATTACCCCCGAAGGGGCATAAATCACAGTAGGTTAATCTGATCAGCAATACCTAATCTCAAACTTCAAAAGAAAAGCAAAAACAAGGAATTTGTTTACAAACAGATACAACTTACCGGGTTATCAGTAGAATCATCAGCCAATTGTAAACCAAAATAGTCTCTCTCAGTCAGATCAAGATGCTTGAAAACTATATCCAACAGAACTTGTCCCTGATCATGTTTCTGCAGGGGGCAAAATGTGAACTAAATTTTTCAAAATAAGAGCAAAATGTCAACATACTACTAAAGCAGAATGCCTTCCTGAAATCCCCCCCCCCCGTTGTCATCCTAATGACATGACTTTGATACAGTCAATGAAGGAATGAAACTGACAAAGCTACCTTTTACTGAGTACAACCATTGGCCCATCTAGGCTAGTACTTTCTATAGTGACTGGCAGCAGCTCTCCAGAGTTTCAGACAGGGATTCTTTCCCCAGTACTATCAGAGATGCCAGGAATTGAACCTGGGACCTTTTGCATGCAGACTATGTGCTCTACTATGCAGGCAGAAACACAGGTAAAGTTGATTGGTGAGTGCACATTTGCTAACCCTCTTAGTTGTAGTAATGGCTAGAAAAAAGACAGTTGTAATTAATAAGGAGATGTAAAGTGCACAATGCGAGCAGACACACCATACAAAACGTACCATTTTGTATGCAGCTATTAAGGGGAAACTAATAAGCTCCACTGCGGGACAGCCAAACCAGGGAAGTGAGTAAAGACTGTTCAGTCCCTTAAAAATGGTTTAATTAAGAAAATGCTGAATAGTGAATGCCCAGAAATCCTATTATATGGGGCTGAAAATGTATATCTGTATATCTATCTATCTATCATATTTTTATACCGCCTATATCTCTAGGCGGTGTAATATTTTAAAGTCACAAATTAAAATACATGACAATAAAAACACAAACAATTATTAAAACAAGTTTTTTAAAATTAAAATTATTAAAATTAATTCTAATTAAAAGCCTGAGAGAACAGGAGAGTCTTGAGGTTCTTCCTGAAAACAAACAGAGAGGAAGATGCTCTTATTTCAGCAGGAAGCTTATTCCAGAGCCTTGGGGAAGCCACAGAAAAAGCCTGGTCCTGGGTCGCCACCTAACGAGTCGGTGGCAACCATAACTGGTCCTCTCCAGAAGATCATAGCAGGCGGCAGGGATTATGACAAAGAGGTGCTCTCTCAAATAGCCTGGACCCAAACCATTAAGGGCTTTATAGGTAAACAGCACTTTGTATTTCACCTGGAAACATATTGGCAGCTAGTGCAGTTCTTTTAGAACTGGTGTTATGTGGTCCCTTTGTGCTGTACCAGAGACCAATCTGGCTGCCACATTCTGTACCAATTGTAGTTTCCAGAATATGTACAAAGGCAGCCCCATGTAGAGCACACTGTAGTAGTCAAGGTTAGAGGTTACCAGCATATGTACCACAGTTTTAAGTCATTGACCTCTAGAAATGGACATAGCTGACATATCAACCAAAGCTGATAAAAAGCGCTCCCGGCCACTGCCTCCACCTGAGAAACCAGGGAAAGCTTGGGGTCCAGGAGCACTCTCAAGTTACTTAACCTGATCTTTCAGGGGGGGTGTAACCCCATCCAGAACAGGCAGATCTAAACCATCTCTTGGGTCCTGTCCCCCCCACAGTCCGTCTTATTTGGATTCCATTTCAGTTTGTTACCCCTCATACAACCTATTACTGCCTGCAGGCAGGCATTTAGGGAAGATATGCCATTTCCTGAAGAGGTCGGCATGGAAAAGTAAATCTGGGTGTCATCAGTATATTGATAACACCCAGCACCAAACCTCCTGATGATCTCTCCCAGCGGTTTCATGTAGATGTTGAAAAGCATTGGAGATAGTATGGAGCCTTATGAGACACCACACTTCAGTTCTCGCTTAGCGGAACAACAGTCTCCAAGTGATACCATCTGGAATCTGCCAGAGAGGTAGGAGTGGAACCACTGCAAGACAGTGCCACCCAATCCCATCTCCCCCAGGTGGTCCAGAAGGATACCATGGTCGATGGTATCAAAAGCCACAGAGAGATCCAAAAGGACCAGCAGAGCCACACTCCTTAAAACCCTGCTAACTTGGCAAAGAGGCACCTTTTACCGTGGTGATTCTCTTTATTTAGCAGGGGGAAAGTAACTGGCCCTGTCCACCCCCAGCACAGTACTTCCAGTGACTGTTGCTTGTATGTATCTTATGTTTCTTTTAGATTGTGAGCCCTTTGGGGACAGGGATCCATCTTATTTATTTATTATTTCTCTATGTAAACCGCCCTGAGCCATTTTTGGAAGGGTGGTATAGAAATCGAATTATTATTATTATTATTAGAGAGGAAATGTTTGGTCTTTTATCTGGAGATTGTATAAATACTCCCGGATGAGAGTAGTGGGTACTGCAAGTGTCTGGCAAACACCTGTTGTTAACAAAGCACTTAGACCAGGAAACAAAGGCAGATAAGACAGCAGACTCCATTACAATAGGGATGAGTCAGTGATATAACTTTGAAGAGGTGTCCATCAAAACTCTTGATAGAACTATTGGGAAGCCCTTCCCAGCACAGGATGTTATGGATGCATCTGCACACTCCAATTGTCCTCACAATCAGCCTTGAATACAATAGGCGATTCACATACCTTCCTACTCAGGAAGGACAGTCAGACACAATGCATTCCGAAGAAGCCTGTATGGTCTATCCTATTCAGCAAACTATGACAAAAGAAAAGAGCCTTCAAGGCACGTTTTGGGATATAAGTATCCCTAACTCCATGACCCAGTGTGCTTCCTCGTGGGACTCCCATTTCAAAACACCTCAGTGTTCCCTTGTGCCTCTCACTCTGGACCCCAGCAGACTGCAACAAGAGACTCCAGCAGACCACCTTGGTGTTCCTTTCCAGGACAGGTGGTATAGCCTCTTGCTCGGTTTCTTCAGGGCTGAACCTATCCCTTTCTCTTATTTCTGAAATCTTGCCCCACTATTTTAAAGTACCTCTCTAGCCTACCTGGGAATTTACACATAATTTGGAACTTTAAGTTAAGTGTGCCTTACAATAGTCTATTTTTAAACATATTTGCATTGCTTCCACTTTATTTAGTCTTATTTTTCCTTTAAATAAACTCCTTTTTGATTTAATTAAAACCTCTCTCTCAAGCCGATATTCTTGAGTTCATATGCTTGCACAAATTAAGGCTGATTGGAACCATCTCCCCTGAGCTAAATTCCCCACATTCGCCCGAACTAGGGGGGCACAGGCCAATCACCCTCAAGGCAGTATCATTAACAGTACAGAGGTGTGATCAAATCCTTGTTCCAAAGTGGATGTCCTAAATCTCTCCTATGCAGTCAAATGGGGCTTTCTTGCAGAGGGTTTCTCGGCATTGGTTGAATGTTCTTTATTGGAGAGGAGAGAATTATGTTGACCAGATTGTCCAGGCTGTATGTTGGAGGCAGCACAAATTGGGGTGCAGAATCTCCACCCTTTTTGTGAGAGAAGGTTGCTCCAGAGCAGAAGAGAGACCCTGTGTTGCCCAGATGGCTGTCAAAGAAAGGCAAACTCAGGTTAACACAGCCCAAAGGGGACAATCAAGATGGCATCAGCTGCTACTGCCATTGGAATAATGACCCACAGTGAAGACTGCAGGGACATGGCAGCCTCTACTTTTGGAAGCTGGTGCAGAAACAATGAGCATATATGTCAGCCACTAAGAGAATAGGAGCGTGCAACCAAGTGGGTAAACAGTAAAGGAAAGGAGAGGCTGGATGAAAACCAGTGGGCCAGAGAGCATCTTTCAGGCAGTCAGATTTGGATGAAGAGCCACAAGATACTAAGAGAAGAAATACTGAATGTATATTAGCTATTCCAGGATAATAATATAATTAGCACTTGGATATAGCTTTTTAACATGCAAAGCACTTCACATAAATGATCTCGAAGTACAGTAATCCTTAAAACAGCCCTGTAAGTATCAGTGTCACTATATTACAGCTGGGGAGCTGAAGCTGATAGGGAGTGCCCTGTCAAAGGTTATTTAAGCAAGTTCATGTCAGAGGTGAGATTTAACTGGGAATGTCTCAACTTGCAGCTCATTAGCCATTACACCAGACCAGCTCTCTGGTGCACAGGAGTTGAAAAAGGTACTATAAATATGTACCGGAGGGGTGGAAGAGAGACTGATACTCCCTTTGTCCTGAATGCTGGTCCCCTTGCTGCAAATCATCCTTATGTGATCCTGAAAACCAGCATATATGCTTCTAAAAAACAGTACTTTGCAGTTATACAACACTTTTAAAGTGTTCAGAGTACCTCACATACTTATCTACAGTTATTCATTTACGTTGTATCAGTAGCCCTATACAACAATCCTCATTTTAAAAATGAGGCGTTGTAGTGGAGAGATAATAGCATGCCTAGACAAATTGATGGCTGAGCTGCGATTAGGACAGAGAATGTCCTGGCCCAAAGTTCACACTTCGCCATTGCAGTACACCCCAATACTACACTACACTAACACTGTAAAGCAAGCACATGATGTTGTTTCACACCACAGATCTTTGAGGATAATAGTCAAATGCACTATTTATTTATTCCACCAAGCTCAGGTCTGGGAAATTTAATCCTACACCCATATTTTTTTGAAATCTCAATGAGAACAAAACAGGCCTGAAAAATTTCATTTCTGAAAACTGGAGTTCAAAAAGGGGAAAAAAATCACCTTTAACAACAGATGTCTGTAAATCTACCCTTTCCCCATGCCTTAATGACCACATGCCTTACATTTACATGGCTATTTAAAGAAATGGTTGCCTAAAGATGATTTTGATTAACTAATCTGCAATACATGATATTAACAGCATGCTTTCCAAACCTAGACCTTGACCATTAGGCAATATTATACACTGCATAGCAAGTTTCCTATTACGTTGTACTTACATTAACTCTGAATGCTTGTACAGCGTTATCCAGAAGAAGAATATTGCAGACCACCTCTGTATGCTGTCTGTCTCGTGCCAGTTCAGATGCTCGTACATTGTAGGTTCTGCCAGCAGGCAATCGAAAACGTGCGGTCATTACTGTCCACACAGAGTCTTTAAGGGGGGGAAAGACATAGTTTATGACGTTAAGAATGCACAAGTTGGATTTAACAGAAATGCTAATCTCCTCATCATTACACTTGATAAAATATATTCTACTTAATTTTACAGATTATATAAATCATCATTTCATGTTGAAGCAAAAACTAGCAACTAGCAAGACTAGCAAAAACCTGTCTTCCTTTATTTGCATTTTTAGAAATGCAAACATAGTATGAAAACATACTACCAAAATCTTCTGCATTTTCTGTTTCGGCAAAGATAGTACCAACATTTAATGACTCAGAGTCAAATATATTTATATTCACTCACTAAATCAAGTATGATCATTCTACAAGGAATTTCTAGCATCTGTTTTTCTAGCATCAAACCACTTTCAAATGCTGTAGAAATAGAGGCAGGAAAAAACAAATACAGAATTCATTGCAGGGGTGTAGAGAGACACCCCCCCAGGGGCAAGGGGACAAAACCTGTGGAGGGGGCCCACCACCGTGCACACAATGTGCCCTAAGCCACACACCCTGCATCTGACATCAGATGCAAGGGGCAGGGCAAGCAACATCTCCCTGCCGCCGCTCCTACCTCCTTGGCATCCCCACTGCTGCCGCTTCTTCTCTTGGCCTCCCCTCTGGAGGATGTCACAGGCATGCAATGTCCAAAGTTGAACTGTGCAGGTGCACATTTTGGCTGGAGGGACCAGTCAGCCAGGGAAGCCCGCTGCCACTGGGGTTGGCCTACCTTGCTCAGCTCACCCCACCCCCACCCCCACCCCTGGAGACCAAGATAAGAAGCAGTGATAGTGGGATGGCAGCAGGGCGGCTTGCTTGGGGTCCCCTTGGAGCCCACTAAGCCTCTGGGCCCTGGGACATTTGTCCCTGCTTGTCCGATGGATGCTACACCCATGACTCATTCATCAATCTCTGTAGAAAGTGTGCCTGTAAAACCCACCTCACATGTTATACAGGTGGAACTGATGCTGAAAACTGCTTCCACATGGTGTGGGCTCTATGCTGCTGCTCTAAAATAAGTCAGTTTCTCATCACCTCTCTTATTGTGTGGAAAGTCACACCAGCACTGTACCCTCCTGGAAGCTCTGGATACTATGGAGACTTTATGATAGCCCAGGTTTCCTTATTACTGTAAGTTATGGTAACTGTCCAGAGTCTCTGCCATGTGGAAGTGAGTTCTGGTGACAATCATGCCGCCTATGTAATGCATGAAGCATGTCTAAGAGATAATTACCATTTTTGAAGTGTTGAAAGAACCTGCCAGAGACAATGCTCTGGTTTGTACCAGGGGATAGCTAGGGAAGAAGGGGTCTGTGTTCACTCCTCTCCCCGGCAGCCCCTCGGAGTGAGGGAGATAATGAAGAAAATAGGGAGAGGTGGAGCTGGGGGACCCAGGTTCTTTGAGCCCATCTACTCAAATTATAGCTACACCCCTGGTTTGTACCTATCTGAAATCAGTTGGACAAAACACCTGCACAAATTGTCCAGCCATTTCAGTGTAATGCACATAGGGTCAATGGTTTCATTTTTAACTGCATACCAGCACAAAGTGCTGGTAATCTATATATTTAATTATCTTGGGACATGCGATGCATGCCCAGGATTTGGCGGCAGAACTCTCGCAACACGCTGCAAGAGTTCCAAAGTGAGGACTGAGGAGGAAAGGGGGAAGAAAGTGTCGGCGGTGGTCAGCCGGCGGACAGAGGAAGGAGGAGAGAAAAGCGGCGGTGGGCAGCGGGTGGGGGGAGAGAAAAGCCGCCGCAGTGGCAGGCGGACAGGAGGGAGAAAAAATGGCAGCCGCAGGGCCCTTCTTGGCCGCCTGCCACGGCTGTGTGTAGGGGGAGGGAGGGGAGGAGGACTGGAGAGCACGGGGCTGGAGGGAAGGGGAAGAGAGGAGAGACGGAGGAGGAAGAGGGAGGGGGAACAGCCGGCCCCAAAGCGCTACACAGATGCTCTGTGCGGGGTCAGCTAGTTACCTATAAAGCCCTAAAGAACTTAAGCCCAGGGCATTTAAGAGAACATCTTCAACATGGACCCCAACACTTATTAAGGTCATCCAAGGAGGTCTTCCTGAAGCTGCCATCGGATGGCCTGGCAGCAATTCAGGGTCAGGCCTTCTCTACAGCAGCTGCTGAGCTTTGTAATGTACTTCCTGCGGGAATACGAGACCTACCATCTCCGGTGGCCTTTAGGAAGTCCTTAAAGACACACTTGTTTAACCAAGCATTTAGTTTTTATTTAACTAACACTTTTATACCGACCAAAACTTACGTTTCTAGGCGGTTTACAACAAAAACAGAAAAATTAAAACATTAGTTAAAACAGATAAATGACAACAAAGAAATTAAGACATTGGTTAAAACAAATGACAACAAAAAGTTAAAACATTACAACAATACAAAACCTTAAAACAATATTTTAGAACAAAGCTAAAATGATTAAAACTGCATTTAATTAAAAGCCTGGGTGAACTAATGTGCCTTTAAAGATTTTTTTAAAATTGTCAGAGATGGGGAGGCTCTTATTTCAGCAGGGAGTGAATAACCTCCATGAATAACTGGATCCACCTGAACATAGTTTTGTTATTTGTAAGCCTCCATGAGCAGTGTTCCCTCTAACAGGGATTCCCAGATGTTGTTGACTATAACTCTCATAATCCGCAAGCAAAAGTAACTGCAGTTGGGGATTCTGGGAGTTGTAGTCAACAACATCTGGGAATCCCTGTTAGAGGGAACACTGTCCATCAGAGCTCATGATTTGGTGGTATAAAAATGTAGTACATAAATGAATTAAATTCAGAAGGGATTTTTCTGTACCACAGGGACACCACTGACTACAAACTCAGAACATATTGAGGCTAGAAGAGACAGAGGCATTATACTGGACACTATTATCTGTGAGTGCAAGCAAATTTGCTCAAGAAAACTTTCCCATGACATCCTGCCCACAGCAGCCCACTGAGCCATCCCAAAAGCCACTCCTGTGGATTTGGATCCCTCCAGAAAAGAATGGGATGGGGCACAGGGTGAGGAGCAAATTCCCTGAAACTGGGTGGAACTATGTTCTGTGAATGTACCCTTCTCCAGCTCACTACACCCCATATTCCACCCCATCCTGGAGGGACTCTTGACCCGGAAAAGCAGTTTTAGGCACAGCTTGGAAGGCCACTGTGAGGAGCACTTACATGTGAGCACTTTAAGGTATTCCCCTTAGGGGACAGGGCCGCTCTAGGGAGAGCATCTGCATGCAGAAAGTTCCATGTTGCCTCCCTGGCATATCAAGATAGGGTGAAGAGAGACTACTGCCTATAACCTGGGAGATGGTGCTGCCAGTCTATGTAGACAATACTGAGTTAGATGGACCAATGGTCCAACCCAGTATAAGGCAGCTTCCTCTGATCCTATCAGGAAGAGGCAGGGATCCTCTGCCTCCAGATCTCAGGATCCAACCATTTCTTAAGCAATCTGTATGTATGGAACATTCTAAATAATGTTTTCAGGGGCACACAGGTTACCCACTTGCAGACAAACACACCAGAATTAGTTCTTAAGACACTTGTTTTAGGAATTAAAGCTACACACTACAACTACGATGTTAGAAGAATGGGATTCTTGAAACAAAATGTCTAATCCTTTTCATATATTAACAGGAATACATTTCAAACCCCAGTAGAGGGAATATTCCTTACTACTGGACAACAGCAACAAAAACCCCAATGTTGCATTTGATAGATAGCAACTCAGAAACTATAAAAATGGCCTTTCTTCAAATGCAATTGTGCTTAATTACAAGAACACTATAATAAAAAGTAGCAAATCAATTTTATAGTATCTAAGTGGTTCAGACAAACAATTAAATGTATTAGCTCTCTGCAGAAGAAACTGCCTCCTTTGGCAACTGTGCCCTAAACATGATACAATTTAAGAACCATCATGTCTTTCTTATTTATTTATCATCTCTACAGAGGCACACTTTACCTTTACTTTGACTATTAAAATACTCAAGAGATGTACAATAAAATATTTTAAACAAGGCAATAAAAAACCATAAAGGAAATCTGTAATGTGGGAAGCAGCCTTAAGTGTCTGTCGTCTCCATTTTCTATTCATACCTTAGTGTAAGTATATATACACTTGAGCAGAACTACCAAATCATATTGCCCTCTAGCAGCAGCCTACAGGAACCCTACTGCTACTGTCAGTGAGGCAATAACTGCATTCTATAGGGATGTGCATAAACTTTAACATAAGGCCTACCAAACCCTGAAATTAAAAGAAAGAGCCATTCTTTCTGCAATTCCACACAATAAAATTTGAGAGTGTGCACATATCTACATTTTCCTCTAAGAAGTTCCTCTAGAGACCCAAGTTGTTAGAAATTGCTGATTTGGGGGATTTCTATGAAAATTATTTATTTTTTCAAATTTGTATACCAACCCAAAACATCCATCTTTGGGTGGTTTACAACAACATAAAGCAGATTTTTAAAAAACACCTTAAAACAATTTAACACCACAGTCTGGTTAAAAAGCTTGGGTGAAAAGATAAGTCTTTAGAGACTTTTAAAAAGAGATGGGGAAGCTCTTTTTTCAGCAGAGAGCACACTCCAGAGTCTAATGGCAGCTACAAGGAAAGCCCGTCCTTGCATAGACACCAGATGAGCTGGTGGCAACTGGAGACGAACCTCTCCAGAAGATCTTAGTGGGCAATGGGGCTAATAGTGAAGATGTTCTCTTAAATACCCAGGGCCCACACCATTTAGGGCTTTATAGGTTATAACCAGCACCTTGTATTTTGCCCAGAAACTTATTGGCAGCCAGTGTAGTTCTATCAAAGGAGTGATGTGGTCTCTCCTAGATGACCCCAAAACAAACCTGACTGCCCTATTTGAAGAGAATGTCCTTGGGTGAGGGAAAACAGCACACATGTACTAGTAGCCATCTCTCTTTACAGAACTTTCACATCAAATCCTGAATTTAGGAGATTGTAAAGCAACTTTCTCTAGAGACAAGTTTTGGAAAGGGAAATGCTCACAAAGCATCAGGTTCTTGTATGCCTGGATGTTGGCCAGGCCTTCAACTACTATGGAGGCAAAGGATCCAACCACGCCCAAGATTTTGCTTGCAAACATACTAAGTTTCATTTGCCTGATAACTATTTTATGAAGAAATGAAGATTCATGAAAAGTGTGGAAGACAGAAAACTAGATAAATGTGGAAAAATAATGCTTGTTGGGGTATGTGCCAGTCCTGTCTTTCCTGACATATTAACACACAATCTAAATAAGTCTTGTCAAATGTATAGTTTGATGGCAGCTTGTTGAATCACACTGAGTAAAAGCTTTTTCAGAAAGGCAGATTCTAAATATTAATGTAAACAATACAGATATAGATCTACACAAAGCTTGCAATGCTAAATGATTGAAGAACCAGCAGACCTAAAGCAAATATTTGTAAATCAGTTATCAGAGTAGGGATGTGCACGAATGTGCAGTTTGAACCATGGTTCAAACACATTTCAGGAGCAGAACCAAGGAGCTTAAAAAAAAAAAATGAGAGCGGGTCCTTGCCTGCTCTCCACTGCTCCATGTAGCCTCCTGCTTGGGCGGCACACACAAATTGCACCCACACATGCGGATGCCATGTGCATGCTGGCACCACCACATGGGGATTCTTGGGATGTGCGCCGCCCCAGCAGGAAACAGGTAAGGACCTGCTCCCTGCTCTCCTCTTTCTTAAAGCTTCTGGTCCCCACTTGCGAAATGTGCTCGAACTGCAGTTCATGCATACCCCTAGAGCCAAGTAGTTCACTGTAAGATTAAGGGCTTGTACTGACTAAGTATGCTCTGCTTTACTGAAAGAACTCTCACACAAGTGACAAAGAACAGATGATGGATCACAAAAAGAGAAAAATATTAAGTTATGAGGAAGCCCTGCACAACTAAGATTGGGTTTTATTCTTTACTTATTCTAGTTATAATTTAAGGCTGGGAACTTAAGAACCACAAAACTATTCTTCAACATGCCCAAGATAAGTGTTTCTCAAACATGTCCCCCACATCAAATGGGAAATCATTTTTTAGATGTAGGGAAGTCTCAAAAGCAATTTTTGTGCTATGACATTTGTTTCTGTTGTTAAGAGGGGGCATCCTGGGGTTGATTAAAGTAGTCTTGTGGATCCATGGCAAAATATTCAGCTTACTTCTATTCTACAAATTATATTTTTTAAAAACACACACCACATAGTTTCAGAAATGCTTGAAACAGGATCATTTTGGTGCTGAAGACAAACTGATGTAACTCAAAACTATATCAGTTTTACTTCATTTATGGATGAAAATGGTTTGAAATACTGTAATTTTTTAAGCTGCAGTTTAAAAAATGCTACAATGCAGTAAATGATTATGTCTTAAAGTGACACCTTCCCATACTCCCACTTGAGGCCATTGTATTCCAGGATAAAGCGATTCCCTCATGCTACTTCCCCCACCCCAAGACCAGTTGTGTGGACACAGCAGGAAATCAGAAACGGGCTGAAGTATCATCGTTGCTGCAGAAAACTGAAGGCATACAGCATTCCTCTTGGTGGGGTCCCAACTGCACAGAAAATAACTATGTTATTAATCCTACACATGGTTCTGTTATTCACACACAGACTCCCTTTCCTCAACATGGGATTGCTTTTAATTGAAGTTGATGTCACACTGCTGACTATCCATGTAATTTGCATACCCTAACACCAGATTCACATATGAAATCTTGAAGGAATTTCTCCCCTGAACATGAGGCCAACTAACTTCTATTCAGAAAAATATCATTTAGAATACCAGCACTAATTCATTCATGTGCATACATACACTTTATTATGTTTTTTAAGTGTCTCTCTCCCACACACACACTGTCAGGAAATCCCAGATTTAGTTATAAGTTTATTCGGTCATTGACCAAATCCCAGATGCATTAGTAATTTTGTTTTTCTCTAAATGAAAGTCAATACTCAGCAAGTTTGAACTAATGCTTGATGGCAGAGAACAACAAAGCTCAAAAGAGCCCCCTAGAAATTCAACAGAATTATTTTTCCTACATGGACCTGCAGAAGAACAGTTTAAAGGCCAAAAGCTGATTTCTTTTTCAACAACACTTGAATGAGTACAATGTGAGCAAGGGCAAAGATGACTAACCTGCAGGTAGAAGACTCTGCACAGTAACTTTGCCCAAGTAACAGAGGATCCACTGCACTAAACACCAGTTTCTTGCAACTGGCTTCTAGTTCATAGTTGTTGCACCTTTCATTTCTGCTATGCTTAAGGTTGTGCTTAAAGGAAAATCTTCATTCTACTCTCTCTCACTCAGGAAGCACTAGAAAGCCGTTATCCTTAGTACATAATAGAAACATCGCACACAAACGTGAACATGGCAATTACCCACATGAACCTAGACTATTGCTTTGTGATCAATACAATGAATTAGATATACTGAGAATGTACAGGGTCTAATGTATTTGTTCTTGTCTATAGGACTCAGCTAAAACGTTCTTGAGCATGCAGGCTATAGATCTGTGTATGCTGTAATAAGCTACCATAAACTATCTTGCATGCTATCTGGAAGTTGTCAAAAAAAGCCCTGTTAATGCCCAGTACTGACTCTCCTTCCACGTGCTGCAGTGGATCTGACCTAAACAAGAAATCAAAAGCGTACTGGAATTAATCTGTTTAATTAGTACTACACTAAACCAGCTTGAAAAGAAAGTGAAAATGAAACAGTGACACATGATTTTGTGGATGCAGCTCTGTCTCCAAAATGTGTAGAGCTCTCTGTCAAAAGCAGATGTCTTGCATGCCAAGTAACTCTGTCCCCTTCACATTACTTTGACTGCAGAAGATAGTGCTGCAGGTGACAAGCTGACATGGCAAAGCCACACCTCTAACTTTTGCCAAACAGCCCCAGCCTCCTGTAACCCACATGCCATGGTCAAAACTTTCAGGCCCTCATGAACAGCAGGCTGCTGCCCTCCAAGCATCTCCCAGAATAAAGAAGAGAATATGTGCAAATGCTAAGTAGAAGTTATTCAGCTCTCTTGAGGAGAGGGGCCTTGGTTCATTTGACCTGAAAGTGAGAAGGCGGCCAGCTGGTCTGTTTCAGTTCGAGTCACAAGATCTCAGGATAACAGGAAAAAATAGGCAGACATGCACAAGAGAGGTTATAAGTCACTGGCATGCTTTCCAGGGATGCAGAAGAACAAACGGTACAGTATACCAGAAATCTATCTCTATTGGGATTGAGCCAGTGAGCATTAGGGTGACTATCCAGGAAAGAGAAGCAGGTGCCAGAAACTACAAACAGCAATTAGAGCACTGTTTGAGAATCCTATAGTCTGCAATCAGTTAAGTATGAACAATTCTGAATTCAGAACCTTCATGACCTTATTTTTTCCTTGGTATGGGGAGGGCATCCTAACATGACGGGTTATCAAGCTCTGCATGCTCCAAGACAGGACCAATCAAAATTCAGGTCGATCATATGTATCCAGACAGCTGTCACTCATCCCCAGTTCCAGTCCTGTCTCGCTCCGCAGACAGAGCTTGAGTATTGCTGTGAGGAAAAATTTCACAGCCTTTCTTCTTTTTAATTTTTTAAATAGTTTTTACTTTGGGATTTCCTCTGTTGAGGTCTCTCTTATTCGCAATATGGAGCCTGATTATATGGGGGATATATGTTGAAGGGTTCCCTTTCGGAGGGCCCCTTCACAGAAGCCGCGATTGTTCCCTCAGTTGGAGGGACAGCGAGCTTGAGCCTTTCGGCTAATGTTAATGAAGAAGGAGCAACTGTGAACCAGGAGGGCCCCGCCGCCCAAAAAAGCAGCTACAATAGAGCCTCCATTCTGTAGACTAAAGAGCTTATTAAGCTGATACCTCCAGAAAATCTTAAACTCCGCCAGGGTTTAAATAAATTGGCCAGAGCTTCTGCCCTTATGGCAGACTCAGGTCTGGACTGCATACAGCACGGCTCTCGTGCCATGGCAGCCGGGGTGGCACTGCGCAGAGGGTTATGGTTATAAATAAATAAATAAATAAATAAATAAATAAATAAATAAATAAAAAAAATTGGCGGGCAGATGCCAAGTCCAAGGTCACCTTGGCTGCTACTCCCTTTCAAGCCAAAAGGGCCATCAAGGATGTGTCTCAGGAGACTGGCACACCTTCAGCTGCTGGCTTGGATCAGGAAGGTTTTCCATCAACCTCTATTTCAGCAGCCACTGTACCTTTTCCACCATTTTTAAAAGATGTTATGTTTGCAGAGGGGTGTGCCGGGGGCCACTAAACCTGCCATATCCTTCCCCAAAAAATTGTATGCCTTACCTCCTGATATAATGGCTCTTTTGACAGTTCCTGTGGTGGATGGACCTGTGGCCCAGCTGGTCACTGGGGCTCTGGTGAACAAGGAGGGAGATGACCTTCTTAAAACACCAGAGGAAAAGAAAGCGGATCATCTGCTATGTAAGGCTCATGAGGCATCTGCAACTGTCTTAAGGACAGCTGCCACTAATTCTATTTTTGCTAGAGCCTCCATTTTGTGGACTAAGGAGCTTGTTAAGCTGGTACCACAAAAGAATTTAAAACTCCGCCAGGATTTGAATAAGTTAGCCAGATCGTCTGCCCTTATGGCGGACTCTAGTTTGGACTGCATACAGCACGCCTCTCGTGTCATGGCAGCAGGCGTGGCAATCCACAGAGGTTTGTGGTTGAAAAATTGGAGGGCAGATGCCAAGTCCAAGGTCACCTTGGCGTCTACTCCCTTTCTGGGGGGGAAGTTATTTGGTGAATCCTTGGATCCTATTTTAGTGGACACAAAGGACAAAAAGAAAACCATGCCGGTTGGGCGTGGTAATTCAAGGAGGAATTTCAAGGGAAATAACACCTTCCAGAATTCCTTTCGTTCCTTCAGAACTTTCAATAGATATATGAATACAGGGCAGTATAGACTTGCCAATACAGGGCAATACTCGATAGACCTTTCAGAGACGTACTTACATGTACCGATTCATCCTGCCTCTCGCCAATACCTGAGGTTTGTTTACAATCAGAGACAATTCCAGTACAGGGCTCTACCCTTCGGGTTGTCCTCAGCTCCTCGCGTATTCACCAAACTCATGGTGGCGGTGAAAGCTTACATGCGGTTGCGGGGGATCCATGTTTACCCGTATCTGGACAGCTTGCTCGTGAGATCTCTGTCCTACCATCAAGCCTCCAAGGACATAGCTCAGGACGTCCAGATACTAGAGGATCACGGGTTTGTCATCAACCATACCAAGAGCCACCTAAACCCATCTTGTGTACTCCAGCATCTGGCAGTTGTTTTCAACACGAGATCGGGCACAGTTTCTCTCCCAAAGGACTGACAACAGAAGATTGCCTCACACATCAGGCCATGGTTGTCCAGGAAATGGAGTTCCCTCATGTCTCTGGCTCAACTCATGGGCTCAATGATCGCCTGCCTAGAATGCACACCCTGGGCCAGGTGGCATTCAAGACCACTTCAATGGTTCTTGCTTCCTTATCAGGAAGCCATTATGGCAAAGAAGCAGATAAAACTTCGCTTACCACGGAAGGTCAGGAATTCTCTCCTTTGGTGGCTGTCGCCGGCGATAGGAAAGTAAATACTTCTGGAAACTCCCCAGAGGATTGTGGTGACGACGGACGCCGGCCTCTCTGGTTGGGGGCCCCACTGCCTGGCACATCATGAGCAGGGGTTGTGGGTTCAGAAGGATTTGGAGAACAATATCAACTGGCTAGAGTTGAAGGCAATTCGATTAGCTCTTCTGCAGTTCCGTGATCTGTTGATAGGGAGACATGTTCTGATAAGGACAGCCAACGTGACCGCAAAAGCTCACGTAAATCACCAGGGTGGCACAAGATCAAGGCCCCTCGTGCAGGAATCCTACTTACTATCCGCATGGGCGGAAATTCAACTACACTCCGTGACGGCGGAACATCTGAACGGCACGGAGAATCTACAAGCGGATTGGCTGAGCCGCCAAACGGTGGATCCAGCAGAGTGGGCCCTGCATCCGGAAGTCTTCAAGGAAATTGTCCACAGGTGGGGTCGTCCACAGCTGGACCTCTTTGCGTCACAGGAAAACGCCAAACTACAAGGTTTTTCACAAGATATCTAACTCCTCACGCAGAAGAAGTGGATGCTCTCACGTCTCCCTGGCCACAGGGATTACTTTATGCCTTTCCCCTGACTCCAATCCTGAGCTCCTTCCTAAGAAAGTTCCTATTAGAAGAAGCAGAAGTTGTTTTGATAGCTCCTTATTGGCCGCGAAGACCCTGGTTTTCTGACCTCCTGAGTCTCTCAGTCCAACCACTGTGGCCTCTTCCCCTAAGGAGAGATCTACTATCACAAGGACCTCTATGTCATCCGGATCTGGTCTGGCTACGCCTTCACGCATGAAGGTTGAGTGCATTACCCTAGATTCCAAGGGATATTCCCGCCAGGTGCAAGACACTATCACAGCGTCAAGAAGGCCGTCCACTTTGCGCATTTATCAGGTTACCTGATCAGCCTTTTGTTCCTGGGGGCGGAAGCAGGACTTTGTTCCATCCTTGGCGGGGGTTGCAGAGGTGCTGGGGTTCCTTCAAGCAGGTCTTGAGAAAGATCTGCATCCCAGCACATTGAGGAGGCAAACTTCAGCCTTGTCCTCAGTCTTGGATTTAGCGGTGCCTGGTTCATCTTCCTTGCACCCTCATATTAGACGTTTTCTAAGGGGAGCGAGCAACTTGGCTCTGCCTCCCATACATAGGTTTCCCTCCTGGGATTTGAATTTAGTTTTAAATGCTCTTACTAAGGCTCCGTTCGAGCCTCTTCGTTCAGCTCCCTTGAGAATTTTGTCCTTTAAAGTATTGTTCCTTGTGGCTATCACCTCGGCACGAAGGGTTTCTGAACTAGCTGCCCTCTCTGTGCGCGATGAGCTATGCATTTTTCAAAAGGAGTGTGTTGTTTTTGAAGTTGGATCCCACCTTCTTACCCAAGGTTAATTCCATCTTTCATAGGAGCCAAGATTTAGTATTACCCTCCTTCTGTCCTAGTCCTGCTCACCCTAAGGAGCGTGCTTGGCATACTCTGTATGTGCGTAGGGCACTTAGATTGTATATTAAAACATCCAAAATCTTTAGAAAGACTGATTCCCTTTTTGTTTCCTTTCAGCCATCTTCCCTAGGGACAAGGCGTACAAGGTTTCCGTGGGTCGATGGATCAGAGCTGCCATATCGTTGGCTTATGAGTCTCTTCACCTACCTGTTCCTCGTGACATTTCTGCCCATTCCACTCGCAGAGCCAGCACTTCTGCGGCCTTTTCAGCTCGTGCCCCCTTGGAAGAAATTTGCAAGGCGGCAACTTGGGCATCAGTGTCTCCCTTCATTAGGCATTACAAAATTCCGTCTTTTCACGCTGCTCAAGCAGCAATAGGAAGGACGGTATTGCAACAGGTTGTCTAATCATTCGCTCCCGCCCTTGGGATTGCTTTGGTACGTCCCGTCACGTTAGGATGCCCTCCCCATACCAGGGGAAAAGGAACATTGGTAGACTTACCGTGAAGGGTTCTTTTTCTGGGTATGGGGAGGGCATCCGGCCCACCCACGAATGTTTACGACGGATATGCAGGGAGGTGGGGCGACTCCCAGGGTTGCTTAGTTCTTTGTTGTCACTGTTTACTGTACAACTTCATCCCTTGTGGACTATTTTTTCTCTCCTTGCTCTCTGTATTTTCTGTGCTCAACAGTCCTGGAACTGGGGATGAGTGACAGCTGTCTGGGTACATATGATCGACCTGAATTTTGATTGGTCCTGTCTCGGAGCATGCAGAGCTTGATAACCCGTCATGTTAGGATGCCCTCCCCATACCCAGAAAAAGAACCCTTCACGGTAAGTCTACCAATGTTTCTTTCACATCTTCTGCAGGGTTGGGGGGGGGGGGGCGCTTACACAGCATTAATTTGTGTTGCTGAACCAAAAAAGTAGTTGATTTCCACTTGATGATGCAGCCAACATTTAATCTACACAGTTATGCTTTGCATTCCAGTTATTAGAGTGGCGATTTTTAAGTGTCCCTTTATCTGTTGTTTTCACACTGTTAACTTGGGTTTATTTTACAGTCCAACCCATTCCACTTGAAGTCCATTACTGATGAAGTAGTCAAATACCTATGCAACTAGGTCAGGTCATACTCTTCATGCAAAGAACATTAATGTGCATACTGTGATACCTGAACAGTATGTATCATTTTTTTTATTTCTGAAATAACACAATAACCACACAACAGTATATAGATTATTGGAGACAGAGCCCTATTCAGACATTCAAACTCTGAATGTGGTTAGGGACTCCCACCCTCAGACCCAAAACGTATACAGCCTGTTATTTACAACTTTAACTTAATAATGGTAGAGAAATCTACATATGTAGAACCCGATGTGTTAGGCTCAATCCATATATCTGTACACCTGGTCTTGCCATTGTATGAACCTTTCTTTGTACTGCATTAAAAAAAAAACACCCTGCAGTTTTATGCCTCCAATCTCCTACAATAAAGTAGATTTCTCCTCCAAAAGTATATATACCCCATTCATGTGTAGGTAGAAGTATTGCACAACGACTAAAATGAAATTCAGAGAGACTTTGACAACTCATCACACTAATGTTTTAAAGCTAGAGCATGCATGTATGCATATATACTCTGCTGCTACAGACTACATTGCTAATCTTCTGGAATTACTCAAAAATTGCTTACACACATCTGACAGCATACCTTATGCACTAAGGTTCTGAGAGCAGCAAGCTGAATTCGGCAGGTCAAAGTTCTTGCATGTATAAACTTTTAATTTAATTCTTACAAGTGTTTTCTTCAAAACGTCCTATATACAACCCTTTTCCCATCACACAATTTGCTCTAAGCAAGTGTCTAAAAGGGAAAATCATGACTACACAGGTATCAATTGTATTCATTTTTCAAGGAAAATGATAATATATATTGTGCGTAAGAGATCTGTTAACTGCTTGAACAGAAGCCCAATATATAACCTCTGTGGCACTAGCACAATAGCTAATTAGCCCCTATCAATAACTGGGCAAAAGGGGCCCCTTTTAAAGTAGTGATTCTCTTACATTTAGTGGGAAGGAGGGCAACTGTCCCTATCCAATCTCAGCACAGCAGTGCTGTGCCTGGTGTTTATTTTTAGATTGTGTAAGCCCTTTTGGGACAAGGAGCTATCTTATTCCATTTTTCTACTGCTTTGAGAACTTTTTTTGTTGAGAAGTAGTACAGTATATAAATATTCTTGATGATGGTGGTGATGATGATATTTATTATTGATGGATTTGAGAACTAGTGCCATTAGTTTGCAATAGTAAAGATGATACCACCCTTGAAGAAGTATAAGCTGCACCGTGACAATGAGCTGTTTGCAGAATCTAATTCTCATGACAGCTTGTTGTGGGAGAAAGACATGTTTATTGATATTGGGGAAGAGGTGAGGGTGCACAGGAAAGACTTCTGGACCATGTACATTCATCAGAGCTATTTCTTTAAGGAGATCTTTCTTCTCTCCGTATCACTCCAGGAATTCAGTAAATTTCCTGCTACTACTGAAGAGACCAAAACTACACTTTCATTTTTAAAAGGAAGCATGTATCTAGCCCTCATAATTATAGCAAATACTGCCAGAGGCAGTAGTTTCCAAAACCAGTTCCAAGTACTGTGTTTGTGTAATTTGGACTCACCCAGAGATGTGTCTGTCTCCATCTGTTATATGACAAGTGTCAAATGGTGATTTTTTGCTTTAATCGGACGGCTGTGCCCGCTCCATCAGATGGAGGGAAACAGCAACTTTTAAAAATAAAATACAAAACAGCCAAATTGAATGCAACAGAAAAAACTTTGCAAAGAGCAGAGGTTAAAAAAAAACTATATCAGCTCCCTTCCCACCCTCGCACAATCTAGGGTGGGGTGAGGGACAGAAATAAGGCACAAAAGCTGAGAGAGAGTAAGCTAGCCTGAAATATTAAATTCTTGCTGAAGAGTTCTTTCAGTGGCCTGCAAGCCTCAGCAGACAGGAACGCAACAGGGATAGGACGCCTTGCGGTGGCAGGAAGCTAGCCTTGTAAAAATCCAGTCCTGTCTTGAGCATGCTCACTGTACAACCCGTTAATGAGGAGCTCCGGCACAAGGGGAAAAAAGGATGGAGGAAAGCCTGTGACCACGGATAAAATGAGAGCTGTGGCAAGAAAACAGCACACAGAAGCAACACAGAAAGTGGAAAGAAGAATATCTGAAAATTCATGTGCTATAACATATACCAATCAATCTAAAACTGATGCCATGGGGCCAGGGTACCTGCCAAACCGCATTCACCCATATGAATCTGCCAGGGCCCTCCGCTCATCATCTCAGACCCTGCTCATGACCCTGCCACTAACAGAGATCCGGTTGGCGGAGACTAGAGACAGGGCCTTTTCTTTCGGTTGTGGCCCCTCGGCTTTGGAACGCCCTCCCTGAAGACCTTCGCCATGCTCCCTCCCTCAGTGCTTTTAAAAAACATCTTAAAACACACCTTTTTAAGGAGGCATTTTAATGCTCCATTTTAAGTATTTATTTGGTTATACATGTATCTGGTAGGTTCTTCAGCTTTTTATGATTTTCAGTTTTAATTTGAACCTAATAATGATTGTGGTTTTTAATCTGACCTTTTTTGGTTTAATTTAGTTAATTTTATTACTTTTATTGTATCTTGTGTCTATCTTATTGTTGTGAGCCATCCCGAGCAGTAGTGCACTGGAGGGGCAGGGTATACATACATACATACATACATACATACATACATACATACATACAGTACAGTCAGAAGAAAGCTATGTGAAGTCCTAAAACTGTATCTTAGCTTAAACAAAACTATGAGATTAAGGAATTTCAGAAAAGCTTAGCATGTCAGGGGGCAGGGACACACAGAACATTTTGTGGGCTGCTTGCCACAATTGGGGCACTTCCACAGCACTACTTCCACTGGAAACAGTGGGAGTAGCACAATGCAAGTGCCTACGCACTGTGTTAGTTCACTGCACAACTTCTTGCCTCCCCAACACCCCGGGGGCTGCTGTTCACTATGAACAGGCACCCCAGCACGTTCCTAACACTGGTGTTCCACAGTACACTGTACTGGATTAAGTTATATCCCTGCAAGTGCTACTTAAAGTTTACTTGAGGGGGGAAAGGAAGTTTGATCAGTAGTTGGAAAAAATGCTACCTTGAATTGATACTGGGAATTTCTAGTCATTTCTTTTAATGGTACTCTGGTAAACAAAGCCTTCTATGCAATCAGTGAGACAGTGCAGTGTAGTGGTTAGAGCAACTATTACTTGGAAAGGCCTAGGTTCATATCCCTACTCTGCCATGAAGCTTACTGGGTAACCCTGGGCCACTCATCTCACAGGCTAATCTACTTCGCAAAATGGTTGAAAGAATAAGAGAGGGAAAGAACTATGTCTGTCAACTGAGCTCCTTGATTTAATTTTAATAGTTTTTAAATAGGGTATTTATTTTGGTTTTATCTGATTTATGTGAACTACCTAGAGCCGTCTGGCTAAGGCAACGTAAGAATTTAATAAATGCATTTAATGAAGGGTGGGATAAAAAATCAGTAATATAAATTCAAAATGGGCATTTTGAAGTTAGCATCGAAAACTGGTAAACTGAGGGAAATGTTTTTTAAAGCCATATGCATTTTAAAGCCATTCAACTGAGGGAAATATATTTTAAAGTTTTAGGAAAGCTTTTGTCAAAATCAAAATTGAGGGCAGATTTTTGCATGTACAAAGGTTAGACAGAACCCATGAAGTATTTCTGTCATCCCTGCATGTTAGATTTAAGTACACTAGGCTTGTTTACATGACCATTTGAAGGTGGGCTGAAGAGCTCCTACCACATTAGCAACACGCAACCAGGACTTCTGTTTGGGTTAATAACCCAGGAAACACATGATTGTCAAGTGCAACGTCAGTTGTTGAAATGGGGAGCTGCAAGCATGGCAAGTCCTCTGGGACCTGTAATGCCTTCCCAGCATGCTTTGTGCTGCCAGTATACTGGAAGCTGCTTTCTGATTAGCCATGAAGGAGCAGATGGACCCAGCCCTGCTGAAGCTGCTCCAATTTCAAGAACATGAGTGTGCTTTGCAGAGGGGCACACCCATAGATGGCTGCCCCTGTAGCCACAGTTCTCTATTGCTTCCATGTAAGGGAGGGCCTGTTGGGTCCCGGTGGCTGGGTAAATGAGGGTTCACACACTAGGGGTGTGCACAGAAACTGGAAGTTTGGAAGTGGTGGGCACACAGGCACCTGCACACCCACACACCCACCACTTCTGGTTTTATGCTGACCGGGGCGGCAAGAGCGTATACAACAACCCCACGCCAGTGGTTTTTGAAGCAGCACCAGAGGGGAAGTGCAACAGGGAGGTAAGGGCACCCTCCCTGTGCCTTAAAGTGACCCTTCATGTTTGAACCGATTTGAACGCGGGGTTTCAGAACCAGTATGGCATTCTAGCAATAGAACGCTGAACCAATTCGTGCATATCCTTATACACAACCAGGGAATCAAGGTAGGAGAGCTCTCCTTTCCTCGAACCAGAGCAGAAAGTTACTCTGCTTTGAGCAACACGGACTGGAGGAATTTTTGTGAGTTCAACCTGCTGCCTACCCTGATTTTTATGATTGTGTGAACCCAGCCATTGTCTGACATACAGAGCAAGGATGCACCAGTGCAAGAATGCAGCCTTCCTCAACTAATTGCACTGGTGCAGCGGAGTAGCAGCAATTTTTTTGTGCTTCCCCTTTCCCTGGAAGCCCTCTCTGTTAACCAAAAGTATGTGCCCGAGGGCTGCACAAGCCTCAGGGACATATTTTCAGGTGGCATAGTGGACTTCCTGGGAGATGTTTCTGTAATATGTTTTTGTTTAGTAACACTTACTGTCTGTCTCTGCTATCTCCATAAAGTTACCTGCTACTATTGAAAGCACCAATTTACTGTTATTTAGTATGAATTTAACTGACTAATATCCAAATGAAACAATAACTGTTGATTTTTCACTGATCAAAGAAAGCCATCTGAGCAATTTCACTGATGCCCCGGAACATAAGAAGGATATTCATTTTTTGGTAATTTTCTCCATACCTCTGTGGCTCCTGGAGAACAAGCATAATTCAGTACTGGGGCACACTGCGATAAGCAATATGAGAAAGCAGAAGGGCGGGGGGAGAGCAGAAACCAGGATTTTTTTCCTACCTGCCAGGCTCTCTTGCACGATGGTATAAGTTTCAGTTGAGGTTTTCAGACAAGTTCAAGTTTAGTGCAATCATCTTACATAACCAGTCAATGAACAAAATGCTTGAAGAACTTGCTCACAGAGTAATTTGGCCTTTGAGTTATGCATGTGCTAGTTCCAAACCCTGTTCCTCCAAAACTCTCAAATTCCATCATTTGAAACCCTAAAAAAACACTTCCTGGTTTTACTTGTATACTTAAAGCTATATTTGTTTCATGAGCTCCAGAAACTGTCAACACTTCTACTGCTGTTGTGCTTTTATTATGCATTCTACATCTCACTTTAGCATTTCTAAAATAATCAAATAACATCTATTAATTCTGTAGATAAGATGTCAAATACTACTGATCATGTTTTTCATTCCCTTCTTGGCTTCCCACCTCTATACTGATAAGTCACTTCCCACATTCCATTTATTCAGCCGATACCAGAATATTTGGCCACAATGCTATAGACTTACAGGCAAGTCCTACTGAAAGCAATGTCTTCAGTGAACTTTGCATGGATCTATGAAGAGTCTGGGGTCGAACTCTGGAATTTAGACACTTCCCATATACATAAACCATGTTTTAGCAGCTGATTTAGCCTCAGTTAAGGCACATATTTTTGGCTACAATTACAGAACTTTGTTGTTGCTTGGTCCATTAATATGTTGTCTTAGTTAACTCTTCTTTACCCACCCCTGTAAACTATAATCACGATCATAAGACCAAGTAGTCTCTTTTGTTCAGGAAGCATTCTATACATAGAGAGATTAAAACTATAGCAGCATATATCATGAACAAAATTAAATTCAAGCCTCATGTACAACTGGAGATCAGTGAATAAGGTCTCACTTGCTTTACTTGAACGTACTGTTAGTTCATTTCAAAAAGCAAAATTTACATGCTGTGAGAACTATTTTACCTGATCCCGTACCCAAAGCAGCCAATTCCTGGGCTGCTTCACAGAAGAAAATGTCCTATGCAGAAGTCACTACAATATAGGATTCTGCAATTCCCAAGCGCAGTTATTCTCTCTACTGAAAACTTTTCTGGGATATTTTGCATTGGAGAATTTATCTGGAAAAATTTCTCGTGCAATTTGCATAAGATTTTCCCCACAGAAGATTTTACTATACCAAAATTTCCCAGTGCCCACATTTCTCCCCCCAAAGTTCCTGCTCCACATCACTGTGAGCCTTTCATAACAGAGAGAAGGAGAAAGCATGCACACCCGAGGCTTGGAGATGCTATACAAAGTCATAATTTAATTTATGTTGTGTCTGAACTGGCCCTGTGTCTGACCTCTTAGTCAAATCTATTCCATAGGCTTTTGAGACTAAAGCAGTTGTGTTCCTTGGAGCAATGACAGGAATCTGAAATAAATCTGCATCACATGTTACCTATGTGCAGATCACCTTTTCAGTCTTTCAAAACATTTGTGTACCATGTCCCATTTTTAGAATCCCAGTAACATCCCTTTCATTAAAAAACAAACAAAACTATTCTTCATAACTTTGGTGATGAGTTCAAAGGTGTGGTGGTAATGTATCCTAAATGCTTCCAAGATTAGAAGGCAAGTAAGAATATTCACAGTGTTAACTGGTCTGGAATTTCTAACCTATTATCCCAGTAATCATGCATGAACCTAGACAACATGGCTAAGGTGAATTATGGGCCACTTCCTTAAGGAGGCTTTTCACAGGCAGAAAAGACCATGTTATCTTGGTATGCTAGAATTTCAGCCATAAAGATGTCCATTTCCCCCAACTTTTCTTATTTATTTCTCTCCCTCTCTTTAGGGAACTGAAAGCTGACAAAAATCAAATGACTTAATCAGGGGAAGGGAAAGGTCTAGGCTTGAAGTGAGCACAAGTCAGTCGACTGAGAAAGGAGCAGCCTACCAGTTCTGATAGAGTTAAAAGGAGGCGAACCCCTGACTGTGATTGGCAGCCTGGAGACACTAGGTATGACCAATCAGTTAACCAGGTTGAGGCGGGGGAGGGGACATGAGGGCTCCTGTGGCTGCTAGGAGGCAGGAGGAGAAAGTGAGAGCCGTGGAAAGTCCAGCAATGGAGTCTGCTCTCACGTGATGAGTCCGCAGAAATCTGGGTGTCAGAGATTTGCAGGGTGCTTGGATCTCGCCAGGGCTTTTGGGAAGATTCCAGGAGGCGAAAGCCAGGCTGTGGCTTTTGGAAGTTAGTGCAGGCCAAAGTATGTTTAGTAAGACTTTGCATTAGCAGTTATTTTATTTTCTGTGTGGTGCTTTGCAACTCCTAAATATCTGTTTCTTATAACCTAGTAACTAAGACTTCAATATGTGCTGCCTACAAAAGATCTAGGTGTTTTGAATATTCTGGTAACCAACTAAGCGTTTCTAAGTGCAACCAAAAAGCTAAAGCCTAAGACCCACTCGTCTGTGGCAACTTAATAAAAGGTTTTTTCTCTGTTTTTACAAGCCTCCCAGAGTTGTTTATTAACTCTCAGGAGAGCGAGATAAAGGGTGGGGACTGGAAGCCTCTAGTGCAAAACATCTTCAACAGGGCTGCTCAGCTCAGCTATCGTTACTTCTCGCCACGTGCAGGCATACATGTGGGGAAGCAGTTTTTATTTGCCTGTTAGCCACCTAATGGCTCAGCGGGGAAGTAACTTGCCTAGGGAGCAAGAGGATGCTCGTTCAAATCCCCGCGGGTATGTTTCCCAGACTATGGGGAACACCTATATAGGACAGCAGCGATATAGGAAGATGCATCATCTCATACTGCATGGGAGATGGCAATGGTAAACCCCTCCTGAATTCTACTAAAGAAAACCACATGGCTCTGTGGTTGTCTGGAGTCACACTGATTCGACAGCACAACTTTACTTTATTTGCCTGTTAGCAAGGGGAAGCAAAGTTTTGGAATGGGGATTTTTACTCACTCCAAGACCTATTAAGAAAAGCATTTTTAAGAGTGAGTTGGTGGCAGCAGTTGAAACCAGCCGGGTTTTCCTTTTTCTTTCTTTAACTTCTTGCCTTAAAAGTGTAAAGGTTAAAACCCCAGTCAGCTTCGTAGCTCAGAAAGAGAAGTGACTCAGCAAAAACCTCCCTTGTGAGTTAGCTGGCTGGGACCGGTTCCTTACAAACCCATCCTAACTTTACCTATTTTTACCAAAGCTGCACAGTTATATTGGTTAGACTAACAAATTTCACATGATAAAGAGGGTTTTGTTTCAACTGGAAAAAACTGAATATCCCTATAACACTAGATATTCTGCCATGGATTAATACATTATCATAGTTTACATTTAAAACAAAAAACAAAAACACCCAAACAGCAACGTCTAACAAACTATTACAATTTTGAGATAAAGCCAAATACTATCTCCTTAGCGTCAAAAATGAGGAGTGATGGGCTTAAACTGGAATATTAACGCTGCAATTCTCAGTTTGGGAAATACACTTCAAACCCATTCTCACGACCAGCAATCAGAGGATAAGAGGATAATCCAGCTATTGCTGATTGTGAGAACTCACAAGAAGTCCCCCTACCCAACCTGTTCAAGCCTGGGAAGTCCAACTTCTGCACCTTGATGTTTACCAAGGTAGGACGAAAACAGCAGCTGTCCTACCTCCTTTCCTCCTCATATGCTGAAAACACAGTTATAAGCAGTCTAAAGCAGCTGGTGGCCACCTTTGTCAGGGAGTTCTGCAGCTAGAGCAGGCCTGCACAACATATTGACCATGGACTGGATCTGGCCCACAGGCACTTTTTTCCTGGCCCACATAGCTGTTTCCCCTAAGCAGGCAAGTGAGTGAGTGGGCGCTCCTCATGCCTGCTGCCCACTCGGTGCTCCCCCACCTCCAGTTGCTTCATCCAAGCAGGCAGGTGAATGAACAAGCAGGTGCTCCCAGTGCCTGCTGCCCGCCCAGCAACCACCTCCTCTCCTTGCTGCTTCTGATCACCACTGCTCCATGCTCACCATCAGGTCAGTCCCTGTGCTCCCTTTCTGTGTGCCTCCCACGGCCACTTTTCAGAGCCAGCTCTCCTTTTCCTCGCCTCTCTGCCTGTTTTCCACCACATCCTCCCCAACAGCACCACCCCACATGCCCCACCCCATAATCATTTGATATTTGTATTAATTTTTAATATATTAAATGTATTAGTTTGTCTTTCTTAATATATTAATATTGTGTAAATCATGTTTTATTAACTTTTAATTTTACTGCAATAATCAATGCAATAAAATTTTACCTTGGCCCCAACACACCAAGACACAGTTGGTTTGGGACCATCTGGACATCTGAGCTGTGCACCCCTGGGTTAAAGGAACCAGTCAGAACAGAGCTGCTAGTGCACTGAAGGCTGGGAGCACAGTGCACCATGTCATAACTTGGAGGACCCAGTTCTGTATTCTCCTTGTAGAGCTTCTCTTGCTGCTACTGTCTGTGAGTGAGTCAGCAGAGCCAAACGGAGGCTCTGCTTGTTTGCCAGGAATGGTATAGGAAGTCCCCCCTCCCCGAAATCACCCCCAGATGATCATCTGAAAATATTTCAAAGCTCATGGATGTGGTAAAAGGAGAAGTCTGGTTAAAATACATAAACAGATTTCATCTTGGTTCCAGTATTTTTCAGGAAATGGGATCTCAACTTAGTCTCAAGAAGTTATAGTCTTAGGAAGATCTGGTATTGAAAAAGTAGAAGTAGAAGTTAAATTGTCACAAATTTAAGTGTTAAAAGGTAAATTTTAGTATGTTTATGGTAGAGTTCTAGTACTGCAGTTCTTGGGGGGGGGGGGAGCTGTAACCATATTTGTACATCAATTAAAAATCCTTTGAAGAGCCTTTTCCTTAGGATGCACAATACACTCTTATTTTGCTGGTATTAACTCCAGCACAAGTTGTTTTTGAAAATCCAGTCTGAATGCTGAGAATACTGTATAGCACGTACAGACCTTTCGTAAATGTGATGGAATTTCTACTTGTCCGAGTTACTGGGCTCAAGTTTTGGAGTCATTTTTCAGAAAACAGGATTTATATCTTAGTAGCAAGATTGTATTATGTGATGTGTTTGAGGAAAATATTTCACACATTTTTTTAAAAAAACAACTCAACAAACTTGCTACTAGCTTCCAAGAGACTGCAGTTCGGACACTCTGTTTTCCCTTTGGTCAAGAATGGCTGACTGAAGTTCTAGGCATTGCTAAAATAGACAAATTGAGCAACTCAGTTCATCAAGGGTCCAGAGATATGCCATCAAACAATCTAAACTTTGCTGTTGTAACTTCCTGTCTGTTCCTGAGGCATGCTGGGAATAATACCACTATACTAAGATGGGCTCTGACTGCGGTGGAAAAAGGAACCTACTTTAATAACTTTGATCATATTAAATTTATTTTTAAAAGTAACCATGCATGAATCCTAGCAAAGTGAAGTGCAACAACTGCCATATTGTGTTTGGTGGTCAGTTACAGAGTATGGTCAATTATGGAGTAAGAGAGTTTATTTCACACTAAAGATATGTGTTTCCATTTGTGTCTTAGGACTTAGGAGTTTAAGCAAATTCTTAGAAATGTTGAAACTTTAACAGATCTGTTTATAAATGTAATTTTGTAATATGTTCAGCACTTGAGCTAAATATTCAGTGTAGAAAACTGTCAAGCTTGCTACTCACAATACTCTGGACAGCTCCTCTGAAAATAATAAAAGGACCTGAAAGAAAATATTCCATACCATTTACATAATGGTCCACCAGAGATTTGTGTGGCTAGTTGCAGAACTTCCCTCTATTCTCATACTAAAACTAGGCTGGCTTTTACTACCTTGCACATATTTACAGAAAGGCTGCTGGCCTGAATCCCCTTTTATGCTGCCCACCTTTTCCCTCCTGCACTAGCTTCCTTCCTCTCCTTCTATCATCACCACAATTGTTCCTGAGCGGAGAAGAGCATGGCAGTACTATCCAAATTGCATTTTTACACCTTTAAGATGACAGGAGAGAGACTTACTAGAATGAACACTATAGATCTATCCCAACTGTCTCCTCTTATGTTAAAGGAATCAGGACAGCACAATGCTGCACTTGCCAGCTGGTGAAAGAGTGATGCCACCTGATCTGCTGACCAGGGAACAACTTCTATTAACCACAACAAGCAACAAGTTGCACTTGTGACTTCACACTAGACCTTGTATACTGTGGAAGGAGTACCCAAGGACAAAAACACCATATTGGTTGTGAAGAACATAGTTGTAGATTATAAAGTACATGTCTCTACATTGCAGAGAAGCAGTGGCTGAATCCTTACACAGCTATTACTTCAGAGCGCAGAACTGCAGACTGGACAACTGTGTTTGTTCTGCAAGTGCTATAATGAACCTGTAATAGCATGCTGTTTTGTTGTAAAACAAAACCTAAAATGAGTCCGTCTGCACTCCCAACAGAAGTACTAGTACTAGTGTGAAATTTCTCTCAAAATGAACTCCGTGGCAAAGCAATATGATAACTAAGATTCAGTATTTTGCTTTTCTCCAAAAGCAAATTGGTAAAACTTGAAATCAATGTACCAAGGAACTCAATAAACTCAATAAATACAAAATATAGAAATTTGATATGTAAATATAACCATTTGGCTGACCAACTATAAACATTTGCTACAAAAACCAAGATGGGCCTTCTAGGTCATATCTCCTGCTCTGAGAGGAGTCCAGGTCTTACTTATGCACCCAGGCCATCCAGCTACTGTCAAAATTTGTCCTGGTATGCTGCCAGTTTTGCCAGTTCATGCAGGAAGCATATATACAAACCCAAGCACTACACAAGTTTGTTGGAATAATATTACTGTAACTACTTAGAATGTGATGACTATCATGAACAACTATTCTGTTGTAAACCACCCAGAGACGTAAGTTTTGGGTGGTATTAAAACGTTTTAATTTTAAAAAATGAATAGAACTGCTTACATGCCAAAAGTAGCACAGGAGAAGCTCCACAAGCATATGATTACAGCACTTTCACATTCTATAGCCAGGGCAAATCTGCAACCAGTACCAAACCCTGTCATCGGTGGCGGTAATATTACCGGCATTTCTACATGAAATTAGTATTACTGGTATTGCTAATGCATAGCAACACCACCTGAAGGTTATGCATAATCAAGTCAAGGGGAGTTTGTCCATCACTACTTTAAAATACAGATTTTTGCAAGCTACCTCCTTTTGCAAACTTCCTGAACATGGAAAACTAGCATACCAAGGACAAAAGCACCAGCTTATGTATCTCCCTCCTTTGCTAGTTTTAATTGGTTTAAAAAATTCAACTATGGGATTCCCACACTTTATTTTTAATATAGTATAAGTTCTAGGAGTGATGTACCTAATGCTTTTCCTAACGCATGAATTAGCTGTCATACTTCATATTCCTGACCAAACACAACCACTTGTAAAGCAATAAGATGATGGTACATTTTCCTCACGGGGTGTGTGTGTACACACACACACCATTATCTTCTCTCCTAGGCATACCCATCACTAATCCCATGTGTGGCAGCTCTCGCGAGAGCAGCTGCCTGGGGGACAGCAACAGGTATGGGGAGACAATGGTGGCGGTGGCGGGCCAGCTGCCGAGAAAGCGCCAAGCAGGAGGCAGGGAGAAGAAGCGAGCTGCTCCCGCCAGCGAGTGGGCTGGCGGGAGCAGGTGGCAGCGGCCTAGCCACCGGGAACTGGCGGCCGGATGTGGCAGGCCGGCGGGCCTAGCTGCCAGAAAGCGCCAGACAGGGGGGGGGGGGAGGAGAAGAAGTGGGCCAGGTGTGGGGGGGGAGAAGCTTGGAGGGGGCAGAAGCAGGCAGGCAGAGGTGCAGATGCTCTGCACCTGGCCCAGATGCTCTGCACCTGGCCCAGCTAGTTTTTAATATTTATTCCCTGTCCCTCCAGTACACTACTGCTCGTGAGTACACTAACGTACTCACAACATTAATAAAACAGATACAGTGTAAAATAAGACTAATAAAGTTAAACAACCAGGCTAATGCCACATTCAAAACTGCCATTTTTAAAAGAAAGTTTCAAATTAAAAGTTATTAATAAAAAGCGAAAAACTGAGAACCATAAAAACTAAAGAACTTACCAGATAGAAGCAGCAGATAAAACATTAAAAAGTGTCTTTTAAAAGATGTGTTTTTAATTGAGTCAGCATAGCGTAGTGGTTAGAGCACTGGGCTAGGACCGGGAAGACCTGAGTTCGAATCCCCATTCAACCATGAAACTCACTGGACAACTCTGGGCCAGTCATGTATCTCTCGGCCTAACCTACCCCACAGGGCTGATGTGAGGATAAACATAAGCATGTACCCCGGAGGAAAAGCAGGATATAAATGTAAAAAAAGTTTTTTAAAAACACTGAGGGAGAGAGCCCTCACTGAGGCAAAGTTCTTTGGGAAGGGTGTTCCAAAGCCGAGGGGCCACCACTGAAAAGGGCCTGTTTCTAGTCCCCAACTGGATCTCTGTTAGTGCCAGGGCCATGAGCAGGGCCTAAGATGGTGAGTGGAGGGCCCTGGCAGGTTCATATGGGTGAATGCAGACTGACAGGTACCCTGGCCTCAAGCTGTGTAGAGCTTTAAAGGTCAAGACCAGCACCCTGAATCTAGCCCGGAAGCAAACTGGTAACCAATGAAGCTGCCCCAGGATGGGTGTGACACGCATGAAGCGACTTGTGCTCACGAGAATCATTGCAGTGGCATTCTGGATCACCTGAAGCTTACGAACAGTCTTCAAGGGTAGCCCCACGTAGAGTGCATTGCAGTAGTCCAATCTGGATGTTACCAAAGCATGAGTGACTGAGGCCAGATCTAACTTCTCCAAGTAGGGTTGTAGCTGGTGTACCAGCTGTAGCTGGTAAAAAGCACCTCTGCAGACAGCCACCACCTGTGCCTCCAAGGACAGCGTCGGGTCCAGAAACATCCCCAATTTGCAGACTTTGTCTTTTAGAGTGAGTGTGACCCTGTCCAAGACCAGATTTACCTCACTACTCAGATGATTAGTTTTATGAACCCAGAACATTTCCATCTTATCTAGACTAAGTTTCAGCTTGTTTGCCCCCATCCAGTCCAGAACAGCCTCCAAAACTTCAGAGCGCCTCCCTGGTTTCTACTGATTTAAAAGATAGGTAGAGCTGGGTGTTATCAGCATATTGATCGCACCATAGCTCACACCCACAGATGACCTCTATACTCACACACGGCGAAGTATATGTTAGGGATGTGCACGGAAACCGGCAGGAGAGGCTTGAAGGCAGGGTGTGCTGCTTTATGGACGGGGGAGGGTGCACTTACCCCTCCCACTACTCTTCCCTTGCTGGCGCTCCATTTTTAGCAAGTCCATCAGGGTGGCAGCATAACTCCCTGCTGCCCTGTTTGTCCCCTTTACCGGGTAACTAACCGGAAGCATCTGATGTGCCAGAGCACACATGTCACGCCTGCCATGTGCGTGCCTGCCGCACCGATACTTCCGGTTAGTTCCGGTAAAGGGGGCAAACAGGGTGGCAGGGAGGTATGCTGCCTCCCCGATGGACTTTCTAAAAATGGAGTGCCAGCAGGGGAACAGCAGAGGGAGGGATAAGAGAACCCTTCTTAAAGCAGCAACCCCCCCACCTTCGAACAAGTGGAACCACCTGCCATTCCAACCAGTTTGGAGGCCCATAAAGGGCCTCCAAACCTGTTCTGTGCACATCCCTATCAGTCAGTCAGTCATGTTTATTTACGGTCACATCCCTAGCATGCGTGGGGATAATTCACAGGGCAACACACCACATCTGTGAATGGCTATAAAAGGATTAAGGTAACAAAAAAGCTCTTAAAATACCTTTAAAATTTCTCTAATGAAGAACAAAAATCCAATACTTGAATCACAAAATAAGAACAGTGACTATTTTAGCCTGCTCCCCAGTGGTTTGTTTTCATCTTCATCATCAGTTAAGATACCAGGAGCAAAACCTAAACAGAAATGAATGAGTCAGACTAGAAACATTTGTCATCTTGAAGCTATACAGACCCTACAGTGATCTATCTGTACACTTCCAGCATTATCACTTCTTGCTTACATGGCAGAAGCCTCTCATCACATTCATTTAAAAAACAAAACAAAAAAACTGACTGCACAACATTCCTGGCTACCAGAAACCAGGAATGAAACTTTGAAGCATCTGTTCTAAAAGAAGTTACCTTTTAAAAAAAAAGTGAGTTTCCCAATACCACCTCCCACTCCAACCAAGCTAGAGCAAGTTTATCACAGCCAAGACAGCAGCCAGCTACTTTCACCAAGCCACCTTTTGGCCAACATCTACCTCCCCCACCGCACTCCCTCAAAAGCTAGAATCACAGCAATGATCCACTATAGGTATAACAAGACTCTTTTTCTTTCCTCACCAAAGACTATGCAGCCATTACATTCAACTGACGAGATGAAGATCTGAGCAAAAGGCAGTCATCTGGACAATACAGCCCACATTCTAAGCATGTAATTCTCATTCCAGCTTCAGTCTTTGCGGCCTGCAGTCTGCAGCAGAAATATACCACCACCATAAATCAGAGATCATATCCTTGGGCATTGCACCACCTACTACCATAAATATAGTCAGAACAACAGGGGAAACTGTTCCCCCAGCCCCACCCAAAATGCATGGACTAGTGGTTTTTGACACTTCTTCCATGCCCTGGTCTTCCACACTGCCTGACAAGCTGCCACACTGTTACTTTTAATAGCATCCTGCCCTGTGCACTGCACAGCATCTATATTCTCTGTAGGCACAACCCACAACATCCTACAACATGGTGGCAGCAGGCAACAGCCTCCTTACTGAATAGTACAGTACATGCACTGCAATTCAAGCAGCAAGTTCCTGCATGTGATGCTGACTACATGCAGCAACATTTCACTCCTTTCCACCACCATAAGGCAAGCACTAGCTTAAAGAAAGGATGCTGAGCTTGATGCTTAAGAAAAAAGGGTGCGTGAGTGTGAGTGATGGTGTTTGCTTTTCTTTATATACCAATTTCCTGCTTGTGGGTATGAGACAACCCCATGGGCTTGGACCTTATTTTTTAAGCAATGCCCCTAATTATATTTCTGTCTCCTCCATGATTTCCACAACTGTCTTATCCAAATATTATCAGCCAGTTAAACCTCAGCTGTAAAGCTAAGCATTAATGAAGTCTTATGAAGTTCTGATAAAGTATATTTGTACTCATGGTCACTCTGGATTTGTTTTTGACATAACTGGGAAATTCCTGGCCATCTCAAGTCTTCGGCCTTGCTCAGATAATTTCACTGTGTTATCTAGTTCTTTTCACAAGAACTCTGTCAACAGAGTTTTTTATGAGACCAACTTACAGTTACTGGTTGACATGCCTAATGTTGCCGTAACAGCAATAGCACTTACATTTATATACCGCTCTATAGCTGGAAGCTCTCTAAGCGGTTTACAATGATTTAGCATATTACCCCCAACATTTCTGGGTAATGGTCCACCCAGACTGTTGCAAACTTCAAAGGCAGCTCCACGGTTCTGGAAACAGCATTTTCACAAGTTTCCCATTATTATGTACGAGGAAACCTGTGGAAATGCTGCTTCCAGAAACACTGCCTATGAACAGTGTGGGGGCTACCTTGGATGTTTGCAGCAACCTGGGACAGACCATTACGGCAACAGCAGACAACACCATGTCAGCCACTTAAAATATAGAAAGAGCTAGATTTTTGTTATAGTTAAGTGTGTGAGCCAGCATTTAAAAACTAAATAAAAGGGATAGCTAGGATAAGCAAGTAACTGCTCAGCATGTATGAGCTTTATTTGTACAACACATTTTCAAAGCTGGTATTGATACAGAATTCTTGAAAAGAGGATCCAAAAATCTGTTGCTTAGCAAACATTTCTAGGAACATGCACAATTCCTTCTCTACTCTAAGCGTATGATTGGGGGGGGGGGAATTGGATGTGCTACATTTTCAGAAAATACCCTTCTATAAATCACTACTTGCATTTAATACAGAGAGCTTGGTAATGGAAGTATAAGCTGCATATTAAAACTTTACTGGCCAAAACCACTTGTTAAAAATGGATTAAAAGTATATTTTTAACTTAAGTACAATTTAGACAGCAGTACAAAAATAATTTTCACTAGAGCAAGCACAGCAAGAGATAAAGCCAAGTTTTCACTGTAGTAACCTGGTCTGTAGCTCCATCTATATATCGTAAAACATGGGCAAATTATACATACAGGCATAATTTCTTCCTCCTCCCTCCCCTCTCCTTTTTTAAACACAGCAAGCTCCACCCAACTGCTACATGCCATTACTTGTCACTAATGCTTGTGCCTCAACAGTATGGTGCTTCTGCAGCCCTGAACCACATGGTGCTGTTCCAGCTATAATTTAACAAGCTCCTACATTTCCTTGCAAGCGTCTCTGGGCATGTAACCCAGTAAACCCCAGACCTTAGCAAGTAACAGCCCAAAGGTACCCTGCAACCTACAAAAGAAAAAAAGGAAAAACAATTTGCTTTATGCATAGCCTCACTTCTTGTGAAAGGAACTAGATAACACAGTGAATTATCTGAGCAAGGCCGAAGACTTGAGATGGCCAGGAATTCCCCAGTTGTGTCAAAAACAAATCCAGAGCAACCATGAGTACAAATATACTTTATCAAAATTTCATAAGACTTCATTAAAGCTTAGCTTTACAACCCTTAAGGATTAGAACAATGGTGGACATCCTGACTAAATGTACTCAACGAAATCCCATTGAAATTAAATTCCAATCCCTTTTAATTTCAATGGGACTTCCTTGAGTACATTTAGTCAGGATGTCAGCCAACACTTTTAAATGGAAGCTGAAAATTTCATACTCCTAAAAAACATCTTGATGACCCACACCCAAGTTTCAGTCAGGTAAGCAAGGACATCTGAGACACCTTGTTAACTATATATCTAGATTAAAACAGAAGAAGAAACAGTGCTGACATTCTTATGAAGCTCACATGTAAAGACTGACTGAGGAGACGTGATGGGGCCACCCCACAACCACCCCCAAACACACACACTCTATGTGCTCTCTGTTGTGCAAGTGGGCAAAACATCTTCCCTGTGGAACAAGGAAACTTGACACTGAGGATCAGTGACATAGTGGGCATGTTTCACCCACATGTGCAACAGCACACATGTAGGACTCAGAGAGTATCCCAAGAATAGCTCGGAGAGTAGCCAGAGAGGGCCCTGTGAAGTCCCTACAGTCCCTCTTTAACACATGTACTGTGGTAGTCCTAACACCAGTCCTAACGTCAGGATGTCAGTCGCTGACTATTTAACATGAATATTAAGCATAATCAACAGGAACTAAAAATTAGGTATTCTTCTGGAACAGGGTAGCAAAAATGTTAAAAGGTACTATTTTAAAAAGATTTTTAGTTTACATAGGTAAGAAAAACTAAAATCTTTCAACCAGGGTGGATTTGATTTAAATCAAACTGATTTAAATCACGATTTAAATCACTAGCAGGGTGGATAAAAATAAAAAAAATCTGATTTAAATCAAAAAAATCTGATTTAAATCAAAAAAATCCAATTTTTTTGATTTAAATCAGATTTTTTTTATTTAAATCGGATTTTTTTTATTTTTATCCACCCTGCTAGTGATTTCAATCGTGATTTCAATCATGATTTAAATGTTTGATTTAAATCAAATCCACCCTGCTTTCAACTAAGTACAAAATAGAGAATGCATATGTCTGTCTGTCTCTCTCTCTCTCTCAAAGCTTCTACCCAAGACAACATCAAGAATATATATCATACAGATTAAGTACTACTGGTAGAAAACCATATTCTAGCAACAAAATGTTACAGATTAGCTCTTTCGCTTTTTATAATTTTCCATTTTAATTTGAACCTAATAATTTGAACCTAATAATTGTGGCTTAAAAAAAAATTAGTTAATTTTATCACTTTTATTGTATCTGTGCCTATCTTATTGTGAGCCGCCCCAAACAGTAGCGCACTAGAGGAGTGGGGTATAAATATTTTAAATAAATAAATAAATAATGGATATTATTACAGTGGCTGATATCCAGACTAACAAAGCACACACATTAGATGGCTCTGCAATGATGTACCAGGAGCCCTTGCACAACTCCCACAGTCCTCCTGAGCATGCACTGTTGCAAAGAAGTCCTCTGTAAGCCTGAAAACATGTCACTGACCATCAACAATGTATTTCTATTCTTCCAGAGCCAAGCAGCTCTCAGAAGTATTAGCTTTCGTGTGACACTGTGAGTACAATAGAGGACTGGAGAGGTTGCACAAGAGCTCCTGGTGTGTCTCTACAGATGCATCAGTTTTGCTGATAAGTGCACCAAGGTCAAGAATTAGTGCAAATTAGCTAATAAAGTGTTAAACTACAAACTGAACAAATTAAAAATTCAAGACTTAGAAAAGACACTGGCTGAGGGTCAGTAACATGTTTCTGATCTTACAGTATTAGTCCATTTATTATTATTATTATTATTATTATTATTATTATTTCTTGTTTACACAGTCAGACAGGTGTTATTGACTGGTTTGTTTTATCCAGACATCGAGTCCTTCCCAAGGACCTGGGATGCCAGAATTTTATCATCAATACTGTTGTTTATTATAGATATCGTCGCAAAATATAGGCTGTTTCCAGTAAAGCTGCTTTTTGTAATTGGCTGATGGTGATTTCTGTGGCCCCTATGGTGTTGAGGTGCTCTTCAAGGTCTTTTGGGACTGCACCCAGGGTGCCAGTTACCACTGGGATTATTTGGATCTTTTTCTGCCACAGCCTTTCAATTTCAATTTGTAGATCTTTGTATTTGGTGATTTTTTTCTATTTCTTTTTCTTCTATTCTGCTATCCCCTGGTATTGCTATGTCAATTATTTTGACTTGTTTTTCTTTCTTCTCGACTACAGTTACAGTGAGGGAAATAAGTATTTGATCCCCTGCTGATTTTGTCCGTTTGCCCTCTGACACAGAAATGACCAGGCTATAATTGGAATGGTAGGTTTATTGTAGCTGTGAGAGACAGAATAACAACTAACAAACCCTCAAAAGCCCAGTGCCCAAAAGTCAGCGATGGATTTGCATTGTAGTGAGGGAAATAAGTATTTGATCCCCTATCAACCAGCAAGATTTCAGGCTCCCAGGTGTCTTTTCACTATATGCAGGTAACGAGCTGAGATGAGGAACACCCTCTGTAAGGGAGTGCTCCTAACCCCAGCTTGTTACAGTACCTCTATAAAAGACACCTGTCCATAGAAGCAAGCAATCACTCAGCTTCCAAACTCACCACCATGCCCAAGACCAAAGAGCTATCGAAGGATGTCAGGGACAAGGTTGTAGACCTGCACAAGGCTGGACTGGGCTACAAGACTATCGCCAAGCAGCTTGGTGAGAAGGTGACTACAGTTGGCACGATAACTCGCAAATGGAAGAAACACAAAATAACTGTCAATCTCCCTCGGTCTGGGGCTCCATGCAAGATCTCACCTCGTGGAGTTGCAATGATCATGAGAACGGTGACAAAGCAGCCCAGAACTACACGGGGGGAACTTGTCAATGATCTCAGGGCAGCTGGAACCATAGTCAGCAAGAAAACAATTGGTAACACACTACGCCGTGAAGGACTGAAATCTTGCAGTGCCCGCAAGGTCCCCCTGCTCAAGGCAGCACATGTACAGGCCCGTCTGCAGTTTGCCAATGCACATCTGAATGATCCAGAGGAGAACTGGGCAAAAGTGTTGTGGTCAGATGAGACCAAAATCAAGCTCTTTGGCATCAACTCAACTCGCCGTGTGTGGAGGAGGAGGAATGCTGCCTATGAGCCCAAGAACACCACCCCCACCGTCAAACATGGAGGTGGACACATTATGCTTTGGGGGTGTTTTTCTGCTAAGGGGACAGGACACCTTCACCGCATCGAAGGGACGATGGACGGGACCATGTACTGTCAGATCTTGGGTGAGCACCTCCTTCCCTCAGCCAGGGCATTGAGAATGGGTCGTGGATGGGTATTCCAGCATGACAATGACCCAAGACGCACAGCCAAGGCAACAAAGGAGTGGCTCAAGAAGAAGCACATGAAAGTCTTGGAGTGGCCCAGCCAGTCTCCAGACCTTAATCCCACAGAAAATCTGTGGAGGGAGCTGAAGGTTCGGGTTGCCAAACATCAGCCTCGAAACCTTTCCGACTTGGAGAGGATCTGCAAAGAGGAGTGGGACAACATCCCTCCTGGGTTGTGTGCAAACCTGGTGGCCAACTACAAGAAACGTCTGACCTCTGTGATTGCCAACAAGGGTTTTGCCACCAAGTACTAAGACATCTTTTGTGAAGGGATCGAATACTTATTTCCCTCACTACAATGCAAATCCATCGCTGACTTTTGGGCACTGGGCTTTTGAGGGTTTGTTTGTTGTTATTCTGTCTCTCACAGCTATAATAAACCTACCAATCCAATTATAGCCTGGTCATTTCTGTGTCAGAGGGCAAACAGACAAAATCAGCAGGGGATCAAATAGTTATTTCCCTCACTGTATATCTGGTGTATGGTGTGGCAGATGTTTGTCTGTTTGTAGTCGGAAGTCCATAATATTTTTGCATCTTCATTTTGTACAACTTTTTCAATTTTATGGTCCCACCAATTCTTGGCTACAGGTAGCTTGTATTTTTTGCAGATGTTCCAGTGTATCATCCCTGCTACCTTGTCATGCCTTTGTTTGTAGTCAGTCTGTGCGATCTTCTTACAACAGCTGATCAGGTGGTCCACTGTTTCATCTGCTTCTTTACAAAGGCAGCACTTGCTGTTCGTTGTGGATTTTTCTACTTCTTCTTCTTCTTCTTATTATTATTATTATTCAATTCCTATACCGCCCTTCCAAAAATGGCTTAGGACAGTTTACACAGAGAATAACAAATAAATAAGATGGATCCCTGTCCCCAAAGGGCTCACAATCTAAAAGAAACATAAGATAGACACCAGCAACAGTCACTGGAGGTACTGTGCTGGGGGTGGATAGGGCCAATTGCTCTCCCCCTGCTAAATAAAGAGAATCACATTTTATATCCCGCTCATCCTCCAAGGAGCCCAGAGAGGTAGAAACTTAAGTTTCTCCTCACAACAACCCTGTGAAATACGTTAGGCTGGCCTAGAGTCACCCAGCAAGTATCATGGCGGAATGGAGGTTTGAACCCGGGTCTCCCTGGTCCTAGTCCAGCACTCTAACCACTACACCACACTGGCTCTAAACAGCTGGGTTGTCATACACATGTTGGTGACACCCAGCCCTAAGGATCAACTCTCCCATGGTTTCATGTAGGTGTTAAACAACATAGGGGACAGAACAGAACCTTGTAGCGATTTGCGAGCCGGCTTGAGGTCGAGCTGGCTGGCACTCAAACTGGCCCGGCTCGAACCGGACAGGGCCATTTGGCTCTAGGTAGAGCCGAACCCACCAGGCTGATCTGGTTTTAAGAAGCGGGGTGTGGAACTTCAGGGGATGCTGCTGAGGCTGCAGGAGGGTGGGGTCTGATGAAATTCTCCTCCCCCCACCAGCTTCTCCCTGGTCTCCAACAGCCTTTGAGCCATTTTCAGCCCATTCCAGGCCTCTGTGCTGCTGGCAGTGGCCATTTTGGAGGCCACCGCACATGCTCATTGGCCCTCTGCATGGCCGGGTCATGACCTGGCCATGCAGATGGCTAGTGCACATGCATGGCAGCCTCCAAAATGGCCACCAACAGCACACAGAGGCCCAGAACGGGCTGAAAATGGCACCAAACAGGCCGTTGGAGACCAGGGGGAGGCCAGTGGGGGGAGGGAGACCTCTGCAGACCCTCCCCACAGCAGCACCCCCAAAGCCCCACAATGGTGGTAAGTCCACCATTTGGGGAGGTTAAAAAAATTTATTGCCGCCCCCACCAAGCTTGGTCCTATCCAGTTTGGACTTCAGCCAGCCCAGGACTGGCTCTAGTGGGCACAGAACTGGACCGGTCCCAGTTCAGTTCAGTCTGGTTCTACTCAAACCAAGTTGGGACTTCCAGTTTTGTGCACACCAGTAGAACCCTGCGGGACACCATAGACCAATGACCACAATCTCAATTCCTCTGCACAATCTTGTACAGTCTACCTGAAAAAGAGTATCTGAGCAGTGGTAAAGTAGTATACCATAGGAGATGGTATCAAAAGATGCTGAAAGGTCTGGTGACACAAACCCTCCCGCATTCAATGCCCAGCTCAGATCATCCACTAAAACAACTAAGGTTCTTTCAGTCTTGAAATAGATATCAAAGCCAGAAAGAAATGGGTCTAAATCAGTGTTTCTCAACCACTGGTCAGTGGACCTGTGCCTGTCTGTGAGGAGTTGAGTGCTGGTCCGTGCTGGTCCATGAGGAATTAATCCCCCCGCAAAACAATTTCAAGCTGGGGTGGGGCACTGCTGCTGGGAACTCTCCAGAGTGCATTTCTAGGCAGGCAGCCCTCGCTGCTGGGATAACGTTCATTTCAAGGAAGCTAAATTAGTGTTATCCCAGCAGCGAGGGCTGCTTGCCTAGAAATGCGCTCTGGAGAGCTCCCAGCAGCAGTGCCCCCCCCGACTTGAAATTGTTTTGGGGGGTGCCTTGGGGTGGGGCGAGTGACCCCTTTACTAACTGCTGGTCCAGGAAACTGCGCACAAAGACTGCACCGATCCATGACTCCAAAAACGTTGAGAAACACTAGTCTAGTCTCTGGAGCTGGGTTTTTACTATACACTCTAACGATGGTTAAGTAACATCTAGAATGCCCTTACTTAGGTGGCAACCTTTTAAACTGTACAGTTCACTGAACATCTGAGAGCAAAGGCTGGAAGTGAGGGCTCCGTGCTTCTCAGCTATGCAGGAGCCAGAGTCAACTCAGTTGCATGAACAGTTAATTTAGAAAGCAGCATTCTATGCCTTGCATTTTTTACATTTGTGATTGTGTGTTTTTTTAATAAGAAGTTTTGCAACTTATTAAGCTATCCACACAGATATAACATACCAGATGTTTCTGTGTAAGCTTAGCAGCCATGGGATAAGAAGAGAGGTTCTCTTCTGGATCAGTAACTGGTTGAATGGGGTGGGGTGGGGGAGAATAAAAAGCAGACGGTAGAAGTGACAGTTCTCACAATGGAGGAAGCAAGCAGTGGAGTCCTCAAAGGATGTATGTTGGAAGCAGCTCCATTTAACTTTCATAAATGATCTAAGTCAGGGATGAACACTGAGGTGGCCAAATTTGTGAACAACACCAAATTAATCATATCAAGAAGACCGATTGTACTAAGAAGAGTTCCAAAAGGATACTGTATATCCAAACCTTTTGAATATGAAACAAAATGGAAAACCTAGCTCAATATGAATATAAAGTGATGCATAATGGCTGTAAAACCACAAATTCGTGACTAACCAGCAAAGTGATCCTGTGGTTCTGTTGAAAAGTTCAATGAAAGTATCAACTAGCAGCAATGAAGAGGGCAGATTTCATTCTAGGAGTCATTAGATAAGGGACTGAAAACAAAACAGACTGCATTGCAACCTTTACAGAAATTTGTGGTAAGGTCACATTTTGATACTGTATACAGTTCTGGTAGCGTCATCTCAAAAAGGACGCCATAAAGCTAAAAAGGGACAACCACAATAATCAATAAGCTGGAGCACCTCCCTTATGAAGAAAAGCAAAAGCATCTGAAGTGTACTTGCTTAGGAAAAAAAATACAATCAAGGTGGGGACAATTATGCAGGATGTGGATAAAGGTGATTTGTTGTGTGTTTTTTAAATTACATGATTATTCAAGAACTTGGGTTCACAGAACGAAATTGACTGGAAATAGATTCAGGACAGAAAAGCTTCACCTAATGTGTATTTAACTTTTCATTTCCAACAGTTGTAATCATGGCCACTAACTTAGATGGGATTTTACAAACAGGATTAAACACATTCATGTATGTCTATTAACGAATATTAAGCAATAGGGAAATTGAATTTCTAGGTTCAGAGACAGTATGTTTCTGAATACCAGTTGCTGGAGGGTGAGGGGGAACAGTGAGAGAGCACTATTGCCCTCATGCCCTGGCCATCAAATGTGGCTGGCCATTGTAGGGAACAGGACACTGGCCTTAGGAGTGTGCACAAACCAAGGTTTGAGCACAGGTTCAGCACTGCAGGGAGGAGAGCTTTAAGGAAGAGGAGAGCAGATCCTTACCTGCAAGTTTCCTGCTGGGGCAGCACTCATCCCAAGTACCCCCTTATGGCACCAGCATGCACATGGCATCCACGGATGCACGGATGCATTTGTGTGGTCAGCATGCACTGGTACTTAGGATGAGTACCGCCCCAGCAGGAAGCTCTCCTCTTTCTTAAAACTCCCACACTCCATGGTGCTGAACCAGTTCAGACCTTGTAAACCTGTGTGCAGTTTGTGTATACCCCTAGCTGCCCTACATCAACTTCTGAGCTCTTCTAATGTTCTTAAGATAAAAATCAAGAACTTTTACATCTCCTGAGCTACATTCATATGTATTTATATTTGCAAAAAAAGGTCTGTGAAATAATTGCCACAATTAGACTTTAGTTTTCATTATTTAAATAACTTTTCTGCTATTTTTTGCTACACTGCTAATTAACATGCCAAATACTTGAAAATATTTTATCCTAACTGACCAGTATTGGATTGAACTGACCATGCATTTTTATTTTATTTTTTACAAAAATGGCCAACCTTTATGCTCTAACACCTTAAAAATCTGTTAGGAAAAGTCACCAAGGTAATTAGTTCTGTACACTCACATGCAAATATGGTGGACATTAACATGCTATTTAGACTTCTGAATCCCACTGAAATTAATAAGACCATATTATTAGAAGTGGTCTGTTTTATCACCACTTCATACATTACTGAAGCTATGGCAATCAAAACTAGTCTAGAGGGAAAACAGCAGCTGCACAACAGATATTTTACTTGCACTGTTGTGCATTTCTGTAGTAGTGTACGTTCCCTGTCAGTTCCGAATTCTACTGCAAGATGCTCTTCTCTTCAGTTTCCTTTAGCTATTAAGCCCATGTGCACCATTACTACCTCTGCATATATTGATTTTACAGCAGTCTGTGTAAAGGCAGAGTGGAACTGATTGCTTTCCATCACTTTGTAAGCAGTGACAGCACCAAAATGCACGTGGTACCAAAAGAAAGAACAGTTGTTAGCTCCCAAAGAAAGATGTGCTTGTTCAACCATTTTATAGCTGTCAGGGGTGGACAGTAGGTGCAACAGAAAATCTGAAGGCTTATGATTAATAGATCTGAAGTACAGAAGAGAACCAATGAGATCTATAGAATAGGGATGTGCATGGATCTCGTTTGGAGGCCCTTAATGGGCCTCTAAACCGGCTGGAAGCCGGTTCCACCAGTTCGAAGGCAGGGGGTGCTGCTTTAAGGGTGGGGGTTGCACTTACCCCTCCTGCCACTCTTCCCCCACCAGTGCTCTGGTTTTCTAAAGTCCCTCAGGGCAGCAGCGTACCTCCCTGCCGCCCCATTGCCCGTTTACCGGAACTAGAAGTAGCCGATACACATGTCGGGCACGCATGCATAGCGTGCACATGCGCTACTTCTGGATAGTTCTGGTAAATGGGGGCAATGGGGCGACATAGAGATATGCTGCTGCCCCAAGGGACTTTAGAAAACCGGAGCAGTGGGCGGGCAGGGAGGAGGAGTGGTGGGCGGGGTAAATGCACCCTTAAAGTTAAAGGGTTAAAGTTAAAGGGTTAAAGCAGCAGCAGCACCCCCGCCTTCAAACCACACCCACCCGGTTCCGTGCACATCCCTAATATAGAGTGGCTTAATCAATCCTTGATACTTAGCTATAGGTCAGTGCTCCAAACACAAATCATGTATCTCAGAAATGTAAAACTTATTGTTTCAAAGTATCATTCACATTATTACTACTATGGATATTTATATACCGCTCTTAAACCCAAAGTTCTCATAACGGTTTACATAGAAAAATACATAAATAATATAGTCCCCTGTCCTCAAAGGGCTCACAATCTAAAAATAAACATGGTAGACACCAGCAACAGCCACAAACAGTTGATATTTTGAGTGTGCAAACCATTCTTTACTTTGTGTGTACTCCACTTTGAAAGTATAGTATTATTTATCCAGAAAGACAGAAGAAATAGACTCTTTTCAACACCAGATGCACAATGTTTGCTGGCTCTATCCACATCTTGCCCTGAAAATCCTCCGACAGCACACTCGAAGTTTGTTATTTAGGTAGCATTTAGAATAAATTGAGGTGGAATATGTTAAGTGATATAGCTAAATAAATTGATATAGTGAATGTTACATAGATCTTTTCACTGAACAGAAAAGGTAAGACTAATTCTCTGCCACTGGCATAGACTAGATCTTAGTACTAGAGAGATTTTACAACCCAAACGCATGCCAAAAAGAAATCAGAATAGGAAATACCAACAGCTAGAACAGCATATCAACAAAACATGGCCTCACAGTAGTACTGCAAGCTAATATAGTTAGAGGGCTATGGGCATTAAACATATCACTACGTTGCATTTCCTTACCATATTTTATTCCAAGACCAAGACAACAACTATTTATAGAAATGCATGTTCTGAAAGTTGAAATCCCCCCCACCCACTTTTAGGGAAGTGAAGTATGATGCTCCTAATTTATTAGCTGTGCTAGAGTTGTTCACTGCAACTGTTTATACTTTATCATCAACATAATCCTTTGCATGCTTATCGAGAGTTAAGTCTCTGTTCAAAGAGGCTTATTCCCAACTAAGTGTGCCTATACACTTCTAGCCAACAACTCAAACCTCTGAACTACTTACAATTAATATAGCAGCTAACTTCAAGTAGTTAATCTTAATCTAAAGTTGGAAGCTTTAATCAAAGATGTAATTTTAAACAAAAATGCACAAACAACTATGTTCACAGGGCACACTGTACCAATGGCAAAAATCCTTCAATTTGGTGGCAATCTAATATATGGAATAGCTCATAACAGGGAGCTGCAGTGAGTTGCTCTCTGAAGAGTATGTTCATAGGGTATATATTTGTTGCAGTCACACTGTACATTTTTAGGTGAACATTTAAAAAACCTAGGCATACATTTTAAAAAGCCAGTGTGTGAAGTGGCCCAAAAATCTTGCAGTTCCAGATACCTAGGTGGATGGAAATCAAAGTATGTGCACACAGCAATAGTTTACTCATATCACCACAAGCAATCCAACCAATTTAAAGCTATACCAGTATCATCCAACCTGGCGATGGGTTTCTCTTTTAGGCAGGTGCCATTAAGTACAAAGTATAAGACAATATGACTCTAGTGCATACTACAGTTCATACGTAATCATGTTCCTATGTGAATTTTGTCTGCAGTTTATATCTGAGCCAGAGCAAGAAGTAGTACAGGAGAGGCAAAAGAGTACAGATCTGATTTATGCTATTGCCAGGCACACAGCTCATCCTACAATGGTCCAAGTACTCTATGCTGCTAAACCTTTGCTGCATTTTGGCCTCCTAAGGCCTAGTCAACAGGTACACATCTCAAATGCCCCAATGGGATGGAGCCAATTATGATATGGGGTGTGTGTGTGTGTGTGCATGTGCGCACTCTTGCCTCTCCCACAGCACCCCTGCTTCAGACATAGCCACACCATCATTGTCCATATGCCCCCAAATTCAGAGTCTTGCAGGGAAGATGAAGTCACCGTGCGCACCCCCAGCAATATCTTCTAGTTCGGAGGGGGGTGGGGGTAGACATCCCACCTTGCTTGCTGTCACCCTGCTTGGTCCATTCTTTTTCTCATGTCCATCCCCTGCCTCAAGCAGGTGAGGGACAGGCACAAGCAGGTTATCAAGCTCCACCTCACACCTGACCACCACCTGCCTGAGGCACACACAGACAATGAATGGGTACATATACAGACAATGGATGGGTACAAGCAGGAGGAGGAGCGAGCAATAAACCCCTTCCTTGTTTGCTGCCTCCAGCTCGCCTCCACTTACACTGAGCTAACTCTGGCCCTGTGGGCCAATAAAAAATATCCCTGTGGGCTGAAAGTTGTTCAGGAAAGCCTAGTCTAATCTCTAAGATAAAAGAGGCCACAAAGATTTAGCACAATACTCCCAGGGACTGGTCTAATACTACAACAAATATCACATTGGTGATGTTGTTGCAATGAAACTCAAATAAGCAGTTTGAGGTTTATGCAATACCAAGGCTAAGATCTAATCCTTAGGATGCTCTTTTGAAATACAATCCCAGTCAGTATGCCAAATGAAGTGACATTTTTACAACTGGAATGTGAAACTTACCCTGGAGTCCCTGTACAAAAACGACACACATACAAATTTCCAGGCAAGGTTCATAATGTATTTTGACCATATAAACTCATACAAAATTATAGTTCTCGCCTTTCAATAAGAAATCTTTAGGAACTCCAGGGACAAAAAGAACTAGGAATTCAAAAGAGGGACATTGATCTGAAACAAAATAACTCACATTGTGTAGCATTAAAAAAGTGTTTTAAGTAATTTGATCAATTGAGAATTTATGCAAGATTAAAGGGTCAACATGAAAATAGATAGTGAAGGAGCCATACATTTTTAAAAGTATGAGAATTCTGCTTTTCAGGAAACGAAGCCTATTTTTACAACAGCTTTAAAGACAAAACAGTTTCCCCAAAAAGCAAAGCAAGGAGTGGGGTGGGGGACTGAATCAAAATGAAGCTAGAAGATAAACATTTCTACTAGCAACATTTAGTCATAGTCCCTTCAGTTGGAAGCAGTTGGCTTTAAGCCACTTGCATCTGTTAAATACACCATGTGGAAGTTGCACTGAAATTTCAAGGTGAATCAATGGAAACTGCTTCCATAGTCATTCCAAATCAGAGATCCATGACTGCAAGAGTGCTTGATGCACCGCCCTCCCTTCACCTCATTAAACAGATGAGCAGCAAGAACCTCCCAAAAGGTTCTGTGCAGAAGCACAGTGTACCAACCACACTCATCTGGGATAAGGTCCAGAAGAGGCTATGGAAGACAGACTTATGGAATGAGAGTGATTCTGGGCCACACAACAACCACTTTAATATGCAGTGGAGGCAACCACGGACAATTGTTTCCATACCTGGATCATATCTTATTGGATTGGGGCCAGCACGTTTAGGAATGGAATAGCAAATTCCTAATCTATCTATGTGGTCGCTAAGAGTCAACACCAACTTGATGGCACTTAATCAATCAATCAATCTTCAACGTACATTAACAGAGCTTCCCTCTGCACCTTCCTGGTGTTTCTATAATGCTGGTAGAGCAATAGTGCTCTGTACTATTGTGCATGTACAATAGTTAATACAGACTATCCCAAACATTCACAGAATGACAAGACACAGGATAAGGTCACAAGCCCAAATTAAGCCAAAAGAACAAAACTTGAATCTAAACAATGCAACTTAACTAGTTTGTGGATTGCAACCAATTTATCAATTCTCCCTCTATGTAAATCAGCATTTATGACATTATGAATGACTGTGACATGATGAGACATCCCGAGTATGCATGGCTTTGGATTTATTCTATTAAAACATATGAACAGAAAAAGTGCATAAATTAAACATAGGATTATCGAGTGCCCTCACAAGTAACAATATCATCATTATTACTATTATGTATATACCATTTTCAACAACAAAAAGTTTTCAAAGTGGTTTACATAGAAAAAGAGTAATAAGGAGAAGATGGTTCCTTGTTCCCAAAGGGCTCACAATCCAAAAAGAAACATAAATAGACAACCACCACCATCACTGGAGAGATGGTGTGCTGGGGATAAACAGGGTCAGTTGCTCTCCACCTGATTATATTAAGAAAATCACTGCTTTGAAGGATGCCACTTTGCCCAGTTAGCAGGGGAGAACTATTTTATCTTTCGGCAATACTCTAGCTAGCAAAGGTATGTCACTCTGCACAAGTGTTATCTTACGTTATAAAATTCAATCTATTTTGAATTTTACAGAGTAAAAGCACTTGTTATATTTCTAGTACACTGAAGACCTAGTAACCTCACAAACCTTTAGCAGTGTGAAAAAACATTACTGATCCTTGCATTACAATGCATTTCTTAACAAATGATATCACAGAAGAAAGACTGGAATTCAGTACTCTGGACTTTTATGAACAAATGTTCTTTTTCAAGGCATACATGCTAGTGCATATGTTCTGGGTTTTGTATATATTTGTTGGATGAGCCAACACAACTCAGGATGCCCTAGTGTTTGTCAATTTCTGATTAGCCATTTCCATAACTATACACATGCATTAGGTATGCACAACAATAATTTTGAAAATAGAGATTGTCATGAAGAACCGCTGCAATTCTGTTTTATAGTGATGTCTTTCTAAATAATCTAAAGGACTCTAAAATCAAATTTATTTTTGGGGGATTAAATACTAGCCTCTGATTTACCTTGTGTAAAATTCTCCCCTCGCCTCTTTTTCATGAAAAAATACCATGTCAAATCTGCATAAAAGATTAAGAAGAAGTAAAAAGAATCATGGTACCAATGTAGTGTATGCAGTTTTAAGATCCGCTATGTGTGTTTTCAACTCTTCTTTTTCTGAGCTAAAAGATACAGCTTATTAATGGCAGCTAGATCTACACTGATAGGCCAGGAACAAGCTTAATTGCAAGTTTGAAATCAGTGTAGAAAACAAATCTGTGATGGAAGATGTTTACAATAAGCAATGGAGACTTCTTCTACACTTGCTGAATCTTCCTTTGTATGTAACATTGTTACTTGCAGAATACAAAGTAACATAACTCTAGCTCTCAGAGAACAGTATAGAAAACCATGCCTTAAAGTAGCTGCTATCTGGCTTTTTCAGTTTATTTAACACATGAATTTAACATAAACAATATTTTATACATGAATAAGCTACAGTAAAGCCATCTTTTGATCTCAAAAGCCATTTGCAAATGTCAGCATCCTGACACCAGTTGGCAGCAAAGATTTTCTTCAAATACCTTTACTTGCTACCAATAAACCCAGCTTGGGACCCTTTCACGCCTTCAGGCAACCTAATTTTGTCTTTCTCCACTCCCCCTAAGAATAACGTAATGCTGCTGCTTCTTCGTCTCACATAATAGGATGCAAAGACAACACAGTTCGCTACAGGAGAGCCATTCTCAATCTTTGCATTTCAGAAACCATTTATAAAATTATCAGCCTGCAGCTACTGTAAATACAACAGCTTCACTGAATAAGGGAAAAAAGAACCTCCTAAATGACTTTAGGAGCTTCCCCAATCTTTCAGCAATCCAACTAAGAACCACTTGACCTAAAATAACATTAACTCTACCATCCCTTTAGCTCCCTTTCTGCAACAGATACACACTGCAAAGATGGGACACATCTATATTTTTAAGGGACATCACATTCTGTATTTCAACAAATCCATAACTCCAGATCAATGGTCCCATTCCCAAATCAATACTGTGGATAATTATGATAAAGCAACCCTAGCAGATGTTCACCCACCTTATATTAGTGTTGCCACACATTATCCTACATTTATTCGGGCACTCCACATTTAACACACAGTTCCAAAGGAATTCAGGTGGTGGGCTGACCATTTTGATTCCGCATCCTTACCTTATGCCACACATAAGGTGCACACTAGAACTATGCAATAAGAGAACGACGTAATCTTTGGGCGGCGGGGGGCGAGGAATGGGAGTTTCCTATTTTAAGGAGACAACTTTTTAAAAATTCTTACCGTCATATATCAGCCACGTCCTTCCAGAGGATGATACTGTAATGGACCAAGAACAGAAACCAACCCAAAGGGGAGTGAAATAAGCCGAAGGCTAAAGTGATGTGGGGAGGGGGCTTCTCGCCCTGAAGGCTCCGTTCAAACCCGCAGTTCAGCTCAATCCAACGTAGTTCTCGTCGCCCCAAGCAGCAGTAGCAGGCAGGAAGGATGGGGGATCACCAACAGCCGTAGCAGTGAGCGCCCCACTTCCAACTCAAAGCCCCCCCACATTCCTGCTGCAGACAGAAAGGCAAGGATGGGTGGGCAGATGGATAGGGGAGGGGGGAAGGCAATGCAACCTTCCCCCCTCCTCACCCACTGGCTCCCCCAAAGGAGGAAAAGGGGAAGGGTTGCAGCAGTCAGCCCCCCGCCTGTGGGGAAGGTGCACCCCCTTGGCCTCCCACCCACCTCAACGAGGAGGTTTCCCCCTCTCTCTTCCTGCAGCCGTTGGCGGAGGTGGGGGGAGGAAGGTGGTAGCTAAACAACAGAGATCTGCCCGTCTGTGCTGAGGGGTGGGGGGGACGAGGACTGGCAGCCGCCGCCTCCTCGGTCTTTCTCCCCTCCCCAGAGCCAGCCTCCCTCCCTCCTTCCTTCCCTCCCGCCTGCCCTCAGACAGGCAGCAGCATAGCAACCAACATGGCAGCTGCGCAGTCACCCAGTGAAAAGTGGGAAAGTCAACTCTCGCGAGAACCCTCGGGTTCTACCTGCTCTGTTTCCCCCTAGCTCTAAGCTTCTAGAGCGCGCGTCTCTACTTTCGCTGCCTAGTTTCTGTCTCAATTCGCGACGGGATTGGGTACTCCACCCGAAGGCCCGCCCCTTTCCTTTCTGAGTCAGAAGATTGGCTTGGCTGAAATGTCAGTTAGTGTAAGAGTAGCTGCAACTGTCGTCACAGCGGTAACGCCCACTTGCCAAAGCGGAGGCTTCATTCAGAGCAACCAAGAGTGGTTTTTTGCAGTATTTCGTGAGGCTCTTACTAAAGATATGGGGAGGGCGGGCTGATGTTTGAATGAGAGTTGTAGTGACACCTGCTGGTGATTTCATTCTCTCCCCCCCACACACCTTCTTCTTTTTTTGATTAGCCCTTGGAATGTAATTTGGGACTGGGAGGTTGTTTTGCACCAGCTTTTATTTTATTTTGGATCCGTAGTGTTGGGAGGTTGTATTGGTCGGTTTTTGTTTTGTTTTGTTGTTCCAATCATTATCTGTAGCCTTTGATATTTATATCTTCCGTCATTCCATGGTTCTTTTTGTTGGTATTTATGGTAGCTCACTTTCACACTTGTGTCTCTTCTACTGTATTCTTGTATAGCTTAATTATATATCATTCTTTAGTATAGAAGAGCAACAACTGTGGATTGACCTAAAAGTGGGGAAAGTGTTCATGACGTTCAGGTTTTTCACAGCGTACCTACGTTTATGACTTGGTCATGGTATCTTGTTGGATAAAGAGTTGAGCTGCAACCCTGTACTGTACACACTTGCCTAAGAATAAACAATCTTCTCAGTAAGCAACTCTGTGCTGCAAGCTGTGGCTGGTATATAGATAAGGCATGGTGCAAGAAGCAGTTTTCTTCTCATAGAATTGAATAGTAAGTTGATACTCTAGGTTACTGTATTTCTTGTCCTTCTAAACCATTGTAATCCTTCTGCAGTAGTTAACAGTACTTAACTACATAACAGTAGCTGGTTACCTGAAAGGTAGCCCCACCTGTGCAGAGTTCCCACTGTACCTGCCCAAAGCCCCAAGCTGCACCTATGTCCCCTTCGTAAACTGACTCATTGTTGTGCCTTTCTTTAACACTTGTACATGATCTGTGTAACAACATGGTGCTTCCTACATGGATCCCAAGGGAGGACACTTGATAAATCACAAGAACATTGTCTTTGACCCCAGAATTATGGTGTGCCATAAAATAAATAGGTATTGGTTTTAAATCGAGCACAATAAGGTATTTTTCTAATGAATTTGAAGTGCCAGTTTGCCTCAAGATAACACACTATAGAGCTGCACAGGGTACTTTTATCTGTTTCTATTGTGGCACAGCAGAGAAATGGCTTGACATTCAAGCCAGAGGTTGCCGGTTTGAATCCCCACTGGTATGGTTTCCCAGACTATGGGAAACACCTGTATTGGGCAGCAGCGATATAGGAAGATGCTGAAAGGCATCATCTCGTACTGCAGGGAGGAGGCAATGGTAAACCCCTTCTGTATTCTACCAAAGACAACCACCGGGCTCTGTGGTCGCCAGGAGTCGACACCGACTTGATGGCACACTTTACCTTTTACCTTTTATTGTGAATAGAAGCAATATTATGAGAGAGAAAATGACAGGGAATGTAATGAAGGTGTTCAGCCCCCACTGCTTGCTCTGAGCTGAATCCTCTACAGTTCCCCGCAAGTGTTTTGTGGCCAGATGCAAGGAATTTAAAAAGCAGGCTGTGTGTAGGTACTGGATAGCCAACAGTCTTGCACTCAGTATTTTGGAGAGATGTCCCAAATGCCCCTCTGTAGGATGCTATATTGTAACTCCTATCAGTAAAACATTAAATGTACAGTGCCTAAAGCTACCTTAGTGGTAACTCTGCTAAAATCAATGGGATTTTCTTCTGTGTGTGCCTGATATAGCTGGGCTATAAGGCTGCCAGTCCAGCTCATAGTACCACATGCTTAAATCCCTCATATCAATGCTATGTCATTCATATAGTGATACTGTTCAATGTGCCAGTGGATGCACCAATGGGAGTTTCAATGCACCAATGGCAGTACACCAATAGGAGTTTTCCTCCTGGGCCAAATAGCCATGGGAGGCCCCAGTCTGGATCAGAACTGCAGTGAAACAAAGGGTTAAAGGTTCTTTCTCATCATACTGTAGTTCTGTAGTTCCAGTCTGGGTCAGCCCTCCCAAACCTTTTTTTTTTAAATGAAACATGCAGGATCAAAAATCTGATTAATGCTGCATCTAGTTTGGTCTACTGTGCATAAACTAGGACAGATTGTACCTGTGACAGCCTTTGGAGAATAGATACATACATTTATACTTTCATTTAACTTTTGTAATCTGTATCTTCACTGGTATGCTCTAAGTAGAAAGCATAAGCAAAGTGACAAATTTGGGTTATGTAGCAACATCTGTAACTACTGACAATTTTTACACAAAAACTGCTATTAACCCCACCCCCCTCATTCTGTGGATGGCCATTTTTGTACTGGGCATTGATGTCTCAACTCATATTCAAAATGCTGGATCTTGTAATGTGTGGCTTTATGTGTTAAAAGAATAGACTAGTCCAGGAAATAAACAGTCATTTTGATCCAGCCAAAAAAGGTGACTATTCTGGGATGCCATCAACAAACAGCTGTTCATTGGTAACTATAAACAGTCCTGGCTAGGTGAATAAAAATTGATAGGGTCAATTAACATAGAAATGTGGTGTTAACATTGAAACTAATAGGCTAGCACCTTTCAATAACTAGAAGAAATTTTGTTAGGATAAGCCGATCTGTTGGTAACTTTCATGGTTAAGTTGCTCTTTTTTCTTTTGTCAAATCTGTTGCTCTTCATCTGACTCTTACTATAATAATCCTTTGATATTATTCTGCATCCTGCATTTTATCTGTTGTCACACACACAACCCCTTTATTTGTTTGCTGTTTTGCTTTCAACTATTGTGACCTGCTCATTTCGAAATAGTAAGAGCATTCAAATCTTTCTGCTTCGTTTGATTTGAGAGGATTTTTGAAACAGCTGGTATTTTGATGCTGGGACAGACACACTCTAAGCCTAGAGAACCACAATGAGGACACTTCCTGGGATTCTCAGTTCCAGTAAACTACTATTTAAAGTGTATCACCTGTGGAATGCAAAGCTATGCATGCTTAACTTAGTAATATACCTTATTGAACTCAGTGAGATACAAATCCCACTGAATCCCCTGGGCGGTTTACCCTAATAAGTGTGCAAAGCACTGTAGTAATATGTGAGGAAACAAGGCCCAGGATTGGCTTCAACAGTGTGTTAGGTACTGTTCAGAAGACAAGTAGATCCTGTATGTTTCTTCCAGAAGGCTTTCCATCTCCATTGGATTAACAAGATAGGAGCCATGGAAAGAGGGGGGAAATGAGTGGTGAGAATGGGGTTGATCAGGTGCCATTGTAGGTGCAGTGACTGAGTTTAGAGAGGAAACCTCATAAGACTTGCAAACGAAGACGCTGCTGTCCAATAGAAATACTGTCAGATTTTTCTGTTGGACAAATACTGCAGTTCATTAAACTGCATCAATATAACATGAAAGCTACATTGATATATGTAGTATTTATCTAAAAGCATCATACAGTTTGATGACATCACATTGTGATGCAATAATGTAGTAAAATGTCCCATCTGTTTTTGTGTTAGATGTGTGTATATTCATAACTACATTTGCTATTTTAGCATATTGCCATTCTGCCGAAGTGTTCAGACCATCTTTCTTCAGAGGGGCCATAGGAGGTCCCTGTTCGATCCCTGCCATCTCCACATAAGGCTTTCTGAATCACAGGAGAGTGGCTGCCAATCGGAGTAGACCAGGCCTGCACAGCATAAGATCTGGGGGCTGGATCCGGTTGGTGGGGACTCTCTTGCTGGCCCCCAGGTAGGAATATCCTGCAGCAAGAGCAGGAGCCATGAAGAGCTCTTGGCCTGTCCCGCTGATGAGCAGCAGTGGCTCAATGCAAAATGCCAGCAAAGCCCTGCCTGCTTTGCGGGCCCCATCCCTGGCCCACAGACACCATCCTTCTTTCCTCTTGCCTTGTCCCCCAACTCCTGCCCCCTCATTTTCATTAATATTTTAAAAATAATTTTAATATAATAATGTGCTGGAAATTTACTTCAGCCCCTGTGTCATAGTTGGTTCCAGCCCACTGGAGCACTTGAGTTGTGCACCCTGGAGTAGACAATTCTGATCTATGTGAACCAGTGATCTGACTTAGTATAAGGCAGTGTCATGTTTGGCCTCACAACTACCCTTGCAGTGAGAGGAAGTGACTTGCCCAAAGCATTCAGTAAACTTAATAGTGGAACAATGAACTGAGCCTGATATTACTCACGCTACTTGCACCACATGGCCCTTATCAAATGTTGTTATTAACTATTGACAGATAATGGATTTCAAAATGACTCCCATGTCCAGGGGAGGATTAAGCTTTTTGCTGCCCATGGGCGACCAGAGATTTGCCATGCCAGCAAGCTTTCCTCTTTACAAGTAAAAGGCTTGAGGGAGATTAAATCTACTTTTAAAACATGTTCAACCCATTTCAGGCCTCGCGTGCAAGTGCGCAGAGACCCAAAATGGGCCTGGAATGGCCCAACCTGTCATTTGGGAGGCAGGTGGGTCCGTGGGAGGAGCTCTCGCTGCTGTCTCCGCCACCATCTCATCACACGCATGTATGAAGGCGACCTGTCATGATTTTAGGAGCTCTCGCCACCCTTGTACAGTGACAGTTTTCAAAGTAGATTTAACTTTCCCCTGTCCCCCAAGTGCAAATGGCAGATTAACGCATAGGCAAATTTGCCACCGTAGGCAAGTGCCTACTTTGCCCATGTGTTAACCTGCCACTGCCCATATCAGCAGAAGAGAGCAAACTCTTAAGCTTGGAGTATATTTTGATTTGTATACACTAGCTGGCATCCAGATTAACCCCCCAGAGTTTTCCATTGCATGAGGTGGGGTGTGCAACAATCTTCCCTCTCCTCTGCAGTTATCAGTACCTCCCAAAACTATTTCACTGAGGGTTGGGAGACCCTCAGAAAGATCGTTTCTAGAGGTACAGGTGGCTGTAGAGGGAAGGGGAGAGAGCTGAAAATGGCAAGGGGGCTCTTACACAATGGAAAGCCATGGCTCATCAACAGAGGTTAGTCTGAATGTTGGCCACACTTTGGTAGAGGGAAGCCATGGCCAGGTGACAGTCTGCCATTATTAGTGATAATTTGAAGAAGAATAAAAAGGACAGGGAACTTAGTGGACCCCCTGCTGTTTTGATATTCATTTAATTCATAAGCAAGGACTATATTTTAGGGGATGCTCCTTAGGGAAGACACAACTCAAAGAATAACTATCTTTATTTCTTCCATTAACGTTAAAAAACAGTAAAAATCCACTGGACATTCTCTTGTGCACCCAACATCTTAACTATCGTTGGTAGCTTTGAATATGAATGCAGTACTGGTTCTCTGCCAGATGCAAGCTAAGCCAAGTCCCGTGATCTGTCTTTCATTGTATTTCTTATGCAGGCTCACTGAGGCATCATTGACATCAATAGGAAACTGCAGAGAGCATGAAAGAAAATGTGTTCTTTTGGATGTTAGTTGCTCTGCTGCTGGAATTTAGTCAGGAATAGGGGGGAGCTGGTTGTGTGCCAAGATGGCACCACTTTTCAAAGCCACAGGAGAGGAAGTAGAATAAGGAGGCAGAAGCTACTAGTCTTCAAGAGGTATTTTTTTCTTTCAAACCATTGATGTTCATCAGACGTTGGCTTGTTCTTGAGCTGGATCTCATCTAGATTTTTCATCCACGTCTCCCACCATTTACAAGTCCCCTCACTTTGCAGCCACTTTGAAATGACTTTCAGGTGCCAAAATTATTCAGAACATGAATCTTCTTCAGCTTAAGACAGCATTTCAGAGTCTTGCTGTTGTATTTCAGGATGCATGAATGTTGAGGGGATACTATTTGATTTCATAGTTCATCTCTGTGATTTACACAGTCTCCACTAGATGCTGTGCAGAGACCATCAAACATTAGCAAGCATAATAAGATGTATCTGAGAAATTGGAATAGAATACAGCACTTACCAATTAATAGCAGTTTCAAATGGGAGGTATTAATCATGAGCCAGCGTGGTGTAGTGGCTAGAGTGCTGGACTAGGACCGGGGAGACCCAAGTTCAAATCCCCATTCAGCCATGAAACTAGCTGGGTGACTCTGGGCCAGTCACTTTTCTCTCAGCCTAACCTACTTCACAGGGTTGTTGTGAAAGAGAAACTCAAGTATGTAGTACACCGCTCTGGGCTCCTTGGAGGAAGAGCGGGATATAAATGTAAAAAAATATATTATAATAATCCTGTGTGTATTTCCTTCTATTCAATGGGTTTATTTCCAAATAAGTGTGGTAGATTTGAAGCCTTTGTTCATTTACATGATGGGGATGGGGTACAGAGTACATAAGGGATGGGCTACAGAAAGTGTGTGTGTTAATGTGTGTGTCTTGATCAGGAGAACATCACATTGTTTTTTAAAATCTTACATATTAGTTTCTTTATGATGCACAATTTGAAAATCAAAATTCACATACAATAATCTGTTCCCAAAACGATGTATTGAAGTTTCTTTCATCAGGTGCTTAAATATCCATAAATTGATCAACTGCCACAAACCGTCAGGAAAAAAACAAAACACAGAACTTAAAACAAAACAAAACCCACCCTGAATCCTTTATCAAGTATTATCTTTCCCCAATCCTCATTTTATACAAATGTGTTAATAAATTATCAGTCATCCTATTCTCCATGCAGAGGAGAGATTATCATATTGCTACTAAAATCTCCGTGTAAATACTGTACTCAGGAGTATGTGCTAAGAGGTGGTTGGGGGGTTAAAAAAATGGTGCAGAGTATATACAGATGCACTGGAAATATCAAGGTCTGCAGAGCATCATTCAGAGCATTGAAACTCTTTCACAGGTGAAAGCAACCTAGCTGAAGAAATGGCTGGGCAATCTGGAATATGATTCTTGCCATCAAATTATGTTAATTCCTTTTTGTCCTAGGAATTGAGGAGGTCTTTAATGCTCCAGTAGACTTTGTGGATGGCTATCGGTCAACCAGTGCCTGCAATATCAAAGTTCCTGATCCAGTCTTCATAGCCTGGCAGTGTGCAACACTGGAGGTGCCTGTTAATTAAGGAGTTTAAGAGGACCTCACCCAGCTCAAGGGCAGAACACATGCTTTGGAGCACATGCATGACAGAACACACAAATAAGGCCCCAGGTTCAATCCCTGACATTTCCCAGTGAACAGAATCTTGCTTAGTGGGTCTGGGAATGACTTCTGTCTGATATATTGCCAGGTAGAGGAACTAGATGAACCAATGACCTGATAATATAAGACAGCTTCATATGCTTTTTAAAGCAGCAGAATGCCTTGAGCAAATGGGCATCATAAGAAATGCTCAGATAAAAGCCTATTTTATGCCACCACACGTGGAATGATTCATCCATTTCCTCCATATTTGTAACAATAGAATGCAATATTTCTCCATTCAAAGGGTTATTCATTCAGCCCCTCCTTCACTTCTTACATCACTGAGCAAGCTATCTATGACTAATTGGAGGAGCTCTATGTGGAGGAGCTCAGTGAAGTCTCCTGTGACCCCAGTGTAAAGAAAGAATACACTTTTCTTGCATAATCCAACATGCTCTGTAATTTAGGGAAATGCCTCAGGGTGTGGCCCTGCTGGAACGCTTTAAGTGTGCAGGTTAGGATTCCATTGTTCTTCAGCAGAGAGTTTCTGCTTGCCTATAAAATTTTATGTAGTAAATAGGGTCTTGAAGTTCCCTCTTTAGAACAGGGATTTTCAACCTTGGGTCTCAGATGTTGTTGGATTACAAGAAAATGGGAGTCACCGTTAGGAATGTGCATGGAAGCGGCAGCGGCTGGTTTGATGGTGGGGTGGGGTTAAGGAGCAGGGAGGGTACTCTTACACCACCCACCCCGCTGCCATGTTTAAAAACGGTCCTGCGGGGTGGCAGTGTACCTCCTTGCCGCCCCGGTGCGCATCAGATCAGAAGTGCACGTGCACCAGGCTTCCCCGCTCTTTATGCTAAAGTCACAGGAGACTTCATTGAGCTCCTTCCCACAGAGCTTCTCCAATTAGTCATAGATAGCTTGCTCAGTGATGTGAGAAGTGAAGGAGAGGCTGAATGAATAACCCTTTGAATGGATAAATGTTGCATTCTGTTGTTACAAATATGGAGGAAATATGGACTGTCGTTCCTGCAAACCGGTTCAGAGGTCCGTAACAGGGCCTCCGAACCGGTCTGGCCACATCCCTAGGTACAGTCCAACAAACTTCAGGAACCCAAGGCTGAAAGCCTATATGTAAAGAAAACTCAAGTTTTATTTGCAGTATGCAGAGGTCATTCACACAATCAAAAACTGTGTTTTACTCAGGTTTGGGAGTTGTGTGCGCGCCCAGTTTTCAGTTGTATATAAGCAAGGTAAGAGGAAAACCTGGGTAGCTTTTCCTCCACACAAATTGTTCTTCTACACAGTCATGTCTACCCAGGTTTTCTTCTTACCTTGCTTCCACACACAGCCCCCAAATCTGGGTAGAACACAGTTTCTGCTTGTGTGAATGACTTCACAGATTTCGCTTCTTAAGTAGGCTGTTGCCTAGGTGTCATAAGGATAATAGCCACAATTCTAAAGCTGCATAGCAGTAGGCACATGAATGTTGTAGTGACTCTTCTACAACTACATCACCATTTCATAGTTCTAGAACAGATCAAATATATTATATTCTATACTGCATGTATAATTGACAAAAGAGCTGCTTACAGTCTATGAATATAAACATTTTTTGGTAGGAATATCTTTTCAAGCACTGTTTTGTTGTTGCCTCTGGCTGTTATCCAGACCTATTGCTAGTCCCTTGACTATGCTTCTCTGTTTAAAAGATAATTTTAAAAGTCCAGATGCTAGGCTAAGAGGGAGTCCAGTTACTGGTCCAGCCCTGAAGAATTACTACTATTATTTCTCCCTCCTGATAATTAATACATACCTCCCTCCACAACAGCGGAAATCTCAGCTAAGAATAATCTGGGCCAAATTGGAAACCTACACTGCGGACCTCAGTCTCTCTCACCCTGATGCACTGGTGGTCCTGGCTGGTGACTTCAATGCTAGATGGCCTTGACAATCATACTCTATGCATGAAACATCAATGCCGCCTCCTCAACCACGATGATGAGGGACGTCTTCCCAACCGAATTGCAAAGGACTAGAAATCAAACTTTGCGGGACTCTGCTTGGCACAAACAACAACTAAACTTAACCTTTTTATCCTAAATGGTGCAGTCAAGGGAGATCAGCCAGGAGAATACACTTCTCTATCAGGCTCAAGAATGAGTACTATCGATTATGTTATGGTTTCTAGAGAACTACTTCCTCTTGTAGAGAGCCTAGAGGTTGTCCCAAAATTTGATAGTGATCATCTACTGATCTCCCTCCTTCTAAAGTCTCTTTCTTACCCAACTCACCTTGCTACCAACCCCTAATATCCATGACAGGGAGAACCCACTGCTGTGCCAAATGGACTCCTAATTAGACTATGCTATAGCTGGGCTGCTTGCCTCGGAGCAATTTTAGCGTCTCCAATGGGCCCTGGTAACAGTCGAGCACCCTGGCACACCCTGGAGGCCTACAGCTCTTTGGTCAGGGAGCTACAAAAGAACCTAAGAAGAGAAAGTAGTTTAATAGTATGGCAGCAACATCATCACTCCAAATCATGGTTTGACAAGGACTGCATAATGCCAAGAAAGCCCTCATTTCCTCCTATCAGGAATACAGAGCCAGAAGCGAACCAAAGGTAGCGATGGACATGCTGCAGAAGAAGAGGCATTACAAACGACTAGCAACTTAGCAACTTTAGCAACTTAGACTTCCATCCCCCTAAACTCGCAGGAGCCCACATGTCCACCCTATTATATGTGGATGATGCAGCAATACTCCCAAGGACCCCAATTGGCCTTAAATGAGCACTGAAGGAATTGGCCCAGTATTGTAAGGAAGATCTTCTGGAGCTTAATTACCACAAAACCAAAATCATGGTCTTTGCCAAAAGGCCCAAAATCAACTCCTGGTTTATAGATGGGCACAAGATAGGTCCTTTGCTTTAAATATGTGGGGATAGTCCTGCATTCCTCCGGCTCTAGGAAAATACATGGGGAGTATGCAGCACTAAATTCACAGAGGAGTTCCTCCGCTATTAAGTTCCTCTGAAAGAGAGGTGGCCAATATACCTGCAGCACTAAAATGGTATGAAGCCAAGCTGATAGTGCAGTTACTCTACAGTGCCCAGCTCAGCCCCTTCCCCAACATTTCCCTGCTGGAACACCTGCAATCAAAGTTCCTAAGAGCAGTTCTTCAAGTACCAAGATGTGTATCTAATGCTATACTGCGACTAGAGACAGGTCAAATGAAAGTGGATGCAAGGGCATACTGACCATACTGTACTACTTGCTAAAGCTCTCCCTTTCCCCCTCAGGCCTAGCCGCCCTAGCGCTAGCTGATGACTTCCAATCCAGTTGGAAACAGACAGTTATCCTCTATAATAAAGTCCCTGGCGTGCGTCCATGTCTTCGATGGATGGTGTCTGCGTCCGTGTATCCCTCGGCTGTTCTGGGCATGCACGGAGCGCATGCCCAGAACACGCCGAGGGAGACACGACTGCCGGCACCAGGCGGCCATGTTGGTGGCAGCAATGCGAACGGACAAGCCGGGGGGAGGGGGGAGGGGGGAGGCGGCGGCAACAGGACTGGCCATGCCATGGGGAGGGTAAAGGCGGGATCGGCGGGCAACACTCTGGGCGGCAGTGGTGGCGGGTCCAGCCCAGCCATGAACATGCCGAGGCAACACGACTGGACAAGCCGGGGCAACAGGGCCCGATGGCGGCGGCGGCCACGGCGGGGCAACGGAGGGGCGATGGCGGCGGCGACTGAGGCCCATGGCGGCCGCGGCGGGGTGGTGGGTGGTGGTTGCAGAACCGGCCCGGCAGCGGACGGGCAGCCCGCAGTGGGCCCCGATACCGGGGCAAAAGGTGGGAATGGGGGGAGAGGAGGCTGTCCTGCAGCCGCCCGCAACGACTGACAAGCGGCGGCAGCAGCGGCCACGTCAGGCCACGTGGCGTGGCGGGCCTGCCGGCGGAACAGTCCGTGGAGGCCAGGAGGAGCCCGTGGGACACTGAGGTGCGATGGAACCGGGTGGCGGAACTTAACTGTTTGCCGCCCGGGAGGAGGAGTGGCGGGCCGGTAAGAAGAAAATTTAAAAATGCAGGGGGATGGGGAGGGCAAGGGGAGGGTAAGGGGAGGGGGCAGTGGGGAAGGGGGAAGGGGGAAGGGGGAAGGGGGAATGGCAAGAGGGAGTGGGGCTGGGGCTGGGGGGAGGGGGAGGGCAAAAGGGAGTGGGGCAGAGGGAAGGGGGAGGGGCAAGACGGTATGGGCAGGAGGGAGGGGCAAGAGAGAGTGGGGCAGAAGGGAGGGGGAAGGGCAGGAGTGAGTGGGGCAGGGAGTTGTTGAGGATGTTGCTTCCCTTTGTTGTGGCCGCAGAAGGGGGAATGGTGGCGGTGGGGCCTGGAGCGCACAACTCTGCTGGGCAGGGGGGAGGGGGGAGGGCAAGAGGGAGTGGGGCAGGGGGAGGGGGAGGGGAAGGGCAAGAGGGAGTGGGGCAGGAGGAGGGGAAAGGGCAAGAGGGGGAGGGGGGAAGGGCAAGGGAGTGGGGCAGGAGGAGGGGAAAGGGCAAGAGGGGGAGGGGGGAAGGGCAAGAGGGAGTGGGGCAGGGGGAAGGGAAGGGCAAGAGGGAGTGGGGAGGGCAGAAGGGACTGGGGCAGGAGGCTGACAGGAAGGGGAGGGTGAGAGAGAGTAGGGTGGGAGGGAGGGGAAGAGAGGCAGGAGTGTGAGGCAGAATGGAAGGAGGGAGAGTGGGGCAGTACTCCCAGAAAAGGGCCCCCACTCTCGGCCAGAGGAGGCGGTGGGCCCAGCCGGGTGGAGGAGGACGCGGTGCGGCCGAGGCAGAGATTACTGGCCCCAAAGGTCTACTAGCGCCCGTTATTTTAATGGGCTTAAAAATACTAGTGAATAAAATAAAGTCCTTGGGCCTATCCCCACTTCACTTAGTTAACTTAGGGTACGACCCGGCCAAGGCACTCGTCAAACAACGTATTATGGATATAGAGCATCAATCTGACATAGGCAAGGCCCCTAACTTCCCTGTAAGTGAAGGACTCAGGTATGTCAGCCATACCTAATGCAATTGCCATACCTAATGCAATTGGAGGTCCCAATGCATAGTAGGGCCATTACACTGGCATGCTACCATGTGCTTCCCTCAGCCGTGCTTCAAGGTCGCTATAGGAAGATCCCAATCTCAGAGCACAAGTGCTCCTGCAGCTCAGGGCAGGTAGAAACAGCAGGACACGTTCTTCTGCAGTGCCTGTTCTACAGGGACATCCGTGCCTCCCTCATCTTACCACTATTGCATGGCTATCCTGGGCGAAAGCACCAGTTTTACACCTCTTTGCTGCTCTCCGATAGCAACCCTGAGGCCACCTACAGTATTGCCAGGTTCTGTGTGGCAGCGATTAATATCCAGCGGACGATGGTCATGCGTGGCCAGAGCCCACCTCTATGAACTAGAGGACAGCCATGGCTACTGCCTTAGTGTGGCAACCCAACAACCTATAGACCCGCAACTTCTTGGCTACTATTTTACCAGCTTATATTTTTGTGTATATTATATGATTTTAATGATTATTAGCTCTTATTATTTTAAATGATGTCTGTTATGATTTTATATGTTTTAAGTCTTTAAAAACCTTTTCTTACTTTATAAGCACGCAACACAATCTAGGGTACTGCTACATGGTTTATTCCTATGCTTCTTATTGCAGCTGTAGTAAAATCAAAATGTATCCCAAAGTCTACTATGTCCAGATGGTCAGAAATTTTAAATAAATGCTCTACAGATTTGATGTTGCTCATCATTCAGAGATCTATGGTTGAGTTACAGACCAATCAAGAAGAAGCCCTATTGCTTGAGAATAAACTTAAAGATACTTCTACTCAGGAAGATGTAGATGATAAAATGAGAGATCTGGAAGCTCAAGTCAACAAATTCAGAGATAATTTGAAGGATTTAAAAAATAAAAAATGAGAGGGATGTGAGGGACTATGCTAATGGACAAGTTTACAACTGGCCGGTGAAGATGACCACATTCAAACCTAGAAAGGTAGTCACCTGGCGTGAACCTTTATCTGACCTTGAATGGTCAGGTTCTGAGCTGGGCAATTCCTCTGAGGAAGAGTATCCCCCTAGAAGAAGACCCGTTCTCGACTGCAAAATGAAAACAGGGAAGGAACCATCGGTTTTTTGGGGAAGAGGGAGATCCCGGGGCAGAAACAGGAATCCTCCATTATAAATCTGAGCTCTAAACATTTCTCCTCACAGGAATTGAATTTATTGTCCTTAGGTTTAAACTTTATTCCTAGTTGCTCTTATAAATCATTTCATACTCGGATAGACCTGTATAAACTTATTAGATTATTGAAATTAAGAGCTTATTTCGGACCAGGGGAGGAATATCAGGTTGAACCTTTTAAAATCACTTCTTCATTTGTTCCTAGTATGGATGACCCTGCAATTGCAACATTTCAAAAGGTTGTGGAAAGGGATATAGAAATGTTGGAAAGTCAAGGCAAGCATATATCCAAAGGCCCTCCCAATTTTACAAATAATGAAAGAATTCTACTGCAGTCTACTATGCAGTCTACTAAGCAGTCTACTATGTCTCTTATTAGAGCCATAGCTAGATTTTTCGTGCAGTCACATGCCTATTTTGTATATTTTAATCATTTTATGTTAGTAATGCATTTTAGTGTCTTTTATATTTCTTATTGTATATTTTAAATCATCTTATGTTAGTCTTAGAGTATAAAATCTATTGCTACTTAGGTTTTAAAATGTACTTTATGCTGGTCTGTGACCATAATAGAGATTGATTGACTGACTGATTGATCTACTGTTATTTAATGTTTATAAATCTGGAGTACCCTAATGATAACATTTGCCTGTGTCCACTCTGCAGTCTGTCTGTTATTCACAACTGCAAATTTGGTTGTGAGCTAGATTCCTCCAAGTTAGTCCAGAAGCCTAGTTCTAGATATACAAATGCATTAGCAAGTGTGGTCACATATGTCTCACCATTCAGGGAAGTAGGGAGTATGTAACAATATTTAGTCTGACCAGGAAGTAGGAAAATCTGAGAGCATTGTATTTCCTTCAGCAAAGTTCTGATGCACCCTCTCCCAACTTAATGCTCTGATTATGCATAATTTGGTTTCAGGTGGTCATGACTCAAAGGGCAATTTGTTTTATTCTGATGTGTCGAAATCGGTGAACCTGTCCTTTTTTGTGGGAAGGGGATAGAGCTGCCTCAAGGGGATTGAAATGGAATTATAGGCTTCTCTTCCAAACCAGCCTTGGTTGATATTAACTGTGAAAGCTCTGATGTGCTCTGGGAGTTTTACAGTACCACATGTGGAGTGGAAATAGAATTGAGGAAATCACTACAAAGAAATGTATACTACCTGCTTACCAATCAAAGACTGTGTAAATTGACAGGGATACTAGGTTGATAGTAGCCCTGTACACTCATGAATAGGTGTCCTGTACATGAAAACAAAGCACGATTTGTTGAGGCTGTTCTCATGTGCAACCCAATTTGGGCTAGCCCAGGCGTGAGAACTGCTGGGATCGGGTCCAATCCTGGCAGGGCAGGGCAGGGCAGGGCAGCACCACCTAGCCCTGCTGTTTGCCCCAGTTGTTAGCCGAGTTTAAGGGAGCAAGTGCTCCTTTACCCCCAGCTACCTGCTCATGTGTGAGCATGGGCTGCTTTCAGCCCAGCTGCACACAGAGACGGGAGCCCCAATGCAACACACATGTCACACACTGGATTGTGGAATTTATGGAGGCCAGAAGAACAAGTTCTGGCTCCTGATCCTTCCACCTTGCTCCGTGCTTCACAGTATGTAGCACCACTGCCTGCAGGAAAGGTAAGCTTTTTGGAACCTTCCCTGCCCCCACTCAGCCACTCTCGGAATGGTGAAAATTGCCCCACTAGGTAGGTAGGTAGGTAGTTATACCCCAGCTTTCAGTCAAGGAGTCTTGAAACAGCTAACTCATTTTAAAATACAAGCATGTTAACAATCAACATCAAAACAAATAATTCACTAAACAGACTCAGCCAGCAGTAAAATAACAATTGCCTTGGATGCCGTTAAGAGCTAGGGAGAATGAAAATGTCTTTACCTGTCATTTAAACACAGTGGAGATAAGGGACCTGATAATGGATTCCAAGCAGACAGAGTTCCAAATTCAGTTTAAAAGGCCTTGCTTTGCATCCTCATCTCCACCTGAGAACTTGAGCTCACTCTGAGCAAGGCCTTAAAAGAAGATCTTAATGATTGGGCAGGCTTACATTTACATAAGAACAGCCCTGCTGGATCAGGCACAAGCCCATCTAGTCCAGCATCCTGTTTCACACAGTGGCCTACCAATTGCTTCTGGGGAGCCCACAGGCAAGAGATATGTGCGTGCCCTCTGTCCTGCTGTTGCTCCCCTGCAACTGGTATTGAGAGGCATCGTGCCCCTGAGGCTGGAGATGGCCCACAGCCATCAGACTAGTAGCCATTGATAGACCTGTCCACCACAAATCTGTCTAACCCCCTTTTAAAGCCATCCAAGATGGTGGCCATCACCACATCCCATGACAAGGAATGCCATAGATTAATTATGCGCTGTGTGAAAAAGTGCTTCTGCTTGTCGGTCCTAAATTTCCCAACTTTTGGTTTCATGGGGTAACCCCTGGTTCTAGTGTTGTGAGTGAGGGAGAAAAATTTCTCTCTGTCTACCCTCTCCACTCCATGCATAATTTTATAAATTTTGATCATGTCTCCCCTTAGTTGCCTCTTTTCCAAGGTAAAGAGCCCCAGATGCTGTAGCCTAGCCTCATAAGGAAGGTGCTCTAGGCCCCCAATCATTTTGGTTGCCCTCTTCTGCAATGTTTCCAGTTCTACAATATCCTTCTTAAGATACGGTGACCAAAGCTGTATGCAGGTTTGCAACAAAGAGTATTTGCAACAAAGAGTATTTGCAACACAGAGTTACCAGTTATAATCCATAATTTGTCTCTAGTAAGCCTATATGGAATAAATAGAAAAGGCTACTGATGTACACAACCAACTCATGCATATAACATACCAAACAAAAACCTAGTGCCCTATACTTGATCATACTTTTAATGACAGGAAGCACATTGGAAATTCAGGTGGCTGTAGTGGCATATCTTCCCCACCCCTTATCTTATATAACTTATCTTATATCTTATATAACTGAATAGATCTAACAACCACTCCAAACAATTTCAGCAGGGAAGTATTAGAATCAGACATGCAACTCTCTCTACAGCCAGAAGTGGACTCCAGTGAAGAAGGACAGGAGGCTGTGCTTGTGCAAGGTTATTGATGGTCTTGAACATGAAGATACAATACACTGTTAATGTTGAGAATTCACCACCACAAGATGTTCACAGGCTAATTTCTTAGGCCTTTTATAATTGTTTTAATTATTGATTTCTCCTAATTTTTGTAAGTTCTCTAGATAATTTTTAATAAATTAAACGGGCATAAACAACATTTATTTATTTACATTTGTATACCACCCTTTGTCCTAGGACCTCAGAGTGGTAAACAATGCATTAAAAACAGCAAATAAAGCAATATAAAATCATTAAATATGCACTAATAATAAACAGTCACAGCTACAGCCATTAGAAGGGAGCTTTTCATTAACCAAAGTCCTCAATAAAAAGGGCAGTCTTCAGTCTCCTCCAAAAGATTGGGAGTGAGATGCCATGATCCTTGAGCCTGACCTCTTGTCATCCAAGATGGAACCTGAGGACTCCGATGGAGAAAATGGGTGCAAACTCCGCCCCCTCTCAACTCCAGGATTTAGGGCATCTTATATCCCCTGAACCCCCATTTCAACATGAGGGTACCTCCTTGCCATCTTCTTCCAGTTCAGAAGACGAGGCCCAAGCCACACCAGCTCCATTACCAGCTCGCCACAGTCAGCTGCTCCATAACAAAGGTCTCCAGAACTACTCTACTAGATCTCCTTCAGAGGGGGTCAGTCTATTATAGGACTTTTCTAAAGCAACATTATTCGACCTTTCGCCTGGCCCTTGTTCCCACATAGACTTGGCATTTATTTATTTATTTATTTATTTATTTAAAATATTTATACCCCATCTCTCCAGTACACTACCGCTTGGGGCAGCTCACAACATAGACATAAACATAGAATAGATACATGTAAAATAAGATTAATAAAATTAACCAAATTCAGTTTAACAAGTTAAAAATACAAACTAAAACCACAATCAGAATTACAGTTAAGTTTCAAATTAAAAGTTATTTAAAAAGATAAAAACTGAGAATTATAAAAACCAAAGAACCTACCAGATATACGCAACAGGTGAAACATTAAAAGGCCTCTTTAAAAAGATGTGGTTTTAGTTGTTTTTTAAAAATACTGAGGGAGGGAGCATGGCAAAGCTCTTCAGGGAGGGCGTTCCAAAGCCGAGGAGCCACAACTGAAAATGCTCTCGAATTCCTGCCAACTGGATCTCTCTTAGTGACAGGGCTATGAGCAGGCCCTTTGATGATAGGCCCTGCTCGTAGCCCTAACTTTCTGACTCTGACCTCAGCTTGTGGCCTTGAATTGTGTTTGCTCCCTTGATAACCTGACTCTGACTTCAGCTTGTGGCCTTGATATATACCTAGGTCCCTCAGTGAGCTGCCCAGCCCAGCCCAGCCCAGCCAGATACAATATGAGGGAACCATGTGGATCTCATCAGAAAGCAAGTTCCACACCCTGGAGGCAACCACTAAGAAGGCTTAGTCCAGCATGCTCAATAAACGAACTTCAGCAGGTGTCTGCACATGGAGCAGCGCCCTCACAGCCAAAAGCCAACCTGGTCAGGTGAGTAGATTCAGCAGGGAACAGGCAATCCTTATGATTCCCAGGGCCCAAATTATTTCAGGCTTTAAGGATAATAATTCACACCTTGAATTGTGCTTGGAAATAGTCTAGTAAGGAGTGCAAAATAGGTGTGTAATGAGTTCTGTCAGTAGCTCTAGATAACACTCTGGTTGCCACATTCTGTACCATCTATAGTTTCAAAATATTTGTCAAGAACAGCACAACATAGTGCACACTGCAATAATCCAAAAACTTAAGTGTTTTTTTAAATATGGTTAAACAAGTTTATGAAGGATATCAATGGCTATCAGCCATGACAACTAAATGCAACTTCCATGTTCAGAGGTAGTATACCTGAACAGTACATAGGAACATAGGAAGCTGCCATATACTGAGTCAGACTCTTGGTCCATCTAACTCAGTATTGTCTACAAAGATTGGCAGTAGCTACTTCTCCAAGATTGCAGGCAGGAATCTCAGTCCTATCTTGGACATACCAGGGAGGGAACTTGGAACCTTCTGCTCTTCACAGAGCGGCTCCATCCCCTCAGGGAAACATCTTACAGTTCTCACACATCAAGTCTCTCATTCATATGCGTCCAGGGCAGACCCTGCTTAGCTAAGGGGACAAGTCATGCTTGCTACCACAAGTAGATGCTGAGAGGTTTATTTCATGCTTGTAGATTTCCCTGAGGTATCTGGCTATAGTTTCAAACAGACTGCTGGACTGGATAGATCCTTGTTTTTATTTTTTATATTCTCAGTTCAGATGCCCTGACTGACATGGACAATGATATGCTTATCTTTGTATTAATTTGCCTTGTCCTTTCATGAACTACTGTTCCTGTCTTTGCTTGTTTCTCATGATGAGCAAACCACAGCAGGAGGAATTGGCTTCAGTGCTACCGTGACTCAACTGTGGCACCGATTTCTCGATTTCCAAATGCATTCTTGGGTGTCGAGTGAGATTATTTGCTGCGGTGCTAGAAGGCCTGCATGTTGCTTTAAGATCTTAGCCAAAGAAAACATTGTTTCCTTTTTTTGCACATACACATACATGGCCTTAGCAGATTGATACGAGTCTAAAACAAATGCAATGTCTCCCTGGTATTTTCTAAAAGATGGGCTGTTTGAGCCATCCAAATTTTGTTTAATTTTTATTCCTGTCCTTCTCCATGAGTTCCTGAGAGACATGTTTGTGGGAGCTGAGGTTGTATGAGAATCCTGAGAACCCCAGAGTCCCTTTTTATTTTTATTTTTAAAAGTATTTTACAATCTACATGATTGCAAAGAAAAGAGCAGCGTTGGTAGTAAAAACTCCTAAAGGGTTGTGAATAAGGGAGCATGCAAAGAAGAATCTCAAATTAGTATTATCACCACATTTGTCAGTGGCAGACTTCAAATGGAATTTGGCAGCTTTGTCCATTCAGAATATTCTTCTGAAAATTCAGCCAACCTTACTAAAATCTGCAGTGTTTCCAATGTCCTTAGAAGTCCTCACTGACTATGTGCAGGTGCCTTAATAATCCTTGTAGGATCAAGCTGTTCATGAGACTTGTAAGGTCAAGTTAGAGCAACAACAGGACCATACCAAAAGGGTTGGTATCAAAGAGATGAGATCAAACAAGTGCACAGACATAATCGGAGTCAGAAGGTCAGTTTGAAAGTAATTAATTGGAAAAGCTAAAAGGACAACAGGCGCATGCAGGGTATGCAAAGAAAAATGAGGAGTAAGAGAAGCAAGTCTGATGTTTTGTAATAAGTGAAAAACAAAACAGGCTGAAGTAAGATGTGATGGGAACAAGTCCATGCGAGTCACTGACTTCAGACTTAAGGGTGGAGCTACATGTTCTGCCTTATCTTATCTTTGAAACAGGGCAAGAAGGATACAGTTTTTCAGGTGAAAAGTAGCAGGTAGGGGAAGGCACTTAACCTGTTTGTTATGTATATTCACCACATCTGGTCCAAACAGTGTTGTTGTTGCTTTAAATTAACAAAGGAGTTCACAAGAACACACACTTCAAGAGGTACCCCATCTAATGGCTCACAAAACACAAATGGAAGAAACAAACACACCGAGCATGCTCTGCCCACCAGACAACGCGAAACCCACTGGACATGCTCAACAAACCAAGTAAGTTAGACTATTAACAGTCTAGAGGTAAGACTTCTAACCCACAAAAACACTACACTGTCCTTCACTGGCTTGCCCTCTACAACTCCCTCACCCACTTCTCTTTGTTTACAACAGAAACATGGATTTGGAATGCCTATGGGGTAGGGGGAAATGTAGGATAGATGGAGTTGGGAGAAAACAGTGGACAAGGGAAGGGTTGAGCACTCCCTTCTCTGCTAGAAATTGGGCCCACCCAGCTCTGCTTTGCAAAGGAGAAGCAGCAGCTGAACTTTGAAGACAGACAGCAGGGGTGGAGAATATAGTTCTACCCTAATGGGCACCAATTGATAGCTGCAAGTGGTGTGAGCCTTGTGATGATGATGATGATGATGATTTGATTTTATTTTTACATTTATATCCCGCTCTTCCTCCAAGGAGCCCAGAGCGGTGTACTACATACTTGAGTTTCTCTTTCACAACAACCCTGTGAAGTAGGTTAGGCTGAGAGAGAAGTGACTGGCCCAGAGTCACCCAGCTAGTTTCATGGCTGAATGGGGATTTGAACTCAGGTCTCCCCAGTCCTAGTCCAGCACTCTAACCACTACACCATGCTGGCTCTCTAGCCAGCTGATTATCTAGCTGGCCTGCAGTTACCTAGACTGCCACTGAAGAAGTGGGCTCAAGATGTTCAATTTCTGTCCCTAAAATAATAGGTTATGGACTCCTGGCATGTAATGTGACAGTGCTCACGTGAGTATGCTTTAGTTAAATAGGTTAAATATTTAACTGGAGCAGTTCAGATGATACTACTGACCCATGCCATAAGAAAGGGGACAATCCAAGATCATACCCATCATGATTTCTTCTGTGGATATCGTAGTGCCCTCCTGACATGTCCTTTATTGTGTGTGTATAGGGCTGTTCATCTGAGCACATGTAGAGCAGTCATTCAAATAATTTTGTGTATATTTTAATGTTTGCTTTTAAATTTGTTGGTTATTTGTTTGAACTCTCAGTTATCATCCGTGACAATCCTGTCCTAAACACTGGTACCTGAAAGTAAATACAATTTATTTGAATAAAACTAACTTTTATTAGTTATGTTATTTTACCCTCTGTAAATAACTATGTTGTTTTATTAGTTATGTACCCTGGACATTTTTATGCTATAAAGAATGCCAATACTACAAAAGCCTTTCTAATGTACAGTGTACATGTCACATTCCATGTTACATTCTGGATTAATTATGGACTGGAGGAAAATCTTCTCCTTGGATATCATGCCAGGCCACAGCAAGTTCTCTCTTACTCAGAAAGTAGAGTGGATACTACCGCAGCCTGGCCAAACTGCTGCTGATGTTGATTTTACTGCAGCTGTTGTCCTTTTGTCTGCTTTCTTCTATCATGTCATCACCAAGAGTGCCAACTGGCAGTCATACCCTGGGAAAGTACACCAGTGCATATGAAAATACAATGGCCTAGTCCTCCAGAATGTGTGGTTATGCCAACAGGATTGTACCTCTCTACAACAACAGAGACCAGAACAAATGTAGGACCTGAAATGTGCTCGCGGACCAGATGAATAAGCAGAATCCTGCAATTTTGTGCATGGAGGGTGGTATGGCTGTGAGTGTCAGCACTGTGATTATGAACCAGGAGCTTTACAGCCACTGAAGATGGAGGTATCAAGAGGTCCTGCAGAGAATATTTCTGGGTCTACTCTTTGTCCTTTTTGTTTTGCAGTTTGAACAACTGTGCTCATCAGGCTTGTAGATAACATGAAAGACATTTTAAGCACTCTTGAGGTTCAAGTGCAAATCTGGAGGTTAAGGTTCAGATTCGAGATGTTCTTGTTAAATTGGATAACTATATTGTTTTTTTAAAAGGAATTAAAATATACTAGACATTTTCATTTTTAACTTAGTAGTTCTAAGTTGACATTACATTTAAACTTTAAACTAGGTCGTCTTCACTTGCCTTCCCTTTGCATCATGTTTTACTAGATTGTAAGTTGTGGGCAGCAAATATTCTCTATCTATCTATCTACACACACACACACACACACACACACACACACACACACACACACACACCCATTATGTATAACTCTACTTTCAAATATTTCAAAGTTCAAAATGGAAAATATCAAAATGGTTGTTCTCTGGTTAAATAACAGCTTTTCTGAGAAGAGAGCTGTGGTGGATGGCAATCTGACTGTGATTCAGTGGTAGCATAACATTTCATAGCATTTAAGACACAGGGAGTGATGATACCACTGAAGTTCAGTTAACTAAAACTGGGATCCGCTTTTGACTGCCATGTTCTAAGCCAAATGTAGTCAAACAAAAGCAAATTCAATAGAGAATGAAAATAATAGAAGGTTTTGCAAGTATGTCATATGAAGAAAAGTTAAAAGGACTAGTTATGTTAAGACTGAAGAAAAGAAGGTCAAGGAATGACTTGTAGATACTAAACTGTCAACAACAACATAGAAATAAACTCATACAATTGTAGACAATGGCCCACACAGCAGGAGGTTTAAATCTAAATTAAACAGTAGGAAAATTAGACATATAATTTTAAGAGTGGTTGGTCAATTAAACAAATTGACTATGGGCTTTTTGGTGGAAGCTTTAAAGGAGAACATAAATCTTCAACCACCACAAGTGGGCCATAACCTGCTTTGGACTTGCTGAGGGTCTTTCCTAACAGCAATATACTGTGGGATGTTCAAAGTTTTCACACAAGTTCCAAGTGTGATCTTACTCCCCATGTACTGTACATGCTGCTGCAAATGTTTATGCTACTTCCTAGCACCATCTTATCCTCTGCACACATGCCATGGGGGTACCTTGTGCAGTTTTTGCCATGCCGCCTGCTGACTAGCTCTTGCATTCTGAGAAGATCCCACCCTTTTCCCCCCAATCACCACAAAAGTAAGAATGGGGGGGGGAGGATGTTTCTCAGAAGGCAGGTGCCACTGCCAAAATCATGTGTGATATCTGCCTGGGGTGTATACAGAGGATATGATTGTGTAGCAAGTACACAGGAACATAGGAAGCTGCCATATGCTGAGTCAGACCATTGGTCTATCTAGCTCTGTATTGTCTTCACAGACGGGCAGCGGCTTCTCCAAGGTTGCAGGCAGGAAGCTCTCTCAGCCCTATCTTGGCGATGCCAGGGAGGGAACTTAAAACCTTCTGCTCTTCGCAGAGCAGCTCCATCCCCTGAGGGGAATATCTTACAGTGCTCACATTTTTAGTCTCTCATTCATATGCAACCAGGGTGGAACCTGCTTAGCTAAGGGGACAAGTCATGCTTGCTACCACCAGACATATGTACAGGGAGTAAGATTGCATTTAGAATTTATTCAAAAGCTTTAAACATATTGCAGTTCTGTCTGGAAAGGCCCCAATATCTGCCAAATATTTATTTATTTGTTTGTTTGTTTATTTAAAATATTTATATACTTACCAGTTTGATTGTCTGCATATGGTGTTGGGATTAAACATGGTCTGGAATAAAGCTGATTCCATCACAAAAATATAACAAAAGTAAAATAACATTGCCAGCTCCCAGAATCAGCTTCAATAACTTAAAGAATAGAGAAATTTAATGAGGTGTACCATGCCAACACATAGTGTGTGGGATCATTAATTGTTCAAACACTCAGTACTGTTGTCTAATAGAAAAACCAGTGAAGGAACCAAACATTAGAAAATGTCAGTTCACCCAAAGTGTTAATTTTGTTCCTTTGTAATCTTCCCCCTCTCCATAAACCACACTCTCTATACATTTGCAATATGCCATTGTTAAATGCTCTGAAAGATCTACACAATTCTTCAAGTGGTTCCATAAGATTATTAGAAATACAAAAACAAAAAATTATTGTTCTTTCCACCAGGAAAAATGTTTGGTCACACGTAATTAATGGGTAAGGATCTTACAGTATTTTCTTTTAACTAAACAGCCTTCTCTTGCTAATGTCACTGGGAAAGATTTGGCACTCTGCATTTATGCAGATGGCCTGGCTGTCAGATTTTATCATGATCTAACTTTCTCCTAAAACCAATTCATTTGCAAGGTCTGGAAAAACAAAGCTCTTTCCGTCAATGGCAAACAAGCCATATTCCTTATTCACACCCAGAAAACTGACCATTTGATCCGAGCACTTGGTGTGCACCATTTCAAAATTACCTCTAGAAGGCAGTGTGGACCAGAGAAATCTTTTTAAATTCTTTTTGTTCACATTAGTGCAGGATTTGGCCTTCTCATAGCCTGACTCACTTCTGTTCTCAAAGCTTTCAGGGCCAAACTAGAGAAGACACTGGAGATACAATCTGTGATTGGATTTTTCCTAATAGGACAAATAGCAGTTGGTAGAAAAACAGAGTTTAAATCTGGAATATGGCATTGAGGCTTTACACACAGGGCTTCTACCCAAAATCTCCTTTGGGAGAGAGAGTGTGTGTTCACACACCAGCCAAACTTACCCCGATGTCCCTTTGAGATCCTTGGGCCCACTCCACACATAAGTCGAGTTTTGTCTTGCAAATTCTAGCTTATCTTGAGGTATTTCCGAGTTTTTAAAATGCTGGTTTTAAGCTACTTTTTCTGAAAACACCAGAGCAAATAGGGAGAGGCACTGATGTAGAATCATTAGCATGATAAGAGGGATACTCTCTTTACAAATGCAGATGTAGCTCTTTAGTAATCCCCCCACTATTGGCTAGAAGGAAAACAGAGAGGTGTGCCATGTGAACTTACATCAAAAGCAAACCCGAGAAAAGAGGGGAGGGGCTGCTTCCCTCAATGCTGCGAGTGTAATTCAAAGTGGCTTTGCTCAACATTTACTCCATAGCATGAAGCCATGTGCTAATAACTCCATGAGGAAAAGGAACTAATCCCCCTTCTCAGCATTATCAGACCAGTTCTGACCTCTCTCATCTACATGCATATGGCTGCCATTAAAAGAAATTAAAGAGACAAGCAAGCCAATCATGGCTTTCTAAAGAGAGTTTGGACCTAAGAAGAAAGATGCCAGAGCTATAGCGTGATCAGAAAGAGCAGCATCCCCTGCCACAAAAGCCCTTTTCCTAACCAAGAAGAAAGCAGACTGCCTCTTTATGATTTGGGGATACGGGCATGCAGTAGGTGTTGGAACAAGTTTGTACATGCACCCTGGATCAGATGATCAATAAGGTTACCTTGGACAGTTCCAATAAGCTGTTGGGAGTGGTGAGTGGAGGAGGACTAACACCTGGCCTCCTTTTCTGCCCCCAGTATTTGGTTAGCACAGTAAAACCTGATCATGCCGATCATCAGTCTGGAGAGAACACATGCCAATATCTAAACTACAAATCAGGCTGGATTAAATGGGATTGCATCTCTTTCCCCTACACGCCCCGCCCCCCAATACATTTTAAATTCATACATTTTACATTCAATTTGTATTTTAATAGATATAAATCAAATATTTCTGGCTGACATTCTGTGCAGCAGTATGTTGGCATTTGGGACCTGTTGAGGCTGCCGTACAACTTGAAAGGCACCCCAGATGGTGTAGTGCAACAGGGCGGCTGTGGGACAAGCTAAAACTACTTCTATGCACTGCTTGGAAGTGGCTGTAAGTTGATCTGCAGCTGCCCCATCACACTACAGCACTGGGGATGCCTTTCCGGCTGTGTGGAATGCCAGCCTCTCTGTTGTTGTTATGTATACTTGATTGCAATAAACTTCATGCACAAGCAATACATGCATTGATTTGGGTTTCATTGATTATATTCCCTATTTTAAACCTATAACAACCACGCCGACCCACCTCCGTATAGCAATTTTAATTCATAGCTTGGTTAGTATTAGATCTGAATAAAAACCATGCAGACCTATGATGATAACTTCTTAAAATTGGATCAGTAGCTTTCTGTCAAACACACTGAGGTCATTCACACAATCAAAAACTGTGTTCTACCTGGGTTTGGGAGCTGTGTGCACTCCCAATTTCCGGTTGTGTGGAAGCAAGGTGAGAGGAAAACTTGGGTAGAAGTGATTGCGTGGGAGCAAGGTAGGAGGAAAATCTGGGCAGAAGTGATTGTGTGGAAGCAAAGCTATCCATGTTTTTCTCCTACCTTGCTTCCACACAACCAAAAATTGGAAGCACACACAGCTCCCAAATCCAGGTAGAACACAATGAAGCTCTTCTCATGATCAGTGAGAAGAGCTTCTGGCAGGTCAGTGGGGAGATCGGGTTTAGCCCGTTCTCCCCACAGACAATCATGCCTGCAGTCCTGGGCAGCCGGCCCGGATCGGCTGCCCACACAACTAGCAGCTCCGTCACAGAGCCAGTGGGGGGGGCAGGCTCGGACTGGCTCACTGAGCAGCAAGGCATTTTCCTGGTGCACCCTCGCCTGGTGCACCCTCCTGTGCTCGCTGAGCTCTCCCCGTGCCAGCTGCCCGGCTCCCCTTTCCCCCTCAACCTGTCCGGAGAGCCCCACCTCCTCTCCTTCTGATTGGTCGTGAGAAGTAGGCTCAGACTGCCCTTAGGGCAACAGGGCATATTCCCGGTGTGCCCCACCTGCCCCACCCCACCTGCTGCACCCCACCCCACCTGGTGTGCCCCGCCCCACCCCTGTGCCCCAACTCCTACCCTTAATTATCCATTCTGCTTAAAACCTGCCCCCTCCCCACATATATTCCACTACCCTCTCAGTGCCCCCAGTCCGGCCCTGGGGGGGGGCTGCAGGGATCGGGGGCCACATGGCCCCAAGAAGTCCCAGGATGCCTCACGCAAGTGTGCAGGGCATTCTGGGGGGACCCCTGAGACCAGGAGGCTGGCTGCAGCCTCCTGGTTGGGGTCTACTTGTGTGTTGCCACACGAGCAAAAAAATGAGGTTAACAGAGTGCTTGCTCCATTAACCTCATTTAAGGGGAGGGGGGATTAGGCAGGCTTGCCATCTTGGAACCACTGGGCTCCCCTGTGAGCCTGGTGGTCCCCATGATCAGTAGGAAGCGGGCTAGGCTCCCTTAGCCTGCTTTCTACTGATCGTGGGAATAGCTTTAGTTTTTGATTGTGTGAATGACCTCACTGGCTTACATCCAAACTAATGAAGCACTGGTGCTTCTGAAGAGTTCAATTAACTCAGCTCCACAGCTCATGCCGCTGTGGGGAGGGATTTTGACAACATTCCCTTTGCCTGCAATCATTCTGTACCTCCCAAAAATTTGCCCCTGAAGGTTGTGCAGCCGTTAGAAACATATTTTCAGGTAGCACAGAGAGCTTCTGGGAGAAGGGGGAGTTATCAAAAATGTCCCCCACCCAACCACCAGTGCAGCATTAGCCTGGAAGCCTTCAGAAGCATTAATGTTCCCCAGAGGTGCACCTAGGTAATTTTGGAGCCTGGACCTAAAGGCCTTTGGAGGCCCCCACTTTGCTGAAAATTAAGCATTATCATGGTCAGCTGGGTGACTACACCACCCGGGACAGACTAAAGAGGATTTGGGGGCCCCCAGTGACTGTGGAGGCCCTGGACTTTGGCCCCAAAGTCCAGGGGTAAGAGCGCCTCCAGTGCTCCCCTGGTGTTTCTCCCATAGCACTCATACTTAATTAGTCTAGCTGTTAGTCACTGACATAATGGTTGGTTTTCTGTGTAAATAAAGAGCTGTGGGGGGAAACCATGTATAGGTCAAGCGTTAGAAATATGGCCCAAAAGCTCAGGCACATTTATTTTATTTTCTTATACTACAAGCTTGATATGACTAGAAGTATCATCACCTGCATGGGTGATCTTGTATTCTCTTGTTGCTGTGCCCTACCCGAGACCTGCAATTTGCTCAGATTATAAACATTTGCTCTCTTTAAACAAATGATTTATCATTTTAATTGTATTAAAATAAATTGATCTACCTAGTGACTACCCAAAGGCCTTGAACTATTAGCTTCTTTTGTTAGAGAGTGGTTTTTAAAAGTCTACACTAATGGGGACTGCTGTAAATGTGGAAGTGTATGTAACATTTAAGTTTATTTAGTTTACTACGATATAATGAGGTCATTCATACAATCAAAAGCTGAAGCTATTCACACGACCAGGAGAAATCGGGCTAAGGGAGCCTAACCCAATTTCTCCTGGTCGTCTGCTGCCACGGGAGCCGTGCAGTTCCCGGCAGCAAACCACCTAAAGTGCCCCTCCCCTGAAACAAGGTTAGCAGAGCTAGCGCTTCGCTAACCCAGTTTGGTTGCTCATGTGGTGCTGCAGCACGGCTCCATGCTGCGGCAGCACATGAGGGGACCTCCGCTGGGAGGCTGCAAGCAGCCTCCCGGGCTTGGGGGTCACTCTAGGATGCCCTGTGCACTCACACGGGTCATCCAGGGACTCCCGGGGACAGTGCGGCCCTGATTCCAGCAGCCGTGTGGGTGGCTAATCCAGCCGCCCAGCTACGAGTGGCTCCTCGTCTGCAGGGAGAGTGGGCTAAGCCTGCTCTCCCCGCAGAACCCCATCAGGTGCTTCACATGTGTTGTGTGAAGTGCCTTGCTGTGTTCTACTTGGGTTTGGGAGCTCTGTATGCTCCCAGGTTTTGGTTGTGTAGAAGAAAGGTTGGAGGAAAACCTGGGTAGAAGTGATTGTGCTACCCAGGTTTTTCTCCTACTTTGCTTCCAAACAACCAAAAACTGGGAGCATACACAGCTCACAAACCCAGGTAGAACACAGTTTTTGATTGTGTGAATGACCTCAATATGTGATATTGTTTGTGTGTGTGATTTGCTTCTAGCTAAGATAGGAATCTAATGTGCACATAAATGAGGAAATGTATTCATTAAATAAACCGTGTACTAGGTAACAGATACTACATTTAATAAACATTTCAATAACATTATATACCTCCTAGACAGCATAAGTGCTCTATTTAGTTGTAAATAGGGATTTGTCTGTGGTTAAATTAACCAATCTGTGAGGCGGGTCTCTCACAATCCGTGAGACCTGCTTTTTTAAAAACTGCGGGGAGAGAGGGCTAAGCCCACTCTCCCCACAGACGAGCGGGCAGGGAGCCCTGGGCAGCTGGATCAGCCGCACACGCGGTTGCCGGCTCCATGATGGAGCTGGCGGGGGCTGGGGAGCTCGGGGGCTGTGTGGCCCCTGGAAGCCCCAGTATGCCCTGCGCGAGTGCACAGGGCATACTGGGGAGACCCCTGAGCCGGGAGGCTGCTTTTAAGCCTCCCGGTCAGGGGTCTATTCACGAGTAGCCGCGGCGCGGAGCCGCGGCGCGGCTACTCACAAGCAGATTGCCCGGGTTTGCGAAGTGCTCACTCTGCAAACCCAGGCTAAGGGGCAGGCTACAAGAGCAGGTTAGGCGCTCCAGAACCACCGGGCTCGGCTGCAAGCCCAGTGGTTCTGATAATCCTCAAAAACCAGGCTAGGCTTTCCTAGCCCGATTTTTGTGATCGTCAGAATAGCCCCTGTATGTATTATTGTTTACATGAAATCAACGAAGCACCAATGGAAATTGATTTAAATTGGACCCCCCCCCACCGCCACCCGGTAATTTAAATACTTTGCTTTAACTCAGTCTACCCTGCACACTTAATGGTTTTATACATTTTTAATGGCTTTGGCTTTCCACAAAGAAACATGGGGGTTATAATTTGGTGAGTTGCTTAGAATTCTTGCCCAAGATCCATAGCCTTTTCCACAAGGGTTGTGCATTTTGTTTTTTTTCTGTTTTGTTTTTGGCCCAAATCCGAAACACCCGCCTTTTGTTCTTTGTTCAAAATCAGACAACCTGAAACACCCCAATTTTGTTCTTTGTTCAAAATTGCAAAATCTGAATCCAAAACGTTTTGGATTTTAAAAAATGGCCCTGGGGAAAAACTAGTGGGTGGGGGTGGCAGTGCCCAATGGGTGGAAACTACCACCCACATTTCAGAGGAATTGGGCAAAGGGCTGATTTTTGGTGAATTTTTGAGGTTTAAGGTTTTTCCCATAGGGAAGAATGAAGGTTTCAGCAAAAGTTTAGCTTCATGTCAGGAGGAAAGGGGTGGCCCAGAGGAGAGTTGGGTGGGTGGAAGTGCCAAGTGGAGACAAGGAAGCTGCCAAAATTATTTCAAAGGAATTGGGCAGAGGGCTGATTTTTAAAGATTTAATGGAGTTTACGCGTCTTTAAAGTTCTTCCCCATAGAGAATTATGGAGCTTTCAGCAGTCCCATAACTGCACTTGGGGGGCACCAGGGTGGCCCAGAGCGAGTGGTGGTGTGGAGCACATAGGGTGCCAACCACTGGGTACTGGGTTCTGTTGTTTCTGAGATGTTTTGAGTGTAGATTCTCTGGTAGCATATGAGAGTTGATTTGTGGTTTGTTGTAGAAAATCTGTTGTAGAAACAAACATTGTTTGTTGTTGAAAATCTTATTCCTGAAAAGGAATAAGGAGGCAATTGGCAGCAGATCAGCCCACACTTTCGCTGGTCAATCTGCAGGCTGGAAGAGCCGGAAATTCAAACAGATTTCAAAACTCAAAATGGAGACTGAAGGAGAAAGACTTTTTGCGATTGCAAAATGGAGTTCCAAAACAGCCGAAACAACAAAACGTTTTGTATCCGAAACAGGGACGTTTTGTTTCGGCTACAAAATTTTCTGTTTTGAGCATTGGGTGTTTTGTTTTGGCTACAAAACAGCCGAAATGGCCTGTTTTGTGCACAAAATGTTTTGTATCCGAAACGAAACGCACATCCCTTTTTTCCACCTCTGCTCTGAACTACAATTCCATGAAAGCAGTGACAGAAGGAATGGCTCTTAAAGTAATTAAAGAAGCTCTTCTCAAAATCCGTGAGAAGACCTTCTGTCAGGTCTGCAGGGAGAGCGGGCATAGCCTGCAGATGAGTGGTCTTAGCTCGCAGACTATCAAAGAGCAGCCCTGGGGCGGCCGGTGAGGGCTGCAGGAATCGGGGGCCAGGATGCACAAGTGCATGGGGCATCCTGGAGAGACCCCCAAGCCTGGGAAGCTGGCTACAGCCTCCTGGGAGGCTGGCTACAGCCTCCAGGTTGGTGGTCTACTTGCGTGTCACCACGTGCCATAGCAATACACGGGCAAAAAAATGAGGTTAATGGAGTGCTCACTCTGTTAACCTCATTTAAGGGGAGGGGAAAATAAGTGGGCTAGCTGTCTTGGGAGCACTGGGCTTGCCTGCGAGCCCAGTGGTTCCCATGATCACTGGGAAGTGGGCTTAGCCCACTTCCCAGTGATCGTGGGAATAGCCTCCAAGTCTGTGCTGCAGGTATGCCTGGAGCAGAGGCAGTCCTTCCATGAGATGAGATGAGGTGGTTGCCTCAAATGGTGGATTATTGGAATGTTAGAAAGCTCAGGAGGGGAGATTTCTTTATCTGCCCCAGGTACAGCGTAAGTGCACAGGTAAGGAAGCACTGCTAATTAATATTGTCTGGAGACATGGAGTTAAAGTTCCAAATAGCATAGTGAGACTCTTCTCATGATTACTGAGAACAGCCTCTAGGGTTTTGCGGGGAGAGTGGGCTTACCCACGCCGCGGCAACTCACGAGCAGGAAAACCGGGTTTGCGGAGCGCTCGCTCCACAAACCCGGTTTAAGGGCCGGGCTACATAAATGGGTGACCCTACATAAACACTTAAGAATCACCAGGCTCGAAGCTGAGCCTGGTGGTTCTCACGATGGGATGAAATCGGGCTAGTGGAGGCTAGCCCAATTTCATCCCATCGTGTGAATAGCCTCAGTTTATTTAAGAAATCATCAGGGAGATAGATTAAGACCTATATGCCTCATTGGTAGCTACTTACAGGAAGAAAGGAAGGGAGAAGAAGGAAGTCCCTCTCCTCAAGAATTAAACCTGAGACTATCAGTCTAACAAAGGGGAATCAGAGTAGAGAAAGCATAGTCAGAGGGGGAATGCCCGCATTGACTATCTCTACCCCTAATGCCCCTAGTTGTCAATAGGGTTGTTGGTGCTAAGGGTTGATTCTATCAGGAGCTGCATCTCCAACATGGAGTGCCAGAAAGATAGCAAAGTACATCCACCCCTCTTCATGGGCTTCTGTCTGTCACTCCTTCATTGGGGCAACTGTTTGCCAAATGGTGGCACAGGAAGAGGGTGTGGGTGAGGGAGGAATGGCATTTGGCAATCTGTTAAGATATGTACTGTATGTCTTCCACAACCATTGCAGAAATGTCCAAATATGGGTTCGAGAAACACCATTGCGTGTTGTTTTTTGTATGGGCTTGGGTTTGCCTGGAAATATCTCTGACTGTAGGTTCATATACACACCCTGTACAAGAAACTGAGGAAAAGGGGAACAGCCCTGTAAGTACATTTTAATGGTTGTGTGATGTGGCAGATGGAAGCTAACAAATCATTTCCTTGAAATAATGCCTGGTCATCCACCAGCAATACCAGGCACCATCCACACAGCATGCAGACACTTAGGTTATGCTTATCTGAACTAAAACCATACAGGGCCAGTGTCAGGGGGGTGTAGGGTAAGCCATTGTAGGGTAAGCTGCCAAAGCCCCCAGGGCCCACAGAAAGACTCATGGCTGACTCCTGAGGTCACTCTGTGCCCATACTCCACCATCACGTCATGCAGTGGTGGTGGAGTAACTCCCTCAGGTTTCACCCAGCTAGAACAGGGCCCATGGAGGGTAGGTTGCCGAGCCTGCCCACCCCCTGGAACCGAGAGCTGATCCTGAAACCATAAATGGGTATTGGTCTAAGGAGGGTTCCCAATTCAAGTTGACTGTGCTGACGAAATATATAATGACTTGGCAAACATAATTCTTACATATCCTTTATGGTTCCTAGAGTTTATAGGGCACACCTCTGAGTACCAGGAACTATTTCAGATTATATCTCCTTTTGCTAGGGCTGCCCATCTACAAGCTGCTCATATGTGGCCAAGCCTCCAATACGACTTTCTGCAAACAGCCATAATTAATCATTTGCTTTGTCAACCCATCCCAGTATAAAATAATAGCCTACAAGGAAAATAACTTTCATTTGCTTTGTTTGGAGGGTCATGTATGATCTTGTCTCCAAGAAGCAATAATAAACAAGGTAAGTTCTAACTTTCATTTTTCCTTAATAGATTTCCTTTTTAATTATTATTATTATTATTTTTAAACAACAACAACTCTGGAATATGCTCTTCAGACTATGGGGCAATTTCCTCCCCCCTCAATCTTTCAACAAAATTGTTATGTTTAATACCAGCAGGATATAATATTGTCAAATTATGTCTCAAATAAAACAAAAAGATCTGTGGGGTTTCTGTGCCACTTTTTAGTCTCTTGCTGAAATTTAAAAAAACACTCTGCTGGTCAGAGTAGCTTCATACCGGGCACCATCAATATAATTACGTATTATGTTGATAGTGAGCTGTGCAAAAGTTCTTACACTGAGAATTTTACAAGAGGAAGAGGTAACAAGGGAAATGAAGGAACAGCATTAATTTTTATTTAAAATGTGGGTTAAAATTGTGAGTGTGTTCATAGCTTTCATATGTATGCGGGTGCTTTCAGGCCGACTCAGCCTACCTGCTCCCATTAAACAGACTACAGACAGCAAAAGATGTGTGCAGAAAGACTCATAGACACAAAGGCCACTGGGTTACAGAAGGTTAGTTTCCTTTATTCTTGCACTGGAAGAGACACCATGTCAAGAGAGTCATTATTCACCACAACTTCCTTAGGCAAGTGGCAATGTTGATTCTATACAGTATATTTCTATATTTTTTTCTCTCCAGGTTCCAAAGATGCTACTTTACTCAGTTCTTTGTTTGTGCGTTCTCATCACTCTTAATGGAGCTACTGCCTTTTCATCTTTAACAAAGGATGAGCTTTACTTAAAAATTAGTAACCCTCATATGCTGCCGGAGAAGAATGTTGGTTCTCTGATAAATGCCCAAAAGTCGGAAATTTATGAAGGTAAAGAGAAGCATCCAAACATGACTCAAAGGCTACACAAAAATGTAATCAAACAGTTGCATTTCTCCAAAATGGAAAAGAACTTCACTTCTCAGTGCCTGGGAAGTTAAAATTACCCATTGTTCAGTAATGAGAAGGAACAATGATTAAAAATCATTGTAACCAAATGTAACCACCATGCTCAATTATCACTCAAGGGAAATAGGATATTTCCCCCTTTCCATAGGTGACTAAGGAAACTTATGCACTAGATGTGTTTAGAATTGCAGGTATGGTTTTTAGAGTACTGACTAATTAATGAGCCCATAGGGCAGGATAGAAATATTAAGTAAAAGACAACATTCTATTAATTAGAAGATGGTCTTGTGGTAGCAAGCATGACTTGTCCCCTTTGCTAAGCAGGGTATGCCCTGGCTGCATATGAATGGGAGACTACATGTGTGAGCAGTGTAAGATATTCCTCTTAGGGGTCGGGGTTGAGGCTACTCTGAGAAGAACAACTGTATGCTTGCATGCAGACGGTTCTGAGGTCCCTCCCTGGCATCTCCAAGATAGGTCTGAGAGAGATTCCTGTTTGCAACCTTGGAGAAGCTGCTGCCAGTCTGTTTTTGGACTGACTTGGTATATGGCAGCTTTGTATGTTCCTATTCTATCCTGCTTTCCAGTGTATCATCTCCATCCACATGTCATATCCGCAGTATAGTGCTTGGAGAACACAGCAATCAGTTCTTCACCTGGGAGAACCTTTTTAAAATGCTCTATTATTATTAACTATCCTTTTCACGCCAGCCCACCTCTTGCATTGTTATTTGGGGGAAAGGCCACATTGGCCTTTTCCTCAATTAAGCCAACCCATTTAGCATGTAATGAAAGAAAAGATTTGTTCCAGGGAACCTGGAGCTTCTGCAATTGTTGCTGATCGGATCTAATGCAGGCCTGCACAATTTATAACTCATCTGGCCTGTCAGTCTGATAAATACTTGATAGTTCCCTATTTTTGCAGTTCCAGACAGGTAGCAAAAACAGGAACTTGACTCCCTAGTAGGCCACTAGACATAGTTGTAACTTGATGGTCATGAGTTATGTAGGCTCGATGTAATAGTACCAAAGCAGTGTAGGCTCCTGATTTGGAGACAATGGGGAAGATATCAACACTTTTTGGTCACGGTAATAAATATAACATAACTTTTTGTCATCATGGTAACAAATGTAACTGTAGGCTATTTCTATGGTGCTAATGTATGCTTCCACAATTATTGTTAGACCATCGATTTAAATTCTTTTTTAGGGCATTTATTTGGAGTCCTTGAGGGCTGTTTTGGCATTGGGCCCTGAGAATAATGTCAAACGCAGTTTGCCATTGCCATTTATGGCAGTGGCAGTTCATTAGGGGCAGGAGCAACATCAAGGATCAGTCAAGTGGGCTTTGGCTGGGGACCCAGGACCATTAGTATGTCCACAGTTCAGCCCTGAGCCCTGCCCAGTGCCCAAATTTGAATAGCAGCACAAGCTGGTCAGGAGTGCACTGACTGCCACCATATTTGTTTTAACAGCAGTGTTATGTGCTCCTCAATGCAAAGCACTTCAGTGCATTGTTATGATGCAGTGATAGAATGGGCATATTGTGTTGTTTTTAAAAAGTGGCAATGGTCAGCATGACTACCATGAAGCACTCAGACCACTGCAACCCTGTTACAGCCTCCCCTATACCCTTGTAGGACTCACATGGATGGAGCACTTTGCAGTGGCCTCACTGGCCACCACTATATTTTTAAGCAACAATGCAAGGTACTTGAGGCTCATTCTGTTGCTATGTGACTGTGACATAGCAATGGGATGGGAACATTGCACTGTTGAAAAAGATGGGAGTTCAGCCATTGCCAAGTGCTCTGGACCACTCCTACCCTGTTGCTTGACCATCAGAGGGTGGGGTCCAATGCAGTACTGAGGGGCCCAGTGCTTGGGCGAACCATAATTGGGATCTTGAAAGGCCTCTTGCTTATAGTGCTTGCCTGGGAGTGTCAACACAGCCATGGACTGTGTTCCGCTTGGGGTGGGTCACAAGTTGTGCAGGCCACTACAGATGCTTCTAAACACAGCAGGATTATTTGAATGTTCATGATCTTGAGACATTTTCCCATCTGTATGGGAAATGCAGATGGGTATCAAACTGACTGGCTTTCAGAGATTAGGGAACCTTTCCAAGTCCATAGTTCCTTTTTAAATAGGAACACAGGGTGGTATGGCACATTCTGCTTTGTGCAAATCACATTGAGTGCCTTATGATGGTTTACTACTTCGGCTGCATTCACACCATCACAAATATCCTGCTTAAAAATAATCAGGATTAGTGAGCCCAACAGAGCAGATTATGTGATTCCAGCATTTCAGGGCAATCCTGGTCAAACCGCTTCAGTTAACCAGCATTTAACTGGAATGAATAACCAGAACTAATCCTGATTAACTGATTAACTTGGATCATTGTGATTGTGTGAACTGAGCCTTAGTCTCAAGTCAGTGTGTGCCTGCAGAAATGTCTGACCTTCCTTGAAACTCACCTTCCTTGGAAATGGGGGTCAGTCAGAGGTGAAGCTATTTAATTTTGGAGTCTGGATCTAATGGCCTTTGGGACAACCCCCCGCAAAAGAAGCATCCTCCTCCTATGCACACATATACTTTCATTTAATGCTTAAAATTAAATCAAGCAGAAACCAGTATTTAATGGCTTCCTTTCCCCCCACATCTATTTCTATAATTCTGCTCCTTATTGAATCCCTGTATTTCCAATTGCCCTAAAATCTAGTTTCTACCGTACCATTTCTTCTAGTAGTGCACAAGAATGTGTCCAGATGAGTAATGTTATTTTGTTTTCTCACCAGCAGCCATTTCACAGGTTTATGTTTTTGAGGGGGAAGGGGTTTGAAAAGAAGCTGGGCCTGAGTACCAGTCATCCTCCCCACCGCCCCCGCCAAAAGCAACCAGGAAATAGGCAATGAAAACTGAAACACCAGATCTCTCTTGGGATCTGGGGGACATAAAGTGCTTCACTAAAGACCTTCTGTGACGGTTTTCTTCCTCACTGGTGTGTGGGGGGGGGGAAGGGAGGGGCGGCTAGTGCCGCTTGGGAAGCTCAGGAACCTCAACCCCTGAGCAGGAGAGTCAGTCAGTGGCGGGCTGCCTCTCAGATTCTTATCTCATCTGCTCTTGTTGGGGACCCCCAGCCCCACAGTAGCTCCTGCTACTGCTGGCAGTGCTGCCTTTACTCGTCTTGCTCTGCTCAGAGCTCTTGCTCTCCTCCTCCCTCATGCATGCACTGTGTCACACTTGTGCAGTGTACACACCGTGAAGGCGCTTGAATGGCCAGGCCATGGAAATAGTTGTTGGCTGATGCTTGGTGGCCTTCTCAGTCCAGCCCGGCCCCACTGCCATGCCTGAGTAGATTGGGTGGCCGGCAGGAGGCTGGCAGTAGCACTCAGCTCTCCCTGCCCATCGTGCATGGTGCGACCCGTGCTCAGCTGCTCTGCACAGTGCGGGCAGGTCAGCAGCAACGGGACATTGAAACCAGGATTGGGAAGGGTCCAAGACTTCCACCCAGAGGTCTGGGGATAATGGTGCCATTGGGGCCAATATACGGTATTGATTTACTGGCTCTCATATTCCCCTTAAAATAATTACTTTCAGTTTCTTTCCATGAAAGCAGCACAACACAGGAGCATCTAAACAACTCTGCTGCTTTTGCGAGGGGGTGGGGGAGAGAGATTGTAAGAAGGCAATACAACAAAGCTGTTTGATTGCTAAGTGAGCACATTACAGGAGTCTTGTTTCTCTGTTTCAGAATATCTGGCAAGAGATTGCAGGGCTGCTTACGTCCATGGTAGGAGGCGAAGCGGCCTGTATGTCATCCGTCCCAAACTGTCTTCCTTATTCGTGGTCTACTGTGACATGGAGTACGACGGAGGTGGCTGGACAGTCTTGCACAGAAACAATGCCAACAAAAAGTCATCTTGGTCACGAACATGGCATGATTATAAGCAGGGCTTTGGGAGCCTTTTGGGAAACCACTGGCTTGGCAATGAATTCATGCACCTTTTAACCAGGCAGAATGCTTTCTCTGTGCGGTTTGTCATAACTGAGAGTAATGGGGAAATCAAGCATGCTGATTACAGTAGTTTCAAGGTAGATACTGAGCATAATGGTTATGCTTTGAGGCTAGGGAACTATTCGGGGGACGCCACAGATGCACTGACCACTATGTATGAAACAGGAATCCATGACAACATGAAATTTTCTACCAAAGACCGGGATAATGACCGGAGGGTTGATATAAACTGTGCACTTAATAATGCCGGTGGCTGGTGGTACGATAACTGTTTCTCAGCCGTCCTAGCCAGTGACAACCGCATTTACTGGAAGGGATTGTGCACAGACATCAATGCCTGTAAATTGGCTTCCATCATGATTAGACCAAATGGGAAAAATTGCAACATACCTTCAAGATATTAATGAATTGAACTGATTCTTAGCACTTTAGGGGCTTCTTCTTACTTTAGAACAGTTTCAACCGCCAATACACTGTTTGTAGAGCTCAAATACTTAGGACAAAATCCCCCAGGAATTTATTTTACACATACCCCATCGAAATGACTGGGAGACAGCTACATGAGCACACAGTAGTTGTGCTCTAAGCACTTCCCATTTATTTCAATTAGACTTCTTCCGGAAAATTTCCCAGTGGAGTCTTCTCTTATTTTCTCACCTGCTTAAGAACAGCTGTTAAATACTTGGCCCAGATCCAGAATTGGTATTTTCCAATGTGAAAGACAAGAGAAATCCGCATCTTCCTAGGTGTGAAAAAGTCATGGCTTATTAAAACAAAGGAGGGGAAATAGAGATCTGAAATGTTTTAATCTCTGTGCTTTTAATTAAAAAGACAACCTGTGATTTTAGATACCTGCAATAAAAAAAAATAGAAATGGCTATTGTTTCATTGTCAAATAAATTCTGCACAAATATATGTGGGAAGGGTTTAATTATGATGTCATTGCTCAAACATGAAGTTACATCTCTAAAACTGAAAAATATTCCTGGAGTTATAGGCTGTGGATCGCCACCTTTTAACTTAAAAAGATATTTAATAGTCCAGTCCCTCACCACATCAGTGAGGCAGGATGAAGGAGACATCAGAGGGCATATAGCCTCACCATCTTTTAAGATGATACAATGCACAATTGCTCCCGACAAAAACAAATGTTCTTGTCATTACGGGGGCAGGGGGGGAGGAGGGAGGTTCCTAGAATCCTCCTTGCATTGTGCAAATGTATGTCAAACATTCCTCTGCTGTGGGAAGTTTTCCTTCTGCAAGACTGCAGAAATGTAAAGTGAGGGTGAGCTGAATTGTCTTATATTTATATAGAAGACATGTTAGCATTCTAGTTCTATCAAAAGTGTGAATCCACATATAATGTGGTCCATCAGCCATATCAAGTTAACTGTTGTTCACTGCAAGTTTCCTGCTGGGATTTTGTGAAGAAAACATGGACGGATTCTGTCAGTAATATATTTTTTACTGAATATGTACAGAACTCCATTTCAGTGGTCTATAAACATTATATATGGGCTCTCTGTACCACTTTCACTCTCCTTCCTTCCCTTTCTGCTCACCTAAAAGGTTGTTGCTATGATGACAGGAATTCTGTAGAAAGACACAAAATATGTGTAGTGTATACGACATGCATCCTGTATTGGGCAGCAGAGATATAGGAAGATGATGAAAGGCATCATCTTATACTGTGTGGGAGATGGCAATGGTAAACCCCTCCTGTATTCTACCAAAGAAAAACACAGGGCTCTGTGGGCGCCAGAAGTCGACATCAACTCGATGGCAAGACTTTACTTTTACCTTACACTACATTCATACAAACCCAGACAAGTCAAAAACAGAATCACTTCACTCCTATGAGGGGCATTCACAGCTTCTACATTCTACAGCTTCTACATTCTACAGCTTCTTCCAAACTTAAGCCCAGGTTTTGGAAGCAACTTCCAGTCACTTGAGCTGGATTTCTTTCTGTATAAACATGATTAGGATAGGGATACCAGAAATTAAAGAGAAAATCATCCCTTGTTTCTGCCTTTCTTTGGGAAAGGCTTGAATAAATGACTTATTTGCAAACTTGCATATCCCAAGGTGTTATGGTGGGTATATGTGCAGGGAGATGACATCCACTCCAGTAATTAGAAAACAGATTCGTGGCCATGACCATCTCCACTGGCTATCAAGCAAACACAGTCAGCAGCAGAATTCAAAACACATAACAGATAAAGTGGACAAGGAACCCTATTGCACTCCCTTGCCATTTATGCCTTCATCTAGTCAGTGGCTGACATTCACCACAGTGCTCTGACAAGGGAAGAAATCTTGTGAGTACACAAAGAGGCTGGAAACTAGGAACACAGGAAGCTGCCTTATACCAGATCAGACCATCTAGCTCAGTATTGTCTATACTGACTGGCAACAGCTTCTCCAGAGTTTCAAACAGAAGTCTTTCCCAGCCTTACCTGAAAACTCCAGGGATTGAACTTGAGACCTTCTAGCAAACAAAGGAGATGCACTGAGTTATGGCTCCATCCCCAAACCTGCTGCACTTCCTCTTTCTTCCAGTCAGCATGGGTGGACTGGGAAGGGGGATATTATTTTTGCGGCTCTCTCTTTCATCTTAGAGGATGATACTTCCAGAAATGTGTCCCTGAAGAAAATCATGTCTCCTGCCTGCACTGGGCTACAGAAAGAGGAAGACACATTGCTAGTTTCCATCCTCTTTGCCTTCCCCAGGGCTTTTTCTGTTGTCGAAGTACTGTGGGGAATGTCAGCCAGTGCTCTTGCCCCATCATCTGAAGGGCTGATGCTATTTTCCAGCCCAATTCACACACACCAATATAATCTATTGTCCCTAAATCCCTTCAACAACATTTTGAGGGGCTATTCTTACGATCACAAAAATCGGGCTAGGAAAATCCTAGCCCCATTTTTGTGATCGTAAGAACCACCGGGTTCGCAGCCGAGCCCGGTGGTTCTGGAGCGGCTAAGCCGCTCCTGTAGCCCACCCCTTAGCCCGAGTTTGTGGAGTGAGCGCTCCGCAAACCCGGGCTATCTGCTTGTGAGTAGCCACTGTGCGGCTCTGTGCCGCAGCTACTTGTGAGCAGACCCCCGGCTGGGAGGCTTAAAAGCCACCTCCCGGCTCTGGGGTCTCACCAGTATGTCCTGCGTGCTCGCGCAGGGCATACTGGGGCTTGCGGGGGCCGTGTGGCCGCCGCTCTCCCCACCCCCTGCCGGCTCCGTCTCGGAGCCGGCCATTGTGTGAGCGGCCGATCTGGCCGCCCAGGGCTCCCTGCCCGCTCGTGAGCGGGGAGAGCGGGATTAGCCCGCTCTTCACGCTCACCCGAGGAAACCGGGTCTCACTGATCATGAGACCCGGTCCTGAGAGGTTTTTTTCCTTGTGGTACAGATAATTTTCAAAAATGTATCTAGAGACAGTAGCATCTAAGACACCACAAGATGGTGGATCTGAGGGTATAATATATCAAAACCATTTGCAAACCAGCACTAAAATGGCTGAGCAGTTGTGTGGCTGTAAAATGGTGGATGGAATGGTTTGACCATTTCTTCTCCAGGGAAACTGACCCAATGTCCCTTATTTCTCCATTCTTGCGCTAACATTTTTCATTTATAGTCTGGTTATACTGTATATCTACATGGGTGTGCTATATTTTAGGCCTATTGTAAAGATAATAAAGTTAAGAACAAATAGATCATAAACACGCAAATGCTGTGTGGTACCTAGTGTTGCTTTCACTTTGCTCCTTGAATATATAGCACAAAGGTCCCAAGAGCTGTCAAAATCTTCATTTCCATCCACAAAGAAAGCCAGGTGTTTTCCTTCTTGTGAAATAAGGAACATGGAGTGGAAATTAAATGAACAATTTGTAAATGATAGCAGCATAGAATCCAATGCAGAGAAGTTATTATACTAACCCGGTTGTTTGATTTAAACTGACTTATTAGGATCAAAATCATAAACTAGCTTAAATCCAAGCTCTCTGTGTTTTTGATAGATTCAATATGTTTTTGAGAATTCCTTCCAGGATAATGCTCTTCTATAACAGTTGAACTATAAAATCAGCAAAATGCCAGATTCTGTTGTTTCTAGATTGCAAACAAGAGATTGTATTTTGAATGTTCCCCCATAGCAAATACTTTTTCAACATGGAAAAGACTGAGACTCTTGATTCACACAATCAAAAACTGAGGCTGTTCACAGAAGCAGACCACCCCAGGCTACAGCAGCCCAGCCTGGGCTAGTCTACACATGTGAAGCACAGGATCGAGCCCAATCCCGGTGCTGCCCCTGTGCCTAGCCCCACTTTTTAACCCAAGGTTTAGCTGAGGTTAAGCGAATCTGTGGTTTGCTTAACGTTTAGCTGAAGTTAAGCAAACCTGCGGTTTGCTTAACATTGGCAGGCGATTGTCTGGGCAATCACTGTGGGATTAAGAGGCTTCCCCGGGCCCACTGCCTTTTAAAGTAGTGGTTTGGGAAGGAGCAGCTTCAATGAGAGTGGCAGCTGCTCTAAGGAGAGCAGCCACCGTATTTGTAGCATGGGGCACCCTGGGATGTGTGTGTGTGTGTGGGGGGGTCCTCCTGCTCTCAGCTCCTGCTCTCAGCCACTGCTCATGTGGGCATGTGGCGGGGCAGCGGTGAGGGCAGCTGCTGCTTGTCTGCTGGAGAAGGCAGGTAGCTCCTGCCTTCCCCACGGCATGCCCAGTAGCGGCCATGAGGCCATGTGAAAGACTTGACTGTGTCTACCCAGGTTTGGGAGCTGTGTGTGCTCCCAATTTTCAGTTGTGTGGAAGCAAGGCAGGAGGAAAACCTGGATATCTTTTCCTCCTAACTTGCTTCCACACAACCAAAACTTGGGAGCACACTCAGCTCCCAAACCTGGGTAGAACACAGTTTTTGATTATGTGAATAACCTCAGTATATCAGAAGGATCCTAGTTTAGCCTTCTCCATGATATATCCCTTTTCTACATCTCAATTACTATTTACTTTATTTTTATTTATTTATTTATTTACATTTTATAGCCTGCTCTTCCTCCAAGGAGCCCAGAACGGTGTACTACATACTTCAGTCTCGCCTCACAACAACCCTGTCAAGTAGGTTAGGCTGAGAGAGAAGTGACTGGCCCAGAGTCACCCAGCAAGTATCATGGCTGAATGGGGATTTGAACTCGGGTCTCCCCGGTCCTAGTCCAACACTCTAACCATTACACCACGCTGGTATTCAAGTATGTAAACCCCCATCTGACATTTGAAGTGGTACAATTCTTCAAGGGCTGCATCACATGGTTCTGCTGATCATGTAGCATGACAGTTAATGAGGCGAGTCTCATGATCCGTGAGACTTGCCTCTAGGGGGTTAGTAGGGAAAGCGGGCTTAGCAGACGAGCAGGGCGGCACATGGCTGCCAGCTCCGTGCCAAAGCCACCGGGGGCTGGGGGGATTGGGGGCCATGCAGCCCCCAGAAGCTCCAGCATGCCCTGCACGAGAGTGCAGGGCATGTTGGAGAGACCCGAGCCGGGAGGCTGCTTTTCAGCCTCCCGGTCAGCGGTTTCCTAATGAGTAGCCATGGTGTGGAGCCACACCGTGGTAATTCACAAGCAGAAAAACTGGGTTTGCAGAGTGCTTGCTCCGCAAATAACTGCCGGGCTACTTAAGCAAGTGACCCGCTTAAGAACCAGCGGGCTCGCAGCCGAGCCTGGTGGTTCTCACAATGGGAGGAAATCGGGCTAGCCTCCACTAGCCTGATTTCCTCCCATCGTGTGAATAGACTCAGCATCTTGAACCAACTTTCTAGGTGGGGGGGGGATATCCTTGCTTTGGTGACTGGTGGCAGCTGGACAGGAATGTTTATTGTTGAGTTATTTGCTCTCTGTGGATTTATGATGGGCATGATAACAAAGCTAACAGAACCAGCTAATCATAATTATTCATAATCATGTTGACTTTTCAAGAAATTGCATTTTTATGGTAGAATTGTTTACTGCTTTTTTTGTTTGTTTACATAGTTCTAATACCCGGAATTAGACTGACGTAGTACATTTGCAGATTTAGCAAGTTAAACAAATTCACAGTTACTAAGGGAAACTATGCTAGACTTAGCTTTTTATGGTCATTTAAAATGTTTTTTTAAATTATCGTCATCGTTTTAATTGTCATCGTATCGTTTTTTAAAATTATCGTCATCATCCTAAAAAATCCCTGTCTTATGCTTCACCTGAGAAACCTGATGCCTGGTTACATGTATCAAGTGATGGACATATTAATGTGAACTTGCCGTTATTAGATCCTAATTTCATGGAAATTTATTATTATTATTGGCTGACTTCCTGAATACAGTACATGTATGGAGTCAGCATGGTGTAGTGGTTAGAGTGCTGGACTAGGACTGGGGAGACCCGAGTTCAAATCCCACTCAGCCATGATGCTAGCTGGGTGACTCTGGGCCAGTCATATCTCTCTCAGCCTAACCTACTTCACAGGGTTGTTGTGAGGAGAAACTGAAGTATGTAGTACACCGCTCTGGGCTCCTTGGAGGAAGAGCGGGATATAAATGTAAAAATAAATATAAATAAATAAAATGTGCCAAAAAATATTCCACAAGCACATCAAGGGGGGGTAATTTTCTCCAGTCTCCACCTTTTCCTCTGTAGCCCACTGTCCCTTCCCAAAATATGTCCCTGAAGGTCCCACAACCCGCAAGAAGGTTAAGAGCTTAACCTTAACCTTAAGAGCTGCCATACAGAGCAAGGATGCGCCGGTGCAGTGAGAGAGCAATCTATCTGAACTTCCCAATGAATTGCTCCAGTGCAGTGAGGAAGTGGCAGTTTTAGATGGCCTCCCTTTCCGCATAAAGCCCACTGTGCCCCCTGAAAATATGTACCTGAGGGCTGTGCAACCTTCAGGAACATATTTTCAGGTGGCACCTTTCTGGGTAAGGGAAGGGAGTAAATGATCGCTGCTTCCCTGCTGCACCAGTGCAGTTGGGAAGTTTTGTTGCCTGCTCTTTTGCTACTCTGGTGCGTTCTTGCTCTGTATGTCAGTCCTTACGTTTATAGTCAGAGTACTTTTTGCATTAAAATACCATCACATCCTTATGTTTTTATATACTTATGGCCAGGACGAGCCACTTCCTCAAACTAGCCAATGCACCCCAAAGCTGCATTGCACTAGGAAGCCCTACCATTTAGGCTCCATTTCAGATTCGTGTAAGGGGGGAATTAAGAATTTTGTACCAAGAGCTGAGCTACATATAGAGGAGCCTGATGTTTGGCTTTTCATATAACTCCTCATGAAATCTTTCTCCCCTCCATTGTCTTGGGCATACTTCATCTCTGGAGGCAGATAAGAGGTGCTCACATAAGAAAATAGATCCAAAAGTCAGTGAGCATTATACATAAGAGCATACATGGAATACAAGCTGACAGAGAACTCTCCTGTCTGAGGAGTAATGTGTGGGTGCATGATTGTATATTTCACTTATCAGGTGCATAGCTTGTGCTCGTCTTTTTTTAATCCTCTCAGGTATCTGTTGCACAAGTGGGTCTAACAACCTTGGATATATATTGCAGAGAAATTACTTATATTCTATAAGTAATTGGACAGGAAGCCAACATTAACTGAGAAACAAGAGTTTGATATTTATTACTTACCAAACATGGGCTAAGAAAACAATAAACAGGCTAACAGTCTCTTATGCAGAAAGAGAGAGAGAGAACCTTTCAGTTTGAATTAAAGTCAGCAAGTGAAGAGGAGACGAACAAGTTGGCCCCATTCACTCGTAATGGAAAACCGGAGTTAAAGGAGCCTGAGGTTGACTTTCCTGTATGTCCGAATGTGTGAAACCCCAGTCCCAGGAGAAAAGTAACCCAAAGTTTCCCTTCCCAACCTCCAGTCTGAAACTTCGGGCTGTAGTGAGTTTTGCTGCTTCCACCTGAGGTTTGCAGCCTTCTGCTGTACATCTGAATGCTGAACTGCAGGCTGAGTTGGCTATAACTGGGGTTGAGGGAGGAAACTCCTCCCTCTCCTGCTGTGATTGGCTGTCGGGGCTGTCCTTCATGCCAGACGGAAACCCGGACAGCCCCATTCCCCCTCCACTTTGCAGCCTCCCTGACTACAGTTTGGTTCCTGTCCGTTTCGTAAGTGCACGGGGGGCGGAACCATGGGTCCATTGGATCTCTGGCTATGTGAGAATGGGGCAAGTGACTGGAACCCCAAGCCAGTACACAGACACATTCAGATATATACAAGCATGTCTTAGATGAAGAACAGAGACAACAAGCTCCTTCTCATGAGCAGTGAGAAAGGGCAAGAGGGCTAGTGGGGAGGAAGCCTTAAAAAGTTTACCTCCTCAGATGATCCGGTTCTTTCCTTTGGGCGGGCAGATCGCCCACCCAGATGATTACCAGTTGCGGCCAGTAGCTCTGAGGGCCGGGGTGCCAGATGCATTTCCTTGCATTCCCCCCCCCAACTTCCATAATGCACCATGTGAGGGCACATTGCATTATGGGGATCCCCCTCTCCGAACCCAAGGCTGGCAGACGATCAAAGAAACAGGCTTAGCACTTGCTCTCCTAACCTCGTTTTGGAGGGCTTGCTGCCACCGCACTGCCAGGACCACACAGTTATTGCTATAGTTCTATGACAGAGTACATGTAGAAGGTTCCATGTCCAGTCGCTGGGATCTTCAACTGGGGCAGGGAAAGGCCCAAGTTTGAAACCCTCGAGAATGACTTCCAGTCATTGGCTGACATCCTGGCTAAAGAAGGATGCACTTAAGGAAGGGCTATGGGAGCCTGAGGAGAGCCCTCATGCAAATCCCCAGTCTCTGTGGACTGTGTCCCTGTTGCTCAAGAGCCCATTGCATCTGGAGTACTCCCTGCACACCAGAATGGCTCTGCAAGATCAGAAACTGACCTTGCAGAGCCCTTCTGAAGTGTGGGGAGCACACTGGACTCTAAGGGCTCTTGCGCAACAGCATGCTTGCAGGGCAACTGGGGGTGTTGTGCAAGGGCTCCAGGTGCATCCCAAATTTCCTCCTTATGCACACACTTCATTAGTCAGAATGTCAGCCCAGGTAGATAATACTGAGCTACATGGAATAATGGTCTGACACAGTATAAAGCAACTTCATATAATCATATATAGATGTATGCTCATACTACTCAGAATAAATGACTGAATAGGGCTAGAGCACAGCAAGCCAAAGACTTTCATGAAAGACCAAAACAGATGGGATGTAGGATCCCCACATTATTATTATTATATGTTAGCTTTAAAGCAGCCTGGGAATGGGGGGCGGGGGTGGGGAAGAGACACCAGTTTTGATCAGAGTAGAAATGGTTGAACACTTGCACACAATCAACCCTCCCCAGTAGGCCCTACCACTCAGACAGCACACGAGCAGCACAGCAATGAGCACCAGAAGCACAGTGCGCTGCAGGATCCCTACACTGCCAGGTGCTCTTGCCACCCAGCTTTGTGCACACTCGGGCTCCAGGCACATGGCCAGGGAGTAGGTTGGAAGGGTGTGCTTGTGCCGTTCTACCCCACTATAACTCCAGTAAAAATCCCGGGCTACTCTGGCAAAGAGCACCAGGATTGGGACCAATCCTTGCGCTCCACACAAGCAGCCCTACCTGGGTAGAATTGTGCCAGCCTGGGTAGGGCTGCTCGTATGAAGACCCTTATTATGTTCATTTATAATATGATGAGAGTTGCCATCATCATATTGTCTGACTAGTATAAAACCATAAGGGGATACCATAAATCTTTACACTGGAGATATTGACTCATATCTAGACTAGCACTGCACTGGCGCCAGAGGTGTATCTAGGGGAAATAGTGCCTAGGGCAAGCACTGAAATTGCGCCCCCTGGCCAAATATCTGACACCCATCTTTCAGATAACTTGACCATAATATCAGCTCAAAAATACAAGTCAAGCTCGTTAATCTTTTAATATTTCAAAAACTATTTAGCTGGAAAGCTACAAATTTCAGTATGCTGGGGCTCATGAAATACCCAAATACTATGTGGAGGTGTACTTGGAAAACTAAATAGAAGTGCCTGTCTAATTCTCTACTATGCATTGTAGCATCACTATTACATAAGTTTAAAAAATAAATGGAGAATTTGGCTTTTCCCAGATACTCTGAAAATAATTAAAGGTGTAAATAATGCAGAGTAAACTGCCACTGCTTGGAATATATTCTAGTATTTCAGAAAGACAGTTAAAATGAGAGAAAGAGAGCAAGAAACTCCCGGTGGCCTTAATACTAAGGATTTCACACTGATTCAAAGACAAACTGACCATTAATAGCCATATTATTAAGGCATGTACTAGTGCCGAACTGAATATGTGTACAGTGACTTATATTATATTAAACTTAATAAAATACCTGTAGCCCCTTCAGGGGGCTTCCTAAAGGCTGTGGGGGGGGGCAGTCTGCAAAGGTTTCCCCTCCCCCTCTGGCGTCTTAATTCACCACCGCAGCCCGTCATGGGCTGATTTTCGGGCCTGTTTGGGCCTGCAAAGATCAGTGTGGTGACCATTTTGGAGGCTGCCACTCATGCTCAAATGGCCTCTGTGAGGCCTGGCAAGGCCTAGGGCCTCTCAGGGACCATTTGAGCATGTGTGGTGGCCATTATTTAAATAATTTTTTTTTTAATGGCCACCAAAAACAAAATGGCCACCACACATGCTCAAATGGCCTCTGTGAGGCCTGGCATGGCCTAGGGCCTCACAGAGGCCATTTGAGCATGTGTGGCAGCCATTTTGTTTTTGGTGGCCATTTTTTTTTCATTTAAAAAAATGGCACCACCCTTCAAGTCACGCCCGGGGCATGTGCCCTGCCTGCCCTACCCTAGATATGCCCCTGATTGGCACAAAAGTGGCTGACACCCAGATTAAAGCTGCACTATCTTTCAAGGAGAGAGAGGCAATATTTTGTTATCTCCCCCTCCTGCTGAAACCCTCTGTGCCTCCTGAAAATATGTCCCTGAGGGCTCTGTTGTCCTCAGGGACATATTTTCAGGGAGGCACAACAGTGCAGCATTAGTTTGGATGTCAGCCACTGTTGGGCCAGTGTAGTGCTTAGTGTGGATGACAGCCAATATCCCCAACAGGACTGAAAGAGGAAGTTGAAAGCATTTACCAAATGTACACACTGTCCTGCCTGATGGTTGGGGGTGTTACAAAGAAGTATGGACAGTGTAATTCCTTCTGTTCAAATCTAAATCAAGCTAAGATACCATCTGATTAATAACCAAAGCAAATGAGAGTTCATTGATTCAATAACCACTTTGTTTGAAAGCAAACTAATTGCTTCAAAGTATTTATCTATCTTTTGTGATAACCTTGGACCTGATGTGTGGTTTTTGTCATGGCTGCTTCCTTATCCAGATACAATGGGGATAAAATACACATGAATGTGAAAATGCAGACTACCAAAGACTTCTAAATACAGATTTTATACTACTTTGCTCCATGAAGCTAGCATCCATCAGCAATAATTCAAAAATTGTTTTAGTCTTGGGGTTCATTGGAACACCTGGGGACATCAGGGTAAGAAGAGTGAGTTTCATGGGGAAATGATGGAAATTCTTCAAATAGGTCACTAGAAGCCTGTTATAATACTGTCAAGAGACCCGAGCTGAGAAATTTTAGTGAAATCCTTTTCTGGTTATGCGAACATAAATGTTTTAGTTAGGGCTGACATGGAGCCAACACAGGGAAAACTGATTCACAATGGCTCCTATCATGCTAATGTTCTGTCTGATATTTAATTTGCCACTGTTCGGAAGCATTCAGCTTAATGGAGAGCATTTCTCAGGCTACAGATCAATAATAGGTTGCTGCATTCCCTTGGAAACACAGCCTAGCCTTGCAGTACAATCAAGGAGGTCACCTCCTCACCATCGAGAGTATTGTGGTGGTCATACTCATTGACAAATTAATATTTCTTTGAATTAATTTCTATCATCAGTAAGGGATGAACTTCCTGTCTCTCAACTCACTGGTGTTACAAAGACCAAAAATGTTCTCACTGAAATTCTAATAAAAATTTCACTAGTAAAAGCTGTTACAGGGAAATGTGTTATCTCTCCCATATACTGACATTACAGAGCATAACCAAATAGCCTGCAATTCATATATGGCACTTTGGCAGGAAACTAAATAACTCTGATGAGTCTAGCAGCTGTTATGGTGCTTATTTTCAGCATTGGCAAACATTGCATTCTGAAGTTAACCAGTAACAAGCTTAGTCATCCAGGATCTTAAATTAGTTGTATAAAACATAAACCAGGAATTTGCCATACTGCTTTCTTCATTTGAATCTAGATTCAAAAGGTTCTGTAAGTTTATTAAGCAGTCAATTACATCTGAGGTATTAGAACAATTTGCAAATACTTATATATATATGCGTGTGTGGGTTTTCTCTCTCCAGATATCTGCCTACAAAATGTATTTCCCCAATGTCCTGCTTGCTACGGTGGTTCTTCTTTTTCTGATTCATGTGGCGAGTCCGGAGGACAAGACAGAGAAGTTATTGAAGTACCAACTCAATGAAATTGTGAACATAAAAATGGTCAACGACACCTCCAATATTCTGAACTGGAATAGTATTCTGCAAAGAATAGGTAAGAACAGTCTTTCCCCCTTCAATATATTTGGGGTGTTTTAAAGTCATGACATTCAAAGTGTCTTACCCAGCTAACATGAGATAATTCTCCCTCAGAAATAGTGCCAAAGGAAGAATTTTTTATTCCTTTCGAAATTGGTGAATTCTAGGAACTGTTGACTGAAGGCTGGTGGGGTGGGGAAGGGGGATGTGTGAGTTTGAACATCAAACTTCAGTGCTAGTGGATTCCCTTCTCAATCGTTTATTCTATACTCCCTTCTTAATCTAGTCTCCCAACGTTCAAAAAGTTGTGCCCACATTTCAATTTGGGTTTGTTTTTTAACTTTCATTCTCAGTCACTGGATGTCGTTTGAATTCAGTGAGTTTTCTATACAAATACTTGTTAGATGAAATAATCTCTGTAGAAACATCAGATTATCTTGGATCATTGGTTTTTACTATCTGACATCTTTCAGTTGGTGACTAACATACTCCATAAGGTTATGTCAGCCCAGTAATGTTGCATGCATGAAAGTTGTGCAAATTACACAAATGCAAAAATTGTGCAAATGGCATTACACAAGAATAAACCTATTGCTAACAATGAGCATACTACTGTGTAATGTCATTTGCACAATTTTTTGTGTTTGCACAACTTGTATACATGCAACATTACTGGACTGACATGCCCTTGGGCTGTATGTCAGCCACTGACGGTTATCTAATGAAGGCCCAAATATAAAGAATTCATGGTAATCTCTCAGATGGATACAATTTTCAGCTATTATTAAAAGCAAGGAATGATAAAACACACTTCAAACTGTATGTTGAAGTTTCACTCATCACTATATAGAACACTCCTGTAAATACTGCCTGCTGATATCTGTAGAGAATTATATAACATGCTTTTATAACATGGTCACAGAGGAGTTCACTGAAGATGAGAAATTATCAGGGAAAAGACTTTCCCCCATTCGGAATTTAAAATATTTATGTGTGTTTTTGGTTTAGCAGCTCGGGGGAGAAAGCCTGCATCATTATTAAAATGTCACAATCTTTTAGCCTCTATTGTTTCTTATTGCAAAAAGAGAAGAGGCAAAGAAAGAATTGATTGGATTCCAAATGGTAGAAGAGATGGGTACAAAAAACATTTCCCTATTTCCCCTGCAGACTGCAGTCCATAGTCTCCACTTCTAAATAATTAATGCTCTCCCAGTGACACGGATTCCAGTGGACCTGATGGGTTTCATACACAGAATGATAGACCCAGTGATCTACAGACATATTAGAAGTGCTCCTATCAGTATATGCAGTGAAGCAATTAATGAACTTTCTTTTTTGGACAGTTTGATCACACATGCCGGTTCAAAGAGGCTTTACCGATAATCAAATATAGCTTTGGAAAAAATCCAGCTGTGAAAGGAAACCTCCTAATGAGAGCAGTTAGAACACATAATTAAACAAGGGTCCAGGTTCGTTTTCCTTTGTCATGAGTTCTTGCTGTTTAGGTGTCCAGCAGCTTTACCAGAGGTATAATGAAAGTCTTACAGTGTGGTATGTTCTTCAGGTATACGTCTTTCAAAGCAGACAAGCCTAGCTGCAGAAGGAAAGTTTAAGAGCTCTGTTGTAGCCCATTTGTGGGCTACAACGGTTTAGCAGAAAAGCAAGTTTACAAAGCACAGCAAAAAGAGAAGCTAAGGAGACAGAAAAGAGCATCACTATTCCTCCTGGAGAGCTACTTACATATGATATAAAAAACTGTCAAGAACCAGTAAGCCAACACTGTGGAATTTTCTTCTGGAAATGCTGCTCTGAATAAGCATTAATTGCTTTTCTGCATCATATATTTTAATGATTGAAGTTCTAATGACAGTCAACTCCCACCCCCCAATATTTGTCTGCTTAGTAGGCAATTATATTTTTTCATATATTTATATAAATTAATATATACAAATAAACAAGGGTGGGGAGAGAAGGTTGTTAGTTTTCACACCTCAAGCCTGTACTAGCTGACTTCTCTTTCCACCTCATTTCTCTATTCCTCAGTTGTCAAACCCATTTCCAAATATCCTTTTCCCAGGGAATTCCCAGTCTCACACTCACTCTGATTTCTTCACTCCTGATTTCCACCACACTTCTCCCTGATCTTTTATCTGTACCTGAATGTCACTTCAGCTCTTCCTCATTGCATGTGCTACATTTTTAATTTCACCGTCAGCCAAACTGCAGCCTAAGCAGAGCTCAGTTAATGTTAATTTATCTTAAAATATTTTCAGATGAACCAAGTTTATATATAACCACAAATTCAGTCTTTCTGTCTTTATATAGTACTGCTGCTTTGGGGTGGGGGTTCCATCCTTATTTAATGTGATTCTGCTTTGCTTATTAACCTACTTCTGTCTTCCAGCTGTTAACACTTCTTGCTAGAACTGAATGACTTTACTTGAAAATTTTTTGCATTTTATGTTGGGGCGGGGGGCGGCGGCGATGGCAGCAATTATGTTGCTTGCAGTGCCTTCTCTATGGAAGCCATAGAAAAGCCAAAAGCTTGGTAAAGATCCTCCTCAGAACTGGGGTTGGCTTTTGAAAGCCATGACTAAAGAATGTGGTTTAAATATGTTTTTAGCCTAATTTTGGCCAGACAAGAGGGTCTACAACTCCCATCATCCTTGCTACTGCTCATTGTGAGTGGAGATGAAGGGAGTTGTAGTTCAACAACTGGAGGCATAGTTTGAAGCCCTTGTTAAAGATTCATGCCAGCCTGGAGCTCAGTTGCTTGGGAGCTGCAGTACAGAAGCTTCCATACCTGTGCTCCTTGATTGACAATGACTTCAGAAGACAGAAAGGCCTTCTAAGGAAGATCGCCTGGCCACAATGGCCAAAGGCATTGTAGTCCAAAATAGATTATACCCAAGATTATACCATCCTCCCAAACTGGCTTTAAAATAATGGGCCAATTTCTCGTTAGCGGACTGAAAAGGACTGACAAGAGGAAGTACCTTTTCACACAACGCATAATTAATCTATGGAATTATCAACCATGGGATGTGGTGATGGCCACTAGCTTGGATGGCTTTAAAAGGGGCTTAGACAAATTCATCGAGGACAGATCTATCAATAGTTACTAGTCTGGTGGCAATCGGCTACCTCCAGCCTCTAAACTGGTATTTAGAGGCAAGATCCCTTTAAATACCAGTGGCAGGGGAGCAACAGCAGGAGAGAGGACATGCCCTCACAGGATGCTGGACTAGATGGGCCTTGGGCCTGATCCAGCAGGGCTGTTCTTATGTTCTCTTGCCTGTGGGCTTCTTAGAGGCATCTGGTAAGCCACTGTGTGAAACAGGATGCTAGACCAGATAGGCTTTGGGCCTGATCCAGCAGGGCTTTTCTTACATTCTTGTAAACTCTTATCCCAGAGCCACACAGCAATTTCAGTATAGGGCCGTTATTTACATAATAAGAGGCATTTGGTGGTTAAACTCCATGTTGTCTTAACTTGGCAAAGAGGCACCTTTTACCATGGTGATTCTCTTTATTTAGCAGGGGGAGAGTAACTGGCCCTGTCCACCCCCAGCACAGTACTTCTAGTGACTGTTGCTGGTGTGTGTCTTATGTTTCTTTTTAGAATGTGAGCCCTTTGGGGCCAGGGAGCCATCTTATTGTTGTTATTTCTCTTTGTAAACCACCCTGAGAGGTATAGAAATCGAATTAATAATAATAAATAATAATAATAATAATAATATCTCTTCATGGAAGCAGTGTGAGTCCTATTGTTCAGCAGCATTGCTTCCATTTTTTAATTAAAATAATTCAGCAAGCTATTTAAAACCAGAGCAAAGAACCTCTCAAACCATCATCCCCTGTCATGAATGTTCATCTGTTTCTTTACACAGATGTTGTCCAGTCTTGTTTGGAGAATATTTTAATTCCAACAAATAAATGGAACAGATAATAATGCAGGGTGATACTGAGTGATAGTTTAAAAACTAATCGTGAATACTGTGGTCAGTAGGAAAGCAGCAGCTAGGAGGAAGGTGTCTGTTGCCAGAAGAAGAAATAAACCCCACTTAAATTGTTTAGAATCAGTTATATATGGAATGAAACACGTATCCTTGTACAGGCACTCCCCGAGTTACAAACACCCGACTTAACACCCACACATACAAACAAAGCTCCATAACATATTACAATAAGCAAATCCCCAGCTGACAAATGCCAATCCATACATACAGACAAGTCATCATTCTTGGGAACTATATGCATTTTAAGTTATGAACATCTGACATATAAACCTCTGGAACACAATCCGTTTGTAAGTTGTGGACTTCCTGTACGACACTTGGGAGTTACAGTGGCTAAGGCCTAAATTACACATTACATACTAGCCATGTGTAGTGTGAGCTTCTGTGCTCCAAAGGATCCTCAGAAGGGGGTAATGTGTGGTAAACTGGTGGAGAGTACCCCTCACCTGCCACTTCTCCACTGCACACTTTAGAATACAGAAGTGATAGTGAGTGAAAAAGCAACCATAGAGTTAAAGTTACATACAGCTAGGGTCAACATGCTGTTTTTTCTTCAGAGGAGAATGCATTAGATTTCAGTCTGGAATTAAAAAAAAACTTAAACCCCAGTGCAGTCATGAATATCTTGGGTATTCTGGGACAGCTCACCATTTCAGCTTCAGTGTTCCTAATCCATAAAACAGGAGTGATACTGAAATCACATGGGATATTTCTGCTGCAAATGATTAATGAAATAATATTTTGTTCCCTAGCTATCCCTTATATGCGAGACTGTGACGAGATGTTCCAACATGGCCACACAGAGAGTGGCCTTTATGTAATACGTCCTGAGAAATCCCGCAAACTCGTGGTCTGGTGCCACATGGATGGATGCAATGGTTGGACAGTGATCCAGAGAAACAGCTATGATACTGAAATCACATGGTCAGAGACCTGGACAACCTATAAATATGGGCTTGGCAAATTGGAGAAGGACCACTGGCTGGGTAATGAGCACATCAACTTCATTACCGAACAGAAATGGTACAAAGTCAAAATCGAGCTAGTTGATGCTAAAGGCAGCCACAAATATGCAGAATATGATAGCTTTATTCTAAGAAATGAGAGTGATGGTTATAGGGTGTCATTAGGGAGCTACGAGGGTAATGCAGGAGATCCTCTCACTGACCCCCTGAACAAAAACATGCATGACAACTTAAGGTTCTCTTGTAAAGATCAAGACCATGACAGGTCAACCTTAGAAAATTGTGCAGATGTCCATGGAGGGGGCTGGTGGTATGACTCCTGCTACAATGCACTACTAAATCGCAAGGGTGGTCTTTACTGGAGCACACTGTGTGATGGGGATTGTAAGGAGTCAGTTATAATGCTGAAGCCCATCCACATGTACTGCAGCAGGGTTTAGATCATTCTCAGACTAATCTTATGAACTGATGAGAAGAGTGAATTGAAAACCAGAAGTAAAAATGCACATACCTTGATTCCATCTTTTTTGAGGGGGCAAATTAGTACATGTAATTTCTTTGCCACTTAGGGGAAAATAGATAGAAACACACACACACACACACACACACACACACACACACACACACACGGAAAAACAAAAGCACAAAAACAAAATGCTATGTTCCTGTATGACATTTTCTCTGATCACAATGTAAAGTCTTCCAGCTCACTATTAAAACAGTTTCAGCCAGCACAGACCATTTCTCTCTTTTTAAAAGCCATTCAATCCTTGTCATCATGTCATGTGCAGGACTGTGGAAAGGACTGTGTCAACTCTTTACCACAAACTTTTAAGTTTTAGAAGATTCGTAAAATAATCCTTCTCCTCCTGTGCCAACTAGTTGGGTTCCCCATAGGAACAATAAATCAGCTTCTCCGCCTCCCAGATTGTGAGCACACTAACAGTACACTGTGAGCCAGCACCCTGAACAGCAGACCACTGGATAACTCTGTATGAGGCATAGCAGAAAATCCTGTTTAGTAAGGAGGAATGCATACTTCAGTGCACCCAGCACAATAAAGACCCAGCTAAGGAATGACTGGGGGTGGGAGGGAGAGGTGGTGGCTAGAAAACAGGCAATAGAATCCCCAAGGAGACATATGAACCCACTTTCTGCTGAATCAAGACCATTGGTTCATTTAATTCAGTACTGTCTACACTGACTGGCTATCCAGGGTTTTCAGCCAGGGGTCTTTCCAGCACTATCTGGAGACAGGAAGGATTTAACTTGGGACCTTCTGCAATGCATACCAAGCATGTGTCTTACAACTGAGCAATGGCTCCTCCTACAGGATGAATTGCACCTTTTGGTTTTCAAAGAATCGGAGATTTTATTACAATGACAAATTTCCTGATGGAAAGGAAGTAAGGAGGAGCCCTGAGACTTGGAACAGGTAAACAATGGCTAGGTGGTGGGGAAGCCAGGGAGCTGTGCAGAATTTCCCTTGAAATTCTGAGGTCATAACAAGTTCTGTGAAAGCACTGCTTGCATTCACAGTCATCAGCAGCCATATCCAACAGCAACAGCCACAGCTACCATATATGAAAGCGTTTTCTCCTTTAACCTATGAGGGTTAGAAACTTGCTTTTTTCCCTTTAAGGCCACAGGTTATGTGATGGCTCCAACAGAATACAAACAGCCCTATGTACTAATCCTTCTTTATGAGATCACAACATTCTGGGTGCTGCCCTCTGCTTTTTGTGTTCTTTCAAAAATAACATGCAAAATACAGAGAATGCCAAATCTTCCAGCTCAGTGCCTTTCAGATCAGTGCCTGGCAAGTACTCCCCCTGAGTTTTAAGATGGATTTTTGAGGCATGTAGGACACAGAATCTTTGAAGAATATTTTTGCTTTAATTTTTTAAGACACAGGCATCCAGTGAACACAGGACTTTTTTAAAAAAAAAGCACCCTAAAAATAAAAACCTTTCTTCCCCAAAATTGAAACACCAATGAAATCGTGTGAAAAAGAAAACCAGGCTGCAATGTTCCAAAGAGAATACATAATTTACAAGTTTAAAATTCAATCATGCCCTCCCTGTGCCTGGGGCATGCTTAAAATATTGATAATTAAGTCCCTCCTGGAAGTGTATGGTGCATGTTTTAATCTGAACCAATATCTCGGAAAAAGATTACCGCTTGGGGCATATATCTTCTCCCCTTGTTTGCCCATGAGCTTACGAAGGGTCTTGTTCTGGGACAAGATTTTATTATAGAACTCCAATCCACCTCTGGCAAAGTCAGTGGAAATGGTAGCTGTGTTTCTATCTGCCCTATAATCTACTGCCCGGTTCACGGTGTCATATGTCAGACAATAGCCCATAAACCCAACTGCCACAATAATTATGTTGTAAAGGCCTCGCAATACCACTGGACCAGAGTACAACCCCAGGAGCTGCTTTATGGCTACCCCAGATACGTAAGTCCCAGCCAGACAGATAGGGGCAACTGCTGCACGTGCTAAGGGGCTATTACTTTGCAAGTACATGACTTCTCTTGCAATGGCAAACTTCTGAGCCTCTGGAGAAAGTGTCAAGGCTTCCTTTAAGGCCAGGCCTTCAGTGCTCTCCCAGTCCACTTCTTTGCCTTCAACCACGAGAACATGATCGACAACCCCATGCTTATCATCAACTGTGCCAGTGAAATTGGTAGGGATGCCCACAACACAGCCTTCGGGCAGCCATGGAAGTCCAGCGCTCACCGGATGGAAGCCGAAGGCCACAAAGGCTTGGTAACAATTTTCTGACTTCACTTTGACATCACTGAGGATGTGAAGGAATAAGCTCTGTAATGTTTCTGAAAGCTTGACTGGCTGCCCCTTAATCCAGGCTTGATATACTGGCTTGAATGTCTCCTCGGGCAAGATGTGAAAAGTAAGGTTAGCACCAAAGAGTCCAGTGCAGGAAACAGTCAGAAATCCAGTTCTGTGTTTTTCTATCATGGCCATTGCCTTCCAAAGGAACCGAACTGCCATAGTCAGCTTCCAACCTGTTCACAACAGAAGAAGGAAATAAAATATCTGTACACAAGAATCTCCTTTTCAGATCTTATTATTATTTTAAAGTCAGAGAATCCCATATTCAGTAGTTAGAAAACATACTATTCTGCTTATTCCATAGATTTATGCAGCTACAGCAAAATATAATAAGGAAAATATAAGGATCTTTTTGATACCTGAACATTATCATGTCCTGATTAGAAAAGAGGATAAAAGAAAGTCAAATCTTTTCTTACCCTTAAAAGCAGATTCCATTGAACTCAAGAAGACTTGCTTCTGAGCAAACATGCATATAATCAGACTGTTAGGTTGTAATCATATGCAGACCAGATATTTTCAAGGAAAATTCCTCATACTTTATTTTTCCGTGGAAAGTCTCCCATTTTTAAAACTTATACTTGGCTACTGAAAAAACATTTGCGATACAATGAAGGAAAATTAATATGGTGGTGGGTTTTTCTTTTTCTGCTGTATAAGTTAGCATGCCAAATAGGAAAATGTGTATAGTAATTTTTTTGGGGGGGGATAAAAATTTTATGCAAACAAAGGAAAAATTTGCACAGCAAGATTTTCCAGAGAACTCAGATCTCTGATGCAGACATACAAGGGCTTCAAGTATGACCTTTTTTGGTGTGTGCTTTAGACACTAGTTCTGAAGAAATATCCTCAGGCACAATCTGCTTCTCAGAACACCTGCACAATGCCTTCTCTTTAACTTCCTTTCCTAAAACCAACCTTTGACATGAAGTCTTGGGCACCACATCTCAATCCTTACTGTAACTAAGCTCAACTACATGTAACTGAAATATTCACATATCATTTCCCTGCCTTCATTTCCCTCCCCTCCCCTCTTTAGGGCATGGAAAGCAGGGCGACTGCCCCAGGCCCTGCTCTTTTAATCCTCATTAGATTAAACTGGAAGAGGGCCCAGCACAGGCTGATTTGCCCCGAGCCCCGCTAGGGCTCTCCAACAGCCCTGCTCCCCTCCCTCTGTTGCTCAATGGGCAAGGAGATCCATTTTTTTACAGCACCATGCACAAATATGGCACTAGGTAAATAATTAGCAATAATAAATAATTTTACATTAACAAAACAAACAGAAGCTTGCAAATGTAATATACATGTTTAACATGCAGTTTTGGCCATAGGTCCCAATAAATCCATTAGTTGTAAGAGCATAGCATTGGGTTGCCAATCTTACAGAAATAAATGGGGCTTAAACAAAGAAAGTAGTCGTGAGCACGTTTATATACTTCTGCCCATTCAAATTATTGTTTCAGGGTATGATTTGTGTAGGTGAAGCCCTATTTTTCCAGTCTGTACCCAAAGAAAAATAAAATCCAGCCCGCCTCCCCAGGTATATTTGTGCACGGTTGAGTACCTTCAATTTTTATTTTTATAAAGGCAGTTCAACATAATCAAGAATAATAGGTCTCAGCTACTGAGCTGAGATCAGGAAGCATATTTATTGTAAAGATTTCCAGTCTCTATTTCCCTTCTCAAAATCAGATGCAGTGGCAACTGGAAATGGTTCTTTATGTAGCAGCGTACAATACTGACAATATTTTTAGACTTCCATGGCTGAAAAGGAAAAATCAAAATAGTAGTCAGGCTGCAGTTCAGTCAGAAATGCTGGATCAAAGGACAGTATTTTGCATCAATCTCACTGTGTCTATACACCTTTACTGTCCCTATGTTCCATGCATACCATCACTCCCTGTAAGCAAAAATTGAAGTCACAATACACAAAGCAACAGCATTTTAAATATTTTATATTACTTGCCTAGAAAGCCGGTGTGATGCTCATGCAGTATAAATGTCATAGTTTTTGGAATTCTGTGTTGGTATAGCAGCAAGTGCCTGCCAACCTAAATGCTAATTTGTCAGAAAAGTAAATCTGGCAATTGGGCAACGTCAATTTATGCTAACTGTAGATAAAACAATTCGGGTTATTTTCGGGGTGGGTGGGTGATGGTTCTGTGAAGAATGCTCAAGCCCTTATTTTAACTAATTTTTCATTTATTTGTCTTAATTATACTGCTTAGAGATCATCTGTACTTTTGTATTTTAATTATGCAATGTTTTAATTATATTATAAACCGCTTTGAGATTATTTTTTAAATGAAAAACGGTATATAAATCGAATAAATAACCTTTTCGGGTCCTTTGATTCTCCCTCCCTTTACTATAAAATGACCAATAACAACACGTTTGAACGTTGGCATTCAGAAACCAAAAGCAAGCAGCTCCAATTCCCTATCTACTCCTTATTTAAAAAAACCCCAAAGTTTACAGTGGAGACGCACGCACACCAATTCCAATATGATGCAGCACGGAGGACAGACAGAGATCCTCCACTACAAAACCAGAAAAGCTTTTAGCTATGTATTTCTGCCTAAAACCCTTCTTTCACCTACCCAGATTCCACTTTGTAACACAATAGCGGCGGCAGCAGCCCGAGCTGCCGCAGTTAAAAGTCCAGAAGGGCAAAACACACGTGGGTGCCGTAGAGCAAGCAAGTGAGCTGCTGTGAAAGCCGCGCGCTGCACGGCAGCAGGAGAAAATGGCCGGTGGCGGGGGTGTCGTTCGGGGTTGTCTTGGCGACGAAGAGTCCTGCTGCTCCAACGGGGCTTCGAGCCCTGAGGCTTGTTGGGATCTTTTCAACGTCTTTTCGCTTTAGCTTTCCAAATGCTCATTTTGTGGCCCATAGCCAGACCCTAAGGAGGACAGGGTCGGGTGACGAGGAAAGACAGAAATGTATTTCACTTTTTAATTAATAAGACTCGCAGCAGCTGTTAAGAGAGATACTGTGTGTGTTCGTAAAACTCAAATTCCAATCCCCATGCCCCCAGAAAATGTGGGCTAAGCCCACATTATTATTATTATTTGTGTGGCAATCATTTGACTCAACTGGGAATTTTTTTAAAAAAAATATTTTTATGTTTGATATGCAGTTAGACCATTAAAAAAGGATGCTTGATTCATGGCCCCATCCTTCAGTTGCTGTCAAGCTGCTACAGACATATGTAGCGCTTGATGTGACTGTGCCTTAGGGCGAAGAAAAGCCAGAGGTGGCAGCTGCTGAGTTGGCCGCCTGACGGGAAAAGTGGCCTGCTCTTGCCTACCGCGAGCAGCTGTGCAGCAAACCACAAGGCATCTTGGAGGGACAGAAGAGCCATTTGTCATGGAGAGATGCTGGGAGGGATCTCCCCTAGTGGAAGCCTTCTGTGAGAAAGAGCCTCTCTGAGGAGCCCCTTTCAAATCCCCCGCATTCATTCATATTTAAAAAGAAACCGTGGAAAGAGGCTTGTTAAGGCTACTTGCTTCACACAATAACCACAAGGTTTCATCAGGATCAGGAGGTTTTTTTAAAAATATAAATGCACAATAAATGTGTATTTATTTGGCATTCACTTCTTGTGTGCAGTCTGTACATTTTCCCTTGAGGTGTGCCACTGTGTTATGTGGAATGTGGCTGTTCGAAAGTTGTAGGCAACTATTGCCTGTATGTTATTAGCGATGGCGCAATTCCCTCCTCGGCCCTGTACCATTTTCAGAACGTCTTTTGCAATATTTGCCTTTTAAAAACAAATGGTGTCTCTTCAAACTGTGTAAAGCCTACAGTGGCATGCTCTTCCGTCTCCCCTTCTCCTTTTAAGCTGAGTAGCAAGACTATCCACACACTTCCCACTCCCCCATCCTATAAACAGTTTTGTGCATCTCTTAGAATATATATTGCAAAACTTTGGAAATTGTGTGCTCTCTTTCTCATATGCTAGAGCATGTAGATATATACACATAAGTTATCGAATACAAACTTTTGGTTTAAGATGAGAGTTAAAGTCCTTGCAACTTTTGCTTGTCTCTAAAAACATGGAAATTGCAAGTTATTGTGTTCACCTTAACTATACAAGTAGTTAAAACTTTGTGCAGTGTTGTACAGGTATATTATGCCTGCTTCACAAATTAGGCTTAATCTTGGTCTTTCAGTTCAACACCCCTGCTAAATTGGCAAAGAGGCACCTTTTAACGTGGCGATTCTCTTTATTTAGCAGGGGGAGAGTAACTGGCCCTATCCACCCCCAGCACAGTACTTCCAGTGACTGTTGCTGGTGTGTGTCTTATGTGTGTTTTTTTTAGAATGTGAGCCTTTGGGAACAGGGAGCTATCTTATTTATGTATTATTTCTCTGTGTAAACCACCCTGAGCCATTTTTAGAAGGGCGGTATAGAAACTGAATAAATAATTAACAACAACAACATTGAGTCAGGGAGAAATGTGTCTAGGCTGAAATTCAACAGGCACAGAACTCCACTCACTTGTAGATGCCTCGGATGAATTTCTGCTTAATTATACAAGCATAGTTGTGCCAGTATAGTTAAGATGAAGAGTGTTTTCAACATTCTGTCATTATAAGCCGCTAACATTCTATTGCTTATAAAGTCAAAAGTATCCACCCATACATAAACAAGACACCACTCCTCCAAATTTGGTGCAAATCTATTTCAAAACGGCTGAGGCATAGCAGTTTAAATTTTTAGCTCCAAAAAAAGAGGTTTCAAAGTGTTGGCTCGGGGGTCACTCGCGCGGGGCATCCTGGAACTTCCGGGAGCCCATTGGCCCCGGATCCCAGCAGCTACCGCCAGCTCCATTATGGAGCTGGTAGCCATGTGGGTGGCCGATCCAGCAACCCAGCTACAAGTGGCTGCTCATCTGCGGGGAGAGTGGGCTAAGCCTGCTCTCCTTGCAGAACCCTGTCAGGCGCTTCACATATGTCGTGTGAAGTGCCTCAATGTGTATATTTAAATGTTTGATTTTTTTCCGCATTCCTCCCAAATTAGCCCAGATATCTGCCCAGATATTCCGGGTATCTGCCCATCTGCTCAGATATTCCGGGTAGTACCCAGATTTTAAGCATGTCACTCCGATTGATTAGACCACCTAGATTTCAGATTTCATTAAAACAACAACAACAGCGAAGCTCTAGACTTTGTAGAAGTGGAGTTATGGAACCAAACATGCAGTCACTATTCTGCTCAACCGCTGGACTTGGATTAAGGCAGGAGGCTGGCTGGGAGAGTTTCACAAGTACAGTACTCCCCTGAGAAATGTTGCAAAAAACAAAACAAAACACCCCAGCAGGGGATTTCTATAGGGCAGTTGAGAAGATAGCTTGCTTTTAATGTAAATCACTGCCTTCCTACCAGGCTGTGTATTGTAATGTTTAAAGACTCTGGCTTTACATTCTATACATGCCTACTTAGCAGTAAGCACTGTTGGTTTCAATCAGTCTGGCTCAACCCTGAACCCGTTGAGCCACGTCCGACTGAGCTCATGCTTCTGGTGCATGAAAACCTGTTATTTGGCCTTTTTGTTGCAAAAGACTAACATGGTTGCCTTTCTAGAATTTGGTGTTGTCATCTTTTGCCTACTTCTGGTTGAAGAAAAATGGAAACCCTGATAAGGAACTGTGAAGTTGAATTATTGTTCTTTATTGCCCCACAATAAACATATATTTTTATATAAATGTTATAGATATAATATTTATAAAGATATAAATATTTATATGGAGATATAAAGCTTCCAGTCAGATTTCATGTTTCACAACCTAGCCAGAGTCTGATATTAGTAGAATCTAATAACATGATCCATTCTTTGTGATAAATAAGACCAATGGAAAACCTAGTCACTACTTACTTTTTTATTAGCCTGCTAGGTGGTGCTACAGGACATGCTCTAAGCTCTCAATTTAGTGAAAAATTTCCTTGTGATATATTAGCTGGAAGCAAAACAAAGCAGGTTTGCATCTCATCTTCTACTACTCCTTCAATTCACACATTTTTTTGTTGACAGCTGCCATGATAATTAAAGCAATGGCTCTTATAAATGATGAGATAGGAAAGCTTTGGCTTTTGTATCTTTTTGGAAAGGATGAGTTTGGCATAGTTTTTCATTCTCTAACACAACTCAATTTAACTTTGGCTGCAGTCAGAATCATTTCAGGTGTGAATCTGGTATGTGGAAGAGCACCCTCCATAGTTGTTAGACACAGCATTCTCCCCAGGATTGGAATGAGGAGAAACCCTGATACTGCCTTGTTTGAGGAGAAGCTGGATTTGCACAGTGTTGATCGGCCAACTATTATGTTAATCATGAAGCAACTCCCTCTCTTTCTCAGGGTGGTTGGACTACCAAACAAGAGCACTCCTGCTAGAAGCTGGTAATACTTTGCATTGCAACATTTTGTTGTGACTCCCTACTTGTATATATAGATGCTGAGTCTGTGTCATTTCACCCATACACCTCCCTTATAAATTTGATACAGTTTTCACAGTTAAAAAAAGGTGTGTGTGGTGGTGGGGCTTCAGATGGTATTATGAAGTAAGTAACACAAGGGATCATTAAATAGTTAGCTTCTATCAAAATAAACTGGCAGTTAGCATTAATAATCTGCATCCATCTAGATCAGGGGTGCACAACTCAAATGCTGCGGTGGGCTGGAACCGCCCATGACTTGCTACGTGGGGCTAAGGTCAATTTCCAGCACATTAATTATTACATTAAAATTAATTGTTTAAACTATTAATAAAAGGGAAGGGGCAGAGGGTTGGAGTATGGGGGAAAGGTGAGGGGAAAGTGGGATGGTGTTGTCATTAGGCTTCAAGGACAAGGGACACCTGGTCTCAATCTGCCCTAAGGGAGACACCAGTGTCCAGCCAGACACAGTTATTCCTGGATATAAACTCTACCGAAGGGACAGGGAGGAGAGGATTGGGGGAGGAGTAGCACTGTATATCAAAGAAGGGATAGATTCCAATAAGCTAGAAAACCTAGCTGGACCAGAGTCCTCCACAGAATCATTATGGGTAACATTACGAGGAATGAAAGGAAATGTGTTACTAGGGACATGCTATCGCCCTCCAGATCAAAATGCTGAAAGTGACCTGGAGTTGGAGAAACAAATAAGAGAGGCGTCAAAGAGAGACGGGGCAGTAATACTGGGTGACTTCAACTACCCACACATAGACTGGGTAAATTCACATTCAGGTAATGACAGAGAGTCCAAATTTCTAGATGTGCTAGATGTCTATGCCTTAGAGCAGTTAGTCGCAGAACCAACCAGAGAGATGGCGACTTTGGATTTAATTCTGAGTGGTGCCCAGGACCTGGTGCGAGATGTCAGAGTTGCAAAACCATTGCGTAGCAGTGACCATAGTGTGATGCAATTCAGCATATATGCGAGTGGAGAATTGTCAAGAAAGTCCAACACAGATGCGTTGGACTTCAGAAGAGGAAACGTCTCAAAAATGAGGACACTGGTAAGATGGAAGTTGAAAGGGAAAATCAGGAGGGCCAAATCATTCCAGAAAGCATGGAACTTATTTAAAACCACAGTACTAGAAGCACAGTTGGAATGCATACCAAGAAGAAGGGAAGGTACCACTAAGTTCAGGAGGATGCCAACATGGCTAACAAGTAGAGTCAGGGAAGCTATAAAAGGGAAGAAGACTTCCTTCAGAAAATGGAAATCCTGCCCAAATGAAGAGAACAGGAAGGAACATGAACGCTGGCAAAAGAAATACAAGGACACAATAAGGGATGCAAAGAGAGAGTTTGAGGAGCATATAGCTAGAAGTGTTGAGGGGAATAACAAAAACTTCTTTAAATATATTAGAAGTAGAAAACCTGCCAAGTTTCAATGGTTCTGCATTGGTAGAGTTTATATCCAGGAATAACTATATTTCTATACCAGGGAGTATAGAAATTGAAATAATAATAATAATAATAATAATAATAATAATAATAATAAATATAATATAATTATAAGTAGAAAAATCAACAACAAACAGCAAGTGCCACCTTTGTAAAGAAGCAGATGAAATAGTGGACCACCTAATCAGCTGTTGTAAAAAGATCACACAGACTGACTACAAACAAAGGCATGACAAAGTAGCAGGGATGATACACTGGAACATCTGCAAAAAATACAAGCTACCTGTAGCCAAAGATTGGTGGGACCATAAAATTGAAAAAGTTGTACAAAATGAAGATGCAAAAATATTATGGGACTTCCGACTACAAACAGACAAACATCTGCCACACAATACACCAGATATAACTGTAGTCGAGAAGAAAGAAAAACAAGTTAAAATAATCGACTTAGCAATAGCAGGGGATAGCAGAATAGAAGAAAAAGAAATAGAAAAAATTACACAAAATACAAAGATCTATAAATTGAAATTGAAAGGCTGTGGCAGAAGAAGACCAAAATAATCCCAGTGGTAATTGGCGCCCTAGGTGCAATTCCAAAACAACTTGAAGAGCACCTCAACACCATAGGTGCCACAGAAATCACCATCAGCCAATTACAAAAAGCAACTTTACTGGGAACAGCCTATATTCTGCGACGATATCTATAATAACAGCAACAACATTGATAATAAAATTCAGGTCCTTGGGAAGGACTTGATGTCTGGATAAAACAAATCAGTCAATAACACCTGTCTGACTGTGTAAATAAATATATAATATAATAATAATAATAATATATTATTATTATTATTATTATTACTTAACAATATATAATAATAATATATTTATATCCAGGAATAACTATATTTCTATACCAGGCAATATAGAAATAATAATAATAATAATAATAATAATAATAATAATAATAATAATAATACACTGCAGGAATAATAGACTGGACCCAGGCAGAGCTAGTGACGCTGGATTGTAAGACCAGGAAAATCATGACCATCAATCATGCTCTGCACCCCCGCAGTGATGTCGATAGGCTCTACCTCCCTCGCAGCTCAGGTGGAAGAGGAATGCTGCAAGTCCATCAAACAGTAGAGGAGGAGAAAAGAGGCCTTGAAGAATACATCAAGGACAGTGAAGAAGATGCACTTCAAATGGTCAATAATGCGAAACTATTCAACACCAATGAAACAAAGCAGGCCTACAAGAAAGAACAAGTCAAGAACCGAGCAGAAAAATGGAAAAATAAGCCCCTGCATGGTCAATATTTGCACAATATAAGTGGAAAATCAGACATCACCATGACTTGGCAATGGCTTAAGAATGGTTACTTGAAGAAAGAAACAGAGGGTTTAATACTGGCTGCGCAAGAACGGCATAGGCGTAATTATAGGGGGGCGGGGGGGCACGTGCCCCCGGCGCCACCTTTGTGGGTCACGTGGGGGGCGCCGCCATGACCCCCGCCAATCCCAATTTTTTAAAAAAAATTTTAATAAAAATTTTTTTGGTGGCGCCCCCTCCCCCACGCGGTCCCTTCCGCGTGCACGCCCGCCCCCCCTTGCTTTGCTGGCCTCAGCCTGACCCTGGCTTGCCTTGTTGGCGGGCGGCGGGCGGGCGCCTAATTTCATGCTTGCATCAACTTCTAGAGGGCAGCAGTACTAGTCACGCAGCGCATGCGTGCGTGCGTCCTCCTCGGCTTGCCCTCTGCACGTGGCGCCAAGAGGAGAAGAGTGTTGCTGGGGCTGGCGCAGGCGGGCAGGCGGACCGGACAGCATGACGACGGAACAACAAGGATTTGGCCGGCGGGTGGAACAGACCTCGAGTCGGGGCCGTCATTACTTAAAGCGACGTGCACTCAGACTCTCAAGGTGTGTGTGTGTTTATGTTCTCTTCTCTGTCTGACCCCACGGGGTCTACAAAATGGCGTTTTTTGGACTGCAGTAAGTAACACCATGAAGAAGAAAGTTTGGTTTGTTTCCACTGTATTTAATAATGGAATGGAAAATAGCTTCCCTAGTGGTGTTTTACTGCTGCAGTGTTCTGTATCTATTAAAATACTGTTTTTCTAGTTGGTCAGCACAAAAAAAGAATTAAGATTTCTACCAGGCGCAGGGGTGGTGTGGATCCTGTAATCGAGGTCTTGGTGTCAGCGGCTCAGCACCACCGGCGGGAAGAAGGGTGAACTAACTTGATCGGAGTGCCCAAGGGCAGAGCAGAAGCTGCGGGCGGCACCTGCTGCGGCGGCTTCCGCTTGGCCTCCGTCTGGTTTCTTTTGCAGACTGCTCCCACTGCTCCCCCTTTTCTTGCCAGTGCCGGCGGCCAAGCACACCCCCCTTTCCCGCGATCCAGAGCAGAGTGTGCAAAAGGGGCAGGGGCGCACGTTCGCCATGCTGAGGGATGCAGCACAATCCTGGGGCGCGCACAGCGCAGCTGGGCATGTAGAAGCCGCACGCCTCGCCCTGTGCCCTGCTGGCCCCGCCACCGCTGGTTGTCTCTGGCCTCTTGGACTCTGAGCTGCGCTGCCTTAAAAAAAAATTTACTTTGACTGTGTTGGACCATGCCCCCAGAAAATAAAAAGCACTAAACTGCAGAAGGCACGCACCATCCCAGAAGAAGTGTTCCCCCGCCCCTTCACTCTCTCACAGCAGCATGCCTCCACTGGGCTGACTTCCACCATGCCCAGTTGCTCCTGGACCGGGCGGGGTCCAGTCTTGGGCACCGCCCAAAGTTCCCGGTTCAAGCTCCACATATTTGCCAGTTTGATACTCGTGATCCACCTATACACACCAATGGTTCTCCTCTTGCCTCTATGCCAAAAAGAAGCTTCACCAGTTTAATTTCCACCTATTGGGCTGCTGTTTACAGACAGGAGTCTGCAGATTTCGCGGTCTAGCAATGATTAACCCACAGGTAGGAAAGGATGTGACGAAAATATTCCCCATTTCATCCCAGCTTCTTTATGCAGTCTGATGCCACGCACGATTACTCGGATGCAGGCTCGGACTGGCCCATAGGTCAACAGGGCATATTCCCGGTGCGCCCTACCCACGCGGTGCCCCTGCGCCCCAACTCTCACCCTTAATTACCTATTCTGCTCAAAACCTGGCGCCCTCCCCATATACATTGTGGTGCCCTCTCAGTGCCCCCAGTCTGGCCCTGCTCGGATGTAAAGCCTAGAGATTTTGGGAGTGCAAAATAGCCAGCAGCAGGAGAGAAGCCCCCAGCTTGTAATAATATGTGAATGATTGCTGGCAGAGCTGAGAGCCTTCACATTTTGATCTGTGCTTGTACCTTAAGAAAGCAGAGGCGGACAGTGTTAATAAAGAAAGATTTAACAGAGAGTTTGTGCTCAGAATACAGTGGACAGCAAAAAGGTCAAATTTGAGCGGTGACAGTAAACAAGGGTTCTCTCTCTCTCTCTTATTTTTTAAGGAGGGAGTAGGAAAGGTGGTGATGGAGAGAAATGAAAGCAGAACTTTGCCAAGCAATTGCAAATTAACAGAAAAAAGCAACAGCTGAAAACTGTACTAAGATTAGTATCTGTTGCTGCTGCAGCAGCTCTAAAATGCCAATTACATTGCCTTGTGGTGCTAGTAAGCCTCTTTTTCTAAAAGTACAGTTTCCCCAAAGTTTTTGAGATGATATTAGGGTGACTTCTTAAATCTCTTGAATAGCTTAAAAGAAAAACACTGGAGAAATTGATTTTTTCTAATTATCAGACAAAACTAACTAACAGAGGAAACAGACAAAACTAACTTTGATGGCATCATAGACCAATTTGCATCCATGAAAGCAAGGAGGGTCCAGTTATGATTTTAGGTTATATATTTTTGGTTATTTGTTGGATTTTTGGTTATTTGTTGGATTTTTGGTTATTTATCGCATTTTTGGTTATTTATCGCATTTCTGGTTATTTATCGCATTTTGAAATTTTTGGTAATTTTTGTAATGTTTTAAATTTTTAAAATAAAAGTTTTCTGAAACATGTATGTCAGTCAGATGTATGCTGGGGGGGCGACGGGGGGGGGGGGGGGCGCAATTTCAGTGCTTGCCCCGGGAGCCGTTTTCCCTAGTTACGCCTTTGAAGAACAGGCACTAAGAACAAATGCAATAAGAGCAAAAGTCGAAAAATCCACAACAAACAGCAAGTGCCGCCTTTGTAAAGATGCAGATGAAACAGTGGACCACCTAATCAGCTGTTGTAAAAAGATCGCACAGACTGACTACAAACAAAGGCATGACAAGGTAGCAGGGATGATACACTGCAACATCTGCAAAAAATACAAGCTACCTGTAGCCAAAAATTGGTGGGACCATAAAATTGAAAAAGTGGTAGAAAATGAAGATGTAAAAATATTATGGGACTTCCGACTACAAACAGACAGACATCTGCCACACAATACACCAGATATAACTGTAGTCGAGAAGAAAGAAAAACAAGTTAAAATAATCAACATAGCAATACCAGGGGATAGCAGAATAGAAGAAAAAGAAATAGAAAAAAATAACAAAATACAAAGATCTACAAACTGAAATTGAAAGGCTGTGACAGAAAAAGACCAAAATAATCCCAGTGGTAATTGGCGCCCTGGGTGCAGTTCCAAAAGACCTTGAAGAGCACCTCAACACCATAGGGGTCACAGAAATCACCATCAGCCAATTACAAAAAGCAGCTTTACTGGGAACAGCCTAGATTCTGCGATGATATCTATAACAATTGACAATAAAATTCAACCATCCCAGGTCCTTGGGAAGGACTCGATGTCTGGATAAAACAAACCAGTCAATAACACCTGTCTGACTATGTAAACAAGAAATAATAATAATAACAACCGTGCCGTTGGTTCTCACCGTTCCACCATGTTTCCATTACACCCACTATATCTATGTTTTCATTAGTAACCAAGCACTCCAGCTCACCCATCTTCGCTCGGAGGCTTCTGGCATTGGTATATAGACACCTATACACTGAGTCCCTCACCTGGTGTTGGCATGTGCTATCCCCCTTACCATCACTTGACATATTTGGCCAGCTGTCCTGTGTTTCCTTCTGCTCAACTCCTGGCTCTACTCTGACCCCTTCTTATTTATCCAAAACATTTGTACCCTTGCACCTTAGGGAATTTTGCTGGCCAAACCAAATACCACCCAGTTCCTGTCAGTAATCCTCCAGGTGTCATTTTAAAAGCTGCTCTGTGACCTTCTTGGTTTTAAGCACCAGCAGTCTGGTTCCATTTTGGTTCAGGTGGAGCCCATCCCTTTTGTACAGGCTTCGCTTTCCCAAAAATGGATCCCAGTGCTTAATGAATCTAAACCCCTCCACCTGGCACCACCATCTCATCCACACATTGAGACCCCTAAGTTCTGCCTGTCTTGCTGTCCCTGCACATGGAACAGGTACCACTTCAGAGAATGCTACCCTGGTGGTCCTGGACTTCAGTATGTTACCTAGCAGCCTAAATTTGGCTTCCAGGGCCTCCCGACTGCATTTCCCAACATCGTTGGTGCCAACATGCACCATGACAGCTGACTCTTCCCCAGCACTGCCTAACAGACTACCTAGACACAGCGTGATGTCTGCAACCTTCGCACCAGGTGGACCTTTGTTACTGTGTGGTCTGTGTGGACATCTGCAACTTTCATTACCATGCAGTCTACACGTGGGTTGCAGACCCATCTCTCTATGCCCCCCCAGTGATCGAATCACCCACTATTAGGAGGCCTCCACTCCCTGTAGGAGTATCCTCTGTGCGAGAGGATATGGGCACATCACCTAAGGAAGGGGTCCCTGCTAAAGGAGTGTTTCCCTCTTCCTCAGTCCAATGTCCTCCTTCCCTGAGACCTTCACTCTCCGTGACCGCAGAACCTCTGTCAGCCTGGGAGTGGGATGCCTCTACCTCATCCCTGAGGGTCTCATCCACACACATCTCTGCCTCCCTGAGCTTCTCCAGGTCAGCCACCTTGACTTCAAGAAACATACATGCGAAATACTACATGCAGCATGCAGTGTGATTTTTTTTTTACATGTATGCAGTGTGATTTTAAGCATGCTTCCTTAGAAGTAAGTCCATTTTAGTTCAATGGGATATGATATCCCTACTAAATTTAAATGGACAAAAATTCCAAAGTAGGTAATCCAAAGTACAATCTGGATAAGTCACAAGATTTCAATGCAACTTAAGCATGGATTGGGCACTAGGGGGTGTAGAAGATTGTGCCATGAAAGTTATGAAATGGACACAATCCAGAGAAAATCAGACATGCTTCAGTTCTATTGAAATCTCCTTGTGACTTGCATACCTATAGGTTTATCCAGATTGCTCTCATTACCTACTTCAGCATTTTCATTCAGTTAACTTCTAGGAACTTTAGTGGGGATATTCTGATGGAAGACTTGAACATTTGTTACACAGGAACAGAGAAAACGGCCTTATAGCAGGTCAAACCATTGGTTCATCAAGTTCAGTGTTGTCCACACTATCTGGTAGTGGCTCTTCAAGATTTCAGGCAGGAGCCTTTCCCAGCCCTACATGGAGATGTCAGGGATTGAGCCTAGGACCTTCTGCATCCAAAGCAGATGCTCAATCACTGAGCTATGGCTCCATCTCCAAATTCTTCTTTCCAAATTCTCCTTTTTCAATCATTGGATCCTCCAGCTTAGAGGAATGGCCTAGCTAATCCTGGTGGTGTGGCACAATATATACCATTACCATTTCTGACAAAGCAAATACTGATAAACCCATTGGACTTGCTGTTCACTGGAGTACAGATCCTGATTTCTGGTTGTGCATAAGTGTTCAGGCAATGCACTACGGGCCTGTAGTTAAGTGGTTGAGCATCTGTGTTGCACACAGAAGGTCCTAGGTTCAGTCCCTGGCATCTCCAGGTAGGGCTGGGAAAGTCTCCTGCCTGAAATGTCAGAGAATTGCTGCTAGCCAGTGTAGAAAATACTGAATTAGATGGACCAATGGTCTGACTCAGTATAAGGCAGCTTCCTATGTTCCTGTGTACAGCTGGCTGGACATCAGCCAGTGTTAAGAGTAAAGCTGACTTGCAGATTTTTGCCTGGGCAGCACAGTGTTAGCTGCCTTTTTCTTTTTCTTCTAAGATGGCATTTTCCTCTCATTGTTATATTTTATGCAACTCAGTAGGCCTTCCTGAAATGTAGTATAGCATGAATAATAAGGCTGTTGTTCTGTGTATTATGCACAAGTATTAGAAGAAAAATAGCACTGAGCCAAAATTAGGCAGCTCTTTCCCTGCCTAATTCTCATTCCAGCAAATTTCCAAAGAATGAATTTATGTCCATAAAATCAGAAAAGTTGCTTTGGAGCAGATAAATACCTAGAATGTGTAAGTGTTAAATTTGCCACTACCGTAGATGAGCTCATCTAGTAAAGTGGTTCTGATAAAAGCTAGCAAGGAACTGAAAGAAAATCCTTTCATTTCTGCCTCCTAGGAATAAAGTGTGTGTGTGTGTGTGTGTGTGTGTGTGTCTCTGTGTGTGTGTGTGTGTGTGAGAGAGAGAGAGAGAGAGAGAGAGAGTAAGAGAGAGAGGTTGCCATCAAGGGCTTGGCTGTTACTATCTGCCTTGCCTCATCCCTCAGCAATAGGAGACTTCAAATAGAAGCTGCTGCCAGAAGGCACTGTGGGGCAGGGCAGGGGAGGGCATCATGTGGCCACACAAGAAAAGCCCTACTGGATCAAGCTAAGGACCCATCTAGACCAGCATTTTGCATCCTGTAGTGGCCAACAACCAGGTACATAGCTGAAGCTGCAAACAAAGAAAAGAGGACAACCACCCACTCCTTTTGGTATTCCCTAGAACCTGGTGTTCAGGGGTGTGCCCCCTCTGATCCTGTAGTAGGCTTGTGAAGCTTGCTGCTGTAGCTTAAATAGCCTATTCTGGTCCCTGCAGATCAGATAGAAGTGGTGGAAGGGGTCATAGCGTGTGGATGGAAGGAGCTTGAATGTCTGGGCTGCAGCAATCGAAAGTGCTGAAAACTGTGCACCAGTACTCTAAAACTAGAATCATCTGGATGTGCCATTAAACCCTCTGTAATCCTTCCAGAAAATCTGGGCTAGAAATACCTGTACCCAGCGGATTATAGAAACACACACCTTCCCATAATCAAGCCTGCTTAAGGATTATTGGCTCCGATCACTGACAACTTTGAATTCTGAGTTACTGTTCATGAGATAAAGTGAGAGATAAATATTTAAAATGAAAACAACTCCTATGCCTTTAACTTGGCTGTGATTCAATTAACTGCCCACACCACTGCAGATTATGCCTTCATCTAAGAACTTCTTTCTTTCTGGAGACCTGTTCTGAAATGAAAGATCTCTTTATAGAGCAGGGGTGGGGAAGCTTGGCCCAATTGTGGCTGGGGATGATGGGAGTTGTAGTTCAAAAACAGCTGGAGCGCCAAGCTTCCCCACCCCTGTTATAGAGTATGAGTGCTACTCTAATTGTAGCATTAGCAAATGAGAAAGCCTCTGAGTATATGCCTAGCATCAGCAAAATCAATCCAATCATTATCTTCACAGATCATTTTTATTGTATCTAATTGCGCTCACGCACACACATGCAGAAGTGCGTGTGAATTATTTAAAATATTTATAACCTACCTTCTGCCTGGAGACAGGCCCCCAGGGCAGCTGAAAATAAAAGAAAATTAATACACTAAACATTGTTTATGTATGCATGTGTTATAGACAATGGCTGACATCTAGACTAATGCAGCACTTGTGCTAGGGGCTGCTTTTGTCTATCTCCCCTTCACTCTGAAACCATGCCTGCTGAAAATATGGGAGATCAGCTAAGATTGTCCCTCTCTGCCTAGCACCATTAAAAGGGCGAAGGGGAGGGATATGGACTATTCCTCCCAATTGTCTCTGCCTGTCAAGATTATCCCAGACCTGAAGGGCCTATGCATGTTGTCTCATATTTTAAGTGCTATTTGCCCATTGATCTGGGATGTGATAAGAGAAAAGGCACTTATATCAATAACACTGGGGGAGGTAATCTATTTTATTATTATTATTCAGCTTTTTAATCAAAAAAATCACAAAAATGTTTTATTGTCCCAAAGGGACACACAATCTACACACACACACACACACACCCCACCAGCAGTTACAGTCCCTGAGGGGATGCTGTGCTGGGGGCAGTTGATCCCCCCTATTAAATATAAGATAACCTAACTTTTGGTTATTCCCCTCCCTCCAATAATCATGAACTAGCTGGGCCGGGGACAGAACATCTGTGCCTCTAGTTCGCCTACTGCTACCATTTTCTTTCCCTGCCCACCCACCACCGCCGCTTCCCCCTGCCCCCATTCACCCACCCACCCATCACCTTCTTCCCCCATTCGCCCGCCTGCCACCACCATTTCCTCCCTCCCCCCACCATCTTTCCTACCTCATCTGCAAGCCTGTTCACCGGCACTAGCTCTTTCCTCTCTCCCTGCCGGCAGCTCGTTCACGAACTATCACGAGAGCTGCCACGCATGGGATATATAGATATTGTAGTTTGTTGTGGGGGCTGGGAATCCTCTTTCAGAGATATCCAGCCCGCTGCACAGGAAGGGAATTTTAGCCATTTCAAATCTGTAATGTAGACATGCACATACAGTAATCTCTGGCCTAATCTTCTGTTTTGTGTCAGTATACCAAGGATACATACACTAGAAATTGTACAGCCCAAAGCTGATGCCTTTCTAGCCCACTTGTACAATGTCTTTGATGAAGAGCTATGTTTTAGTTTCAAAATGTATGCACTGACCCACTTAATTTCATATGCACATGATTCCATAACTGGCACCACAGTAAAAGGAACGTGTCAGAGAAAGATTAACTTCTGGGTAGCGCAATAAGAGATGGGTGTCAGAGGACTGGAACAAAGTGATTATGCCTTTTTATCTTAATAGTGGTGGGAAGCAGAAGCAGCAAATGAGATTGCAGAGCTGGTTAATACTCCTTGCATGCAAATAAGACTGAGCTTCTTTGAGACTGTTTGTCACCATGTGAGTGCTAGGGCCATACTGACAAAACGGATGCCATCTGGAGTTTAATTTGAGCCAGGACTCAGCTCCGGCACTTATTTGAATGCCAGCCTTAGCACATGTAAAACAGAACAGAATGCATGTGATTAACTTATCTAAACCATCCCCTGCTAACTGATCAAAGAGGCACCTTTTAAAAGTGTTGATTCTCTTTATTTAGCAAGGGGAGAGCAACTAGCCCTATCCAATTCCAGCACAGCATCCCTTCAGTGGCTGTTGCTGAGTGTCTATCTTATGTTGTGTTTTTTTTAGATTGTGAACACTTTGGGGACAGGGAGCCATTTCCTTCCTTCCTTCCTTCCTTCCATAAACTGCATTGGGAAATTTTGTTGAAAAGCGGTATATAAATATTCATTGTATTTGTCGTATAAATTATGCTTTGAGGTTGTACACACAACCTCTTTTCTCATAGCCGGGGAGGGATGGGGGAAGGCAGGATTGCTTTTGTCTTCCCCCAAATGATCTCAGTGGAAATCCTGCTTGCCGTACTGTGCTTGCAGATGAGCACTGCTGCAGTAAGCAGCATGGCAGCAGGGAGCCCAGCGAAGGACGCCCAGCCTCCAGAAACCCTACAAAACATCATGCTGCTTGCACATGCATTGAAGGCTTTCTAGAGGCTGGGGTGCTCCTTCCCCTGGCCTTTATGGTGTGTCAGGCTTCTGGCAGTCCAAACAGTGCTGGAGGCACTATATTCTGAGTCAGCTTTTGGGTTGCACATTAAATTACCTCAGTGAACTTAAAGGAAACAAATGATGAGCTCAAGAACAATGATTAGCAAATATCCATGACTGATTAGCACACTTCTAAACAAGAAATGTTATCTCACGGAGAACCTGCTGTATATTGACAAAACCATCCTACTGTATACTGACAAAACTGTCTTTTTATTTATTTATTTATTTATTTACTTACTTACTTACTTACTTACTATACTGCCCTTCCAAAAATAAGATAGACACCAGCAACAGTCACTGGAGATACTGTGCTGGGGGTGGATAGCAGTTACTCTCCCCTAAATAAAGGGAATCACCACATTAAAAAGTGCCTCTTTGCCACGGTAGCAGGGGTTAAATCATTAAATCAATATTTTAAAATTGAGACAAGCATCTTTCCTTAAGGTTTAATGAATCCTGTCAGGAGCAACTACTGAATTCTCTAGTATTCTAGGAAATGTTCACATTTCTTAATCAATAATTTCACCATCTATATTCCAGATTCTCAGCTTTTGCAAGAACAGCCAGAACAACTTATCTGTTGTATGATATCTAGTATATTTTATGTTTTCTTGTTTAGAAGTTTGTCTCAATGGGGATCATGTAGAAAGTGTGCTGGGTGCAGTCAGGAAGGGAAAGGGAGGGAAAGGAGAAAGAAGAAATGGAGTTGTTCCTGAAAAAACTCTTTGTCAAATCTATAAAGATTACTTTGCGAGGGAAGCTGCAATAAAACACTATCTTAAGTAGATCTTATTTATTTAATGCAACTTTGAGCTTCCAGTACCTGAAAGCCTTTTAATAAGCAGAACTAAAAATGTCCAGCTTTAGGTCAGACTGAAGTAAGAAGGTCACAAGCCTTTAATATCAAATTTAATATGAAAATATATGGTAAAGGGATATAAATCCAGGTCTACACATCTACAGGTCAAACTTTAGCATTATCAAAACAAAGGTATGAAATCTAGGTGCATACTCAAAACTTTCCCCCCTCACAGAGGAGTTTTTGTTTCCTCCCATCCCTGCCTTCACAGTGCATTGGCCAGATATGCTTATTGGCAGTTGGAATACTAATTCACTCATTAGTACCATATCACACATCCTCCTGCTTTGGTCCAGACAAGTAGATCAACTTTTTATGTTTAAAGTGCCACATGTAAGCTGATTTAATTAAATGTGAGTTGCAGAATTATTCTGTTAAATGTTGAAAAAGGTTTCCTTGGAGAGGGACTGATAGGAACGTGACAACACTGGTCTGAGCCAGTCAGCATTGTGCACAACTGGCTTTTCCTCAAACATGCAGAACCATTTTTCTCAGACTTTGATATTTGAGGGAGAATGGCTTGTTTGAAGAAAAAGCAATGAATACACTTGACATTTTTTGTATCACTTCTCTAATTTGACTCCCCCCCCTCTATTATTTAAACTGCCAGCTGTGCTGTGTTTTAGCAGTTACTTATGTACATGTTCAGCAAATCTATATATTTAATTCTCTAAGGCATACCCGTGGCTAATCCCATGTGTGGTAGCTCTTGCAAGAGTTTGGAGAGCTGCCAGATAGCCACGGGACAGGTGGGAGGGAGGAAAATGGCAGCTGCAGCTGGTGAAAAAAAGTCAGCTGGCCAGAAAGCAGGCAGGGGGAGAAGAAGCTGGCCCGCCCGCCTGCTTCCAAGCCAGACAGCCAGCCAGCCAGAAAGTGGGGTGGGATGGAGAAGAAGATGGTGCCCAGCCAGCCAGAAAGTGGCGGGTGGGCCAGCCGGCCAGAAATTTGGGGGGGGGGAGAGGGAGAAGAAGCTGGCCAGCCCGCCCGGCTGCCTGCCCGCAAGTGGGGAGGGGGAGATGAAGCTGGTGCCTGACTGGCAAGAAAGTGGTGGGTGGGCCAACTGGCCAGAAACTGCGGGGGGGGGGAGGCAAGAGGGAGACGAAGCCTGCCCACCTGAAAGCGGGGGGAAGCTGGTGCCTGGCTGGCCACAAAACAACGGGGGAGGGGGCAAGAAAAAGGTGGCGTGCAGGCCAGCAGAGGAAGGAGGTGGCGGTGAATGGGTGGGCTGGCCGGAGATGCAGATACTCTGTGCCCAGCCTAGCTAGTTCATTAATAAAATTAAAAGCAGAGAAAAGTGTTTATTTGCTTCAACCCCCCATGTCCACCCCGTTTTTCTTTTTCTCTTTTTTGTTCTTTTGTGGTGTTTTTCTTTAAAAACATTTTTTTCCTTTAAAAGGATAGCATAACATACAACCTTCCCACCTGCCTTTTCTCATTAGAGATTATATTATATTGCATATCTATCTATCTATCTATCTATCTATCTATCTATCTATCTATCTATCTATCTATCCAATGTTGTTATTGCAAATGTGGGCCCAGAAGGCAGCTTGTGAAATGAAGGGAAAGATGTATTTAAGGAGTGGGGGGAACCCCAAAAGCTTTTGAGAAAAGAGAGAGACCTGGGGCAGAGTGACAGCTGGTGCAAACACTCTTGCTAAAGTGAAATACCACCCAAGGCAGCAACATGTGCTAGATTTCTCCAGTTTGTTGAAAACAGCATGAATAGTGTTTGAGATCTGAAGTCTTTGAAACGAATGCACATGCCATTTAAGGATCTCTGACTCTTAATAGCTTTACATTTTTCTAAAGTCTCTTTGAATGATCTCATCAGGGGCATAGCAAGGTTGGAGTGGGCCCTGGGGCAAGATTTGAAAATGCCCCCTTCTCCGATTTGAGAATGCCCTCCTCCTCTCTCTCTTCGCTGCAGAAGAATGTGAAGGACTTGGTGAAAAACACAACTAAAACATTAATCAAAAAGAACATTAAGAATTACACCCACCCCAACTATGAAGCCATGCCACCCATGCAAAATTGTTTTCAAGAATCCATGGGGAGATCTGTGTTCTTGAATGCCTTTATTTATTATTTGTAAATCAGCATTATAACTCAGAAACCAATTAACAATGGACTATCTTATGCTTATGAAAATGCCCCCTTCTCAGTCTCTCCTCTCCTCTGCCCCAAATTGCCTACTGGGCCAGGCAAAGTACCAACCCCAGTGCTGCTGCAGATACCGAGGGAGAGACTGAGACATTTGTGGCCCCAGTCCAGTCCCTCCTGCTGGGGTTAGAGGACACTGTTAGCAGGGACTCGAGATGCAGAGAGAGAGAGAGCTTTCCATTTTGTCTGAATGCAGATGGAAGAGCAGGGGGAGGAGGGGCACATCCATTGGACCTGCGGTTCTGTGTTACAACAATATTATTGTTTGAAAATTGGATAGCATAACATAGTAGGCATATTTATTTTATTTATAGTTCAATTTCTATACCACCTTTATAGTTCAATTTCTATACCAAACTCAACCCAAGGCAGTTTACAAAAATTAAAATACAATAGAACTCCATAAAAATCGCATTAAAATATTGAAACCTGTTAAAGCAATAAAACCCATAAAAACACCAAGAAGCAGCAGCCACAAAAAAGTCAAAGACAAAACAGCAGGTGAGCTGAGAAACCTGGCAGCCCCTAAAGGGTAAAAGCCTGAACACATTAAAAAAGTTTTTAATGTTTTGTTTTTTTAAGCAACCACAGATGTCAAAGAGTAAACACGCACCAGGACAGTATTCCAGAACCTGGGGGCCCTGTCCTGTGTGCATGACAATCTAGCTTCCCTCAACATCAGCATATAGATCACAGCCCACTCCGACACAATAACATGATATATAATATGGGTTCATTAAAATGAAGCCATTCTGAAAATGAGTTCTTTGTAAATCCTATTATCTAACCATGCTGTTTGCTCTCAGTTTTGCTTTGTTTCATAGGGATATTATGAATAAGGCATACAATGTTGGATATCTCACCATGATAGTCATAATAATTTATTGCAGTTTGGATCTGAACATGCAAACTCCTCTTCTGTGCTAATTTGTAGTATACTGATGTAGTGCATCCTCCTAGAAATAGAATGACGTACTTAGCCTAATTTGACAGGCCTGACATATTTAACAAATTCCTCATCACAATTTCTGAGAATGACCTAAGAGTGCTGTCTTAATAACAGCATGTATGCATCCTATTTAAACAAGAAAGCTCACAGAGAAGCGCTGTTGGTGACTGCACCACAGTTATCAAATTACGCCTCCTTACCAGGTCACCAGAGTCTAAGCTTTGCATATCTTTCTAAAGCGTGATAAATAGAAGCCATTAATACATGTCTTTTAACAATGTGAACATAAGAAAATGACTTATACAGAGCCAGACATTGGTCTATCTAGATTAGTATTGGCTACACTGACTGGCAGCTGCTCTTCAGGGCTCCAGACAGGGTTTCTTTCCCAGCCCTACCTGGAGATGCCAGGGACTGAACCTTCTGCATGGAAACCAGATGCTCTTCCGCTGAGTAAGGCACCATACCAATTTATTGTACTGGGCTGTTCATAAGAGACTAGACACTAATTCAGACAATATTCCAACTGCCCCTATTCAGTATTATGTGGGGAAAGAGTGTGGTGTGCATGTTTCCCCACCACAGTATACTAGGTGCCATCATCTAATTGCACGGGAGGGACGTCCCCCCATTATGAAACAATGGTGTATCATGTGTGGGGAGACATGCTCCTCCCTGACATGATTACAAGGCTGGTTTGGAGTATTTTGTGGTTTCATTCAGGCTCCAAACAATTTCCCTTGATAACTTATTCATGGGTTACTAATATCTCTTCAGACAGTTGGTACCTGAGCACATAACAACATGGAGAAAATAAGTTTGTGTGAAGTGGCCACAACTCGGAATATTCTGGAAATACCTTGATGAAGTGGAGGAGTTTGACTAACCCCAATTATAACAGAGCCAGCGTGAGCAGCAAAAGTTGAGCCCATTAAAGAGTACCTTGAGACAGTTATTTAACTGTATTGGGAAAGTTGCATTCTTGGATAGAAAGCCTGTATGCCTGAGCTTTCTGTCTTCATAGTATAGAGGAGAGAGGGAGGAAGGCCAGTTGCAGACGTAGCATAGAACCCTGGGTCTAATGGACCAATGGGCCTGCAGTTCCATGCCCCGCTCCCTCCGCTCTCCTGTCCAGGTTTTGACACTGGGGAGAGGAGTCTCTCTGCAGTCAACGAGATTGCAAAGAGGCAGGGGAGATGGCTGTGTGGGCTATCTTCTTGACAGAAGGACAGCCCGCACAGCCAATCCGGCCGGAGTGAGGGAGGAGCTTCCTCCCTCAACTCCGGCCCTGTCAGGCCCAAACTGCGGTGCTAGAATTCAAACATAGCACTGTCACTGCAGAAATGGAGTTTGTGGTGGTGAAACTCCACTCTGACAAAAGGTTTGGTTTGGCAAGGGAAACTGTGGGTCACTCCGCCCACTGCAAACTCAATTTCCCCGAGTTCGGATGTTCAGTTTTGGAAACCAGAGGTGAAGAGACCTCCGGTTTCCTATCTTGTCTGATCTTGGCTGGAAAAAGAAGCTGCATGGCAAATGGAGTCTGCAGCAGAGAGGAGAGCAAAGAGCAGTCTGGGAGCAATAAGGGTGGAATGATAGGCCCCAGAATATCAGTTTATCAATCAGAGAAAGCCAGATCTGAGAGAGCGAGAGAGAGCCTTCCTCACTGTGTCACTGTCATTACACCTAATGCCCCTATTGGTCAGTAGGACAAAAGGTGCCAAGAATCAAAGCTCCTTGAGTTCCATCTCCAACACACCTTTTCTCCTCCGGAGGTAGCAAGCTTCTATAATCTTTCATTTAGGTGTCATATTTGAAGGACATAAGTTTAAGCAGAGAGGGAAGCCACCTCATGCTATGTCAGTGATGGAACTCTGTCTTCGTGCCACAGAGAATGTAGGACGTTTGTGTGTTAAAGGTAGGTCATTTTTAAAAACACAGTTAATTTCTGGCAAAACCATAGATAGCATGCTTTTCTCTGAGTCCTCAGCCATCTGTGTAGGGTTCTGTGCATGTTAACTAATTGATAAACATATAGAAGATCTCTAACATATCCACACCTACAGATGAATTTTTATAAATTTAATCTGAACAATGTATTCCTTTAAGAAAAGTTACAATAGAAGAAGAAAGCAGAGCAGAGTGGGTGGTTATTTCTATTCTGCAGACTGACAGAATAGCAGATTCGGAAAGAGAGAAGGTCTTTGTTCAGCTTCATATATGGCGCTATACAGGCAGCTGTCGTGTCATATTTTCTCTCTCTCAACCAGAACTTAAGGCATAAACTTATTAGAAAAGTGGTATACTTTATTTGACAACCAAGTAATCAGACTTTTTAAATCCATGAAACCAGCTTCTCTAAGGATCCTGGAGAAGTTATGCTTTGCTTGCTATATTCACTATGAGGAGATTTTTTAAATTGTGGTTTGTAGTGGCGTATCCTTTCACACACTAGAGCCGTTACATCAGATGGATGAAGTGTTATTTTCAGCCATTTGGTAGATGTGATATAAAGTGGGGGGGCGGAATGCAAACAGTGAAGCTGAAAGACCATGAAATGTAAGAGGCACCATCTGTGACTTTTCAGTTCACAGCTAGACAAGGTAAGCACAGCGACCATTTAGGGCACTTGCATTTCACAGCTTCTTGACCCCATTGTTTAATTTGTTTTGTCTGTACCTATATGCATGCATGGGTCTTCTGAAACATCATGCCTCTGATGAAGTGGGTTCTGGTCCTTGAAAGTTTATGCTAAAAGAAACCAGATAGGCTTATATTTGCTGCAAAAGATTAACACTCCTTTTCCTTGGAATTTAATTAATGTTAGAAGACCCCTTTTACCTCTCAGCTCTTTCCTGCGCCTACACAGGAGGATTGCCACTTTTTTCTTTTCTTGGCAGGATTATTCTCTCTCTCTGTCATATTTCTATACCTCCTGAAATGTGCATCCCTAAGCAGTGTACATAAGTTAAAATACAAATATAAAAACAGGATAAACTGATTAAAACAATTATAATATAAAACCAATTACAGTTAATTAAGCCTGAGAAAACAGGTGCATCTTAATGGTCTTTTAAAAAACAGCCAGAGAAGGAGAAACTCTGATTTTAACAGGGAGTGCGTTCTAGAGCCCCAGGGCAGCCACAGAGAAGGCCCAGTCCTGAGTAGCCACCAAACAAGCCGGTGGTAGCCGTAACCGGACCTCCCCAGATGATCTTAATAGGCAGGAGGGTTCATGACAAAGGAGGCACTCTCTTAAATATCCTGGACCCAAGCCATTAACGGCTTTATAGGTAATGACTAGCACATTATATATCTCTTGGAAACATAGCAGCAGCCAATGCAGTTCTTTTAAGATTGGTGTTATACAGTATGGTCTCTTCAGGTTATCCTGGAGACCAGTCTAGCTGCTGCATTCTGCACCAACTGTTGTTTCTGGACTACGTACAAAGGCAGACCCATGTAGAGTGCATTACAGTAGTCAAGCCTGGAGGTTACCAGCATATGTACCACACCACTGTTTTAAGGGCATTTTCTTCCAGAGATGGGATGTATCACCTGAAGCTGATAAAAAGTGCCCCTGCCCATTGCCTCAACCTGAGAGACCAGAGTCCAGGAACACTTCCAAGCTACATACTACTACTACTAGTAGTAAATTTATTACGGTCCTTAGACCATAGTGCTGGAGGAGTGTAACCCTATTCAAAGTTTACAAGCTTCACTACAGACATAAGTTTAATGGTGCAACTTTCCTCATCACCACATCTTCATTCTGGAAAAACAAACAAACTTGTGCTGCATGGTACAGTTTTTCTTACTATGTTTAGGGCAGTTATGGAACAGAGATCCTAACTACAGGACGAACTGTCAGGCACCACTGCTGAACCTATGGAGATCAACCCCATTGATAACCATTAAAACTCTTGGAGAGCTTTTTGTCTAACTGTGTGACCTAAATAAATAAAGTCACAGATACCAGGCATTTCAGGAAGTGGTTGCAACCAGTCTACTGTCTGTGGGATACTATTTGTTGGCTGATGATGGGATGGTCTTTTCCGCTGACTTTTGTGACATTCACCTCTGGATGCTCTGCTCCTCTCAGTAGTTGATGACCAAACCAAGAATTGTGGGGTGTGACCACTCCCTTCTACTAATTTTGCTTCCTCTTCTTTAGAGCATTAGACTAGGACTGGGGAGACCCAAGTTCAAATTCACATTCATCTATGAAGCTCACTAGATGACTTTGGGTTGGTCACTCTCTTTCAGCCTGGCCTACCTCACAGGATTACTATGAGGATAAAAATTGCTGTGAGGTGGAAAGAATTGTGTGTGCTTCCCTAAGCTCCTTGGAGGAAGGGTGGGATATTCATGTAAGAAATAATCAATCAATCAATCAATCAGTGGCTGTTGGGCATATTCAATGGGGAGAATACTATCTCACCTCCTTCCAGCTTGCCTATTCTATACGTTAGTGTGTGAATCTCTTTGGCGTTAAGCTTCTCATCCCTAGGTATGCAGTCTTGTGAGGGCTGTAGTGGGAATAAGGCTGCAGCACAGTTGCTCCTGCTGAGAGGCAAGCAGAGGAACCACTCAAAGCAGAATGGTGGGCCACTCTGTGAAACAGGATGCTGGACCAGGTAGGCCTTGGGCCTGATCTAGCAGGGCTGTTCTTATGTTCAGAACCCTATAGGTTATTCTTATTTTTCTTAGTAATATAGCCAGAGGTCAGACAGGAGGTGGCAACCTGGAGGAGAGGAGAAGGTTTCAAATAGAGCTTTCCTTGCTCATATGGTTACAAGATTTATTTCCAATTTTTGTGAATGAGCCTGGCCCTAAGGTTTTGTCCTAAGGCCTAGCCTTGACATCCCTGCTAAATGTGCAAAAGAGGCACCTTTCAAGTGGTGGTTCCCCTATACTGAGCCAGGGAATAACCACGAACCCTCTTCATGCCAGGATAGCATCTTTTCCAGTGCAGTTATTGTTGTTGCAGGGCTATTATGCTGGTCCAATTAAGGCACCAGAAACTCCCCAGAAATACATCTTTGTACTAAATGAATTTCAGCCTTAAAATTATTCCTTTGATTGCTAAAGAAAATGAAGCAAAGCAAGGCTAACTGGTAAGCTAACTGGTAACTAGTAAGGCCCAGTAGATTGTCCAACTCTCACTGTGGTGTTTATTTGAACAAAAAATTAAAGACAAATAAAAAGCAGTTATCTCAGACCATTGATGGCTTATTTTCAGGAGATGATGGCATGAGCTCCTTGGCCTGCGTTTCTCCATTACTGGGTTCCTTCAGGGCATATAAATTCTTCAGTAACCCCTGAGAAGGTGGGGAAGGGGCTGCTCCAATATTATTCTCAGGCTGCTGATGGTCTTTTCAGGCTGATGGTCTTATTCCAAGGCTGCTGATGGTGATAAGAGTTTCCTACCCTGTGCTTTTCTGTTCTTGCCTTCCCTACAGGCACAAATATAACTGCCCCGTGACAGAGAAGGAGACAGATCAAGATATCTATCATCTATCTATCTAACTGGTACACCACCCCAAACTTTCGTCAATAACATAAAACCAGTTAAAAACATATACAAAAACTTAAAAACAATTTAACAATTTAAAAATAAACCAGAGATTAAAACCCAAAAATATCAGGAAGCTGAGAAAGCTTTGGGGGGAAAGATGGGTTTTCAGGTATTTTTTGAAAATTGCCAGAGATGAGGAGGATCGTATCTCAGCAGAGAGCGCATTCCACAATCTCGGGGCAGCGACCAAGAAGGCCCGTCTCTGTGTAGCCACCAAACAAGTTGGCGGTAACTGGAGACAGATCTCCTCAGATGACCTCAATGGGCAGTGGGGCTTATAATGAAGAAGACGCTCTCTTAGATACCCAGCGCCTAAGCCGTTTAGGGCTTTGTAAGTTATAACTAGCACTTTGTATTTTGTCTGGAAACCTATTGGTAGCCAGTGTAACTCGATCAGTAAAGGAGTAATATGGTCTCTCCGAGATGACCCAGAGACCATCCTGGCTGCCGTGTTCTGAACCAACTGAAGTTTCCGGACTACGTACAAAGGCAGCCCCACATAGAGCGCATTACGAAAGTCAAGTCTGGAGGTTACCAACAGATGTACCACTGTTTTGAGGTCGTTGATCTCGAGAAATGGGTGTATCAGCCGAAGCTGGTAGAAAGCACCCTTGGCCACTGCCCATCTAAGCACTTGTTTCATGGATCAGCTAGGAATTGGCCATTTGGTTGCCCCACTCCTCCATCTCTGTGTAGGATGTTGCTTTTTGAAGTCAACGTTTTGACATTTTTTCATACTGGGTCCATTTATTAAAGTTAAAAAAAAAGTATGAACCCTTTAAGATATGAACCCATATATACAATTAAATATTGCCAGTTAGCCATCTTGAGTCCAGAGGATAAACTGGGATGTAAGTCCAAATAAATAAAACCAATAGATCAATGTATTCTCCAGACATATGGACTGGGATGAAGCCACCCTATTAGTGGTTCCAATCATTTTTACAAAACGGACCCATCAGTAGACCTCTGTCTTGATTCAGTCTCCATCTACCAGTTCATCCCTTACACAGAAGTCACCAGTCCACCAGTATCTTGCCTTTTTGGCCTCCAATATCCACGTCTAGTAGTTTGGCCACTCCCAGAAGTGAGTATTGGAGGCTCCATGACCGACATTTTGGAAATCCCTGGCCAATTAATTGTTGCTATTGATCCCCTGCTCAATCACTTCAATTGCTGCAGGGTTCACCAACCCTTCAGCTGCAGGACAAGTCAAGAGCCATTAATCATCCATACATCCATACATAGAGCTAATTCAGCACAAAGTCTTCCTTTTTCACAGATCTGTTCCTGCTGCTGCAAACTAATAATGCCAAAGGGATTGAAATAAAGAGCAGGCATTGGAGTGTAAATAAAAGAGGCCATTACAGGCAGCATATATCTCATTGTGATTAAGTGGTCCCCTGATTCCAGAGGAAGATAAGGGCCAAAAAAGAGTGGATCCCTTGATCGCAACAGGTAATGCCTATGGATGTTCCACAGCAACTAAAGCATTCCTCAAGATAAACTTGATGTGCAGATTTTAGGAGCAAAGCCATAAGTCCACCTTTATCAATGAGGGCTTTGCAATGATGACATATATTTACAGCAGTTATGAGTGATGAGCTGTAGTCTACAAATCCATCTTCAGCATTTCTTGATAAAGTAAGGCTGCTTAAGGATGCAAGAAAGAGAAGGAGAATACTTAGTGTTGTGAACTGCCCTGAGTGCCTTAGCTAAAGCACAAAGGCAAGATATGAATGCTAGTGTAGTGCAGTGGCTAAGTGAATAAGCTGAACATTAGGAGTTCCCAGGTCTGAATCTTACCTCGGCCACAAACTCACAAAGTGGCCTTAAGCAAACAACTCTGCCTCAGCTTCCCAGCTTTCATACAGGGATCATAATATCCACTTACCTTACAGCAGGGGTTCCCAACCTGTGGTACTCCAGATGTTGATGAACTACAACTCCCATCACCCCCAGCCACAATTAACTGTAGCTGGGGATGATGGGAATTGTAGTTCATCAACATCTGGAGGACCACTGGGTGGGAATCGCTGCCTTACAGGGTTGTGAGGATTACATCAAGATAATACTTGGGAAGAGTTCTGCACATTCCAAAAGAGCTATTCAAATGCTAAGCATTATGAATAAATAAATACATGTTATTAGGGATGTGCGCAAACTGGTTTGGTGCCTCCTTAGGGAAGCACCGAACCAGCTCAGGCACCCACATTCAAACTGGTTCGGCGGGGTAGGGATCAGTTCCTTTAAAAAGCAGGCAAGCAGGTTCTTACCTGCTCCTCCGCCACCCCTGCACTTTTCTGGGTGTGGTACTGGCCTTCCAAAAAGTCTCATGCAGCGGCAGTGCTGCTCCAAGCCACCTGTGTCAGCATGCACATGACTGTGCATGCCGGCACATCGGCATGCACATGACTGCCACCAAGTGCAGACTGCTGGGAGCAGTGCTGCAGCCATGTGTGGCCTTTTGGAAAGGTGCAGAGTCTGGAAAAGCAGTGTACCTGCAGAGGAGCAGGTACAGACCTGCTTACCTGCTTTTTAAAGGAACCGATCCCTGCCCCGCTTGCGGCTGCCCGAGCCATTTTGGGCACATCCCTACATATGATGGCTACTATGATAGAGCTCTTATATAATGATGTGCACGGAATCACGGAGGCGTGGTCTGGGACTGGGGGGAGTCTAGCTTTAGGGGTGTGGGGGGCAGGGGCATAGCTAGGGCAGAAGGGGCCCGTGTTCATCCCTCTCTCTGGAGGCCACCCAAAGTGAGGAAGATAATGAAGAAAATAGGGAAGGGTGGAGCTGGAGGGCCCTCAGGAGCTGGGGGCCCGTGTTCTTTGAACCCTTTCGCTCAATTATAGCTACGCCCCTGGTGGGGGGGGTAGTACTTACCTCTCCCGCCGCTCTTCCCCCTCCGGCGCTGCACTTAAAAGCAAAGTTTTGGAGGCGGAAGCGTTCCTCCCTGCCGCCCCTGGCCCCGTCATTGCCCGGCAAAAGCAGAAGTTGCCGGCACGCATGGTCCCGTTGTGGCGCCCGCACGCCCACCGCTGCCGTGTGCGGCATGAGCGCTGCACACATCACACATTGTGCAACGTGTGACGTGTGCGGCATGCGCGCGAGGCGGCGATGGCCATGCACACGCCGCAACGGGCGCATGCGTGCCGGCTTCTGCTTTTGCCGGGCAACGATGGGGCCAGGGGTGGCAGGGAGGAACGCTGCTGCCCCCAAAACTTTGCTTTTAAGTGCAGTGCCGGAGGGAGAAGAGCGGCGGGAGAGGTAAGTACAACCCCACCACCATTAAAGCTACTCCCCCCTGCCGCCGGACCAGCCAGGTTCTGAATCGGTTCAGAGGCCTCTAACATGGCCTGGTTCATGCACAGTACTACTCTTATATTAGTCAGAAAAGCTTGTCCATACAGCCAGTGCTGACTGGTGCTCTTTAAAGCCCCATTATAAGAACATAAGAATAGCCCTGCTGGATCAGGCCCAAGGCCCATCTAGTCCAGCATCCTGTTTCGCACAGTGACCCACCAGATGCCGCTGGAAGCCACAGGCAGGAATTGAGGGCATGCCCTCTCTCCTGCTGTTACTCTCCTACAACTGGTACTCAGAGGCATCCTGCCTTTGTGGCTGGAGGTGGCCTATAGCCCTCCAACTAGTAGCTGTTGATAGACCTCTCCTCCATGAAGTTATCCAAATCCCTCTTAAAGCCATCCAGGTTGTTGGCTGTTATCACATCTTGTGGCAGAGAATTCCACAAGTTGAATGCATTGTGTGAAAAAGTACTTCTGTTTGTTGGCCTAGATTTCCCGGCAATCAATTTCATGGGATGACCCCTGGTTCTAGTGTTATGTGAGAGGGAGATGAATTTCTCTCTATCCAATTTCTCCACACCATGCATGACTTTATAGACCTCTATCATGTCTCCCCACCAGGGGCATAACTATAATATGGCAAGGGGAAACAGTTGTCTGGGGGCCCACTACCTTGCCCCCCCCCAGGCAAGTCACATGACTGACTCCCCCAGACTCACCTGGGCTTCCTTCAGTTGTATTCATCCTCCCAAATTGTTGTGAGTGTTAAGACCTGGAGCTACCGGAACAGCATGTCTTTCTCTAGCACCATTAAATGACTTGCATCGTCCACAATTTACAAAACCTTAAAAAAAAAAAATTAGGATGATGTTCTATTTTGCACATAGGAGAGAGAGAGAGAGAGAGAGAGAGAGAGAGAGAGAGAGAGAGACATTTTACTATGCTTTTTGTTACCACATGAGCTGAACTTCAGTGAGGGGGGACATTTTAAAATCTTGTCTCTGGGTCCACTACAACCTTGCTAAACCCCTGCTCCCCGCAGTCGTCTTTTTTCTAAACTAAAAAGCCCCAGGTGTTGTAGCCTTGCCTCATAAGAAAGGTGCTCTAGGCCCTTGATCATCTTGGTTGCCCTCTTTTCCAGTTCTACAATGTCCTTTTTTAGATGTGGTGACCAGAATTGTACGCAGTACTCCAGGTGTGGCCACACCATAATTTTGTATAAGCAGTTTTATTTTCAGTCCCCTTCCTAATGATCCCTAGCATGGAATTGGCCTTTTTCACATTGCCGCACATTGAGTCGACACTTTCAACGAGCTGTCCACCATGACCCCAAGATCCCTTTCCTGGTCAGTCACCGACAGCTCAGATCCCATCAGCGTATACTTGAAGTTGGGGTTTTTCGTCCCAATGTGCATCACTTTACACTTGTAAGGTTGTAATAGCTCAAAGTGTGCCCACTCCATAACAAAGGTCTATGTTCCAGGTTTCCCCACTTTTCAGTGGAGGGGAATCAAAACTTCAGAGAGCCTTTGATTTTCTTTGGCTCTGCTTCAGCTCCAACCAGATAGCACTTTACTTTGGACCAAAGCAGGCCAAAGCTTAATAGATCCTCGAAACGTTGCACAGCTGTATTGCTTAGGTTACATTTGAGTAGAAGCAGAAAATCCTGCCTTTGAAAAAACTCTGCCATTTAGAACTGAAGCCTGGCAGATATCTAGCTTTGCATTCTCTTTCCCCCTCATTCCATCTCATCCACTTCGTTCCGTCTTGCATTTACCAACCTCCTACAGCTAAGTATTTAATCCTCTCCATTTATGTTGTTTGCTGCTCCAGTTGTGTTCCCAATACAGCTGGAGACGTGTGACCTCAGCTTATGCAACTGAATGCGAGTTTGGTTGGCTTAGCTAGACACATAGCTGAACGTGTGTGGAGGTCAGGACAGGTGGCACAACAGAGATCAGGCTGGCAACTCCTTCAGTTTAGGAGCTGCTCTGCTGGCACAGGAAGGCAACTGAGCCCTGCTGCCAGAGAACTCTTGGACCCTATACCAAGGCAACAGAAACGGAAGATTTTGAGCACCAGCTGTTCAACTGGAAAACAAAATTGCAGGTGATTTCCCCCTCTTTTAGAATGGGGAACCTTATATTTATTTATCTACTGCCCTTTGTCTTAAAACCCCAGGGCAGTTATCATGATAAATAAAACTTTAAAAAAAAAACACACACACCCAAAACTACCTAACATAACATAGCTAGAAGTTTAAAAAGAGCAGGGAGAGCAGCTCATTGGCCAAAAGCCCAAATAGAAAAAGGCAGTCTTCACTTTCCTCCTGAAGGCTGGGGAGAGAGCCATGCAGCTCTCATCTATGAGTGGGTCCCACAGCCTGGGGGCAATAACTGAGAAAGCCTGGTTCTGCATACTCAATAGACAGACTTTCAACAGGTGCTTCTATCACTTCCACCATGTTTGTAGCTATAATTGAATGGCGGCGGGGGTTGGGGGAAGAATCAAATTTCACTAAGTCCCTGCAGGAGGAGCACAGTGGCTTGGTGACTGCTCTGTCTTCACTGTCCCTTTCCCACCTCCCTAGCTCAAAGGCACTCTGTTGGCTCTTGATTGGAGGACTCTTCTCAGCTTCATAAAAGATGAGCCCTCTCCAGGAGGATAGGTAGTGTGTGGAGAGATGAAGAGAGTATATGGATAGATAGATATAGAAAATAACACACACACAATTATCAATCTGTCTGATGAACAATTCCCAGACCAAACCACAAAAGATAGAAACATGCTGTTTACACAGGCAGTTTGCAGATCTCACCCAGACTACCAGAAGAAGAAGAAGAAGAAGAAGAAGAAGAAGAAGAAGAAGAAGAAGAAGAAGAAAGGTGGGGGGTAACCCTGGAAAAATTCATTAAATTCCTGAAAAATGCAGAAAAAACAAAAACAATGAAACCCCACCCTTTCCCATTGGAAAGCATAGGTTTGGGCTTGAACAAACTTTGGCAGTTTTTTCGAGTACTTTTAGGCACTGAAAGTCCAGACTTTGTGTTACAGAGTCTGGAGTTTATGGCAAACTGCAAGCTGTTGTGTGTAAGTGTCTACGTGTGTGAGAGTAGTTTATAGCCATACAAGCTGTTAAAAATAATGTGCTTTTGTGTACAAATAAAGCCATTTGCTTCTGGTGTGACATCATTAGAAGCCATGTGCTTTCTAATGTCCCAGAAGCTGACAGAAGCAGGCCTACATCACTGGAAATAGTCAGAACCTAGCAGCACCAGGAAACATGCATATTAAGGTGTATATGGATAATTTGGGGTGGGGTGGGGAAAACACTTTTGAAAAAGGTAATAGGTTTTTACCCTTCCTCAGGAGTTGAGAGCAGTGAGAACCTGCCTGATCTCACCAACCTCCTAGAGCAGTATAAATCCTCTAGGATTTATCCCCCACGCTTCCGTAAATAAAAGAGTCAGAGACTTTCCCGCCAAAATTAAAACCATTTTTATTAGCCTACTTTCCAGGAGGCTTATGAGATCACCCAGCATTCTGTGTGTCTGTGTCTGTGTGTCCTCCCCCTCCCCCATCGACTTCATGCTCGGAGTATGGAAATAAGTGCAGTTGGAGCCCAACCCTTAGAAGAGGTTACAGAACACACAAAAGGAAAATGCCATATACAGGGTCAGACTTCAATGATGGTAGAAGCCTTACTAAATATCAAAGGGCCCACACAGGAGAGAATCCATAGAAATGCTGAGAATGGGGAAAGATCTTCAGTATGAGGATTAATCTACAGGACTACATTCACATGGAGCCAGTCTTGTAAATTTTAGGAAGGCATGGAGTGTGGAAGAACTTTAGGTGGAGAACAGACTTCACATGAAAGACATATAAATAATGAGAGTAGGGCTTTTCTGACCAATTGGCCTCTAATGATAGTGGATGAACTTTTCTTCCAAATGACCATGTGAGTCCCCACCTCCATGGGGATAGATCCATGCGGTAGAGCTGCCATTGCCAAGCAAGAAGTCTTTGAATGCCTGGACTCATTCATTTCATGTGATAGCTTCATGGTATGGTAATATTTCATGCTCTCTGTTTCTTCAAGTGTTGATAAGCTCAAGGAGCTCTACAAAAGATATGAGAATTTTTGTCCTTTTGCAATGACAACCTATTTGCAAATCTACATCAAGAGTTGCAGGCATACGAATATGACAAATATTTATATTCCACTGTGGATGAATAGCTGCCTATCCCTCCTATACTTTCACTGCTGCCACCAACTAGACTTTTTGTATGGCTAGGTTTACTACAACAGCCCTTATGCTTTTACAAAAAATACCAAAACAAATACTCAGCAGAGTGGAAAGGCTTATAGGCATGGGGTGGAGACAACTAAACAAGCTTCTAATCGTTATATAACAAAAATGCTTACTTGGGGGTGGGGAGTTCAATTAAAACATTAGCATTTTAGTTTCTTCATACAGCAAAACCTAGAACACAAAACAAGTACCAAAAGAACATACAGGAGAAGAGAAATGGTTGGGAAAATGCATTAACTAAGCTATCTAAACTTGTCCCTGAAAGTCCTCTTTGTTACCTTCTCTTGTCAGCAATTTCGCTTGTTCCTTCTAGTCACAGTACAGGCCTGGGGCTCAATCCAGCCTGGTTTTTCTGTAGTTTCCACTCCAGTAGTTTCCACTCGAGCCCCTGGTGGCACAGTGGTAAAACTGCCGCCCTGTAACCAGAAGGTTGCAAGTTCGATCCTGACCAGGGGCTCAACGTTGACTCAGCCTTCCATCCTTCCGAGGTTGGTAAAATGAGTACCCAGAATGTTGTGGGGGGCAATATGCTAAATCATTGTAAACCGCTTAGAGAGCTTCCGGCTATAGAGCGGTATATAAATGTAAGTGCTATTGCTATTGCTAGTTACAGCCACAGCATTGAGTGTCCCAGTGCTGGTTTTGTGATAGCAAGCATGACTTGTCCCCTTAGCTAAGCAGGGTCTGCCCTGGTTGCATTTGAATGGGAGACCACATGTGAGCACTGTAAGATATTCCCCTTATGGGGATGGAGCCACTCTGGGAAGAGCAGAAGGTTCCAAGTTCCCTCTCTGGCTTCTCCAAGATAGGGCTGAGAGAGACTCCTGCCTGCAACCTTGGAGAAGCTGCTGCCAGTCTGTGTGGACAATACTGAGCTAGATAGACCAATGGTCTGACTCAGTATATGGCAGTTTCCTATGTTCCTATGATGCCTGGACCAATATGAACTAAATCAGGAGCACTTGTAGGGACACATAGGGACACCTCAATGGTGTAGTTTGTGATGATATCATCCACACCAATTCAAGATGGCGGACGCATAAACTTTTGAGGCACAAGTGGGCTAACTTGTGAACCGCCTAACCGATTTGAACTTGCTACAGCTGTAGGGGCACATGGGGAAACCTCAATGGCATAGTTTGTGATGGTGTCATCTGCCCCAATCCAAGATGGCAGACGCATGAACATTGGAGGCACAAGAGATATAACTTGTGGACCTCGATTTGAACCAAATTTAGTCCAGTTGTAGAAAAAGTGAAAGGAAAGTAGGCAGATTAGTCCTTACTTGAACAACTTGTATATAATGTAGGCATATTTTTGAGAAATGTTTTATATTCTATGTTTTGGACGACACAGTTAAAGTGTTCCAATATTCTTATATCTGAGCTCTGTAAGATTTGTTCCAGAGTTTCTTCTGGCTTGATTGCATCCTTAACGTTTGTCATCAGATTTAAAAGCTGGTCAACTGTTTCCTGGGTTAAGCATAGAATTCTTGGAGCATAAGCAATGATTGTGATAATATGCAGCACTGATCTGAAACACATCTTTGAGCACAGGATTCTAAGATACCTGGAAAACTGATCTCCATTTTCTGTGTGCAACATAGTCAGATCCATCCACTTGAAGTCCTAGAAAATTTTGTCCTGGTAACATGGCTGGGCTGCTGAGTTCTCACTGCTATTGACTTCCGAGGAAGGGGAAGAACCTATTATATATAGGTGAATCCCATTATCTGCGGGGGCTCAGTTCTGTGGGGAACCACAGATAATGGAACTGTTGATAATGGGGCATTACAGTCAATGGGATGGGGGAGGGGTAAGTTTCCTGGAGGCTAGAAAATTGGCCCCAAAATGCAAAAAGATACAAAAAAAGTACCTTATCATGCTCTGTAGGTGTCCAGCTGTCCAGGAATGCCGCCACCCCTGTTGTGAACCAAGCCTGATTTGTATACTAGATATGATCCGGAGCTAGCATATGAAATTAGGCTGGTTTCACCGGTATCATAAAGTGACCAGTTCTTTTATATGGTTACCATGTATAGTCTGGGTGCAAAGGTAGAAAGAAGATGACCCAAAAATACTTCAAACAATTCAATGGGTTTTATTATAGAAAGTTGCTCATCAGGATAAAATTCAAACAGGTCATCCAAATCAAACATGTTTCTAATTCTTGGTGTAGTGCGATGTGCCTAGCTATCATATGTGTGTGCAATCAACAATTACAGCTGTCTAATGAATCCTAATAAAGCATTTAGAGAGAAACAGAGAGGGAGGGAGGGAGGCCTTTGGAAAGGGGTGGCAGAAATTAATAGGGAGGAGGGGAGTGGGGAGCAGGCTAGGCTGTGCGTTGAATAAGCATCTCACCAGGTCCACGAAGAAGGCTTCAAAGGACTTGTTCATTGCTGGAGCTTTGTGAGCAATGCAGGCTTCAGATGGAAAAGACTGGTGCTGGATTTCACAGACAGAGTCAGCCCTTGGTTCTGCGTCCCACGGCAAGAATCACTGAGCAGTCTCTTGTCTGCAGGTTCCATGCTTCTGCTACTACTCAGCTAGACAGCAAGCACTTGGGATATGTACATGAGCAAATATTGCTTGTTAGGCAAAGATTGCTAATTGCCATGTCCAGAGACTCCCTTCTTATAGTGGCTTCATCCTTTGATGTCCATTGAGTCTCCTGTATCAAAAAAGGTGTCCATTCCTGTTATCCTCTGGATATTGTCTTTTAATTATTGATATTAGTTCAGGATATTAGCTCAGTCCGGGCTCTGAGTTCCATCTCCTGTTAGCTGCTATTTGGGGAGGAGATTGTTCTATTGACATTTGCCCCAAACAAATCTGCATCTCTGAGCTTGCAAATGCGCATCATCTCTTGTCCCCAGATTTCTGGTGCCTGGTCCCCCAAGAGTGTTAAAAGGTGTTAGAAAAAGAAGAATCAAAGCTATAGGTGTAAATCATTTTCTTTTGTGTACAACTACTTAGGGTGGAATTCCTAAAGACAGCAATCAGGTGTAACAATACTTCTAATTCTACATAAAGAATGTCTCTCAGAGAGGGGGGGGATTATCCCCTTTGGGCAGAGCAGAGCAATCTTCCATGACTGATGTGAGCATTGCTGTAAGAGGAAATGCAAGCTCAGCTCCTAGCTTCCCAGAGACATTATCTGATAGCAAGTTACATTTTAGCATTTGGATAGAAGACCAAGCTTAGCTATTGTCTCTCTTTTGAGTACCCATTTCACAAACATTAAGAATATGATGCTGGATTGCCCCTACCTTCACAAAGCAATTAACAGAGGCGGTCATGAGACCTGGGTGTCATGCTCTGGTCAGTTCATCTGAATTCAGGCATTAATCCCCTGCTAACTTGGCAAAGAGGCACCTTTTACCGTGGTGATTCTCTTTAGCAGGAAGAGAGTAACTGGCCCTATCCACCCCCAGAACAGTACCTCCAGTGACTGTTGCTGGTGTCTATCTTGTGTTTTTTTTAGAATGTGAGCCCTTTAGGGACAGGGAGCCATCTTATTTGTTTATTATTTCTCTGTGTAAACCGCCCTGAGCCATTTTTGGAAGGGCGGTATAGAAATCGAATCAATTAATTTAATTAATAATAATAATAATAATAATAATAATAATAATAATAATAGATTCCTTAATAAAATGGATCCAGACACAGACCTGGATTCCATATAATTCTGGGTTGGTAATTCTGAGTTTAATGTTGGGGTCAGGGTGTCCCCAATATACCCAAGTCCCAAATTCCCAACTTTTCCACAAAAAGTCACAGAAAAGAAGTTTTTAGATACTAATGAACCACAAAATGGCTCCTCTTGACAAAATGGTGACCAGAAGTGACCTCTGAGGTCATTTCCAGCCACCTAGGCACCACAGATACAAAATGGTTACCGTATTTTATGGACTATAAGACCTTTTCATATCTGTAGATAATGAGGCCAGGTGTCAATTAGACATTTGCAGATACACGGAACCGCAATAACACATATGGTGAGGTCCACCTGAGTTAAATGTTTTCCTTTTTTTAAAAAAAGTGCGTTTCCACCACCCCGCACCCCAGATTATCCATATGCACCTTAATATTTGTTTCCTGGTGCGGCTAGGTTCCATATAGCTACGAATACAACAAATATTTACATATTGCTTTTCAACAAAAGTTCCCAAAGCAGTTTATACACATATAAATAAATAAAATGGTTCCCTTTCCCCAAAGTGCTCACAATCTAAACAAGAAACATAAAGATAGGCACCAGTAACAGGCACTGGAGGGATGCTTTGCTGAGGATGGATAGGACCAGTTGCTCTCCCCCTGCTAAATAAAGAGAATCACCACTTTTAAAAAGGTGCCTCTTTGTTCAGTTAGCAGGGCTAGAGGCTGCATGTCAAGGCAAGGCTCCTCACCCTTTAACTGTTTTAAGTTATCCTTAGTGACTAGGCGCCTATAACATTCCTCCTCCCCAGTAACCCGTATTTACCTGTGTTTCAGGAGGTTCTGCAGCAATGGCCTGCATGATTTCCTGCCACATTTCATAAGCTTTCTGTTTCTGGTCTTCTTCTGGGTGCTTGGCTGGTGGAAACCTCCCATCAAAACTTGTTAGTTTTTACAACAGGTAGTGGCACAAGAATTTATGCTTCTACTTCAGGAAAGACATGAGGTGGGAGGGAGGAAGAGGAGAAGTTGGGTGGGGGGCAGGGGACCATCTTCACTTTTGTCTTAGGGCCCACTCCATCCTTGCTCTGCCCTGGACTTCCACCAAGGATATTCCACAGTTGTTCTGGTGGTAAATTTTAGCTGTTTGGTTCCTCTTCCATAACCAAGTTAACATGTCTGCGGTTTTAAATGACATGACTGAGGCAAGAAGCTCCCAAGTCCAATGTTCCAGCAAGAGATTCCGTTGTACCAAACACCATCAGGCAATCTCACAGCTTGACCTTATCTTTATCTACTGCCTGGCTTGGTTGGAATGTAAACTACCCTTTCCCCTTTCCATCATGTACATATTTATACATAAAGTGCTCTTAAGTAAAGTATACGGAATGTCAGATTCCATTTGTTTCCCCAGTAATAACTTGCTGTGCTAGTTTATGCAGTTCCTAATGTCTATAATGAAATGTACTGGGGTTCAACCTGCCTCAGAGTTGTTCTCTGAACTTTGCTCCTTATCCCAGATGCTCTTAAAATTAGTGTTGTTCTCCCTGGCTTCCATCCACCACTCCCTGATCTGGTCCAGAAAACCATCCTTTCCTAGTATGAATACGATGAATATTATATACCACTTTTCAACAAAAGCAGTACACATATATAGATATAAATAAATAAATGCACCTCTGAACAAGTGTAGGACAGCTTATTAATCTTATTTATATATCATCCCAAACCTGCATCTCTGGGTAGTGTACAACACACACAATACAAATTAAAAATGATTAACACATTACAACTATAAATCCAGTTAAAAGCCTGGGTGAACAAAATTTGTATTCAGTGCCTTTTAAAAAGTGGCCAGAGATGGGTAGGCTATTATTTCAACAGGGAGCACATTCCAAAGCCCAGGGGCAGCAATGGAGAAGCCTCATCCCTGAGTAGCCACCAGATGAGCCGGTGGCATCTGTCGATGAACCTCTCCAGATTATCTTAACAGGCAATGGGGCTCATGGCGAAGAAGACATTCTCTTAAATACTCAGGGCCTAAGCTGTTTAGGGCTTTATAGGCAATAACCAGCACCTTGTATTTTGCCTGGAAACCTATTGGCAACCAGTTAACACGGGACTAATATGGTCTCTCTGATATGACTCAGAGACCAACCTGGCCACCGCATTCTGTACTAGCTGCAGTTTCTGGACTACATACAAAGGCAGCCCCACATAGAGGGCATTGTGGTAGTCCAGCTTGGAGGATACCAAAATATGTAAATTTTTAATTACTGCTTAATTTTTGTTGTTTAATAATTGGTTTTATTCTGTTTTTATTGTGTATTTTTGTAAACCACCTAGAGCCTTTAGAGTCGGGCAGTATATAAATTAAATAAATATTAATAATAATAAATTCACCATTCTGAGGTCATTCATCTCAAGAAATGGACACAGCTGGCGTATCAGCTGAAGCTGATAGAAAGCACCTCTGGCCACCATCTCAACCTGGGACACCAGGGAGAGGTTCGGATCCAGAAATATTCCCAGACTGTGAACCTGTTCCTTCTGGGTGAGCATGACCCCATCCAGAATTGGTAGATCAAAAGATTGCCTCCCAAATTCCAACCCTGCATAATAGGTATCTCCATCTTATCTGGATTCAACCTCAGTTTGTTATTCCTCATTAAACTCATCACCGCCTCCAGGCAGGTATTCACGGAGGTTATGCCTTCTCCCGCTAAGGTTGACATGGAGAAAAAGATTTGGGTGTCTGTGTACTGATAACACCCTGCACCAAATCTCCTGATGATTTCTCCCAGCAGTTTCATGTAGATGTTAAATAACATTGGAGACAATATGGAGCCCTGAGGCACTCCATATGAAAGTTCAGATATTGAAGAACAAAAGTCTCCAAGAGACGCCATCTGGAAACTGCCCAAGAAGTAGGAGCAGAGCCACTGCAAGGCATACTATGGTTGATAGTTTTGAAGGCTGCTGAGAGATCCAAAAGGACTAACTGAGTCACATTCCCTCTGTCAGTTGGAGATCATCTGTCAGGCTGACCAAGGCAGTATCCACTCCATAGACTTGGACAGAGAACTGAATGACCAAAAGGCTGAAATCAAGCCAGAACAGCTGCATATACTGGCAACTGGAAGGTCTTCTTCAAGTTTCCTTTCATTAATAGTGTGTAGAAACCTAAATTAGAAAGACTTTTTGTTATGAGCAATCATGATCTATATAGAGCTTACTAATGTAGATAGTATCAAGTATAATATGCTGTTGGAAGTGAAGGACTATGCACTGTCTCTTGTCTCAATGACAGTGGAGGACAGACTAGTGAGTCAGAGGGCTAGAGGGTCAAGACATTGGTCATCCCTTCTCTACTGCTCTGACACTGTCTCTTTGGAATGTAGATTGCTACTTTCAGGGACACTTCCTTCCTTTCTGCCTTGCCACTTCCTCTTCTGTTCTCTTCCCTTCCTTCTACCCTGCAACATGCAAGCTCCTCTCTCCTGCACCATGTGTGCAGAGATGCAGAATCCATCTGCATCCAGCTAGATAGATAGATTAGAGATTCTATCTCCTCACTTTCCTATCTAGAATGGAGTTCTCTAATAAATACTACTAATATTGATTTGAAACTATGAACTGGCTCCAAGTTACTTTACTCTCAGCATACACACATGCCTAACTAAATTCTGCTGTGTTGTGCCTCTGTGCACTCTGCTATAATGAAAGAGGGTTTCTCTTACCAGAGAGAATTCCCAACATATGCTCTGTAATCAGTCGTCTTCTTGAACTTCCTTAGGATTAAACATACACTGTTCGTATTTTCCCCAAAACATCATATAAACCTGTAACATGAGTCATAAATGTATTGTTTTTTTTTGAATTACACCTTTAGCTGGTAAATCTGTCTCAATAGAAATAAAATCTCAATCCATTGCCTTCTAATCATGGAGAACTGTTGCTCCAACTGTGTTGTCTCTGGTGATACTATCCTGATTCTTACATAGTTAGCAGGCATAGTTGTCTTAATTAGCTTACTAACAGCTGTAGATGTGATGCTCTGCTATACTGGTAACTCATGACTAAGCTTTAAAGACACTCACATTCAAGCCCTTCTCCTATTCTTTCAATTTAAATTAAAACTGTCGCAAAATATTTTATCAAAAAACTATTTCATGGTTGTTTTACAAGAAAACTGAGTAGAGAGACACCTTTTAAAGTGGTGATTCCCTTATATTTAGCAGGGGGAGAGCAACTCGCCCTGTCCAACCCCAGCACAGCATCCCTCCAGTGGTTGTTGCTGGTATATGCCTTATATTTCTTTTTAGATTCTGAAACCTTTGGGGACAGGCAACCATCTTATTTATGTATTATTTATTTTTCTGTGTAGAATAATACACTTTGGTTTGAGAACTTTGGTTGAAGAGCGGTATATAAATATCCGTCATAGTTGTAGTCGTAATCAATTTTATCATTCAAACCATTAAGAGTCATTCTATTGATTAGAAAAATCAGTTTAGTCTCATTCTATGTTAATACCTTCTGTTTATCTACTCTATGCAATTTATGTGGCACAACTTTATTAGTAATCATCACTCTAAAACCTCTAAAATGATGATGATTTTGAAAATGTTTGATTAATATTGTTTCACCTTTCCCAACTTTGAAAGTACTCCTATATTCTTTTATTCTTATTTTCAATGGGCAAATAGTTTGACCTACATACATCTTATAACATGGGCAAATTAACAAATATATTAATTTGCTGTCCAGCAACTACCATACACATTAAATTGAAAGGTTTTGTCTGAATGTAGTGGAGTATATTGATGCCTAATATTGGATACATTCTGACAATAAGGTCTGTGCTATATCAGTTCTAACTAGCTTGTTCTTTAGAGAAGGTCCCCTCCTAAAACTGATGGTTGATCTCAAACTACATCCATTTATATGTTCTACTAAATGCCAATGTTTATTTATTATTCTCTTAATTTGATTAGACAAATGAGTATATTCCATACTTCAATATTGTGTGTGTGTGTGTGTGTGTGTGTGTGTGTGTGTGTGTGCGCGCGTGCGTGCCGTTGAGTCGGTGTCAACTCCTGGCGACCACAGAGCCCTGTGGCCCTGTGGTTGTCTTTGGTAGAATACAGGAGGGGTTTACCATTTCTGTCTCCCATGCAATATGAGATGATGCTTTTCAGCATCTTCCTTTATTGCTGCTGCCCGATATACACACGTGGACAAATGTGTTGGTACCCCTCCACGAAAAAAGAAGAACCCACAATTGTCTCTGAAATAACTTGAAACTGACAAATGTAATTGGCACCCAACATTGTGCCAAAAATCAGACTTTGCTTTAGAGTTTTGATGCAACAGAATATTTCAAATAATAACACAAATGAAAATGGCATGGACAAAAATGATGGGACCCTTAACCTAATATTTTGTTGCACAACCTTTAGAGGCAATCACTGCAAACAAGCAATTCCTGTAGCTCTCAGTGAGACTTCTGCACCTGTCAACAGGTAGTTTGGTCCACTCTTCCTGAGCAAACTGCTCCAGCTGTGTCAGGCTTCTCTAGACTGCATGTTTCAGTTCTTTCCATAGATGTTCGATAGGATTCAAATCAGGGCTCATATAAGGCCACTTCAGAATAGTTCAATGTTTTGTTCTTAGCCATTCTTGGGTGCTTTTAGCTGCATGTTTTGAGTCATTATCCTGCTGGAGGATCCATGACCTGCGACTGAGACAGAGCTTGCTGTCACTGGGCAGTACATTTTGCTCCAGAATGTCTTGATAGTCTTGAGATTTCATTGTTCCCTGCAAAGACTCAAGGCACTGTGTGCAGCAAAGCAGCAAAGCAGCCCCAAAACATAACCGAGCCTCCTCCATGTTTCACAGTAGGTATGGTGTTCTTTTCTTTGAAAGCTTCATTTCTTCATCTGTGGTCATAGAGCTGATGTGACTTGCCCAAAAGCTCCAGTTTTGTCTCATCTGTCCAAATGGCATTCTCCCAGAAGCATTGTGGCTTGTCAATATGCATTTTAGCAAATTCCAGTCTGGCTTTTTGATGTTTTTCTTCTAACAGTGGAGTCCTCCTGGGTCTTCTTCCATTGAGCCCACTGTCACTCAAAAAGCGACGGATGGTGTGATCAGACACTTATGGACCCTGACCTTGGAGTTCAGCTTGTATCTCTTTGGAAGTTGTCCTTGGCTTTTTGTCTACCATTCTCACTATCCTTCTCCCCATTCTGGGGTCCATTTTCCTCTTGCAGCCACATTCAGGGAGGTTGGCTACATTCCCATGAATCTTGAACTTCTTAATAATATTTGCAACTGTTGTCACAGGAACATCAAACTGCTTGGAGATGGTCTTATAGCCTTTGCCTTTAACATGCTTGTCTATAATTTTCTTTCTGATCTACTCAGACAACTCTCTCCTTTGCTTTCTCTGGTGCACAAATGTGTCCAGGCCACTTTAGAATATCTTTGTAGAATAAGCAATACTTTATCTCTTTTCACACTTGCTTTGCTTTACTCAATGACATATCAAAGGCATGCAGGTATATATGGGACAATTGCTTTTCATTTAATCACTCTTCAGAAGGCATAAAACACCTTTTCAATGAGCTGTAAGGGTACCAAAAAATTTGTCCATGTGTGTAGGGTATTGGGTATTTGAACCGGCAACCTCTGGCTTGCTAGTCAAGTCATTTCCCCGCTGTGCCATTGGGGTGTGTATGTGTATGTGTATGTGTATATATATGTGTGTGTGTGGCAACCCAGACCCAAGCCATTCAGTGCTTTAAAGGTAATAACCAGCACTCCCAAGCTACGAATCTGTTCTTTCTGGGGAGTGTATTCAGAAGACGAAGTTCTATCCTGTCTTGCAGATTATGATCCCCAACAATGAGCATTTCTGTCTTGCTTGGATTCATCTTCAGTTTATTATCCCTCATCCAGCCCATTAATGCCTGTAGGCAGGCATTTATGGGGCTAATGCCATTTCCTGATACTGATGACAAAGAGAAATAGATTTGAATGTCATCAGCATATTGATAACACCGAACACCAAATCCCCTGATGACCTCACCCAGTGGTTTCATGTAAATGTTAAAAAGCATTGATGACAGAATGGAGCCCTGAGGGATTCCATATAGTAGCTCCCATTTAGAAGAGCAACTGCCACCAGGCACCACCATCTGAAATCTACCTGAAACATAGGAGTGGAACTACTATAAAACAGTGACTCCAATCCCCAAATCCCTCAGTCAATCCAGAAGGATACCATAGTTGATGGTATCGAAAGCCGCTAAGAGATCCAAAAGAACCAGCAGAGTCACATACCCTCTGTCAATTCCATGTTGAAGGTCATCTATCAGGCCAAGCAAGGTCATCTCAATCCCATAGTCTGCCCTAAAGCCAGTTTGAAATGGGTCTAGATAATCAGTTTCCTCCAAGCTTGGAGCTGGTCAGCCACCACCATCTCAGTCATCTTAGCCAAACATGGGGAGACTGGCCTATAATTATCCATAACCAGGAGATCCAGAGTGGGCTTCTTAAGAAGGGGTCTCACCACTGTGTCCTTCAAACAAGGTGGCATCCTGCCCTCCCTCAGTGAGGTATTAATGATATCAACTAGGCCAGCTCCAACAACCTCCCTACAAGATGAAATCAGCCATGTTGGAACAGGTGGCAGGCCTTACCACTCCAAGCTGTCCACATCCTCAGGAATGCCCCCTCTCTCTTTTATATATATATACACACACGTTGATTTTGTAGACATTTACAGTCCCATGTAGAAGTAATTGTTGGCTGCACAGCAAACAGTTGAATCAGCCATCTCAAACTAGTTGATTATGTATATGTAAGCAAGTAGAACAAAATGATCTTGCATGAAGAGTGGGTGGGTTTCTATCAATTTAATTGTGAAAGATATTATGCATTATCAGCTGAATGTTTATCTCTCATCTGAAGTAAAACCTTTTAACTTCTTCATCTCAAGAGCTAAAGTAGTCATTAGCAACAATCTCTTATCTTATTCTTCTCACCCATGACAGTATTAAATCAAGCTTTGTTCTACCTCTTTTGTTTAAGGAGTGGTTCATACATGTGTAACCCTCCTGCCTTACCCTCGGCAGCAAGCATGGCTGTGTCTTGGTGTCTGTTGGTGGCTGCAAGGTAATTATTTCCCCATTCACAAGCCTAAACTGCAAATTCTGATGGGTTTGGTTTGGAGAATAACAAAACAATTAGACAGAGGTTTAAGGCTTAGACCAATAGTCCAAGATACTGCCAAAGTCAAAATGAGAGGCAGAAATATATTCTTTTGGTTCTCTATGTCTTATTTACAATATGGGGGAACTGGATGGTCACACTCTCTCCTTCTGGGACACCCCTAGTGGACAATGTTGTCTCAGTGGATATTGCTGATCTTTCCCTGGGCTTTCTCTGTTGGGGGCTCCATGAATAAGCTGTCCTTCCCAGCAATGGTGGCTTCAGTGAGGACCTGGGAAAGGGTGCCCCCCATCAAAATGCTGACAGCTTCTCTGTGGTGCAACTTCAATAGCTCAAATGGAATGGCAGCTCCTCAGGGTAAAGATAGATTTGTATTATTAAGGGTGGTGCGAATTTCCATTTCATGGTTGTTTATTCCACTGTCAACTGCTCTCACAGTTAGGAAACACAATCCCATGTGCAGAACATGCATGTATACCATTTGTATTTGCACAGGCTATTTTGAACTTCATGCTGAATGAATGTTGGGAACAGGTGTGGCACCACTGAATGTGAACCTGTTTTCACATGTTCAGAGTAACGTCTGAATAGTCCTTGTGGGGTAGGCCTTTTTTGGGTCCTCTGATTGGAGGCCATTTTGTGTATCCTCTGATTGGAGCAAGAGGAAGAGCTGAATAAATCAAAACTGACTTCTGAAGAATGGAGTTCCTAAATGAATTGTTTACATGTGCACCACTAGTGCTCTGGGCACAGCATTGGGCTCTTTCCAATAAACAATAAACTAAACAATAAGGGTGGGTAATAGCATGTCCATAGCTTGATCTCACCCTTCCAACTGATGCCAGCTAAGATAAACTGAGCTTGTGGTATCCCGAGTACTGCTGCAAAACTGCATTGAGCTTTCTTTCACACTGCTGCACTCACATGTACTGTAATGTGAAACCTCAGTTAAATGGGGCAGAGGTTTGAATACGTGAACGTCTGAATGCGCACAACGGCAGTTTTGCAGCAAAAGCAACCTGCGGTTTGCCTTGCAAAACTCCAGTTTGAACCTTCGGTTTGTAGTGAGTTTCACTGCCACAACCTGAGGTTTTCCGGTGGCAGCATTACATCAGAATGTGGACGCTGCCATAACCATGGTTTCATGCAGTTTCTGGAACCATAATCATAGAGAGGGTGGCCCAGACCTGCCTGAGATCATGCCCTCTCCATGCCTGTGATGCTTCTTGCTGGCTGCGCCCCTGTCTCTGATCCAACAAAGCAGTTGCTCGGCCATAGGGATACTACCACGTCCCATCCCAAGCTTGTCAGCCTGTCAAATGGGAAAGTCACACAGGGGCATGCCCTCTTCCCATTCTGACCCTTGTCCCTCCCTCCTGGCAAGCAGGAGAGAAAAGGATGGGATGGCAAGACAGGCACTATGTAATTTGCTCTGCAAAAATGAAGCATTAAAGATGTATGTTCACAAGTACATGCAGTCGAGGTGGCAACATAAGCAGGGCCAACCACATTAGAGTGCTGGAGCAGCAACGAATGGCAGGGCGGCGATACCTGGGCTCTGGGAGCCACAGCCAGGAATTCTTGAATGGCTTTGCTCTATTTTTTGCACAGTGATGGTGGGGAAGGGGCCCCCAGCTCCAGCCCCTTGGGGGAACATGGGTTCCCTTTGCTTACTCATGAGAAGTAAGCCGGCTGGGCAGCAGGATCAGCATTACCTCCAGTGAAAGGAACATTTTGACATCTCTGATGATGATGGATGCTGTTCTTGAGTAGACTGCTATGGGGATACCCCTTCACAATTCAAGAGAAGATCTATCTGTAGGGACAGGGCTGCTGGGCAGAATTGCTAATAATGTGCGATGACCCATGGACTGCTCTCTCATGAGACTGTCAGGCCATGGAGACACACATGCAGGCCAGATGGCAGATGCTGCCCAACCAGGTCGCTCTACACAAGCAAGCTGCAGGGACAGGTCCCCCTGTCTTGGTGGCTGCTGCGAAGAAGCTTTCGAAGCATGTCCCTTGCCAGCCCATCCACCCATTTGAACATGCCCATCTTAATTGTTTGCCTGGAACAGCAACTCTGCTCTACTGGTGTCCCAGACAACTGGGGCTCCCCTACTCCACGATCCCCTGTGGCATCAGATCTGCATATGGCGCAACGCTTTTCTGAACCCAGGAGATTTGAATGAGAGTAAAGATCTGTCCCCGGTCCCAGGGTTTCTGCAATTTGCCCACCCAGCTATGCCTGCATACACGGAGCATCAAAATCTGCTTTGGGTGTGTGAAAGGCTTCCTTGGAGAGGAGGGATTTGCTGTGCAAAAGTTCGATCATTAGCCAGAGAGAACAGGGGCCCCATGCAAGCGGGGCAACCCCTTTTTTGGTTAGTTCAACTCATGAGCGTGCAGTCCGATGGAAGATAGAAGGCTGGTGAACCTAAAGTCTTCCCAGTAGACTGGCCCTCTCATGAGAGTGCTAATCCCCAGGCAGCAAGTCAACATGAGGACAGGAATGTGGTTTGGTCTCCATAGACTGCTTTGCTGATGTGAGCCCTCACAAGAACTTCCTTGGTCACAGCAGGCCAGACCCCAGGATCCTTTGCCCTCCCTCATATACATATCCCCTCCTAGGAAGTCATCATGTTTCCTTCCCTTTCCTGAGTATCAGAACAATAGTGCCCCCCCAGCACACACCCTCCCAATTGTGCGTGTGCAAGACTGTTCTGTTTGGGGGCTCTTATGAGGGTGGCAGAAGATGGGGGTTGCATGGTATAGCATTTAAAGGGATTTAAATGCCCTTTCCCTGCTGAGGGCGGGCAGACCATTTGAAAAAGGCACAATCCTGCTTGGCACATGAAGTTTGTGGCTGATGGCTCCCACCCTGGATACTTCCTGATGCCTTGCCCACAGTCTGGTGGCATGAGCACTCTGGAGCTTGCTGGGAGGCGGCCTCAGTGGATCAGGAAGAGGGAGGGCCTACCCTGCCCTGAATACTGAGGTTGCCAGACTGCACTTGGACGGATATCTACAAAGCAATTTGTGGCTTGAAAAACTAACCACGGGTTCGGCAGTCTTCAGTTTTATATTACATGCGAATGCAGCCACTGGCTCAATGACTTAAACCACATCTGAGATGTTTTGGAAGTGGAACTCTGTTTCTTAGGACCAAACTTTCATAAAGCAAGAGGAATAAATGAAAGCTGCCCCCTTATGTATTTCAGCAGGAAAAAATAGAATGCAGATTTCTCTCCCTCAAACGCAGAGCTTTTAATGACTCACCCAGCTATCGCACTTGCCCCTTTTAGTGCCATTTCAGCTATTCTTTCCAGTGGAAAAAGACAATTATGCGATCACAGGCTGTCACGAGAGCTTCGCAGGGGCTGAACATTAATGTGTTTCAGGTTGCATTTAACCCTGGTGCCCTCTTGAGCATGAAAATCACTCTCAAGCATATGCTAATGGACTGGCCCTCAGAGCACAGAGCACTCCAAGTTCCTGCTCATGAGTTCACAAAGCTTCACTGAAATATTAATTTGCATGTCTTTCCCAGCTAATTTGCTCCTAGAGTCAGACTAACGCATGCCTAACGATTCACGTATGGGGTGTGCATGGTGTGTTATTTTTTTAATGCCTGTACTAATCCTCTTAAGTACAAATGAATGCACACTTAACTGCATGTGGAGAATATGTATGTGTATACAGTCGGTTTTATTGTGGTACGAGGTCAAACAAACTGATAATCCCTTGGTGGCTTTGCTGTTGGCATTAGAGCTGAGCTGAATTTTTCTGGTATCCTGTGGGCTGACCCAGAAGCTGCACAGTTCCCTGGAGCCTTAAAAGCCAGCCTGCAGGGACTTCTGCACACTACTTTCTGGTGTCTAGGACTTGGATGACAAATAGATATAATGTTGAGCAGGATGTTGATAGCAGAACAGAACGCTGAGGAGATTTTTGACAATAACAAAAGGCAAAATGGAACTAGAAATGGAACTAGACAGGCTGTTTTTGGCTCAGCACTCAGAATCCAAGAATGCGAATTTGAACCTCGTCAACTTTTTGCCGAGCAGCTGTTTCTTAAGGGAATACAAGCCTGCAGATGAAATAGGTGTTTTTCAATAGCCAGTGGCAGACTGCATTTTGTAAGTGCAACTAAAAGTGTATGTATTCAGTGTCTGCATGCCATTGCTGTGATTATAGCCCTGTCACAGCTGGAGGAGTGAAAAGCAGATAGGAGGAGAGGAGGGCAAATTTCTTTGGAGAGAGAAAGACAGCAGAGAACAGAAAAGGCCTAAATGGGTCATCAGCGTATGCATAATATTCTCACAGGAGGAATTCTTTACACACACGCCATCCCCACTTGCAGTAATATTTCAGCAGGGCTTCTGTGAAAAAGCACATCAGCAATACCTGCATCGCAAGATGTACTTAAAAGAACATTTTTTTAAAATCTTATTTGAAATTTTACAGCGCGTAAATGTTTCTTCAGTGAGTATTGTGGCCAGTGAAGAATAGAACAGAAGATAAAGGAACTGAAGTTCTCTTACCTGACTCAGACAAACAAAATGGCATCCCTCCCTTTCCCCACTCTTCTGGCTCCCATTCATTATTAAAGCTTAGTTTAGGCAGAAGACAAAGCATTCCTTTACTTACTTACACATGAGAAAGAGAGATTGAAACTTAATGGACCTATGCAACTGACAATGAATTTGTTTCACAACAACTGCCTGTCACCTTTCCAACTAAAATCTATAGCTAACATAGCTTTGTGTTCACCTTGATGGTTTTTATGAGTCCCATAGAACCATGGAAGAACATGAGGAGACTTGTATGTGGCCTAATCCAGTATTCCCTGTAACAGCGATTCCCAAATACTCCTAGGAGAGGACTGGATTATGTGGTTAGAACAGTGCTTGCGAGGGAACACTCAAAACTTGTTGAGCCGGGTCTCACGATCCATGAGACCCGGTTTCTGTTGGTGAGCGGGGAGGGAGCCCTGGGCGGCTGTTTCTGTGTTCAGCTTTCAAGTTACTAAAATGCAAAGAAGTTGAGAGCCACTTTCCAGAAACAAAATCTGGAAATATACCACTGATAACCAGAGTTTGCATTTAAGGTGTAGTGCAAAATACACTAGACAGAGCACATGTTCCAGAAACTTCTGTTTTGAACACACTCGTAGCTTACATTGCCAGCTTTTTATACCCATGCTCAAAGGAGATGGGACAAGCCTCATGGCTTCTGAGAGAGGAGAGCTGGTCTTGTGGTAGCAAGCATGACTTGTCCCCTTAGCTAAGCAGGGTCCACCCTAGTTGCATATGAATGGGAGACTACATGTGAGCATTGTAAGATATTCCCCTCAGGAGATGGAACCACCCTGGGAAGAGCAGAAAGTTCCAAGTTCCCTTGCTGGCATCCTCTCTAAGGTAAGGCAGAGAGAGATTCCTGCCTGCAACCTTGGAGAAGCCGCTGCCAATCTGTGAAGACAATACTGAGCTAGATAGACCACTGGTCTGACTCAGTATATGGCAGCTTCCTATGTACATTTTCTGTTTCCAGCCTATTTGCTTATAAAACTTCCCTCATTTTCTTCAGGTACTTTCCTTTTTGCTAATGTTAAGTATTTCCCATTCCTCCAACCCCACATTCTACTTACACAAGAAACATAGCTTCACACACGGCTTGGAAATCTTTTAATGAGCAAGAAGATGGTCAGATGTGCAAGAGGGAAGAGCCCCTCCCATTTCCCCAACTCCTTTCTCATAGCAGAGGGACCTGTGGGTAGATATATGGAAGTAAGCATGAACCTTGGATGCAGTCATGGTGGGAATTCATCTCAGAAACTAGGTCATAGAATCAAAGTGGCCAAAGCCAGGAAGTTCAGAGGGAAAGGGAGGACCCTGTGAAATGGTGCCCAGTTCACACCATTGTGTTTTGTTCCTTCTCCACAATGGTGTGAGCTGGGTCTGTGGCATCAGCCTCATTTTGAATTTCCTGCTTTTTTTGTTCTGCATCCTAACACTTTTGTTTATTTGCAAAAGTCAGTTCTTTATTCTGAAGATGGCAGAAAGGAGCACGCTGCACCAGAAGCGTGTGTGCCTAGACCTTTTGGCTGGTTCCCACAGCTCAGGCATGGGAGGTGGGGAAGAGTTTGCTGAGAGCAGAAAGGACACCCCTGCTATTGAGATGTAAAACGCACACCAGATACCCTCCCTCTGCCTCAGAATTGCTTGCTCTAATTGGTGAAGGCTACAGAGGCTGTTTAGATACAGCTGCAGCATATTAATTACTCTTTTGTTTGGAGCAGGAGTTGTTTGAACTGGATAGTGAAAGAAACAGACCTAAGATGTGTAAAAGTCTGAAGAAACCCTTCCTCACTAGAGTCTGAAAGCAGATGCACATGAAAACAGATGCCACATGGAAACTGCTTTCAATTGCTCCTCATGGCTGACGTCTGTGCTTAAAGTTATTGTGTATGGAACAGCTCATTGGGAATTACACACACTTATTAGGGAGTATACCCCATTGATCACGGTGGGATTTGCTTCCAAGTAAACATACACAGGATTGCACACAGTGGGGACCCTACTCAGTCACCTTCTTCTTTGCTCTCAAGGACTTCTTAAACTTGTTATAGCAAGTCTTCCTTAGTTGTTCATTAAGTCAAGGAGCAAGGCACCCCCTAACCAAGACACAACAGGCCATATCCAGCTCTAGCTTTGCCCAACTAGTCACAAGAGATGACAAGAAGTTCTAGTATCTGTGTGCCATCAACAACCAGGGCCTTTCTCAGGCTTTACCGTGGGATTAAGAGGAGAGGTACTGCAAGTTAGGGGGCATACCAGATACTGAGAATTTGGTTTGCCCAAAACACTAATGCAAAAAGTGGAATTTTTTTTTACCCCGGACATAAATTGGGCAAAGCTCCAATGTGCAATGAAAAACCCGAATAGTGTATGGAGTGCTCCCTGATCGCTTGCAGGGACTTCGAAATAAATCTGATATATGAACTCACACTTGCCCTTCCCATGGTAAAGGGAAGTAAAATTGCCATCTGGGAGTGGTCCAGGAACTGATTGGAAAGTTACCGTTTGTTATCTTTGCTACTGTTTTACAGTGCATTATGGAGCAACTTCCTGAATATTATGTTTTCATGCTAGAAGTATCATGAAGGAAACCCCAATTTGATTTTAAAATGGCATGTGGCAGGCAGCGCATCTGCTAACAGATGCATGTGGTGTGAAAATACATAAATACTTAGTCATTTCTAGGAGACAGGTTTCTGAAAAACAGATGTAATACAAGAACTGATTTTAAGAGAGGAGGGACAAGCTCTCCTGAACTTAGGAATGTATTATTGGAAGGGAAAGCCGCAACCACTTCAGTTCAAAAAATGCAAAGCTATTTGGCTTAAAAGTGAAAGTCAAGTCATCAAGAACCGGAACTTAAGCAGCACATCTGCTTACACTATATAAAATTTGCCTGTGTTTCTCTAAAAACAACCACCTACCAATCACACTTAATTTGTAAATTGCTTTTAATTTAAATACTTTCAGGATTAGCAAAATGGCTACCTCTCTCCCATCACACCCTCCCACCCCCCGCAACAGCCTTGACATGCCCCCACAAAATACAACTCCCTAACTGGGATTAACAAGAAGGACAATGACAACAAAAACAAACTAACCCCATTCCTCCATCATCTTTGCCGGCATTCACAGTTCAAGAACTGGCTATCATCCAGCCTCTGACACAATGTCTGGAGTACCCAGAGCAGCTGGAATTCATTTTCTTCCTTTCAATCTATGCACTCTCATATGAAGTTGCAGTTTGGCATTGCTGTGTATATCGGGGAGTGTCCAGTGCAAGAGAAAACAAATCCACTGCACTTCTTTCCCGCTCAGTGCTTCTAGAGCAGGGAAAAAACCTGTGTGTGTACACACACACACACACACACACCACACACACACACTCTCTACAAAATGGAGTAATTCATGACTGTTTAGAAATGACCTAGTGTATACCTAGAAATGTCTGCAAGTAAAATCCAGCTCTTCTTTTGCATTAAGGATTTCTGCAATGGTTGCTGTTCATAAGACTCTGGTCTTGCTTTGTCCCCTACTTGTGGGGACTTTTAGAAAGTAGTCTGCACCACCACTTGCTAAGCAGTTATTTGGCAGAACATCAGAACTCCCCAAGGCTCTGCTCCCTGTCCTTGAGATGTCACATTGCAGTTCAGTGGTACAGTATTCAAAGGGAGGTGGTTGTTTAGTTCAAAGTAGGCTCAAGTTGATCGGGGGGAAAAAAAAAAGGAAATGTGGCAGTCACAAAATCACACAGTGCAGTTTGTGAGAACTAGTTGCTCTGTCACCTCGCCACTTGGTCTTTTTCTTCTTCTTCTGGCTCTTCTCTGGGACCTGTTGCCTGTTTAGAAACACAAAAGGAATATTAGTACTAAGTTTCAGGACAGAAGGGGACTGGCAGACTGAAAAGTGCTTGGTATCTTCCAGGGGGAAGAGCGGCATGGTGGAGGTGTGTTTGTCAATGCAGAGATGAGGTCGTGGTACAGTAGGAGAGTCTCTGCTTTGCATGCTGGTAGTCTTTCAATCCCTGGTATTGATATTGGTAGGGCTGTGGAAGAATCTTGCCTGAAACACTGGCAGCCATCTGCCAGTCAGTGTAGACCAGTGATTCTCAAACTTGGGTCCTCAGGTGTTATTGGACTTCAACTCCCATAATCCCCAACCAAAGGCCACTGAGGCTGGGGATTATGGGAGTTGAAGTCCAATAACACCTGAGGACCCAAGTTTGAGAATCCCTGGTGTAGACAATACTGAGCAAGACGGGCCAAGGGTCTGACCTGGTATAAGGCAGCTTCCTTTGTAAGTGGTAGGTGGTGAAACGTCTATGCCAGAGTTGCATAACTGCAGCTAGGGATATGCACAAATGGCCCATGCATGGGCTGGCAGGGTGGGGAGTGGTTCCCTTAAGGTGCCAGTAAGCTGGACCTTACCTGCTCTGCTGCCATCCCACTATTTTTCCGGGTGCGGCGCTCACCCTAGCAATGGCTGTGTGGGGCTGCGATGCTGTTCCCTGCAGCCTGTGTGTGGGGCGTTGGCACACATATGGCATCCGCACATGCGCGAGCATCATTTGCATGGTCAGCAGCACCATGGTCAGCAACTGCCATTGAACATGATGAACTGTAGCTCTTGAGGATCTCCCCAGCCTGGTTCTCCAGCTCTTTGAACCAGAGATGAACTGGGGCCCTTGCATGCACTCCACTACTGATCTATATAGCTCATGCCCCTGCAAGCTCAGCCGTTGTCACTCCATCTAGGCCCTTAGCCATTTCCTGAGACATTTGGCCCCAAACAATGCATACAGGGAGTGGAAAAAGTGCCAATGTTCTGTCTATGAGAGATAAGAAATATTCTGCTGTAAAGAATTCAGTTGGAGATAAAACAAAATGGTGCTGTAGAAGGGCTGCAACTTCAGGGTTGAAGTGTCATGCAGTTTAGGTGCCAGACCAAGAGAAGCAACATCTAATCAGCCTTTTATTCTCTAATTCCCATCCGCTAAATCCCTCCTCCTCTTTCCTTCTCTACCAGCCAGAAAAAGAATCTAATGACTAAAAAGCTTGCATGCCGTAGAAGTAAGCTATAAACAGAAAACCTACAAAAATGATGGTGCTGTATTTGACTGACTGATGCTGAGAGACAGAGCCTCTATTCTGGCAAGGCTTCTTAGACTACACAACTGATAGGCAAGTGTGGGGCTCTGTCCTGGGTGAAAGGTCAGTGTGGCATGAAATAAATAAATACAATCATAAAAATAACAAAACCCATCACTTCTGCCGGATGGAGGGATATAGCTATGGGGTTCTAGCTAATCAAGTGTGGAAAGCAATGCACTGAGATCCAGTTGGGATGAATGGCTAAGTCAGAGGAAAGGATAGCCGCTTGTAGAGCAGATGTTGCAGGGAAGAGGGAGGTATGAGCCACAGCTCAGGCTGCTAGGTCATGCTGCAACCCCAGGGCAGAACAATGAGCCGCTTCTCACGAGCGAGAAGGGCTAGAGGGCGGACAGTGGGGAAGGCTGGTCTTCCCCACAGATGGGCAGTTCTTCCTCCTTGGGTGGATGGATTGCCTGCCCAGACAAGCACTGGATCCTGCCAGTAGCTTCAAGGGTTGGGGTACCGGGATGCGCCGCCCCGCATTTCCCCACCCCCAGAACTCCGATAATGCACTGTGCGAGCACATGGTACATTATTGGGATCCGCCCGCCCCCCCCCCCCCGTCTGCCAGCTGCAGGGAAATGAGAGAAACGTTTTTAAGGGTGGCTAATTAGGTGGGTTTGCCACTGTGGTGCTGCCAGGATCTGTCCAATCCATGCGGTTCACATGTGTGTACAAAACCGGGCTGGGCTCCCTTAGCCTGGTGTTGCATGCCCATGTGAATAGCCTCCATGTATTTAAAAAAGGAAAATTGCCCCTTTAGCACTCCTCCTGCTAGCGGCTGTGTAACCTTTGCTAGCCAAAATCTTACTGGAAAATTGCGTGACATGCAACAAGTGATCATCAGAGGCATGTATTTTAGCATTTACCCCCGTTTTGCTAATGTTGGCAAAATATACCTTTAAAAGTCCCAACGAAAGTGTTCCTGCTTGGGAAATACTAACACCCTGCCCCCATGTTGCCAACCAGCCTTTTATCAGTCAGTGGTAGTAGGGGGGAGCTCCTGGAGCTAGGAATATGAATTCCTGTGATAACACCATTCATTATATTTTCCCTGTTATTCTTTCTTCTGTGTGAGTCACTTTTTCTGTTGAAAAGAGGTGTATAAATAATAGGGTCCCACGACCATGCCATCTGCTCTTCTGCTCATCTTGCCATTTCCCCAGTCTTCCCAGATACTATACAATACTCCAAACAATTCCAGTTCCAGATAAAAGTGAACAGATTAAGGGGTTTCATTAAACTAGTCCTTGAGGCGCTTGACATGATTAGTGTGAAGTGCCTTGAGGTAGTTTCCAGGGAGAGTGGGCTTAGCCCACTGTCCCCGCAGACAATCGCCCACGGAGCCCTGGGTGGCCACATGACTACCGGCCCCGACATGGAGCCAGTGGGGCTGCAAGGATCGGGGGCCACTCACCCCCCGGAAGTCCCAGGATGCCCCGCGTAAGCGTGTGGGGCAATCTGGGGGGGTCCCCCCCGAAGAAACTAAGGTGATTCCACCTATTATTTTCCTAAACATAAGGATTAGAGGGCACCTAGCGGAAAGTTGGTTTCCTTGGACAGGGTCAGACAGCTCCACCCGTTCACCACCACACTGTGTGCACTCCTATAACTGATGCAGGATTCAGAGAGCTGGGATGCACAGTTTCAATGACAAGGTCTCCTTGCTGCCAGGTTTACTGATGGGAAAATAATTTCAAAACATGGAATGGTTCCACCTTGCATCTGTACTCCCAAGTGACTTTTCCTCCCACCCACTCCCTCTTTCTGCTGCCAGATGAGATGATCTAAGAAGAGTGGGTAGTGCCACCTGGTTTTCTGAGAAACAGGCAGTCGGATCAGTAAAGATCAAATTGCTAGGAAGGAAGCACCATTTATTCCAAGTCTCCACTGCTAGAAGAAATGGCTGTCCATAGTGACATAGTGCTTCTGCATGTGGATGTCCCCTTAGCTGGATCAAGGCAATTCTCTGTTTATAGAGTTCGATGCAAGGAGACCACCACATGTACCGTGGAAGGAGAGTACCATGTGCTGCTTCTAGTCCCTTTCCTACTCTTGCACTTCCATAGAAGCAGGGGAATGAAATATGCCAAAGGTACTAGGAAAAGGACAGCTGAATGGGAATGTGTTTTGATATTTATAAAATTATGCCTGCTGTGGAGAAAGTGGATAGAGAAACATTTTCCTCCCTCTGCCACAGTGCTAGAACTTAGGATCATTCAATGAGAGTAGAAAATTAGACCCATTCTGACAATACATCCCTGAACACACATCATTAGAAAGGGACACACTGAGAGTGTGGATGTTCCGACACCCTCCTGGTATGTCCCATCATGTGGCCGGTGGTGGTGCTGTGCCTCCAAATGGCCCCTACACTTGCAGTCCTGATACTTGTTTAACAAGTGTTTGGTGTGTGTGTACAGAGGCCATTTGGATGAACATCCCCCACCATGCAATAAAGGGAGATGATGGGAGGACATCAGGATGCCCACAGAGGACATTGTGATGGGTGTGCTCTAAGAACATCCCTTCCAAATCGCTGCCTTGGGATTTTCTTAATGAACGGCAGGGTATAAATTTAACAATAAATAATAAAATAAAATAAATAAATGTGCTGGCCTGAATTGCTGGGACTGGCCCAATGCAATTCTTACAAAATCCGTAATGAATGGAATTGCCTGTGGGTAATGGCAAACCATGGGTTTCAACACTGTGCAAGTGACATCAAGAAGTATAGTAAAAATTATGCCCCCAACACCTCCCACCAAGGGACACAGAAGAAAAAGTGAGCACAAACACATTTTCCAGGTTGAGTTATTCATTAGGTGAATGTGTAACAACTCAGCAAAAATGAAAAATGGAGTCAGTAGCAAACTCCAAATATTCAGGGGGAAGATTTAGAGCCAGTGCTGTGGTTAGAGTGCTGGACTAGAGCCCAGAAGGCCCATGCTAAAATCCTCACTCAGTGATTAAAATCAGTGGGTCACCTTTGGCTAGTTACAGAAGTCATTATCATGACTAGCTCCACCCAGGTTAGCACAGCCCGACCTGGGCAGAGCTGGTCGTGAGAAATGCCAGGATGAGTCCGGCGCTCCTCAGTCGGGTAGCCCAGGTTTTAAATCTGGCTAAAAGTGAAAGAGGAGGCTGCATGTACGCCCTCCTCCATCACCACCTGGTTGTGTGGAAGCTTTGGCTGCCAGAAGTCCAAGCTTCCATAGAACCAAGGGAAAGGAGCACCAGGCAGTGGGGGAAAACCCCAATGCACCACACTCCTCACAGGGTGCATTGTGGGATGCAGGAGGACCCAGCCTGCTCTTCCCCCTCACCACTCCTGGACAGCTCACGCACTGGTCATATGGGTGTGTGGTGCTTTGGAGCCAGGGATGGTTTCGATCATGTGGGAGAAGGCAGGCAAGCTCCCAGTCCCAGCTTGTGGGCTGACCCTACTAGCTCTCAGCCTAGCCTACCTCAAAAAGTTGCTGGGGGGTTAAATGAGGGTGGGGGAACTGTGAAAATTACCCTGAGTTCCTTAGGGGAAGGGAGGCATAGAAATAAAATGAATGAATTGCTTCATTCAAGTCACCACAGCAACTTGTCAAGTGAATTGCTTTCTCCACTTGGTGGGTAGGGAAAGTAGTCAAACATTTCTTTCAAATGGAGAAAGACAGCCAGTGCCTCTGGACTTTTGCCAAAAGAGCAAAACCAGACACTGTAATACAAATAAAAAGAGTAAGAAGAGTCTAAACCGCCCTTCCAAAATGGCTCAGCTACTGAATGGGAAGGTTGGTAAGAGGCAGTGGTTTAAGCCTAGCTTTCAGGCTTTTCTTTACACATTCTTATCAGACTAATCCCTTCCTTAATTTTGCTTGCCTTTCAACTATGATGATGTCTTTCAAACTAGTTGATTGAATATGGGTCATATTATAATGAGCTATTTTCACATATGGGGCAAAATAATCCTACATGCTTAGGAGCACGTGGAAAATGAAAGTGTTAACTGTGATGGAAGGACTCTCCCACAGGCACGTATACAGAGCACTCTTGGTAAACTGCATCGCCTGGTCCAGTGGTGGCCACACTGAGGCGCTTCAGCTGCTGTTGGACTATAACTCCTATCATCCCCTGCTGCAATAATCTGCAGCTGGAAATGATGGGCGCTGTAGTCCAACAACAGCGAGAGAGCTTCAGCTTGGCCACCCCTGACTTTGGAGGCAGTAGGAGAACTGACTCTTTCCTCTAGGCTGACTAAGCACCCACAACTAGTCTTCACATCTTGGGTTGAGTAGCAGAGCTTCCAGGCTGGACTAGCACCTTGCACCTCTCAAATAAAACAATTACTGCTCTAGGCTAGTGGCTTTCAAATTATGTTCTGGGAAAATTGAGAAGCTTATCAGCGGTTCCTAGACAGGGTTGGTATCAGCACAAGGTTTTCTTGGGCAGTTGCCAAAGGCCCAGAACTCTGGAGACCACACTCTTGCTGACAGCCCAAGATCCCTGGAAAGGACTGAATCCAACCAGCAACTGGTGGCTGCTGGCTAAGTGGGTTCCCCTCCCCTTCTTCTGGCAGCCAGTGAGAGTTTTATCTTCTCAGGCAGTGTTCTCACAACTTGTGCAATTGTGGTTAAAGGGTTAACTACGATTGTTGAGCCAGGCGCATTCCCGTGGAGAATGATGTGAGAACCTGCACTTTAGTGCCAATTGTAGTCTTGCCTCCCCCCGCCCCCGGTTAACCAGGATTAATCTATGCTCGGTAACCACATCATTACTGATTGTAGTTTAATCCTCGTTAACTGCAGCAGTGAGTCTGCAGCTGGTGCTCAAGCATGGTTTCTCACATCATGTTCTGTGATGGGAGTGCGCCCAGCTCACTGATTATAACCAACCCTTTAATGATGCTTGTGCATGGCAGAAGCAAACAGCAGCAGCATTCCAGCCAATGGCTTTTACCCCCACAGTGTCCTGTGTTGTGCCACATTGTTGTTGCTGCTAACCCAATGAGAATGAAAGACATCTGCCTTTGCTCCCAAGGTAGTGGAGGTGGTCTCACCAAGTCAGAAGAGGAGCCTCCAGTGCTTTTTTTTTTAAAACATGGATTGATATTTTGTTCTGGTTTGTCTAACTTTAATTATCTATAATAAAAAAATAAAATCATTAGAACACACCTTGCTGAGGGTCCCCTCAAGCCTAACCTGGCCCTGTTCCTGGATAAGAATATCTGTAAAAGCAGACATGCTTCCCTTGTAAAAATAACCTTACTCACAACCAGAGGTGTACCTAGGTAAATTTGGTGCCTGGACCTAAAGGCCTTTGGGGGCCCCCCTCCTCTGCAAATTAAGCATTATCACGCTCAGCTGGGCGACCACACCACCCGGGACAGACTAAGATGTTTTTGGGGCCCCTAGGGGCTGTGGAGGCCCTGGACTTCGGCCCCAAAGTCCAGGGGTAAGAGCGCCTCTGCTCACAACTACCTATCTTCCCTTGCAGTGTGCAGCCACATCAGAGCGTTGGGCATGTTCATGAGTACACTGTATGACTAAAGGTGACAAGCAAGGCTTAACAGGGCGGTGTGGTGCCCAGTGAAAACCGAGCCTGGCAGAAGCACAAAGTGGACTGCTCTAGATACATCTGCATCCTTTGCTTACAAAAAGACATGAAGATGATAATTTGTATACTGATATGTACAGGTAAACAGACAATGACATCAACATATGGTGTTATGTATGGGTACTTAGTGAGATACAAGCAAGAGCTTGCTTGTGATTCATCAACCCTTTGCAAGTCACACTGGAGTACTTGGCTGATCCAAGAATATAATGGCTCACCTGATTACTCGAACGAGATCGTGGAAGGCTTTGTCAACATTCAGTGGAGGGTCCTTGGCACTGGTTTCTATATATGGAATCTGCAAAACAAAGGCCCAGTAATGTTTAAATATTATATTATAGGGAGAATGACTTATGCTAAGATTCAAGAGAAAGGAAAGGAAACATTTGAGTGTGCTGTAGGAATGTCATTATAACCAAATATGGTGGTGGTGGTTTGTGTGAAGTTTACATTTTATTCCTTCAACAGGCTTAGAGTCAGGTAGATATTTGGAAGTTCAGAACAATGAGTGAGTTTTTCAGAGACATCAATAAGGGATACTTAATAAGCAAAAATACTGGCAACATGTTCAGGGGTTTCTTCTGGTAATTTGCATTCACTCTCAAAATGGAAGAAGATGGCTTTTATAAAGGATCTCTCTCGGGATCGATCTACACAGCAACTTTCATGTTTGCCTATCATGGCTTCTCTTTTGGAAACTGTCATTTGGTGATAGAGATGTGCACAAAACAATTTTTTTTTATTCATTTTGAATTCGAATTGAATTCTGAAAATTCATTTTGAATTTGAATCGATTCGACCTTGTTTTGGTGCCTTTTTAACCAACAGGGGCCTGAATGGTTTAAAAAAGGTGCCAAATGGATCTCAAATTGAATATGAATCAAATTTTGAAAATTTATTTTGAATTCAAATTGAACTGCCCTTTTAAGGATGATCTGATTTGAATTCAAATCACTGATTAAAGTTGAATCTATTCGGATCGAATGCACATCCCTATTTGGTGACAGCAGTGACAGAGGTCTATAACTCCCTCCCCTTCACAGAACTACAGTTCCCAGGGTTTCCTGACAAGAGGAAATCATGTGCAGCATAATGCTATGTCTATTTACTCAGAATTCTCACTGTATTCAAAAGGCATTTACTCCCATCTTAACATACATAGGTTGATATTGTCATGGATATTAAGGCTAAAATAACCCCTTCTTTCCTTCAATCATTTAATTCAACGCTGGCCTAGAAAATGATAAACCTTTTTACCTGTAACCTTTCCCCCTGAAACTTTAGGTTTGTGTTTTTCAGGATGGTTTTAAGATATAGTTGGTTAATTCAGTTTGCTCCCTGCTCCTCAAACATAGGGACAAAGGGACATAGGAAGCTGCCATATACTGTCAGACCATTGGTCTAGCTAGCTCGCTATTGTCTTCACAGACTGGCAGAGGCTTCTCCAAGGTTGTAGGCAGGAATATCTCAGCCCTAGCTTGGAGAAGCCAGGGAGGGAACTTGAAACCTTTTGCTCTTCCCAGAGTGCAGTGCTCACACTTCTAGTCTCCCATTCATAACCAGGGAAGGCCCTGCTTAGCTAAGGGGACAAGTCATACTTGCTACCACTAGACCAGCTGTCCTCCTTACATAGAATAAGTGAAGGAATTAAGATCTACAGGAAAGGGGTTAATTATATTTTATTTAGAGTAGCAATAGAACAATGGAACATGTCGATGTGACAATTAGTTTTCTATGAGAAGAGGATTGGTTGACTTAAAAAAAGGAATTTCTGCTTGCTTATGAGAAATTTTAGGATTAAAAAAAGGGGCAGATTCAGAAAGATGTCTTAGATACCTCAGTCTGGCTTTGAGATGGTTTGCGAGTATAGCTGTGGTAAGGTCTTGAATTAAGACGAAGCTCCTTGTAATTCTGTAATCAGTTCTGTTTGGATGTCTTATGCTTTGTTGGTGCTTTAAAGTGTACTAGAAGCTATACAATAGCTACCTAATGGCGCAGCGGGAAATGACTTGACTAGCAAGCCAGAGGTTACCGGTTCAGTTCCCGCTGGAATGTTTCTCAGACTATGGAAAACACCTATATCAGGCAGCAGTGATATAGGGAGATGCTGAAAGGCATCATCTCATACTGCGTGGGAGGAGGCAATGATAAAACCCTCCTGTATTCTACCAAAGCCAACCACAGGGCTCTGTGGTCGCCAGGAGTTGTCACTGACTCGATGGCACACTTTACCTTTAGAAGCTATACAAGTAAACTAATATTTTTGTAGAAACTTTGTTCTTGAGTTCTTACATCTTTAATTGTCATTATTATATCTTAATGTGCAAACATAATTCACAAAGTGGTGCTGTATTGCTAAATCAGAGCTTTGCAGACCCTGCAGTTTCCCACTGTAGTTTAAGACTAATTTAAATTCTGGAGTGTGAGAGGTGACCTAACTAGAGGCAATGTGAAACAGTACCCAAAGTCTGTAGTATAGATACAACCTTAAAAGGGATCTGGAATATAGCAGCTATCACCACAATGGAGGATATCAATTGAATACCTTCATTTCAAACATATAGAATTGATAATGCTTCCAAATGAATGATGCTATAGACTAAAACGCTAGCAGAGACATATATTTGGATGCCTTGGTGCATAAGCACATACACGTGCATAAAATAGTCAACCTATTCTTACGCCCATCTACACAATCTGACGGCTGCATGGAAAACTACTTTTTTGTCCTGAACTTACTGTCAAGCCATTTAATTGGATGATGGTCAGTTCCACTAGTTTCTCTATTCCTTCTACACTTTTATGTACTTCTATCATCTCTACTCCAAGCTTAAAAGTCCCACATTCTTAGCTATTAAGATAAAGTAACTTAGACAAAAAGAGGTTACCTTCCCTTGATCATTTTAAGATGCCCCTTGATGTACCTTGTCCAGCTCCATTATATCTTTTTTTGAGATGAGATAACTGGGGATGTGCAAACAAGTTTGAAACCAAATTGGTCTGAAGTTGAACCCATTTGGTTCGAAGGCTCGGGGTTGAGCCAAACTGGACCAGCCGATTCTATGCACACCCCTAGAGATAAATACAATGACATAGTGAGGCTATTCACATGAGCAGCCCAACTCAGGCTAGGTCAGCCCAGCCTCGGTTGGTTTGCTTCTGTGGAATGCCGGGATCGCTCCTGATCCCAGCGCTTTGGTCCCCACTAGCCTGACTTTTAAACCTGGCGTTTAGCCAAGGTTAAATGAACCTGTTTAACCTCGGCAGGCAACTGTGAGCACGGGCTAAAAGGCTTCCCCCTGGCCTGCTGCCATTTCTGGCACAGAGCCGGGAGGAAAGAGTGGCCACGCCATGCACAACAGCTGTTCCAGTGAGAGCAGCCAGCCACCATGCTCATGGTGCAGGGCATTCTGGGATGTGGGAAGGCGAAGTCCTCCCGCTCCCAATTTTCGCTGCACTACTGCTCGTGTGGGTGGGTGGGCAGAGACACAACTACAAATCCAATTAGTAATACATTCTTGCAGTACGATATCAACCTCTGGTTCTAACCCAGTACTGCCTACTCTGGGTGGCATCAGTCAACCAGCTCTGCTACAAACAAGAGCCAAAACAGGAAAGCGAAAGAAAATAGAAACAACTGAAGGACATACATTGTGCTTTGCTGCCATTTCCTTTCCTTGCTCCTGGGTTATTTTTCGTAGATGCATTAGATCAACTTTGTTGGCCACCAAAATCATTGGAAAAGATTCTCTGAAAGGAAACAGTAATAGGTGATGAACATCAATACAAAATTTTCCATTGTATGAACTGTGATGCTGTTTCTGTTATCTGAGTAAGAAACACACACTACTGGATCTCAGACCATTAAAAAAAAATAGATAGTAGCACTTGAACAAACATGTTTATACATGAGAGATTTTTTCTTTTTTTATGATGAGTCAAGATGCAGACGAGGTATTTGGTATTTACAATTGCAGACCACAATTTTACCATTTTGGTATTTACAATTGCAGACCACCTTGGGTAGCTGGGAAGAAAGATGGTATATGGATGCAATAAATATAAGTTTGTAGTGTTATGTAGCGGGATTTCTCTCTGTGGTGTTATCAAGTGATAAAGTTGCATGTGTGAAGCAGCCAGCTGTAGAAGGCTTTGGTTTAGGTGCCCCTCTTGCTGCCAACCTCCGTCCATTCGACTGGGAAGGATACCAGATTCATTAGAATGGGAAAGTCCAAGTCAAAACTGCTGTCAGGGAGAGCATGTTGGCTTCCCCTGTGCTTTCCTTTAAGTGATTTTAACTTCCAGTTGGTATACTGTACAAAGCTAGGAGATCTTTCACCTTTTAGGATGAAACAATTATGTCTTTGCTTCTTGCATTGAGAAACAGTGCTGGCACAGCTAGTTCAGATCCACATCTTTTAAAATACAGATGCAACTAGAACTTGATCATCTTTGAAGCCATTTTGGAGCTGCAGTGGGGAAGGTTTTACTATAGGAGATCTTTCTTACTGTGGTAGCACTTTACTGAATTGCACAGGATCTCATATTTACTTAAGAAACTCTATGCTGTTCCTTCAGTATCCTCAAAAGGGCATGTATATTGAGGATTTGATGATATGCAAAGTTATTTAAATATAATCAGAGAGCCAAAATCATTACAGTATACTAAAAAGAATCTGTGGACATTCCTATCAAACAAACAAACAAACATATCCAGAGGTCAGTACAGGATTTAAAATGAGTTACCACCTTGCTAAAGATCCATAAGGAAACTCTCTCAATACAGGACCATAAAAATACTTGTCCCCCACCCTGCAACAGAATTCATTTGAGTTGAGAATACTTCTCATTCTGATACACCTACCTGTCTTTGACTCGGAGGATGAGTTGATGGAATCTGTCCACATGCTCAAAGCTGGCTTTATCTGTGACCGAATAAACTATCAGGAACCCATCTCCTGTCCTCATGTACTGCTCTCTCATTGCGCTGAATTCTTCCTGGCCTGCTGTGTCCAGGACTAGTGATGGCAAGGAAAAAGGAAGACAAAGAGATTCTTAATTATTCTGCCTGATGTCACTGTAATACAGCACCAACCCTCCTATCCTGAGCATAAGTAAATGAGCTTAGGATGGCTGTCCAATACTCGTTTTATCTTGTATTCCCATTCAATCAGTTCTAGTTACCAACAGATGCATGCACAAGAACTGTTCATTGCAAATGCTCAGCAATGACTCCTCCTCAGTTTACTGTGGGAGTCCACAGAGAAAAGCCCTCCACCTGGGAATCATGTAGGCATGCATTAATGATTTGGCACATGCTGAAGAAATACTGTTACTTTAATTCTAAAGTATGTATGACACAAGAACGCACAATGAGGCCAATCCCACCTTCCTCTGGGTGGGGAACCAGCAGCAGACTGGAACTTTTACATTCTTACCAAAGGCTCAGATACATTTATGGAAGATATCGGCTTACCATCAGCAATGAGCCATGATCGCTTAATGGAACCTCAACGTTCAGAGTCAGTATACCTCTGAATGAGGTGCTCGAGACAGTCAATAGGAGAGGGCTGTTTCCTTCATGCTCTGCTTCTGTGCTTCCCACTGGAGTTCTCAGAGGCATTGAGTGGCCAGGGTTGGAAACGGTTACAATACTGAGCATGCTTTGCAGGAATTTCTTGAGAACATCCCTCCCTCCAAAAGGAAGGCATTTGTTTACTAAAGTTCTTCACCACCAGATTGAGAAGGTGCAACCTCAAGGCCACTCCTAAAACAACTGTTCTAAAGCCATTAAGAAAAGTTCGGGGGAAAAGGTTTGTATTTTTATTACTTTTCTTCGTATCATACTTTTGTTTTACTAGCTGAGCTTATGAGCAGATTTAAAATTTCAAGGAAGGCATGTGGTACAATATTCTCATGAGACACTGCAATTTCTGAACACATGTAGGGAACTGCTTGTGTGCACCCAATGTAAAGATCACTGTGGATGTGGAAAGCTAACACATCTAGCAGGAGGAGTCAAACCTTGCTGTGTCCCTGATACGTAATCCTGTTCAATATTTCACATGAACAGGATTTTTCATATAGAGGTACATTCAAAGGAATGTTCCAACACCTGCATTCTCAGATGTATTGTCCTATTGTCTACAGGAAGCCCCAAAGCAGGGTTTTAAGGCAATAGACTTCTCTCACTGTTGCCCCAGTAACTGGTATTGGCTCTGAACATGAAAAACATGACTGTTCACTTTAGGAAGGAACCACAGCTCAATGGTAGAGGATATGCCTTGCCTGCAAAAAGTCCCCAAATTCATTCTCTGGAATCTTCAGGTAGAGCTCAGAAGGGATGCTTGTCTGAAAGAGAGCTATTGCCAGTTGCTGTGGACAATACAGACCTAGATGGATTAATATAAGGCTAATGATGTTCACCAAGTAACAATTCAATCACACATAAGCAGTAAAGAATAAATGGAAGAATAAATGTAGCAGCCAGGACAGTTATGCCCATAATATTCAGAACTACACAGTCCCTTCATTACATTTCATCATCCCTAAGATATCTTTAAGGTGCCACAAAATGTTGTGGTGTTTGCTGCTGTAGGCCAACACGACTACCCACTGGAAGACATTCCTTAATAATTGTACACGGAATACACCACACAGCATACAGCACCATTATGACTTTTTGTTTGCTAATATTTGACCCATTTCTTTGCCCTCCTCCCAAACCATGCGCAGCATGGGTTGCAGTGATATGTAATAACGGAACTCTTCTGGTTAGGAATATAGGAACACAGGACACTGCCTTCTACCAAGTCAGACCATTGGTCCATCTAACTCAGTATTTACATAGACTGGCAGCAGTTTCTCTGAGATTGCAGGCAGGAGTCTCTCTCAGCCCTATCTTGGAGAAGCCAGGGAGGGAACTTGGAACCTTCTGCATGCAAGCATTCAGGTGGTCTTCCCAGAGTGGCTCCATCCCCAAGGGGGATTACTTAAAGTGCTCAAACATGACCCTACTTAGCAAAGGAGATAAACACTCCTATTTTCAAAAGCTCCGATTAGCAGAAAATTTTGTGTCCCTCCAATGTTCTCATGAACACAATATAATGTTGTAGTCTTTCTTTGGTGACAGGTAAAGCTGGATTCAGGCCCCAGCACTAGATCTGCCTTAAGAATTTGAGAAGGTGTGTGCATTATATATTCTGGTATTAGAACAAGGAGCTCTCTCTGTAGTGCTGCATCACTGATGTAGTTTTGATTTTACCTTTGGCCTAGTCTGCAATCTGTCCTTCTGATCCTGTTTTGGTCATGCGATAGCATTCCACAGGATACACAAACATTCTAGAGGATTTAAAATACACGATAGCATGGAAGAGATCACACCTGAATCCTTTCCCCCTCCTTTTAAAAACAGACAAGAAAAGAATTTGAGCTGTGTGAACGTGATAGGCGCTATTTAATAAAACAGCATTTATTACAATACTAAGCATTATTTTCCAACTTGGAAAATAATTTAGTTCCTGGTGCAGAGGTGGCCTTAGCCTGAGGCAAGGCAGTAGATTTGTAGTGCCTTGAAGGATGGCAGGGCTGGAACCATATAGCTTTGGCCCATATGACACTGGGAAGTTCTGCAAAACAAGAGCTATTCAAGAGCACAGTCATACATTTTAAAGGAGGCTTGCACTAGAAACTTATGGCTCATATTAATTAGTGGAAGAGACAATGTGATTGGGTGTCTCAGGCACCAAAATGCCACCGTCTGGCCCTGTTTTGGGTGTTTTTCTGTGAAGCTTTATTTAAAAGAAGAATGGCAAACGCTTCTCTTCTCACAAAAGTGATAATCTTCCTTTTTAAAACACCAGCAGAACAACAGCAGAACCTTAACTGGAAAAATAGCTTATCAAGGAAACTGACAAAAAAACCAAACACCCAATCAGAGCAGCAGCAGCAGCCACACAAGACTGCAGACCTTCAGACTCATCTTTGACTCTTCACCTTTTGGTCAGATAATTCCCAAGCTGTTTCTTGCTGCTTGTGAAGAAGCAGATGGCCAAAACGGCATGATTTTAGTGTGAAGCAATAATACACATGGAGGTGGGCCAAGGGAAACACAGGAAGAGATGCTGAGATAACATATGGGAAGGAATGAGGTTGCAACCCAGACACACACTTATTTGGGAGTAAGTCCAACAGAACCAAGTGCTTTCAAGTGCACTAGGATAGGATCAGGCTGAGTCTCCTCTTCTACAGTTAGAAGAAGAACATAAATACCTAGCATTGAACAAATCTTTCTTAGAGAACATTCAGGCTTGTGTAGAAAGTTTTGATACCTTAGGCTTAGAACACTATTCTCCTAACCATATTTCGACAGACAGAGGAGTTGTTTTTGTGGCGTGGCATCTTTATGATCAGCTAGCCCCACCCCAACAGGTCATTTTGCAGTACTTCTGCCCCTTCCTCCTTCTGTGAACCTGGTCTATGAAATCGACTGTCAGAGATGAGCACTTCCACATGTCACTAATGTATTTCAAGACTGAAAAGGTAAGCTGCTTTAGGAGCCAAACTGGTTGCTATGTTGTGCATTTCAGCCATTTGACAAAAAAAATCTTTCATTTTCAGAGTCTACTAACAAGAGCATCTTGGACAATCAGATTTCAACTTTCTGTCTTTTGTGCTAGTGCCCTTATATTTGATACTGCCAAGTCTTATCATAGGTTTGTCACACGTGTCTCTTATCCTTCTTCCAATGAGCTCAGGTGGGCATGGGGTTCTCATGTAACCTTGTGATGTGGGCTAATTTAAGAGAGAGAGAGCGATTCGGTCCAGAACACTGAGCGAGCTTTATAGTGGAGGCATTTGTACTTTGGTTTCCCATATCCAAGCCCAAAACTCTAGTCCCTTCATCACATTGGCTCTCTGAACCCTATTGTAACCATGAAACATCATTCACATGGTTGAACACCAGAACTGTTCCCAGTATAAATGGTTTTTCCAGACTGTTGAAAATGTTTTAAATATCAGAAGACTGGCTGCACACATATCCTCAGACACGTTTCTAGAACAAGAGTGCCTAGGTAAGACCTCAGTAACTTCTGACCACCATCAAATACAGTCCAGTAGTCCTGGTTTGTGGCCTGCAAAATGCTTAAACTCCCCACTTTTCTAATTCCAGGCAGGCAGCAAAACACAGAACGTGTCTTGAGCCCAACCTGCCATACATAGTCAGTGAGCACATTGGACTTGGCCTAGATTATTCAGCCTGTTCTCATACAGTTTTTCCTCTGGCATTTTAGAATCTTTGAAGCTGATGGCAGCATGCAGGTAAAACTCAGAAAACCCGCCAAATAATTAATTCTCTCCCTCCCCCATGACAGTCATGGACTGGACAAAAATGGTCTGTAGTCTAGTATTATGTTTCCAACAGTGGCCAGCCAAGTTATAAAAGTTTTATCCAAGTACTTTTTCAGGGACTAGCTTAAGTTTGTTCACATTAGGAGTTAAGCGCTGAAGAAATAAGCGAGACATAAACTAGGTGCAGCTTGCCATCTGCTACATTCATGATAACTGTGGTAATATGGACACCTAAATACTTCTCCCCTCTTCTTCTCCTCATCCAGCACTGGCCCCTCTTTCCTTCATATGAGCAAACAGCCCGGAAGCTTTCTACGATTTCTTCTTTGCTAAAAAACCTTCCACTTTGGCTCCAGGCTCAGAATAGCAATCTCACATTGGCTTCTACTTATGGAAAAAATATATGAAAGCCTCTTCTGACAGCATCTGACTCAGCCTGCATGCAGAAGATGATGTGGTGGAAAATGGGGGACTGAACTGAATTGTCTGACCAGAAACTGCTTTAAGCTGGAGTGAAGCAAGCTAGTCTAGCAAGAATGTTTTGTTTTGTTTTTTAACCTCTAGTTGTGTGCGTATACACATTGCATGGGTGCAAATGCATTTAGCTCATTAGCAACTGGGCATGCTGACCCCAGGAGGAAAATGATGAAAATATCAGTGTGCAGAGAAACTGGTAGCGCCTGCTGTGAAACATCCCTTGAATAATAATCCACAGTTTGTGTATGGCACCTGCCCTTGCCATCATGTCCTATATTCTTCTCCCATAACAAATCAACTTTTGTTGCATTTCTTCCGAGTATTTTCCAAATATTGTCCAGAGTATTTTCTTCTGAATATCTACTGTAATTAGAATTGTGGCCCATTTAAACTGTTTTTAGTGTTTTAATTCCAGTTTTAATGTATTTTATATCTGTTGCAAACCACCCAGGGATATGGGTTTGGGGCAGTACACAAACATACTCAATAAGTAAATAAAAAAAATGCAGCTGTCTTCTCTCCACATTATGGCCCAGCCAGTTGCCACCCCCTCTTCCCGTGGTGACTCTGAATCAGATATTGAGGGGGAACTGGCTCCCAGCCTGGATCCCATCAGTCTAATGGAGTGCGGGGAGGTGAATCAGGCTCTGGCCCTAGCCTTAGAGCACACAACTGAACTGTAAATCAAGGAAACCCTGGGACTAGAGTCCCCACCCCCCCACTCACAGGACACCACCTCAGGGTCAGGGGTATCCATAGGACCCAAACCTACCACAGAGCCAACCCCTCTATCACTGCACCCCCTAATATGAGCATGCTAGTGTCACCAGAAAGAACAGCTTGGAAGAGGTGGAGTGCCAGACTTCAGGCAGTGGGCCCTCAGACACTCCAGGCATGAAGGCGGAGCCTGGGAGGAGGAGGAGTCTGAGATCAGGGGCGTACCAAGGTTGGAGTGGGCCTGGAGATGAGATTTTAAAAAACGGGCCCCTCACTGCCTTCCTTCCTTTCCTTCTCCTGGCCCCATGTCTCTGCCAACTAGCCCAACAAGGTATAAATAACAACAGAACCAACTAATACAACAGTATCAATGAAGAACTTGAATCACTGCACATATCCCAACTACAGTTACAAGGAGAAAGGAGGTAGTGAGTAAATCCCACATTTATGGAGTAAACACGCACGGCTTTGCAAGATGCTGGGTTAAAATTAATTAATGCTTAGAATTATAACCAAAGCAAGGCAAACCTGAGAATGCCTGAATTGTCACTTTGCTGTATTTGGGTTTAAACAGGTACAAGATTGGGCTCTGCAGCTTAAGATAAACTTTGTAACAGATTGTCAGGAACAGAAACTAAGGATTTGTTTTTATATTTACAAGCACATATCTTGATAAGCACTGATATAATACTGGCCCCATCTCCAGTATTGCCCCTCAGCCCACAGAGAAAGAGAAGTGTAAGCAGTCTCCTCCGACTCTCTTAAACACTTCTGTCCATTCTTTCTTGCTGCCTACGTTGCTCTTGAAATGTGTTTCTTAATGTCAGCCTTCTAAGCCTTCAAACTCAAGCTCAAATGTCTGCATCTTCCATGAAGCCCCTGAGACTCTTTAGTTCTCATCTCGCAATGGAAAAGCACCATCCCAACGACATATAATTCATGAGCTCACATTCATCCTGTATTAGTCTTGTGTCCAACCCCTCATCTTTGCTAAATGTAGATTGTAAGCTCTTTGGGACAGATGTGATTTATTTATTGCATTTTAAAAACCCCTTATAAAAATGCCTTTAGGTAGTTTGCAAAATAATTTACATGACTTGATGGCACAACTTTACTCTACTTTAACCAGTAAAACACCATGGACACTGGTGGCACTGAAACACAGGCAACCCCAAAGAGAGAGGGAAAACTACGTCCGGACCTGCACTGTAAGCAAATATTTAATGTATGGCAGCAGGCAGCTAGCAGAGGCCTGCGTCAGCTCTTATATATTCGGCTCAGCCTGTGGCAATGTGAGTGAAAATCAACAAGGACCCATAGAAATGCTGTGGCAGTGGCACAAGTTCAAGCTGTGAATGAAACACATCGGCTTGAATTGCTTCAAGTTTTGGTGACTTCTGAAATGGTGCCCATCAAATTATCTGGGGTTGGGCTTATTAGGGTAATATCTCCCTCTCTCCAGGAAGAAAGCCACCTTGACTCAGCCAGTTACCAATAGAAATAAGCAGAAGGAAACATCAACGGCGAGAAGTGTCTAGTTTGTCCCTCCCTATCTGTCTCTCCTTTCTACTGCTCCCTGAGGGAGCAGTTGCAAATAAGGGGCACAGAGAGCCCAAGCAGAAACGCATGAAAAACCTGGAGAGTTTTTGATAGGAGAGCAGCCGAGGGAAGGCTGTTGCTACTGTCTCTGGAGTTTCTTCTCAATGATCCCACTACTCTTTGTCTCCTTCATACAAATCCTTTGGGGGGCGGGCACCATCCATTGCCGCTGCCTAGCTTCTTTCCTGCCTGCCTTCTGTATGCCTGCTGCTCACAGTGCATGAGGCAGGCAGGCAGGTGCTGACCCGCCCCGCCCCCACCTCTGCCCGGATGGGAGAGGGCATGGTGCAGTGGGTTTTGCCTTTGGGAGGCAAGGGAAAGCCCCCCCCTCACCATTTTTGTCACGCCGAGGTGGCACCAGCCATTGTGCAGCCTGCAGGCCGCTGCAATAATCAGGGCGGGCAGGTGCCACAGGGTGAGTGCATCCCCTGCCTGCGCCATGGGAGATGAGACTGGCCTTGGGGGGCCCTTCGAGGCAGCTAGGTCAGGAGACAATTGTCTCGCCTTGTCTAACGTACGCTACACCCATGTTTGAGCTCTAGATCACTTAAGGGCTCAGTCTGCCTTCAGACAGTGGCAAGTCAGCTTGTTCCATGGGACCTCCCCAGGGTCCTTCAGCCTCAGCATCATGGGCAGCTAGGACATCCCCCTCCCAACCCCACCAAGAAAAACACCACTCTGGACATGAAATCTGAATAGAGCCAAATTTAGGGTTGATTCCGATTTAATCAATTTGGGCAGTTTTTGTGAAATTGGAAGTTCTCTGTTTGTCAGTAGGCTACAATGGATGGTGTTGGCCTAGGAGACCTGTATTCAGACCCTTCCTCTGCTATAGAGTTTTTCATAGTAGGCTTGAGCAAGTCTCTCTCTCTCTCTCTCTCTCTCTCTCTCTCTCTCTCTCTCTCTCTCTCTCCATAGCATAGTTGTGAGGATTAAGAGGAACCACATCTATGCTCCTCTGAGCAGGAGATCCATGTGGCAAATAAAAAGTACTATCATTCATCTCTCCACCCCACCCTGCAATGCTGGTGCTTGACCCCATAGCAGAATGAGAATACCCTTAAGTGTTATGGTGCTGAGATTCCCTCCTGGTTGGGCTTGAAAATGTATGTTATGGAGGTTCACCATCCACTGTCAATGTCTTGGCACCAAGTGCTGGCTAGGATTGCTAGCAAATGTACAGGACTTCCCATTACTTGCCTCACTACACCCAAAATCAGTCCATAAGACCCGCTGTGAGCTTCACTAAAGTCAGTGTCATTAGAGGACACCAAGAGCAAAACTAGGCATTATGGGAGTGTGTGTGACTTATGCCAAAAGTAGCCATGTGTCTCCTTTTCTCCCCGCCCCACACAGAACACATGATGTGACATTTCCACACTTCTGCAAGTGGCAGCCACTAAAGTAAAATATGGGATGCGGGAATTCAGAGTGAGATAACATCACATAGTCCATGTTGTTTTATTACATATCAGTAGCAGCCACATGTTTTCAGTTGCTTGTATTGCTGCCTAAGTGGTTCTGACTTGATGTTTTCTGCTACCCTCTTTCAAATCCCTTTTAGTGTCCTCCTTCTCTTCTCTCCTAATGCATTACATATTTTCTCTGTAACCTCTCCATATAACATTGGCAGTTTTTGTATATTTGGATGAAATACACATTATAGTCAAAAAGTTATATTCTGACCATAGTCCCTAAGCCAGTGAGGCCCACCAAATCTTCAGTGGTTTAAATCCATGTGCACTGGATACAACAACAAACCAGAAAGGCTCAAGTTGAGTTCATAGTATTCCAAGATACGACATTTATGCAGTCAATAAAGAATGCGGAAGTGATACGCATAAAACTAGGGTCAGGCACTATCAGATTAAAGCTAATAAAATCAGAACAGATAGCTCACCATCAAGAATTGCCCATTGCCCATCTATTTCAGTGTGCTTCAGGTAGGAATCTTCAATGGTTGGATCATAGTCTGGCACAAAAATCTTCTGGAAAAACTGAATGGTGAGGGCGCTCTTTCCCACGCCTCCATCTCCAACAACCACAAGCTTGTATGTCGGAAGGTTTTCACTTGGAACAGCACTTGTAGCCATGGCACCAATAGGTCAAACCTGGGGTAGGGGAAAAAAGTTTTTCATAGATCATATATTGGCAAATAGCAAGGTCTAATCAAGAGGTCAAACAGCAGATGATCATCAGATGGAGAGAGGTAAGCAGGACAGTAGTAACAATATGGCAATTCCTTTACAAAGTGTCATGTGATGCAACAATCTGAGGTTGTCCTATGGTATGCTTGGTCATTGCTATAAAATATGCACATCTATTTGTTTTTCCTAGCCATTTGTTGCTTCTGTCACCTTGAAAGACAGACTTCAAAGAATGGGTGAAAAAGATACAGAGAGCATCATTACCCCTTACCTCCAATCTATCCTCACCCCAAAGAGCAGCACCCCTACTTCTTAGCTAATCTACACTTTAAGAATGTTTCCACTTTCGAACAGGCCTCCAAAGGTTTTATCTTACAGCACCAATCTCCTCTTAGCAGTGATGAAATGGAATATCTCGCAGGAGTTGTATTAAGACTCAGAGTTTACTTCTGTGAAAAAGTGATGTCCGTGATATCGCTCTTGAAAATACATATGCGAACAGGGAGAAGTTACTACTATTATGAATATTATATAATGCTTTTCAACAAAAGTGCTCAAAGCAGTTTACAGAGAAAAATAAATAAACAGATGCTTCTCTGTCCAAAAGGGCTTACAATATAAAACGAAATATAAGGCAGACACCAGAACAAACACTGGAGGGTAGTGGTGTGAGAACTGGTTCAACCTTGAGCTGGCTTGAGCTTGAACCGGCTCAGTTTGATGTTTGGCCTCGAATCAGAATGGGCTCAGTTTGACTCGAGGTTGAACTGAACCACCCGGTTTGGTTCAGGCCCGGTTTGGGGCTGCCAGAAACATTAAGTTGTTTTTTTTAAAGGTAGACTTACCACCACTGAGGGCTTCAGTGGCTTTGGGTACTGCTGCTGTGGCTGTGCGTGTGTGTGTGTCCTCTGGAAGTTCTCTCTCCCCTGTATGCCTCTTCCCAGTCTTCCATGGGCTGGTTTGGGCCATTTTAGCCCCCTGTGAGGGTGTGGTGGCCATTTTTGAGGCTGCAGTGCATGCACATGGGCCATTTGCAAGGCTGGGTTGTGACCCAGCCTTGAAAATGATCACCGCATACCCATAGAGGGGAGAAATGCCCCCCAAATGGGCCAAATCAGCCCATGGGAGACCGGAGGAGGCAAAACTGCCAAAGACCCCCCATGGCTGCAGCCGTACTCCCCAGGCCACCAAAGCCCTCGGTGATGGTAAGTCCCCCTTTTAAAAAACAAAAAATTAACGTCTCTGGCACCCCTGAACCAGGCCCGAACTGGTTTGAATTTGAACCGAGTTGGGCCCCTTGTTCAGGGTGCCAAAACCTAACATGCCCAGTTCAAGCACTGTTCAGACTCAATCCAAACAAACCAGTTTTGTGCACATCCCTACTGGAGGGATGCTGTTCTTAGGTTGGATAGGGCCAGTTACTCTTCTCTCCCTTGATAAATACAAGAGAAGCACTAATTTTAAAAGGTGCTACTTTGCTGAGTTAGCAAAATTAGGTGACAAGCTAATGTTTGAAAGATGTGGAACAGACTGTATCAAAGGTCGCATTGTAGACTTTACAAGGTTGCATTGTGTGCAGTGTTTAGCATCTGCCAATTCTCTCTAGCAGGCAATATTTGGACAAATGAACAGAATAGACTTCATGTTGATCTAGAAAAAGCAGAGCAGCAGTGCATATTAAACTTGGCCATGCCTTCTGATGACTTCCATGACTGCAAAAGCTAGAAACAATACAGTAGTTACTTAAGGTACCTTGAACAAATACATATTTAAATTCAATCCTTTGTAATGGAACGTAGCATGAGAAGTTATTGTGCAACATTACCCCAGCTTAAATTTAAAAAAGGATATTAAAAAATTGGGAGGTAAAATCCAGATCTCTTCTGTTTGTGTAAAGAAAGAGGGCACAGAGCTCATTCATGTAGAGTCAAGGGAGCCAGGAATGAAGAGGTGGCAAGGGACAGAAAAGGTGAAAAATATTTCCAGTGTAGGACCCAACCATTTCTTTTTTCCTCACAGCCACTAACCCTAGGGTTATATGTGCTCATAGCTGTTACTGATCCACTGACCTGACCTCAGAGACGGACTTTCCTGCACTAATCAATCTTTTTCCATTCTAGACTTTTCTCTTCATCCCCAGTCATACAATCACTTCTAGATTCTTATCACCCATGTGCTCCTCCTTTACATAGTATACTGTAGATACATGTGTGTGAATGCGTGGTGTAGTGGTTAGAGTGCTGGACTAGGACTGGGGAGACCCGAGTTCAAATCCCCATTCAGCCATGAAACTAGCTGGGTGACTCTGGGCCAGTCACTTCTCTCTCAGCCTAACCTACTTCACAGGGTTGTTGTGAAAGAGAAACTCAAGTATGTAGTACACTGCTCTGGGCTCCTTGGAGGAAGAGCGGGATAGAAATGTAATAATAATAATAATAATAATAATAATATAAATAAATTATCTAGACCACACCCACAGTGATTCTCCGCTCCCCATCCCAAGGCTGGTATCTCAGAAAATGTGAAGTCAAAGATCCAGAATCCTATCTTTAGTATTTACTGTAAAATCGTATACTGTGTACTATTAAGTAAAAATCATTTGACTTGATCACACAGCATCTATTCCAAAAACAACTCTTACAAAACATACAATACTATAATATAATTAGTCCAATCAATACAAGTTGTGGCTATGTTACAGTGCTCATTAAACAACGTTATGGAGGCACCAACTTCTTGTTTTGGCTAAACCATTTGGTAACAGCACAAAATACTAGGCTTCGAATTACTAACTCCATTTTTGCAATTTTTATATTAAAGTGTGTATACCCTGCCTTCCATGGGAAAAATGCTCAAGGTGGCTTACAACATCCTGTAAATAAAAAGAGTAGCCAACAGAATACATAGCAGTAGATCAGTGTAAGGAGGATTGTGAGGAGCCCCCAGTGTCCCTGCTATGATGGTGCATTGCACAGCTGAGTGGAGGGGGAACAAAGAGCAATTTCCCCTCCCCTCCCTCCAAAAACAAGAATATGTTCCTGAGAGCTGCAATACCCCCAGGAAACTATTCCGACAAGGAGGCTTTACAAACAGGGCTTCTGCCCCGAATCTCCTTCAGAAGAGAGTGTGTGCATTCACACACCAGTCAAACCTACCTCGAAGTCCCTTCAAGATTCTTGGACCCACTCCACAAACAAACTGGGCTTTGTGATGTGAATTCTAGCTTATCTCGACATATATCTGGGTTTTTTAAATGCTGGTTTTAAGCTACTTCTTCTGAAAACGCGGAACAAATGGAAGAGACACTGATGTAGAATCATTAGCATGATAGCAGGCATGCTCTTTTCAGAAATTATCTCTGCAGGGAGCTCTCTTTCCCTCTCCTCCCATTGGCTAGAAGGAAAGCACTGATGCCTGCCATGTAGACTTGTTTCAAAAGAAAAGCAAAAGCAGAGGGGATGGGCTGCTTCCTTCAATGCCACGAGTGTACTTTGAAGTGGCTTCGCTCAACATTTACCCCAGAGCCTGAAGCCAAGTGTGAATAACTCCAAGGGGGAAAGGCTTTTGGAGGGAGGAGAGAGGAGTGAAAATAGCTCCTCTTTGCACCCACTCAGCTGCACAACTCACTGTCATTGCAGGGACATTGGAGGTTCCCTGGGGACCTGCAGCCCTTCTTAGAGATATCATGTCAGCCTCTCGCAACACCACCAGAAATATAGAGCACATTATCTACATCCAGAGATTTTCCCCAAAAGCCAAGTCTTGGTCACACACTAGAAAGCCAACAGTGAAGTAAACATGCACACCTCCTTGGGAAGGACATCCCACAACCTAGAAGAGCACCTCTCTCTGTGTCATCACTCACCATACCTCAGACAGCTGGGGCAATATCAACAAAATATGTGTTGGGGAAGGTCATGTCCGAGAGCAGGTTCATACAGCCAGAGGTCGTTCTTAAATATTCTGGTTCTAGACTGTTAACATCCTTAGAGATTAACACTTTGAATGGGGCCAACTAGAAGCACATTGGAAGCTGACACAGCTGGCACAACACTGAAGCAATGTTGTACCATTCTGAACTGACTGAAGCTTCCAAACAATTTTCAGAGGCAAGCCCCTGGTAGTGTTCATTGCAACCCCAGACCCCAATGAAGACAGGACACACTGTTGGTTATTGATTAAGTGCTGTCAAGTCGGTATTGACGCTTAGCGACCACATAGATAGATTCTCTCCAGGGTGATCTATCTTCAACTTGGCCTTTAAGGTCTCTCAGTGGTGCATTCATTGCTGTCGTGATCGAGTCCATCCACCTTGCTGCTGGTCATCCTCTTCTCTTTCCTTCAACTTTCCTCAGCATTATGGACTTCTCAAGGGAGCTGGATCTTCGCATAATGTGTCCAAAGTATGATAGTTTGAACCTGGTCATTTGTGTCTCGAGTGAAAATTCTGGATTGATTTGTTCTTATGATCCATACTTAGCTGCAGTAAAAGAGGGCCACTTTATTAATGTACAGCAGAATAAGACTTGCAATGAGGTATCTAACTAATCAGAGTGCAGGTACTCCTCCTGCATGGGGCCACTTCCTAGGAAGGGCCGGTCCACTCCAAGGCGAAGCGTTGGGTACTGATTTGGTCAAGTACCAGGTCCTGACATCCTTTCACTGCGAGGCATTCCCCCGCCGAGAGGGAGGGGCATATCAACCCATCCCACTCCAAGCTGCCAAATTCTGAGTTGGTGAACTGAGCCACCCCTTGAACGGGGGCCATTCCCAACCCTCTGGGCTACAAGAACCCTTACAGGCTGTACCTTGCCCCCCCACTCACCCCAAATGTCCCTCCGGCTGAACACCATTACTCAATCTACCTACCCAACACCCGCACTCTCCTGCCAAGTGACCGATTACCTTCAATCCATACCTATGACCCAAACCCAAAGGACTCAGTGAGAAGTAGGCGGAAAAAGGCCATGCTTAGCGCCAATCTGGTGCTACCAAAAAGAATCCTACTTGGCCCCTGCAGGTGACTGGCTATCCCTCACGGAGTACAGGGTGGGCAGGTGGGTGCAACACTGTGGAGCGACATGTGCCAGGGGCACAACCCGGCCCCCCCACCCCATCGTGCTGGTGTGGTGGCAGGGACCGGCATTGCACTAAGTGCAGTCTGGACGTAAGTAGAGCATAAGTTACCAAACTGGTCTCATCACAAGACACACTCAGATCTATCTGAGCCCTACAAGCAGCCCCCCACCACAGGCAGATTTCCTGTAGACATACAGCAAATACATGAGAAAACCAATACATTTCAGTACAATTTCACACTCTGGATTTTTATGGAGCAGAAGTCACCATCCATGTGAACTCTGTTTTACATTTGAAAATACACACAACACAGAAACTGGTTGTGAAACAGCTCATGCAGAAATGATTTGGGGCTTATTTGGATTATAGAGGAGTCATCTAAAAATTCCAGCAGAAAATCAAATTTAAACAAAAGTTTGCTCTGTGTTGCATCTAGATAACTCTGTTTCAGGGTATAGGGAAGCACATACTGCAACTAGAGTAAGGCTGTGTTCACACAATCAAAAGGATCCTCATTAAAAAGTTAACCAGGACTAGTTAGCCCAGTGGAGCCAATTTGGTTAATCCAGAATTTCAGGGCAATCCTGGTCAAACCACTCTGGGTAAGCAGCAGTTAATTAGGAAAGATAGCCATGCTTGCCCTTATAACCGGGGCAGGCCTGGAAGGAGATGTGGAAAACTGCTAGTGTGAGCATCATTCTGGATGCTCCCCAGTAGATACTGAATATATATTAGCCTTTGTTTTATTGCCACCTAATGGCATAGCGGGGTAACCTGCTGTTGGTCCGAATCCCTGCTGGTGTGTTTCTCAGAATATGGGGAACTCCTATATTGGGTAGCAGCAATAGAGGAAGGTGCTGAAAGGCATCATCTCATACTGTGCAGGAGATGGCAATGGTAAACCCCTCCTGTATTCTACCAAAGAAAACCACATGGCCAGGAGTCGACACTGACTCAATGGCACAACCTTTCCTTTATTGCAGGCGTCCAGGCTATTCCTTCTCTTTTCTTTGTGATTTAAAACCAGCCAGGGGTAATGTTGCACTACACTCTGTAAAACAAAGGATAAACAATACAGTCGACTTTGTGCTGGCATCCTTAAGCTGTTATTTACATCTTCTAAATCCAAACATGGCCATAGCAGTGCAGAGGGCTGCATCTGGACTGTATGCACATGCATATGCACGTCCCACCTCTGCCATGGACTCATTACACCCTTAGACACACGACTCGTGGCCTCAGCATCTCCATTTGTGAAATGGGGCCCACAGAGAACATACAAAGCTTGCTGTGAGGCTACAGTAAGGAAAAGGGAGTATGACTTGGGCGAAACTTTTCAAGTCTGCTTCAGGTCTGGGGCAGAACGGCTTTTTGTGGAATTGAATCGGACTCCATTTGCAGATGAAAGATGTGGCAGAATTCAAATATATTCTCAAAGCCCAAGAGAAATCTTTGCCTCTCATTTGTTTCCAAGTTAGTAAGAAAGCTACACAGTTTGGGGGCTAACACGAAGCTCAGAATCAAACCTTTTGTCTTGCAAAATAGAGCTGACTGGAAATAAGAAACATTTCTGGATACAAACTCTGGCCAAGAAGCCGCGCATGACAATGATTTACAGTATCCATGGTAACGTGTGCAATGTTGGAATTGCTTAATCCCGTTATGAAACCCTAAGGAGGAAAAAAAAGAAAAAGAGCACAGCTAGATTTTCCTTAGTGTTTGTGGTAGTCTCCTTCTCCCAGCTAGCCTACTAAAACAGCTGAGAGCTCCCACCTTTAGAAAGAGATGCAGGACACTGTGGCCATAGTCACTGATCTGCTGTTGTAAACCTGACTTTGGTTATAATGTCAGAAGCCCAGGACAATTCCACAGAAAAACACTTGTAAGTGCAGTGTTTCTTATCACTATGCACCTGAAGGACTATACTTGTGGCAATGGGTCCCCTTCATGTGTTATTAATGGTTTTCCAAAGATGCCATGATGTTGTATACATTAGCTGATTCTGGACCTCTTCGGGCTATGGAGTCATTTGGTGAAAGTGTTGCTTCGCCCTAGAAAAAGATCCACTTGGAGTTGGGCGTTCACCTGACATTCATGACCATACCATAGCCATCACTTTCAGCTATGGAAAATGAAAAGTGAACACCCAGCTACCCTTCTCATGTGGATCTTTTCCCAGAGTGAAACATCTGCACCGGAATTGCACTAGCCCCCCAATCTCTGGAAGTGCATTCAAATACTGAGTTTAGGGTTGATCACCCTCCCTGCTGTCTTGAAATACAAGTTTACAACTTGGTTTAGGAGATGACAGTGAAAGAGTATTCAAATTGTTTGAACATGCACACGCATGTGTGTGTGCGCGCACACACATTTTAAAACAATTAAGCTGAAAATGAATTGAACTTGCTGGATCAGAACAAACATTTTCTCATTCTTGGAGATGTGATTAGCCTGCACTTAGTCACCTATGTCAGTTCCTTTGCCATTTTCAAACACAGCTGTTTTGCAAAGTGGAAGCTTAGCTCTTAGAGGTGAATAGCTGTGTATAACCTGAACTACGAACTCAGCTTTAATATCTCAGGAACTCTGAAGATGTTTTAAGATTGAGCGCAAGACTCAAAAACCATTAATGGTTCCCTGTCTAGTAAAACAACGGGCTTAGCGCAACAATCCAGGCATCTTGCAGAAATGAGCTAAACTACAAATTGCGGAGGGGGGGGGAAGTGACCCTAAAGTTTTGGCCTAATCTAATCAGAGCAGAGCATACTAGGGAGGTGAGAAAGGAAGGAATCCTTTGTGATCAGAAGCAGACCAGGACATTTGGTGGTGCCCCTCATGAAGGCAAAGTTATAGCAAATAGATTAAATTAGCAAAATGCCGCTTGTTTAAAGTAACCTAACCTAATACCTGTGAAGGTCCTCCTCAGTCTGCTTGTTTTTAGTTTCAAAGACAGAAATAAGGTGAACCGAGGAGCAAGCAAAATCCTTCCTTTGAGGTACTGCTGAGCTTCCTTCAAGGTACTTTTCTGGCTCTGCATTCCACCCGGTTCATCCCAACAGCAATTTCTTGCTGTCTTCTTTCTCAGCCTTCATTCTCCTCTAAACAAAAGCTGTCAAATTCCATTCCTAGGAACCTCCATTTTTGAACAGTGTGAGGGATTGTGGGAAAGTGACATACACATAGAGTGTTCTCTTCCTCGAAAGACAAAGTTTGTCTGTCATTGCAGAGGACTATTAGTGCATTCTGAAGTGCACATTCAGATTACAAGGGCACATGATGAGGCCCAACAGTTCTTGTTGACCCCCCAAGTGTGCACCTTAGATGAACCCCAGAATTTGCTTAGAAGCATAGCAGTTCCAAGGCACCCACTCAGGAGCTTGCCACTGACAATCTATGTGCAAAGGATGCTTGGAGGATGGGAGGTTTGAAAACTATTGCTATAATCTTTGTAGTCCTGCAGTTTAACACAGAACAAACTCTCCCACTGCAACCACCATTTTCAACAAGTTGTTCAAGTAAGAACAAACCTGCTTACTTTCCTTTCACTATCCCTACGACTGGACTAAATTTGGTTCAAATCGGTTAGGTGGTCCAGAAGTTAGACCTCTTGCGCCTCAAACGTTCATCTGTCCGCCATCTTGAATTGGGGTGGATAACATCATCATAAACTACACTGTTGAGGTGTCCCTACAACTGTACCCAATTTGGTTCATATTGGTCCAGGCGCTGCAAAGTTGATTGGGCGGGGGCGGGGACACACAGAATGCCGGGTGGTGTCATAAGCCTACTGGAAAGTTCTATACTATAGTATATGCTGATTCGGTATTTTTCCTACTATGCTTAATTATATTTTGGGGGCATATTTCATTTCCTTTTAAATTAAAAATGTACAAGAGAGTTTTCCCAATATAATACGGTTAAAATGAGCACAAGTAAACACAGTACTTCTAAGTGTTAACTGTTTTCACTTCCTGGGAGGACAGGACATTTGAAGCAATTACATAATAGTATGTTTCCCAGACAATATCGGGCAGCAGTGATATAGGAGGATGCTGAAATGCATCAAATCATACTGTGTAGGAGATGGCAATGGCAATCCCCTCCTGTATTCTACCAAAGAAAACCACATGGCTCTGTGGTCGCCAGAAGTCGACATAGACTCCACAGCACAACTTTACCTTTAGCACTCCTTATCCTAATCTTATAGTTACCACCCTCCCTGTCACTTGCCAACTCACAGATGGACCAGGTAGTCTTCACATGAGGGAAATTCTTTATACTACCTTCCTTCTCTATAGAAAGAGAAACAAAGCAATAACATGCACGTTAAAAAAAGAGAGCACATGTGCACTCAGTACAGCACTTGAGAACTGCACAAAGAGACACTTGCTCCTTGATGAACATTTAGCAGTTATTTCAGGAAACACAAAATTATAGCCTCAGCAAATAAAACCCAAGTCACTGTAAATTGCTTCGGCGGGCAGGATTCAAGTGCCACAGTGATACAAAATTTCAGCAATAACCGGCAACCAAAGGGTTGAGCAAGGAGTATGACCTCCCCACCTCCACTCATGCTCATTAGAAAGGCTGCAAAACTGTTAGCAGATTTCCCAGTAGACACAAGAGTGTGGGGATAGATGCTGATTTTGCCTAGGAGTGGGAGTCCACCATGAAGAAAAAATCTGCCCTCTTCGTCATCTCCATTGGTAGAAGGAATAGGCAGGGATTTTATGCAGTAGGGACAACCCTTCTTCCATAACACACATTCAAGTTGAAGAGGGAAGTGCAACAAGGCTATTAATTAATACTAATTATTATACATTTCTATCCCGCTCTTCCTCCAAGGAGCCCAAAGTGGTGTACTACATACTTGAGTTTCTCTTTCACAACAACCCTGTGAAGTAGGTTAGGCTGAGAGAGAAGTGACTGGTCCAGAGTCACCCAGCCAGTTTCATGGCTGAATGGGGATTTGAACTTGGGTCTCCCCGGTCCTAGTCCAGCAGATGGAAAGACACCAATACAAAAACAAACAGATGAGTTCTCAAAATAGTCCACAGAGCAAGATTTATTCATCAAAACATTTGTCATGTCTTACAGCTCTTCCTCGGGGCAACTTTCGTAAACAACACAACCACCACCAAATGCCACATTCTACTTGCACAGCTAGCCTGTTTGACAAATGCATTTCCCATCACACATTTGAATTTATTCAGCTTTTTTGCACCAAGATAAAAGGCACAGCAAAAGTAATTTGTTTATCACATTTGTATCCCACCATTCCTCCAAGGGACTCAAGGTGGCATTAATGGGTTTATCCCTCTTTATAACAATCCTCTGAGGAACGTTCCCCCTCCGGGATGAGGGAGAGAGAACAACTTGATAAAGGCTACGCAGTGAGGTTCATGGCTGAGCAAGAATTTGCATGAATCCCACCCAACCCTCCATTCAAAGTTATTAGAGAACCAGTGTTATATTTGAAGTGCTACTTTTTTCAAACTCATGCTTAAATTTCTCCAGTTGAAATGGTACTAGAAGATACTTAATTTGGGCTGAATTGTGCCCCATTTTTTTTTAAATGTTATTCCCCAATATTTTGCTTCCAGAGAGCATGTTAGAAGTGGTCCTTTGCTACTCTTGAAAATCCTTAACTGCTAAAAGTAAAAAATGTCACACTCATGTTATCATGGAAACAATGAACCTAGCAGTACCAGAGTCAGATATCCATGATATTCCTATGTAGATACCATAGAAAGAGAATGATTTAACAAAGGAGGAAGTGGCTTGGAATTCAAATCCACAACTTTTCCTTTTAATACAATCCCTGGAAATGGGCAAGCTCCCTCTCAGAAATCACAGCTTTCTAGTACACTAATTAATAATCCTCCCAGTTCACTACCCTTGTGTCAAACTTCATCAAAGCACAGGAAATCCAGAGGAGACTTCTTAATTGCCTTTGATCATTGCTACAACTACAATTTAATATTTATTTTGGTACTATACCAAAAAATTAGACATGATGGGCTATATAAACAATTGGTTTACAAAATCCAGCTACAAAAGGTTCACTGAGTATGAAAAAGAACAAAGAATGGTTAGTTACCACAAATCAGCTTCCTTAACTAACTCTAGGTTCCTCCTGTCACCTTATCTAACAACCTAGGCAACTGTGTCAATGTTGTGATCCCATCTGAACTTTCTTGCTCCAGGAATATTGGCTGACATGATGTGCAATGCAACACTGGCATTGCCCATAATTGGGTGATGTTGCACATGTGCCAAGCAGCCCCAGTGTTGTGCAAATGGGCAGATGTGAAACTATTTAAAACTGCGGGTTTGCAATTGTGCAGAGGTACTTCCATTGGAAAGAATGGAAACAGCACTGCACAATTGCAGGCACAGAGTTTTAAGTAGTTGTGTGGCAGCATACAGGTGCAACACTTATGGGTCTTCCTAGCATGTGCACAGAAGCATTGCATTGCACATCATATCAGACAGTGTAGGGAAGAGTTGGATTGTCAATGAAGCTAATGTGGTCCAAGAGAGGCTGTGTTAAAGCACTAGAGCCAGAAAAGATGCTCAAAAGGAAACAGACTTCTTAATCAAGCACAAGGAGTTGGCTCTGGAAAAAAGTTGAAGGGTGACAGGAGGTTTGGAAATAAGACTGGGAAAAGTAATTACACATGCATACTCATGTAAGACACAGAAACCTGCTGAGGCAGCCCCATTTTATTTATTTGTATAGATCCTTTGTGAACATCAATAAAAAGAAGAAGAGAAAACTAGAGTATATAAACAAGTAGTCAACAACTGACTAACTTGAACACATGGAGGTCCAGGAGAGGTAGTTTTTTTTGATTGCATAAAGACTTCATTGCCTTCTTACAGGTGTTAACTAGTGAAAATTTCCAAGAGCAAGACCAAACCAGATCAAGTAGTTTGTCCAATGTCTTTCCAAATATGAATATATTGACTAGATGGAGGGTGTCCAAACAGTGTTCTCTCTCATTTTTTTCAACTGTGTGCAGAATAAGTTTTGTTCTGGGCGGAAGTATCAAGGCAGTGTGCGCGCACATGCATTCAGAGCGGGACCTTCCCGATTCATCCTGAGCAGGATCTAAAATTAACTGAGCAGTCATTAAAAAATGTGTGAGAGAACACTGTGTCCAGAGTTCTTTTTATTGGTATGAGATTTGAAGTTGAACCATATCCCACAGAAGGTACGGGGTTTCAACTGACCATGCTTGAGTCTGACAGAAAGAGTTAGTTTCTCTGCTGTGGCTACATCCCACAGTTTGTTGTACCAGTAATCAATTGTTTTAGGTGTGGCCACCTAATGGCACAGCAAGGAAGTTACTTGCCTAGGGAGCAAGAGGTTGTTGGTTTGAATCACTGCTGGTATGTTCCCCAGACTATGGGAAACACCTAGGCAACAGCGATAGAGGAAGATGCTGAAAGGCATAATCTCACACTGCACGGGATATGGCAACTGTAAACCCCTCCTGTATTCTACCAAAGAAAACCACATGGCTCTGTGGTCATCAGGAGTCAACATCAACTCGACAGCACAACTTTGCTTTACTTATCCAAGACATAACATACTTTCTATCTTTTTAATAAAAAGCTTGTCATTTATAAAACCTCTGTGAGGTGGATCACTGTTGTTCCCCCACTCCCCGACTACTGACAGAGTGCTCTGCTCTATATTACACAAAATGAGGTGCAAGGCTGAGGTAGCAGAATTCTGAACTATACCACTCCAGCCTGTAAGCAAGAAGGAGAATTGTATTTTTAATGCTTCTTCACATAAAAAAAACCCCACAATTGCATTAGAAAACAGGCACATCTAGGAGAAGAGTTTAACATGGCTCTTCTCAAATGAGATAATTAACTACATGTAGGGATCCTTATTGTATGGGAGAGAATTCAGAAATGCAGTTTCCCACCTCCAGTGTGAAGCGATATAGTCTAGAACACTGCAGTCTCTTGTTTCATTCTATATTATTCAGGCACTTCATGTTCCGATTGGTAATTGAACTCAGGCACTCAAATGTGCAGTTTTTAACACGTTTACTAGACCTTTGTGGTTTGGCCAAGACTGGGCGCTATGAATTTTAAGATGGAAGGTGAGCAAACTTAGAAAATGGCTTTGGGCCAAAGTACATTTGGCATCACAGCTTTTAATGCAATAAAGCTCCTTGTGTCTGTACACCTTGAGCCCTGAAATTCAGCAATCGGCTTGAAGGCTCGGCACCTAGCAACAGCTGCAAGCTGCATCACTTACAAAAACCCAAAGAAGAGAAAGTGGTTTTCCACTTCAAGAACAAATAATTATTTTCCTTACTTCCATTGCATGATGGAAATAAAATTGATGTAAACAAACAGAACCAGCCCAATTTTTCAGGCAGGCCAAATTAGATTTGTTTATAGAATTAAAGATTCTGGAGTTATTAAAAAAAATCAATTCACACTTGTTATGTTGGATTAAAAATCTTGTTTGCAGCTCTTTGGCATGGATCCTGCTGCCTTCCTTTGCTGAAAGGGAAAGATGCTCCTTTATTCCAAATACTGGCTGAAAAGAGGTACCTGTGTCTTTTCTACAGTGGGGAGATTCTAAGTGAGAAAGTGACCCAAAGAGCTAAGAGTGTCCTAAAGAGCTAAGAAGCCACTCTTCCTTCACTGGTTTCTCCCCCTTGTAAATGCAGTCTCGGTGACTGCATTTTGGGAGAAGAACCAAGAGAGAATCTGTGAAGAGAGTCAGAGAACAATAAGTAATGTGTAGTTCTGTCCTCAGTTGGTGGAGCCACACAAGCATAGTGGCCAACATCCAGACAAATGAAAAGCCTGTGCAACAAACAGAGTTGCATTAGTGCAAGAAGATCATATAGCATCACAGGGATGCTCAAAATTGTGCCCTTATGCAAAATTCCCTGCAGAACATATGAGGTATGCTGCAGATTGCATACCTTGCTGTGCTGGTGCAAACACGTTTGCACTAGCACAATACAAGTCTGGAATGCAAGCTCCAGACTTAACACAAGCACTTCCTTAATCTGGATGTCAGCCGGTATTATTAGCAGCAGAAATATAAAATAAAGCCCTCTGTGAATTGGCATTAGTGGTGGTCCACAAAATACAATATAAACACACATGCACTCTAGGCCACTTACATGCCATAATAAAACTGCATTAAATATTAAAATGACTTATAAAAAATAAAAGCAGGGGACAAACATGCTTGACAGACGGCAATAAGAACAACTTGTGACCCACAGAAGCACAATAAACTTCCAATTTTGCTGTCGGTGGCTGAAAGACAGAGATGTTGTTTAGCACCCTCTTGGCCCCATGACATGGATGAGATTGATAAATAGCATTATTAGCTAATGGCTTCCTAGACTAAAATAGTAAATATATCTTATTCAGCAAGACAGCTATCTGTAGACTGCTAACTGGGCAAGAGAGGCACATTTCAAAGTGGAGATTTTATTTTTTGCAGGAGAAGAAGAACTGTCTCTACCCAGACCCAGCATGGCATCCTTCCAGACTGGAAGCTCCAGTAGCTTTGCTTGTCTTTCTTTTTAGATTGGGAGCCCTCTGGGGACAGAGCATCATCTTCTTCTTTGTCTTCTCTGTAAACTCCTTTGACAACTTTTCCCACTGAAAAGCAGTATATAATATAGAGGGGCCTTCATTTTTGGCTATTTCAGGACTAGCATGTGGAATTTTGCCATTAATAGTGTCTGTGTGCCCATGCATGGACACGTGAGAAATCCACTTTTCATCCCATACTACAATGTACTGCACACATTCCCTTTTTGTGCATGGTTTGACAAGCTTTTTAGTGTCAAGAACACAGTTGTGATCTGCATCTAAAGATTTTTTCCCCCTAGAGTCTAATGAATGTAGACAGTATAATCTATTTTACCTTGACCAACAACCAAGAAGGCCTGTTCTGACATTTTCTTGACAAGCCCTTGGATAGACAATCCACTCTGCTGAAAAGCACCAAGGAAACAGAGACATGTGCCACTGCAAACACCCTTAAACAAAAATGCAGAACCTCTTCAGGGGAAGAATTGCTTTTGGCCTACCACAACAGGTTTCCATTTAGCTACTGTTCAAATTTAGAATGTTTAGAGGATGTCCTTGTACCCCAAGTATTCATGGTCTCAATCCACTGCACAACCATCTACACATGTGGCTTATTTTAATTTTCTGTTACTATAGCCTAATGACCAAGAGAGAGATAATGTTATTTGATATCTGTAGAAGGATGTCTGTCTCTGGAGACTGCTAATGTATGTTACATAGGAAACTGAAGAAAAGAAGGGAATCCAAAAGGTGAACTAATGTATTTTGAAGTACTGGAGGATTGCAGTACCTCTCCATCAGTCATACAATAGGAAACTGTTATTTTCCCAACTTCAGATAGGACAAACCATCCATTGACAAAACAGTTTATGGTTAAAGGCAGTTATGTTAGAGTTGCGCTCTGTGTTAATTATCCCCAAAACAAAATAAAGAGCTCCTAATGGAAAGATCTTATAAAAACATACTTTCAAGTAGATGTGACTTCAAAATTACTGAAAGGTGGAATTAGGTTCAAGTATTAAAGCTCTAGAAATTCAAGATCTTGCTTTGAAAGTTTGGGTGACCATACAAAATCTCCTGTGCTTTCAACAAATCTATGGCATATCTCCCTGAACCATAACACATGTTCTTTGCATCAATGAGCATTATAGTATCCTTGCAAAATTTGCTTTCACTGGCTTTAGCTCTTTGGGACCAAGCCCTCTTTGTGAGATATGCCTGCAGACAGTGATTCAGTAGTTCTCTTTATTCCATGGAATTCCAATGTAGATCCAATCATTCTGCACATTAGCATTTCCATATTTTCAGATCAACTGATCTTGGAGCAAGTTTGCCCATGGGGAAAGTGCTTCTTAAGTAAGGTGCTTAAGATGTTTATATCACATTACATGGGGAAAAACAGGAGGAGCAAGCACTGTTCCTTCTTATAGGGATTCCCAGATGTTGTTCACTACAACTCCCAGCATCCCCAGCTACAATGGCCTTTGGCTGGGGATTATAGGAGTTGTAGTCAACAACATCTGGGAATCCCTGTAAGAGGGAACACAAGGTGCAAGTGATTCACACTTCTGATGTGTAAAAAATGTGCAAGTTGTATTCCGCATCAAGATGTGGAAGTTGTATATGCATTTTGAACTGTACATCTTATTGGAAAATAGCAGTGCATATATATCTCAAGTCCTAAACTCATAAATAAGGGGATATGGCCCACAAAATGATGGGCAAACTTATTAAGAAAAACCCAGCAACACTTGATGAATAAGCAACTGTCATAAAAAGTGGAACAGCTTTGAAAAGTTGAGCCTAACACACACACACACACACACACGAATGATCTCGATCATAAGACAATGTAGTTCCTTCCATTGTGTTCTCTTAGATTATGGTTTTAATACAAAAAAAGAGACCCAAAAGAGATCCAGTGAAGAGCTCAAAAGAATGGCATGCTGGGGCTGCAGCCATCATGGGTAGGGCACAGGCTTTGCACATGAACCATGTCCCCATGCACTTAAAGCTCAATTCCTACATTAATTTTGCCCTTGGAAAAGTTAATACAAGACCATGTGATATGGTAGAAACTAGAGCTGTGCATAGCGCTCATTATTGGGATCAACCCTACCCAATCCTCGTAAAGATCAGATCATGTATTTTTGATCACTGGGGGTCACCGGGTAGCATCAAGCCGACTGCATCAGCTTGATGCACTGGGGTGGGGAGCTTACATTTCCTGAAAATCTGGCATTCCCTGAAGAAAACAGCTTCCCAGAAGACAGCTGCAGTGATTCAAATTGTTGCTTTCCTCTCTGTCTTCTTGCTGCAGAGCAGGACATAATGCCCTAACATTGTTTCTTTTCCTGATGCATTGCTGGGGAAAAGAGGACCACATTCTGTAACTATAGGGCACTGCCACCCCCCTACTGCCCCAGTAATATATCTGGGAAAGGATGCAATGTCGTGATGTTGCTTCTTGCCCTCCTGCAATGGAGGAGATGGAGCAAAAGGCAGTGATAAGAATCACTGCCATTAAGGCTGCCTTCTGGGCAGCTCCTTTCTTCAGGGAATGTCGATCTTCAGGAAAGGTAACACTGCCCTGCCCTGCCCCCCACCCCCAATCTTCCAATGGGTTCATCACATAAGTGCACATCTAAATCAGGTACAAGTCCTAAAGGAATGAATGATGCACCAGTTTCACGTATGTGTAAAAGATTCCTTTAAAATGCAGGGAGCGGATAGCTTGTTAGTTGGGGCAATCAGACTTGTCTCTCTGTCAGTAAGGACTGCTGTTGTATTCTTACTCACAATGAGATGGGTTGCAGAGGTCTGACACATACACTATATTAAGATCTGGAACAGGATACAGTCTTAAATTCTCTGCCACATATTTGTAATATAAATTCCCATTTTGTTTTCATTATCCGTTCTCTTAAATAGGTCAATAATGTCCTGGCAGGCATATTAGCTGGGGAACGAAAGCAGACAGAAACTGCTCTGTTATTTAATAATTCAAATCCCAAATGCTTAATTAAAAACAGTTTGGCTAGATGGGGAAAGGAAAAGTGAATAAGAAACTATATCTCACTTCACAGGTTTTGCTGATCAACATCAAAGATTTGCCTCCTTTTCCCAACACAGTATAGAACATGATTTGGAGAAAGAGAGGTTCTTGGGGTAAATTGAGTATAACAAAATATTTACTGCTTAGTTGGATTATAACTGTAATATTCTCGTGTCATCTTTCTGCACTATTAGTTTATGCTTCAGAGAGCATGGTGCTGAGATATTCAAAGCCTGAGTAGCTCAGGTTGCCAAGATCCTTCAATGGAGGTTTAATTCTAGGATGATCTTCAGTATTAGTACTTCTCCCTCATTCTTACGCCAAAATTATATTTACCCTGTGATGAATGCAAATCTGAAAAGAAATATTGCTGCTTCATGGTCGTGGTCTTCTAGGAAGCTTGGAATGGTCTATTGGAAAGAGTTTGCCATGTTGCCTTCTATCATATATGCTGCCCATCAATTAATGTAGCAAGAGATCAGACAGCAGCATCTAAGCATTAGAAATCTTACTTATGGAATGCTCCCTCTGCAGTGAACAGAGGGCACATTGCACCAGAAGAGCAGCTGGACCAACAGGCAATAAAAAGAACTCAGCAAACTGCATTCAGTGAGGTTCAAGATTTTTAGAAGGATGCTGCTAATCAAAGAGATGTATAACTAAATATATGGTTTAGTGAAGTGTTTGCCTTATTTTGGTTTCACTCAGGGTTTTGCAACACATTTTGGCTCATGCCTTCATTAACAACTTGAAGATGTAGATGTCTGAAATTTGAGCAGCCACAAAAGGCAATGCTACTTAGAACATGAAAGGCCAAGCTACAAGTTTGCACAGGAGCCAGGTGAATGTGAGCCTGAAAGGAAGCTTCCTCTCCATCACCAACAGCCCTCAGGAGAGGACATTCTGCAGCAGAGAAAGAGTCCAGGAGGAGAATAATTAACTCTTCTTGGACTCCCCAGCATCCTTGACCCATGTTTGTTTTGCAGGCAAGGGTCCAGAACCCCATGGGGGAGAAAAGCAAAGAGAAAGATCCAGATTCCTGACTGAGGCCAGGATCCCAATTAGCTGACACCCACAGATTTCAGAAACAAGTCCTGAATAACGTTGCTTCACAGTCCATGAATCAGCATGCTTTGCAGAAGCAAGGTCACTTTTTAGTCAGCATGGAATAAGGCATGAACATATCTGATCTTATCTCAGAAGAAAATTTGAGGCAGATTCTCACCAGCTTACAATAATCCCCAGAAACTTTAAATAAGGACAAGAACTATGTGGCCTGCTTAATATTCTGGAGGACTCTAGTCTCCTCTGTTCATGATCCAGGTGTCAACAGCTGGATGTTGACTAGAGAAACTAAGAGCTGGTTCAGAAATGGAAATAAGGTTGTCTTGACCAGAATTTGGCCACACACCCCAGCTTGTCTGGTGGGGGGTGTGGGGAGGCTCTTTGCCCCAGCCTTTTTAAGGAGTCATGAGGCAAACATGGGCCTCCGATTGGCTGGCAGGCCCATGGGGGCAGGGCTTACATAGCAGTTGCTTCAGCTAGTCTCAGCCTCCCAGTTTGCATTCAAGAAGCGATGTGAGAGGATCTCCCTCGCGTCACTTCTCCCAGACTTGGAGGCCTTCCTCTGTGCAGCAGTGGCATGGGGGTGGCAATTTTGGCAACGGGGCTTAGTAGCCAGCCTCCCCGCCCCCCGCCATTGGGCAGCAAGGTGGTGATGGGGCTTTGTGGCCTGCCTTCTCCCCAGAGTTGGGGGCAGGTGTCATGCCGATCATGGCATGGTGTGGGGCCTCCGTCCTGTTCCAGGAGGTTGTCGGGCCATGCCCCCACCCCTCTTTCATTTTTGTTCCCTTTGGGGTGGAATGGGGGAGGCTTGACTGGGGGGGGGGGAGCGTTGCCTAATACTTGCACCATTTGCAGGCTCCTGGGTAGGGATGGGCCCGGACCGGTCCGGACCTTGGTGGTTCGGTTTGGGGGTGGGGGGTAGCTTTAAGAGCGGCGGGAGGGTTTACTTACTTCCCGTCTCTGACGTGCGTGTGCGCGCGCAAAGGACTCCTGGGAGTTTTTCATAGGGACAGCGGGGAAGCGGTGGCAGGGAGGTATCCTGCCGCCCCAATTACTCTGAACTTTACGGCGCCAGAGCGGGAAAGCGGCGGGAGGGGTAAGTAAACCCTCCCGCCGCTCTTAAAGCTACCCCCCACCCCAGTGCCGGACCGCAGTGTGGCGGTTCCGTGCGCACCCCTACTCCTGGGGCACCAGGGAGTTCCTTGCTCACCCCTACACAGTTTGTGTTCCTTCCAATTTTCTCTATCCGCACCTTTTTGGATTTCTTTGGAGGGAGGCATGGAGAGAGGATTGATGGGCGGGGGCTTGCTCTGCCCCTTGCTCTCTTTTTAGGCTCCAAAGGGGCGCTCCTTGGACAGGGCTACTACATCAAACCCCTGGGTTGCAAGTGCAGCTGGCTCAGTGTCTGGCCCTGGTGAATTATTTTGATATAATTCATTGGGGTTACATGGATTTCGCCGGGAACTCATGGCAGAGATACAATCAGTGTTTCCACATGAGGGTGCCGTGGTAGGGATGTGCATGGTGTGTGTGTGTGTGTATGTACCTTTAAGGAGCAGGGAGTGTGCTCTCCCTCCCCCCCCCCTTTCCCCTGCCTGCGCTGTGATTAAAAATGGCCCCATGGGGCAGCAGCATACCTCCACGTGCACTGGGCACTCCCAGTCCAACACACACTGGGGTGGCAAGGAGGTACGCTGCCTCCCCATGGGACCATTTTTAATCACAGCACAGGTGGGGGAAACATGGTGGGGAGGGGGGGCTAAGAGTACCCTCCCTGCTCTTTAAAGGTAACCTCTGCTGCCGCCAAAGAGGTCCATAAAAAGGGCCTCCAAACTAGTTTGTACACATCCCTAGAGGGTGGCCTTAGAGCCTGCCCTCCCGTGGGATAAGCAGCATCATGAGTTGTGGAAATTATGACCCCTTCACAAGGGGGAGTAAGCTGAAAGTGGTCATATTATTTCTAAAACTCCAGCAGTGATTTATGCTGCTGGTCCCAGCAGTCAGTTGGTTCAACTCCAGCTGGTGTGTTGGGACTACAACACTGGAGGCCATTGTACATGCTCGCCGTGCAAATTTGACTGTGGGTTTTGCAGGGGCAAACACTCCAGTACTAGCTGTCCCAATATTTGAGGTTTCCAAAATGGAAAAGGATTTTAGACAGGGTAAGAAGGGTGGTGGTGGCACTGGTGCCCCAGCTCCCTCCAGAAAAGGGAACTGGTCCCATTAATGCTCCTTTCTTTGAATATTGCTGGCTGGTTATCTCCTGCATGGTCAGGCTGCTTATCTGCTAGCTAGTTTTAGGATCCCCAGTGAGTCTCCCAGGGGGCACATTCCCCCCCCCCCAGAATTTGAAGTCTGTTCCGGGCATGGAAGACATGGTCCTCCACAAAACTGGCAAGGTGGCGGCTTTGGGAAGGGCCACATGCATCCAGACAATGCGCTTTCTTGTTCTGCACATTTATGGAGCTTTGCTGGGAGTTAGGTGCCCCTAATACAGGATAAGATTGAGGGACTGTGATGACATGGTGCAGGTCTACTTTTATGCAAATAGGCTTAGGACTCTTTGAAGCTGAGAGGCATTTAGAGCGAGACAGTTAGAAGTTGGAAGTGAAGTTCAGTGAGTGGGGATGTGGATCTGGGTAGGAACAGTCTCAAAGAGGAGGAGTTGTGAGACTCAAAGGATAAGGCAGTCTAAAAATAATAAATAAAAGACTGGGCTATTAGGACAGTCAGCAATACAGATCGGGTTGTGAAGTACAGCTCTGGGAAGGAACTGGGTTCAGAAGGTGAAAAGCCTTATATATTGTGTGTAATGCAACTAAGTGCTGTGAGAAGTTCAAATCATCAACTTTGTAACCAAGCAAGATTTCAGCCCTACTAATCAGTAGTGAAACAAACCAACCTCAGATAACATCTTTAAATAAATATTCTTCTTGTTTTGTTTTAAAGTACATCCGACAGTGATATCTGTAGCAAAACCTCCTCACATCTGTAAAGCCATGTTATCAAGGCAAAGAAACCAACAGAGCTACAAAGGCTTCATCGTGTAACTGGTGGCAGCAGAAGTATAAAGGACACTTATACAAGCCAGAATAACATCTAAGGTGAAAAGCAACTGAAAATAAATTTTACAGATATCCCTGACTCAGACCAAACGCCACAGAGATCAGCCGTTCAGCTTACTTTTTTGGGTACAGAACTTGACAAGGTGGCAGGCTGTGCGAGGCTGCCATGGAACAAATTACTCATACTGAGAAAGGAGGTTCAGGAGTGTTTGGCTTCCAAGAAGGTTACCCTGTGGCATGTGCAGGCCCTACTTGGGCACTTCAACTTTGCCTGCCCCTGGCAGAAATTTCTTGTGGCGCCTCTGTGATGCTAAAAACGGGCTTCGGGAACCTCATCACAGGCTCAAGGCATCAGTGTACATGTGGGGAGAAATTGAGGTCTGGGCTGAGTTCCTAGACACTTTTAATGGCATCTCCTTTTGGCACTCTGAGTGTCTCTTGGAGACTGAACTGCAGGTACATTCGAATGCAGCAGGCAGTTTGGGCTGCGGGGTTTTCTTCTATGGGCATTGGAGCACTGACCCATGGCCCAAGGACTGGATGGTTCAGGGCCTTACTAAGGACCTCACCTTTCTTGAATTCCCCCCATAGTTGAGGCTATCCACCTAGAGGTGGATTTCTTTAAGAATTCTACAGTTAAGTTTGGTGTGACAATCAAGCCATTGTTCAGGTTATCAGTGTCCATCAGGTAGAGTTCTGGTTCTGGTTAAGGCATTTGTTTTCTACTAGCTGGCCTGGGCGCAGAGAATCTGTGCCTCTAGTTCTCCCTTTTTTCTCCCCCTCCCCTCATTCTTGGCCCTCCCCGCCCTCTCAGCTCTCCCCTTGTTCTCAGCGCTTCCCCTCCTCTTCCCCCCTCCCTCAGCTCTCCCCCATACTCGGCCCCTCCCTTGTTCTTGGCCCTCCCCTCCCCCTCCCTCTTGGCTCTCCTCCATTCTCAGCCCCCCTTCCTCGTTCTCGGCCCTCCCCCCCTTTCTTGGCCCATTTTGGGCCCCCTGCGCAGGCTCAGAGATGCCTGAAATGGACTGAGTATGGCCCCACCAGTCATTTGGGTGGCAGGTGGGCCCAAAGAAGGTTTCGCCACCCTCTCCCATGCCTGCTTGTCTGTGCTCCTTGCGAGTAGGTTGATTGGAGGTGCTGTGCACTCTCCTACCGGCTCACAGTGGAGGCTGCGTGTTGGAGGTGACATGCACTTCCGCCGGCCCTCCCTCTCCTCCAGCCACCTCTTCCTCTCCCCACTGCCTACTCCCCTGCCATTCTCTCTCTCTGGCCGGCTGCCTGGCCAGCCGCTGCCACTGCCTGCCAATTCCTCTCCCCCTACCCACTCACCTTTTTTTCTGGCCACCCGCCGCTTTCTCCCTCCCCCCCCACTGCCGCTTTCTCCCCTTGCCTGCCCATTTGCCTTTTCTTCCCCACTGCCGCTGTCACTTTCCTCTCCCCCTCCTTGCAGCTCGCCCGTGAACCCTCACGAGAGCTGCCATGCACGGGATTAACCACAGGTATGCCTTAGAGAATTAGATATATAGATCGGTTGTGCCACAGTATTTGATTATTTATTTATTTATTTGATGTTTATACTGTCTCAACCAGATGGCTCTTGGTGGTTCACAAATATAAAAACTGACAAAACACAAAACACCAATTAAAAACAACTAAAACCAGTTTAAAATCATTTCAGTGCTCACTAAAAGCCAGGCTAAAGAGATTTGTTTTTAGGGCTCTTTTAAAAGGCTACTAAAACTCTTAAGCTCCTAATATCCATAGGGAGAGCATTCCAGAGGCCAGGAGTAACTACAGAGAAGGCTTGATCCCAAGTCGCTGCCAGACAAGCTGGCAGCATCCAGAGACGGACCTCTCCTGATGACCTTAAACTGTGGTGGGGATCATACTGAAGAAGGTGATCTACCAGGTAACCCTGTCCTAAGCTGTCTAGGGCTTTAAAGGTAAAGGTAATTACTAGCTTTCAGTGGGGGGATTTGTCCCTCACCCTGACATTGTGTTCACCCATCTAGACTTGTTCTGAGCTGATGGTGTGCATTTGTCCCCTAGGGATTCATATTGCTTTGAAAGGAGGATTGGCAGCAGTTTTGGAAGGGCGGTGGAAGGTGAAGGAACCAAGCTAGGCTGACCTCTTCTTGTGGCAGGTACAGTGTGGTTTATTTGGGGTAGTGTAGGGTTGGTGAGCACCTTTAGGCACACGTTTAGCATATGGAAGGGTCCTTGCCAGTCCCTAGATGCTTTGGGGCTCAGGGACTTTGCTGGCTTAGGATTTACTCCAACCTGCTCTGGAATCACCAGCCTTAAAGGCTTGGGGGTGGAGATCCCTAAGGAAGCTGCCTTGACAGTGGGTTGGCTAAGATGGGGAGCACCAGCCATAGGGTTGATGTTGCCTGGAGCCAACGTGTGCTATAAAAGGCAAGGAATCAGACTTATAGCTTAGTCAAGACAGTTTTGGCATGAGACTCCACTACCAGTCCCACCAAAAACTGTAAGTGTCCACCCCCATTTCCACTCTAACCCATGTGACCCCATATATGTGGCCTGAGCCACATACCAGAAATTTTAACTTCCAAGAGTTGCCAGCCTTAGTATGAAAAAATCCTGCACGTGTGGATGCAATTGCATGGAGGAAGAAATCCTGATCTGGTACAGCTACTCTTATGGGTGATGCTTTCAAGCCATGACTTGCATGAGTGGAGCAACTAAAAAACGTTCTACTGTGCTTAAGAAAATTGTTGCTGTGATACAGTGCCTGTATCCGTGGGCACACTAGGTCCAACTCTTTCCTGCACAATGTGGCCTCAGGACCACTTATACTTTTAAGAGATACAGAAGAACCTTTCAACTTCTGAACTAGTTCCTAGCCAGGTATCTGGCATTACATGTCACATAGCTTTTGGAATAGTTATCATGTAAATTATATATAATTATTGCAAGGAGAGAGAGTTTTTCAATTGGGAAGATGGGGAAATGGAGAAACAATTTTTTTCCTCTTGCAAGATCTGTTTTTTTAAGGGGACTAATACACCCCCAGTTTTTCTATCTTTTCTTTCCCTTTGTTCACAGTGTGGAACATGAACATATTTGGAAACGCTCATACTCCCACATGATGCCATCTGTGCAGAATTTGCAGCGAAGCCTAACCCCCACCCCGCCACAGTTTGATGAAAAATTGTATTACACTGTTGTATTGAATTACACTTCAACTATTAGGAAAGAATTTTAAACAGACCTCCCAGGGTTTCACACATAGAAATCTGGTGCAGAAACAAGGTTCACATTCTCCTCAGAGTGGACAGAAATCATAAACAGTTCAGCAGCACTTGAACTCTCAGGGCAATCAAAGATAAAGCTATTCTTCCTTCAGACAGAGGGGAGAAAACTTGTAGAAAGCAAATAGGCTGCATACCAAGCTAATGAACAGGTAGCATGAGGAATAGCAACGCTGCCCATCTGGAACTAACACTTCGGCCAATTTAGAAATATATCTACAGTTGAAATATATGTACAGTTGAATTCCTGCCACAGATCAGCTTTGAGAGATTTTCTTATCAGTTCTTCCTGTCTGAATAGGCACACATTGTATGTACTCCTATGGGCGTCCCAATTCTCATATAACAATAAGAGAATGTCTACAGTGCAGACATATATCCATTTTATATCTCAGGGTTCTCTGTGGAGAAGGAAGGACAGTTAAACCAGTAAATGTTTGGTGTAGAGATGACCCAAGTACTTCCAGTTTAAGCCATTTCTTTCATTCTGAGAAAGAGTGCAAAGCTGTTGACTGGCATGCTTCTCTGCACCTGCCCCCAACCCATCCTCTTTCATGACCAAGTTCTTCAGATCCAGATCCAAGTTCTTCAGACTTGCCTGGATCCCTAGGGATTTACCACATCTTTCCTTCCACTTTATCTAGGGCTGTGCTGAATTTGGGGGAGGCAACAATATTGGGTGGTTTTTGGGTTCCGTCACAAAATGGCCTCCAAACCATCTTCTGCAACAATCTTTTTGCATTTGTTAATAGCTTTTCGTTGGGCACCATCACACATGCACCTCTTCGTGTACTTACTACTTGCTATTAACTTGTGCTGCTTTTCGGGTGGGTAACTACTGGTTGTGACAAAAGTCCCCCTCTTTGAATCTGTATGCTAGTTATTGAGGCTGTTCTTATGAGCAGCCAAGTCCAGGCTTAGGCAGGGAACCACCAGGATCCACGTGAATCCCGGGGGTGCCTCAGTACCAAACCCTGGCTCTTAGCCAAGGATAGCGGCTCAAATGTGCCCTTAACCCAGTTGCAAGGTATTGTGCGTCAGTGCGAGCTGCTTGACGGAGATGGGTGCCTAGAGTGCCTGTCCCCCGGGGGGAATCTCCCAGGGCCCTGCATTTGGTGTTGGGGGTTGCTAATTTTTACCCCCAGTAGGTAAAACAGCAGAGCACTAAGGAATGGGCACACAATCCAGTTACAGAGTGGGTAGCAGAGGACGGTTTAGTTGTTGCAGCTATTTAGAGAAAACACATGGAGATCCTTGTCGAAATAAATATTAAGCATTTATTGGTTAAGTACACTTTGATAGGAAAGACCTAAACCCAATCTAAAGGACTACATAATGAATAGGCAAGGAGGGAGAGAGATGTTTCCATCTTCTCTCTAGGAGGAAAGGAAGGATTGTGACTCAGCACAGGAAGTGTGGAAGAGTCAGATCAGGGATCATAAAGTAGAGACAGGTAGAACAGTTAGGGAGACCCTCACTCACTATCTCTACTCCCAGTGCTCCTAGTTTTCATTAGGATAGTTGGTGCAAAAGATCGATGCACTGGAACTCCATCTCCATCATTTGGTGCATGGTGCACTGTGGGATTCCTGGAGGCCGGGACAATGAGTCCCAGCCTCAGAGCGATCTGCACTGCTCCACACTGCACAGAGCAGGGCTGATTGTGTGGGAACATGTTTTGCACTCCCAACAACCAAAAATCGATCGTCTAGGGGAGAAGGCAAGGTCTGCAGAGACTTCCCCCTGCCTGCCGGGTTGGTCATGTGAATGGCCCTGGGGACTGGCTTAGTTTCAAATGGAATCAGACAATTAATAGCTATGAGAGAGGTAGTGATGACTGTATTGACAAATGCACGTACTATATGTAGTTATAGGCAGGAGTTTATCACAACCCGCCTTCTATAGAAGAGCTCTTACCTCCTCTTCCCATTACTGTATGACCAAAGATATAGTTAATGGCAACATGTTTCATACTGGTATTCTTTTGCTGAATTTCAGTTGTTAGCAATGCATAGAGGTGAAGAGATGGAATGCGCACTGCCAGAATACATCCTCCATAACATGGCCAGCAATATGTAGGCAATATCTTAAAGCAATGTGTAGGAAATAAAAGCCTTCTGCAACATGTATCATGAAGTTATTTGCTTTATCTATCCTGCCAAGAATACAGTATGCTGGCTCCTTTTCCATCTTTGAGGGATGTTTTTAATACCAGGTAGCCTGTAAAGCTGGTGCGTCTTCTCAGTTATCTTTCAGCCTGATCCTGTTATCTGCCAGTATTATTTTATACATATTCAATTTCTGAAAATTAAAGAGTCAGAACTAGCTCATTAACTCATTTTCTCTTAATAACAGCTGTCCATCTCTTTTACACATTGAATAATGATGTCACTAGACATCACTTTGCCACAGGGGAAAAAGTTAATAACCCAGCAGTTGTATTTTTAATCATAGATGCATTCAAATTTTCTATATAAAACACTGACCTTTGTTGTTATATTAGAGCTCTTTACCAAACCTCCTTGCATTCTCATCTCCTGTCCCTATAGTAGAAAGTTCATCTGATTTTCAAAGCTGAATGATGTTTCTTCAGACCTCTCTCCCCCTTTCTGCTTCAATTCCCTGCTTCTTCTGCTCTTCTCTTCATTCTTCATTCATCTATCCTCCCTTCCTTCCTTGCTGTTCTGCATCCTTACTTCTAGGCTCCTGGTTCTTTCCCTGTGTCCTCTTCCCAGTCTTCAGCCTCTCAATATGCAGGACTTTAATCCCAACTTTCCTTTCCCTGGACTGCAAAATAGTTGTGTTCCCTAAGCAACTGAACATTGAATAGTACCAAACCAGCTTAACCAATCAGTGCCAAAAGTTTCACTGTCACATGTGCTAAAGCAACATCTATCTATATAATTATCTAAGGTGTACCCGTGGCTAATCCTGTGTGTGGCAGCTCTTGCGAGAGTTTGTGAGCAGAAGCACCTGACTGAGCAGTGGGGATTCCATATGCAGATGGGAGAGAGGAGCCTGTGGCACCGTGGTGAATGGGCAGTGGGGATTCCATATGCATATAGGGAGGAAGAGCCTGTGATGGTTAAGGTCAGTTGAAATGCAACTGTTACTGGTTGGAAGATGTTATTGATGGTAGAGGAGAGGAATCTATCTATTTATCTATGGATAGTGGACAGAGGTCTGCAAAGAGAGGGGTCGTGAGGGAGGAAAGAGCCCCTTCAGGAAAAGGAAGTGGCCGTTGTGTGAATTAGATGAGGAAACAAGATGGACAAGATCTGTTAACTCAGGAAGGGGGGGGGGAAAGAGAGAGAGAGAGAAGGGAGGGAAGAGAGAAAGAAAGAAGGGTGAGGGATGGGCCCGAGCCTGTCAGCAGCCTGAGGGGAACAAGTGGCCATGGCAGCGGCAGCAAGGAAGGGCCCAGTCAACCACTGTTGCTGCTTCTCCTGTGGAGAGGAGCAGAAGTAGAGCTCAGGTGAGAGTGGGGAGGTCTCTGGGGATAGGGGGCTGCCGCTTGGCCAACAGGTGCTAGCAATGCTGCAGCCGTGCCAAGAGGGGTGAGGGGGATGGAAGCAATGGGATGGAAGGAGGAGCAGGAGTGCAGCTCAGGTGAGGGTGAAGAGATGTCTGAGTTGAGGGGGGCTGTGGCAGGGGGCGAGGGGAGCAATCAAGTACTAGTGTTAGGTGCTCTACATGGGTTAAGATAATATCTATATTATTAATTCTCCAAGATGGGCCATGCATGGAGACGTGGCAGAAAGGAGGTGATTGGCTGACAGAGGGGGAGAGAGTTCCGGAGCAGCAGGAAGTTTTATGGTGTGGCTAAGAAAGCAGTTTGACAGTTGGCTCAGGGGCGCCATGAAGTGGCAGGGAGCTTGGAGGCTGGACAGTTGGCTCTGGGGGCTGTGGGTGGCAGAGCTGCACCGTGAAGCGGCAGGGAGCAAGGTGCTCGGAAGCTGTCAGGCGAGTGGGCGACAGTCTCCAGCTGCGGGCGGGGCGAGCCAGCTGCGGACGGGGCGAGCCCACTTTTTTGGGGGGGATGCCACAGGCTCAGTGCACAACTGTACAGATGCTCTGTGGAGGGTCAGCTAGTTTAATTTAAAAGCCCAATCCTGTCCATTGGCCACCCGGAACTCAAGGGAAGATAGGAACATGCAGGTACTCTTGTGCCATCTTAACTGAGCTAGTTACAATGTCATGGCAAAGTAGGAACATCTTCTGTGTATCAGATACTTGAGACTAGTGTTCCCTCTAACAGGGATTCCCAAATGTTGTTGACTACAATTCCCAGAATCCTCAGCTGCAATGGCTTTTGCTTGGGGATTCTGGGAGTTGTAGTCAACAACATCTGGGAATCACTGTTAGAGGGAACACTGCTTGAAACATGCATGAACTCCTAAAAAGAGAAAATATCAAGGCAGCAATAACATCCCACCTTTCCTCTATAAACATTTTTGTTTGCCTTTGTCAACAGTGGAACAAGCACAGAATATAGCCTCTTTTTCAGCCTCTCACCTAATTCAGTGAAAAGTTGCAACATCATTCCTTGGTTCTTCTTGCAGGGTCAAAAACAGTAAAACTACGATCATAGTTCCATGAAATAACTCACTCAGGGCCAAACTACCTATTTACCCAAATAGAAGATGACCCCGAGTTCAAGATGACCCACTTTTAAAATATAGGTTAAATATAAGTTATACTATTTACCCAAAAGGAAGAGGACCCTGAATTTAAAATAACTCCCCAAATTCTAACATCAAAGAACTTGGGAGAAAAAACCTATTCCAGGATTCAGGTAAGAGTAACTCTGCAGATGCATGCAACATTAGCTCAATGGTTGCTTTCCCCTTGCAATGTACTCTCAGGAGGAGGCAACAGAAAATCTGCAGGAGTGGACTGAGGTTGCTTCACCCTTTCCCTACTAGCTGCTTTTCTTCCGAAACTCACTCGGCAGCCACTTTTTCTCGCAGGGTTCCAGGGCCATATCCACTTCACAGGCATACAGGGCCGGACTGGGGGCACTGAGAGGGCGGTGGAATGTATGTGGGGAGGGCGCTGAGTTTTGAGCAGAATAGGTAATTAATGGTGGGAGTTGGGGCGCAGGGGCGCTGCACGGGTAGGGCGCACCGGGAATATGCCCTCTTGCCCTGTGGGCCAGTCCGAGCCTGCAGGCATAGATCTAGAACTATAAGCCAATGACCAAAGCCAATGACTTTGCCAAGTGGCCTGTCTCAAGGATCTGGCAACTTTCACACAATGGCCAATGCAGACTGGTTACAAGTAAACTCGACTCTAGTAGTATCTCACTTTCCCCTTTCAGTCTGTATTGGGGCATTCCCAGACTTCCACAAGCTTCTAATGGTCCTGATTAGAGTCTTTCTGCAATGGCCAGTATCAGATGCTTCAGAATAAAAGAGCCAGGGCACGTTTTAATTGGGGCAGCATAACTTCAGCCGTTTTTGGACTAGAGTTCCTATCATTCCCAGCCATACTGGCCAACAGTCAGGGATTATGGGAGAGGGCTGAAGTTGTGGAGCCCTTTTTTACATGATGGATCTCTTCTTTTCACACCCAGGTTCTCTGCCAATTCCCCCTGAAAGTCTGAACTGCAGCAGCACCCCAACCAACACCATATTCCCAACCCCATGCTTAGCTTCTTCACTAGCCTTGTTTTAAATTAGGACTCAATCCTTCACATGCTTCTCGGCACCTCAGATGTCTAGCCTAGCCTCTGATCTTAAGCAACACTTTTGAGGGGTGCTGCTTTAACCTTTCAAGTTCTCTCTCAGTCTCCAGCCTGTGCATAATATCCTCTTGCAGCCTTGAAAGTGAATTCCTTATCAGTTTTTCTTCCTTGGAAAACACACATTTGTTGTTGCAGGGCAGCCTGTGAAAACACTCACTCTCATTATTTCCAGAGCTCACACCAGTCTTCAAAGTGAAGTACAAATGCAATGCATTCCACACATTTGCACAGTAAACATGTTAACTGCTCTTTTAGGTTTACTTTGTACAACTTTCATTGCTGCTTGGAGACATTTCCATAACAGGAAGAACGTTCACATAAGGGTCATTACATATAGAGGCTATTCACATGATCGGGCAGGAAGGCTTTCCCCACTTACCTCCCCCCCGCCAGACAGCCAGCTGCTGGGAGCACGTCTCACACTCCTAGACGATCCACACTGCTCAGATCTTGCACACTGCTCAGATCTTGGGAGGCCGGGACGATGCCACCTGTCCTCTGGATATCCCACAATGCACTACATGATGAGCGCAGTGCCTTGTGGGATACCCCTGTGAGACAGGCACTCTAAATGCCCATCTCTGTATGAGATCCTGGCACTGGGTTAAGGGAGTGCTCTTCTATTAGTCTAAAACATATTAGTCTCATGTGGTATCTGTTTTTATTAATGTTGTGTGTGAGCCCGAGCAGGAGTGTACTGGAGGGGCGGGGTATAGATATTTTAAATAAATAAAAAAATTAAAAAGTACTACTACTACTAATAATAATAAATTAATATTAATAATTAACCTTGGCTAAAGGCCACGCTTCAAAGTGGGGTTATGTAGGTGGGTGGAGCTGGGATCCTCATGGATGCCATCATGGCACACGAGCAGCCTAACCCAGGCTGGGCTGCCCTAGCCTGTTAGGCTGCCCACAAAAACAGCCTGATAGTGTACAATACCATTTTTAAGATAACAGTAAGATACTCTTTTTGTAAGCAAGTACTGGCAGAATCATGATTGCTGGGGGTTACTAGTTATCTATTGTGTTGCATTTTTGTCTGATCGACGACTGAAATAATGGTCATTCACATGATCATTTTTGGCAGGGCTAGGGAGGGCTCGGGGGAAGGCAGGACACAACCTGTCTCCCTGCCCGCCCCCCCCCCATCCACATCACTTTGGGATTGCTCATGCCCTGCACTCTCACGATTGGCACACCAGTGATCCCGGACCAGCGAGGGGTTGAAGGGGAAGCAGGCTGCAGCCTTCTGCATTCCACACTGCACGACATGAGGCGTGCGATGCACTGGGAGATTTCCTCTTTGCCAGGCGCACCTTCCACCTGGCTCTATGAAAGCTCAGGCTGCCAACAGCCTGAGCTTCCACAAAACCAGGTGGTGAAGGAGGAGGGAAGGTGTGCACCCGCTTCCTTCACCTTTAGCCCACAAAACCCAAAGGCTCTCCACACGAGAAGTGTAGAGCTTGAAGGGGGTTTGCAGGGAGAGCAGGCTTAACCCACTCTCCCTGCACATGAGCAGGCAGCTCGCCCTGGGTGGCCGGAGCGGCCACCCACACGATTACCGGCTCTGTCATGGAGCAGGTTGGGGTGGTGGGGATTGGGGGCCTCCTGGCTCCCAGAAATCCCAGAATGCCCCACGTGAGTGCATGGGGCATGCTGAGGAGCCCCCCCGATGCTGGGAGGCTTGTTGTAGCCTCCTGGCTGGTAGTCGACTCATGAGTCACCATGCTGTGCTGACACACGATCTGGAAGACGGGGTTAGTGGAGTGTGCACTCTGCTAACCTCATTAGAGGGGGGCGGTGCATTTAAGCTGGTTTGCTGCTGGGAGCCCTACAGCTCCACCTGCAGCACACAACCCGCCAAAACTGGGCTGGGCTCCTTTAGCCCAGTTTCGGTGGGTTGTGAGAACAGCCTCCCAGGTTACCTGGCAGAGGAGTGCTGGGATCAGGACCGATCCCAGCGGTTCTCATGACCAGCCTTACCTGGGTTAGCACTGCTTTACCCAGGCAGGGCTGGTTGTGAGAAGGACCTCTGTGTCTCTGAAGGTGTCATGAGTGGTGTCTGTGATCTGCAAGGTTGAGCACTTGCGAAGGCTTAAACCCACTGAAAGTCAAACTCCCGTTTTTGTTCTCACTCTGCATGATCTCCAATCTTAACAGCCCCCAAACCAAGTGAGAGACTACCCCTTTCCATCTGCTTCTCCATGGTCCACATCTCCATACACCCTACCAGCTAAGTCTCCTCGCTGAAGATGTTCAGGACTCACAAATTCCCTAAACGATCTATATCTCTTCCACCAAATTACCTGACCTTAAGGTCTTCTTCAGAGCTTCTGCTCCAAGTGCTCCCACATTAAGGGGAGGGGGAGAGGGTCCTTTTGGCAGAGGCACCCTGTTATGGAATAGCCTCCCCAGAGAGACACACCTGGTATCATTGCTATCCTCTTTTAGATGCCAGCTTAATAACTTTTTGTTCACCAAACTTTTTAAATGGTACTGTTTTGTTTTTAGTTGTATTTTATTGCAGTTTTAATTGTATATTTTTATTTTATTTTATGAACCACCCAGAGAACAATTCTTATGGAGTAGCCATACAAATAAAAAAATTATTATTATTGCCCTTCTCTCCTTCCTCCTCATTGGACCAGTACAGAAAGTTTAAGAAGTGGTTTGGATTTAAATGCTCAAATGCAGAATACTGAAAATACAGGGTGGACACAAAGCATATTAAATGGCAGCCTCTGAAAACCATTATTCTTAGTGCATCCAAAATGTTTTGATAAGCTAACCGTAACTGAGGAAAGGCAGACACTATTTACAAAGCACAATGATTGTTATATTCTATCCAGTATCTTCTATGTTTTGTTTAGCAGATTGTCCCAGTGGGGATCCTGCAGAGAATTTTTTTTTGGGGGGGGGGGTGGACTCAGAAATGGGAAGGGAAGGGAAGGTGAAGAGGAAAATGGAGTTGTTTCTGAATAAACTCTTAGTTAAATATATTTAAGATCACTTTGTGTTGTGAGGGAAGCATCTATAAAACGATCTCCAAACATCCCTTCTCTACTCCTTACAAGATGTTCAGGAGCAGAATGTGTGCTGAGACATATAAGCAGTGCTGCTTCAGGAACCTTAGAGAGTAGAGCTGGGAAACATTTTTTGCCTGAAATGGTGAGAAACTGTGTCTACACTGGAATGTGGGGAGACTGTTTCTGGTAGGTGGTAAGGATATGAGAGCTGGCTCGAATTCAAGCCGGTTCACACTCAGTTTGGTTCGAATGGTTTGGCCTCTAACCGTTTGGTTTTGGTCCGAACCGATCGGGCCTGGTTCAGAGCCCTACCAGCAAAGGGAAATCCAGCGAGGATTCTCCTTTACTGGTAAAGGGGCAGCAGGAGTGGGTGATTGCTGTCAGTGTTATTAAGAGTACCAAAAATCAAGGCAAAGTACTCACTAAGGGCAGTGATGGTGCCGACTCCCCTGACCCCTGCCAGCCCGACCCATTTCCGGGGTTGGCTCAGGCCCGGTCCAGGCAGAGGCAGATTAACGTAGTAGCAAATGTAGCATTTGCTACAGGCCCCGTGTTTTTGAGGGCCCCGCATGCCCGGCTTCCAACTGGGAATTAAAGTTAAAACTTTACCTGTTTTATTTGGTCCATATTAGATAAAATATCCCTTTTCTGCTAAATGTGCCTTTTAAGAGAATGCCCAGCACAGCATCTGTCCAGTGGCTGTTGCTGGTGCCTACCACATTTTTCTTTTTAGAGTGTGAGCCCTTTGGAGACAGAGAAGCATCTCTCCACTCTTTATTTTTCTATGTAAACCACTTTGAGAATTTTGATTGAAAAACGGTATATAAATGTTCACTGATGTTGTAGTAAGTGTGAGTTTGTGGCTTGGTCTCTCATACTCCAAAATATAGCAAATGGAAAAAAATTGAATTACTTTACTATGCAAGTAAATAATTTATGTTTTAATATTTATGTGCATTTCAAAAAAATTTTAGGGCCCCTTTATAACATATGCTACAGGCCCCACACTGGCTTAATCCGGCCCTGGGTCCAGGCCTCCTTTGGCCCATTTTGGGCCTCTGTGCATGACTGGAGGTCAAAGAAATCAAAAAGGGTAGTGGCTGGCAGTGGCCGCTGCCGCTACCCCTCGCCCTGTGGCCACTGCCAGCACTCTTAGTGAGTACCTTCCCTTAATTGTTTTACTTTTAAAAACACTGACAGAAGCCCCTGCCTCCACCCATACCGGTATAGGGGAATACTTGCCAGATTCCTCTTTGCTGGTAGGGGCTCTGAACTAGGCCCGAACCAGTTTGAATTCAAACCGAACCAGGTCCTGGTCCAGAGGAGAGCAAAACTGAACCAGCACAGTCCGGTTGGAATTTGAACCAAGCCGGGAAAACCGGTTTTGTGCACACTACTTGTATGTGGGGAGTCTTGCATTATGATAGTGGGTTAGGCCAGGGGACATTTCAGTTCCATCCACATGAGATAGTCTTGGGCAGAATGAACCATAGAGAACTCTCTACAGATCATTTCTGGGCCTTTTGAACATTACCACAACAGTGTAGGATCATTTCCCTATGGCTTCTACCTATGATGCTGTGGTTATGTTTATAAGTTGGAACCATGTCCCTGCCCATGCAACTCAAGGCTTCCAAACAATACCACAGCAACACAGGAGAAAACTGCAGTAGGAAAAGCTACCCCATGCCACTATTGCAACATATGAAGGAACATTTAAGTTTGAAAACTGAACCAAGTGCCAGAAAACGATCTTTGTGAAGTACTTGGAAATGGGAAGGGGGTGGGAAGACCTCTCCAGCTTTCTTAAGAGAGGGAAATGAATAGAAGGCCTAAGCACCTCACTCCCATCTCCCTCTGGATTTAACCCTTGCTACACAAGAATGGTTGCTTAGGCCACATTGAACAGTATGAATTTTGACAGGCATATGCAGCCGCTCACTCCACAGTATCTCACTCCTGCTGCTGTATCTTTTACGAGGAAACCTAAAGGCACAGTGCCAGTTATGGCAATGATTCATCATCTCCAAGCTCTCTGCTTACATCACAATGCTTTACTGCCAGTTAAAAGCATAAGCTCATGTATGGTGGGGCAGGAATCCAGCTGCTTGGGCAGATGGAATCCATGAGGTTTGACTTTTAAATCTCTCTCTTGTGCCTCTTTGGCAGCTCCACCCTATTACTGTTAACATTTCTGGACTGATAAGACAGAAAGAAAATTCTTCCCTGCTTAGTGAAACAGATTGTGGGTCAATAGTTTATTCATCCCTTTTCCCTTTCAGAAGTTTTCACCCTATTAAAAAAAGGTCAGTTTTTTTAAAAAAGAGGAAAGAGCCCTCATTTATGCAATGTTCATTTCCACTGTAAATCTTCAGTAAGTGAAATCAGACCACAAGTCTGCAACTAAACTGAAATTGGTTTTCACATCCTTCCTGAAAAAGAGTCTTAAGGGTCACCAAAGCAATTATAGATATGTTAATAATGACAAGATCTCACTCTTGATGGTTTCTCCACAACCACAACAGATTACATAGATGTAAGCCCTGCTGAAGCCAATGTAGTTTAGAACCATCGAGGAGCAGGGAGCTTAAATGCAAGCTTTAAAAAGAAAAAAGAACTCCTGGTCTTCTTTGCACCCTGTAACATAGGAACATAGCAAGCTGCCATTTGCTGAGTCAGACCATTGGTCTATCTAGCTCAGTATTGTCCTCACAGACTGGCAGCGGCTTCTCCAAGGTTGCAGGCAGGAATCTTTCTCAGCCCTATCTTGGAGATGCCAGGGAGGGAACTTGGAACCTTCTGCACTTCCCAGAGCAGCTCCATCCCCTAAGGGGAATGTCTTACAGTGCTCACACATGTAGAGGCGGGTCTCACGATCAGTGAGACCCACTTTAGCCAGGTTAGCAGGGAGAGCTAAGCCCGCTCCCCCCACAGACGAGCAGGGCAGGAGCCCTGGGCGGCCAGATCAGCCACCCACATGACTGCTGGCTCCGCGACGGAGCGGGCGGAGGCTGGGGAGTTCGGGGGCTGCGCGGCCCCCAGAAGCTCCAGTATGCACCCAGTTTAAGGGGAGAGGGTTGTTTGGTGGGTTAACTGCCGGGAGGAAACCGGGCTTGCCTGCGGGCCCGGTGGCTCCCACGATCAGGTGAAATAGGGCTAGGCTCCCCTAGCCCGATTTTGCCTGATCGTGGGAATAGCCTCATAGTCTCCCATTCATATGCAACCAGGGTGGACCCGGCTTAGCTAAGGGGACAAGTCATGCTTGCTACCACAAGACCAGCTCTCCTCTCCCTGGGGACAGGGGATTCTAGAGGCTCCATTTCCTAACATGAGGCTATTCTCATGACATGGGTTAACCTGGGCAGCTTGTGTCATCTGGTGCACTGGGAGGCCTCCTCTCTTGGCTGCTCCAGTCGGTAGCCAAACTTCTCGTCCCAGCTTTTTACAGAGGTGGAACAATCTGATGGTTCATTCCTCCTCGGAAGGAAGTTGTGTGTGAGATCGCCGCCGGGTAGCAGGGCTTCCCCTGGCCCACCGCCATTGTGGGCAGTGAGCTGGGGGAAGGAATGGCTACACAGAGCAGTGGTGCGGCTGCTCGGTTTCCTTCTCTGGATCCTAGCTTGGGACTCCATTGCCACGCCAACCATGTGGGTGTGCAGCACGGCAGAGCCCAAGACAGCCACTGCTCATGGGGGGTGGGAAGGGTGGAGGCAGGCAAGCTTCTGCCTTCCCCTCAGCAAAGGTTGGGAGAATGACCTTAATGCCTAAAATAATGCCTGCATCTTTCACATCAAGGAGCTGGGGAAGAGAGACCACTAGACATCCCTTAACATACTACCAGCCACTGGTGCTCTCAGAAGCACATACTCTGCCTTGTTACCCTTTGGCTAAAATTGAATGAACATTTTTACTCACAAGCAAGTCCTGATGAATCCAGTAGGTAAAAGTGAAGTGTGTCGTTGAGTCGGTGTCGACTCCTGGCGACCACGGAGCCCTGTGATTGTCTTTAGTAGAATACAGGAGAGGCTTACTATTGCCATCTCCCATGCAGTATGAGATGATGCCTGTCAGCAGCTTCCGATATCTCTTTTGCCTGATACAGGAGTTTCCCATAGTCTGGGAAACATACCAGCGGGGATTTGAACCAGCAACCTCTGGCTTGCTAGTCAAGTCTCCTTCCAAATCAACACACATAGGTGGCCTGTAAATCTGACAAAATACTTCTTCTGTCCATGGGCTGTATTGCCAGACCTCATTGTTTCAGGGTGAGTAATAGAAAGACTAACAAGGGGCATGGGGACCCTTAATATGAGGAAATGAATTTCCTTCCATTCTTCTCCATTGGCATACCCATAACAATGCAGCCCTACCCACCAACATCAGTGAAGCCATGCCAATTATTTAATGTTAAATCTTCTTCTATAAAGCGATCTGTATTTTATTGGAATTGAAATATAAAATTTCCAAAACTAGTATTATGCAAGGAATTTAATATTTAGAAAGCCCACAGATCCTGATAATTCACAAGCTCCCATTCAAGAGAGATTTCAAGATTTAATTAAAAAACCAGTGGCAGACTACTCCTTAGCTAGAACATTATAGGGGCTAATTCTGATGTTCTTCCACCACAGATCACTCTGTGTGTGTGTGGGGCGGATACATGAAGAGGAGCCCACAGATTTAGTCTCTTGAATTATTTGTGCAAATTTCATATGGCTTCTGAATTCTGACAAAGTCTATTACTTGCATTCTGCTGTATTGTATATCCCTTCACAGAGGAAAAATATTATGTCAGAATAGGTCCTGGATTTCACAAAGCCATACTCTGGCACAGTGCATATGTAGCATGCAGAAGATTTCAGATTAAATACCTGGCATCAGTGGAAAAGGATATCAGGTAGCAAGATAGAGAGAGATCTCCACCCAAGACATTGGAGAGCTATCAGGGTACAGAGAGCTAGGCTAGGCTGGCTTCATATAAGGCAGCTTCTTAGACGGTTTTTTTATTTGGGATTTAATAGTGTTGCATCAGATGTCATTTTCGTTTCCTAATATAATTTAGGGTTCATGTACCAGACCCCTCTAGTTGTTGTAGCAGTCTTTGTGTACCTCCAGGATTGCTGCTCCCTGCTTGTGGCAAAGATGTCATCTGACTCATTAGCTCCAAGTAAAATGTAAAGTTTTGCAAGGCATTACTTAACCCATATGGAGATTTCTGGCAACCAGAAGCATTTACTCATATACCCCATTGAGATCAATTGGGTTTATTGCAGAGTTAAGAACCGAGGCCAATGTTGGCTAACCAACAAAAAAGCAACCCCACAATGACTTACCCTCCCCCCCGCCGCTAATATCTCCCAGTCCCAACTGCATTCATCTTAGATTTCAGTTCTATACAAATGGATCTTTGCACCCATTAAAATGCCTTTTGGTTTCAAGGGAATGTTAGCAGAAGTTTCCATTTCAGCACCTTACATGTTGTGTCTAATTATATGGAAGTTATGATTTATACTTAAATTTGAAAATGTTGTCCAACTGGCTTGGTGGATGAAGAAATAATCACTATTTATCCATAAGATTTTGGCAAGACGTTATCATATAATACTCCTAATGAAATTTAGAAGGCAGACAATACAAATATGGAATAGAAGCCAACCAAAACAAAAGATCCATCAAAGCACAGAACAGGCATCAAAACACTTGGCTTAGAGCTCCTTTACCTTAAGGTATTAAAATAGTTGAGAGAATAAGAACGTTTGAAGAGCCCAATTATAGCAATGAGCCGGCTTCTTTAGGAAGGCTATTTCCCGACAGCAGCATTGCTGCTAAGAAAACCTGCCCTGTGCCATGTTAGTGCTCACCTCATGTAAACTTGGTGCAGAAGGTCTTTTCTTTTTTTAAGAAGGGGAAGCTCATACGAGACCTTTGCTTTTATTCTAGCATCCACAGAGCCAGGGCTAGAATGTGAGGATAACATTATCCTGGTTTATCCTCACAGTGCGGTAGCTGAGGCTGCTACTGAGCACAGAGACACTTTTACAGTGTTCCCTCTATCAGGAATTCCCAGATGTTGTTGACTACAACTGCCAGAATCCCCAGCTGCAATGGCTTTTGCTTGAGGATGATGGGAGTTGTAGTCAACAACATCTGGGAATCCCTGTTAGAGGAAATAGTGCTTTTAAAGTGGTGATTCATTCAGAGCACAATGTCTTAAATAAATAATAAATAAATATATATATCTATATTTAGCAGGGGGAGAGCAACTGACCCTATCCAGCCCCAGCACAGCATCCCTCCAGTGGCTGTTCCTGACGTCTACCTTGCGTTCCTTTTTAGACTATGAGCACTTTTGAGACAGGGAACCATTTTATTTATTCATTCTTTTGTTTGTTATCTATGCAAACTATTTGAGAACTGTTGTTGAAAAGAGGTATATAAATATTTGTAGTAATAATCTGAGAGACAGTAAGGAGCTCAAGGCCACCAGGGAGTTTTGCGAATGAATCCAATACCCCATGCACTCTGCCATGATGGCTGTTTCCTCATTGTAAAACACTGCAATTAAAATAGCATGTTTTATAAGCCAACTCCATGGTATTAAGACATACAAATACAAATGCTTATTTTGCATTGGTGATTTACTATCCATTATATGCTGCTTATACCAAGGACCCTGGGTCACACAGTCACTTGCACATACAGTTGTGAGGGGGACCTCTTCTGTTTCCTAAAGCAGATTGAGCACCCCAAAATACATCCTGGGGAGCCTCCACTTTTGCATATGTCTGGGAGGGGGATAGTTTTAATTTGTCTTAGAAGTGTGTGCTAGCACACAGAGTTACTGACCACAATCCAACATGGAATTAGGCAAAATCTTATGCACTTACCTGAGAATATGCCTTACTGAACTTCTTCTGAGTAAACATGTATAGGATTGCTCTGCAACTGTGCAGCTTGTATCCATTATATCACTAGGTAAGAGGCATTCCAAGCACAAGAGAGGAGCCCTATCATCCTAATCCTAGCTGTCCATTAACTGTGCTGTAAGGAGATATTTGACTACTCTGCACTAGAGAAGTAGTCCTCATGAGGACAATGGGACTGTTCATAAGTAAAGGATGGTTTCAGGCCAGCAACATCAGTCAGTGATGGAAACAGCAATCAATACAAGCTTTTGCTCTCTTGAGGAAAGCCATTTAGACCGGAAAATAGCAATATGTAGACAATGAATTTTATGGAACAGGCCTGAGGGATTATTTTTCTAATATTCCACCTTTGCTCCAAATAGCTATTTTTTTCACAACAACCCTGTGAGACACGTCAGCCCAAGGGAGGGGTTCCCAACAGCGGGTACTAATACCCCTCGGCGTACTTGAAGGGCTCCTGGAGCTACTCAGAGCCCTCCTGCCTCTTCAAGCGGCAGCCATGCTATTTGTTCCCCATCTGAGGATCCCCGACTTGAAGTTGAGGCTTCTTCAGCAATGTGTCTGCTGCAGAAGGGGAGGGAGGAGGTTGAAGACCCTTCTCCTGATTGGCTGGCTATGTGCTGAAACTCAGAACACCTTTCCCCTCAGCCTGACTGACAGGCTCCATTGAACTAGCACGGAGTACTCTCCCTAAAATTAATTTTCAGTTTACTTGTCCCATTAATTTAAGTGGGAGTACTCATGAGTAACTTTGTCTAGATGTTAGCCATGACTGGAGTAGCCTGTCTCATAAACTGTGACTTTTAAATTTGCGTACACACACAAACACAGAGTCTCCATGGGGTACTGAGCTGAAGGTTTGCAACAGAAGTTATTTATTATATTATTATTATTATTACATTTTATATCCCGCTCTTCCTCCGAGGAGCCCAGAGCGGTGTACTACATACTTAGGTTTCTCCTCACAACAACCCTGTGAAGTAGGTTAGGCTGAGAGAGAAGTGACCGGCCCAGAGTCACCCAGCAAGTTTCATGGCTGAATGGGGATTTGAACTCGGGTCTCCCCAGGAGACTCGGGTCTCCCCAGCACTCTAACCACTACACCATGCTGGCTCTTAAAGCTTTAACAAGCTTTAACATTTGTTAAGTTATTTTGGGAGCCCCTGGCCTAAAGAATCATGACTGGCCCATCCTGTGAGCTTGAGGTGGTTGCTCTGGCTGCTCCCACTCATTCATTTTCACCTCCCCACAACACCCTTCCAGGGCAAACGTGGAATCCCGTTTAACACATTTGATTTCTCTTCTGCATTCCATTATGTATCAATGACAAAAAGTGAAAGAAGGATAAAAGTGCTCTTTTAGTGTCATATGAAAAGTGTTGATTCGTGCATGCTGAATTGTCGTGCCATTACATGGATAGGGCTGATCTGTGCAGAGTTTCAACATGTGGTGAAGCAATCCTATGGGTTCTCTGCCATGTACTCAGCTTGAAGCTCAGTTTACTGCAAGTAGCTGAAATACAGTGGTGACACAGTGGTGGTAATTTTCCAGGTAATGCTTCCATGCAGGGAAAAAAATGTATGTACATTGGGCACACATCACCATGCATGTTAACAAAAGCACACATAACAGACAGTGCACACACTTTTTCTATGAGCAAATCATATTTGTGCAGAAAAGACATCATGCATGAAACAGCTCCAAGTGTTGCAAGCTGGCTGTGTGGCAAAGCAATCACCTGACCATGCGCCAAAGAAGCAAAAAAGTACTTTTACTTCAGCAGTTTCACATTATGCACCTTCAGAGTGCCAGCAGCATTAGTATGTTAAAATCTACCTAGCAGAGACTCATGAAGCACCTTAAAGACTAACAGATTTCTTGTGGCATCAGCTTCCGTCGAATAGATCCCACAAAAATATATATCTCAATAAATCTGCTTGCATTTTAAGGTATTTGCCATTTTCACATTATGAACAACAGCTCTAGCTCAATATCCTGTCTCCCAACAGTGTCTACCACCAGTTGCTTAACAACACTCATGTAGAAATTGAGCAACAAGTGGAGTAATGCACCTTCTGTTGTCAATTTTAACTATTTATATTTTCATATGATTAACTTCTCAGTTTCAGAATCAGGAGCAATTTGACTCCAGGTTTGTCACCAATAGATCAGCTTTGATCAGCCTTGAGTTGGGAAGATCAGCCTACAATGACCATGTAGATGCACTCTTAAAAAATAAAGTCGCAAATTCTCACCCATTTAATTACTTGTCACTGGCTAATATTTCCTTCATAAGATTGCTCTCCTTTTGTTTCCTTGACACACCTGACTACATTACATACCTGGTTTTCAGAGTCAAGGAACTGAGTTCTGTACTAGTTGTACTCCAAGTGGAAAAAAGTAATAAAATTTCAAATACACCTCTTTTGAATCAATCGCTTCAAATCCAAGGCTCTCTGAAACACAGATGTTTCAGAGAAGGAGAGAAACAGATTATCTGAGAAAAATTTATCTTTGTGACACACATCTATAAGCTAACTTCTGCCGCAGGACAGGAGTCCAAGCATAGAGGTCATACACACGCAAGCTGTACAACAGGCAGCTGAGAGTGAAATCCTGTGCACACTTACTTGGGAGCAAGTAACACATCACATGGCAGAGTTTACATCTAAAGAAATGTGGATAGCATTGCGTTACTAATGCGCAAGAAGGTTGGATACTATTGAAGAGCTTTCCTTGGAAGGAATAGTAATTTTCTTTCTTTCTTTCACGTGGGGGACTGAACTCTTAAAAAAGTGATGTTTCTTATTTTATTGCCCAGAAAAATAGAAAAAAACCTATTTTATTTCCCAGAATTGAACAATTTCTAGTCATTTTAAAAAACAAAAGAAAATAGCGTACCCGGGGGGTAACTAGACTAGCAGCAGGGAAAACGTGAATTGCCCTGGCAAAGTTCTTCAATGGCACATCTCAGTCCCTCTTCAACTTTTTAAAGGGGAATGGATTCTAACTCTGGCCAGACTAGGATGAAGAAATCGACATCTCTTAAACGAAAGATCTAGGGTCACAAACGGCAGAGGCTGACAATCACAAGCTTCGATAATAAACGGAGAGTTAAGATTCAAATGAGCCACCTTTCAGAAACACGTTGTATTCCATTCTGGATAAAAGTCACTCACCCCCAACACCCGGATCGACCAAGCCTTGGCCGTCCCAAGACAAGCCCCCTGTGTAGCTCCAGTTGGCGCTTCTTTCTCTTAAAGTACATCCATCCTTTGGTGAAGCAGTAAGAGTCAGAGAAAGGATGGTCATTAACCCGAGCGCCCCCCGCTCCCGCCCGCGCACTTAGTCACTCCTTCTCCCCCCCTCCCCGTTTACATCCAATCAGCACAGCTCTGCCCTCTTAAAGCTGCAGCAGCCTCTCTGCAGGGCACGATACACTCCAACCATTCTTTATATTGCAACCGTGGCTTCTATAAATAGAATCTACCCATCTTGGGGGAGCGACAGGCAGGCTTTATTCTCTGAGTGCGTTTATTTGAAAAGAAGCGATGAATTACCAAGTGTGTGCTCACTTTGCCGGGAAGGCTTAATGAAAATGAAAACCTCCACTCCTAATCTCTGGAACCCTGAATATAGCCTTTCTTCACCGGGATCAACAAGAACTGCGCAACCTCCTTCAGGGAAATGGTCTGGTCCTGACAATGAATTGGCGCTTAAGGTGGATTTAAGGGGTGGAGGGTTTGGCAATGGGACCTTAAGGAGTTTCAGAACCATAGTTTGTTCAGTCGTTCCAGATTGCAGGCTGTTTACACGTGGGTTGCTCAAGGCGGTTGTCAAACAAAGATTTGAGGAGCGCGGGAGGATTTATATTGTTAATCTTTATGGAAAACAAGATAAGGCTAGAGGCTAAGATTTTCTGTTATTTGTTCTGTGTAGTAAATAATCGCTGCCATTATACACAACAGGCGCGGCGTAGTCAGAAAGAATATGTGTCCTGCCAGAATATTGGGAGCGTCTGCCAGGAGAATGGCAGACGTTCTCAGTGCCACATAGACAAGCTCCACGCCCTTTTGTGTTATATTTCCAGACCATACCCAGTTCCAGGCTCGCAGTTCATAATGCAGATTAGCATCCCCGCGAGCCTGACGCTTCTGTGATTTCGGAAATACAAATACCCAGTTTCAACATCGCCCACATGATCTCATTAAGCGGCCTTAGGCAAGACACGAACTCACACTCACACAGCCTCAGGTCCAAGATGAGGACTATATGTCTGGTCTACCTTTCCAGGGTGTTGTGTGCTGTGATAATGTATGTGAAGTATTTTGAAAGCTCAAAAAGATACGATATAAATGTCCTGTTCACCAGTCTCGAATCACTTATTTTATCATGGATAGTAATGTCTATGTTCATGGATAGAAGCGTCTATGCAGCATGGTAGCCGCTGGCATGGTAACTAGCCAAGTCCTGCGCTCTAAGCATTGGGAAGTAAAAAAGTGTATTTCTTCCCATCCCAAAATTTAAGTGACAACTTGCTTCTCAAACTTTCCCTCTTCCAGCAGCACCCCTGATGGTAGTGACCGGTAGGAATAGGAACATAGGAAGCTGCCATATACTGAGTCAGACCATTAATCCATAGTAGAAGAGTTGGGGTTCTACAGTTTGCTGGTTTACACTTCAGTGGTTTATGCTAAAGTTGTATCTGATATCTGAGCTTACCTGTTTGGATGCCACAGACAGTGCTCTTAGATGGGACAACTGTGCATACTGAATAGCTAAACACTTTGTTAGCATTTGGGGCCTGAGATGTCGTATTTCAATAAACATAGACTTGTTTGTAATTATACTACAGGTTTATTGTATAACTTTATACATATTAATGTTAGTTCCTATCGGTCTTCCAAAGTTCTCAGGGTACATTTATTTATATAACATATTTTTATACTGCCCAAAACTCACGTCTCTGGGTGGTTTACAACAAAGCAAGCAAACAAACAGAAAAAGTTAAAACATTAGTTGAAGCAAAACAAAGGATAGAGAAAAAGTTAAAACATTACAACAATTTACATTTTTTTAAAAAACCATTTTAAAACAGTGTTAAAATGATTAAAACGACGAGGCGATTGCCAGGGACTCTGGAAAGCAGGCTAAGTGCTTTTAGCCCTCTTTCCAGTGCTCGTGGGAACCACTGGGCTCATGGGCAAGCCCGATGCACCCAAGGCAGCTAGCCCGCCTAATTCCCCCTCCCCTTAAATGAAGTTAATGGAGCGGGTGCACCATTAACCTCCTTTTGTTGCTTGTGTGTCGCCATGGCTTGTGGTGACACATGAGTAGACCCCAGGCCAGGAGGCTGCAAGCAGACTCCTAGGCTCGGGGGGTCTCTCCAAGATGCCCTGTGCACTTGCATGGGGCATCCTGGGACTTCCAAGGGCTGCATGGCCCCCGATCTCCGCAGCCCCTGCCGTCTCCGTGACGGAACCAGAAGTTGTGTGGGTGGCCGTTCCAGCTGCCAGGGCTCCACCACCGATCGTCAGTGGAGAGAGTGGGCTAAGCCAGCTCTCCCCGCAGACCTCATTGAGGCACTTCACAGCAGTTGTGTGAAGCGCCTCGATATTTAATTAAAAGCCTGGGTCATGCATCTTTAAAGACTTTTTAAAAGTTGTCAGAGATGGGTAGGCTCTTATTTCAGCAGGGAGCATATTCCAAAGCTTTGGGGCAACAGTGGAGAAGGCCCATCCTGGAATAGCCACCAGACCAGCTGGTGGCAACTGCAGAAGGACCTCTCCTGATGATCTCAATGGGCGGTGGGGTTCATGATGAAGAAGATGTTCTCGTAAATACCCAGGGCCCAAGCCATTTAGGGCTTTATAGGTTACAACCAGCACCTTGTGTTTTGCCCGGAAACTTATCGGCAGCCAGAGTAGATCTTTCAATATGGGAGTAATATGGTCTCTCCTACATGACCTAGAGACCAAGTACCAATTGTAGTTTCCAGACTACACACAAGGGCAGCCCCACATGGGTGTCCTCTGATTTTTATCATCACAACAGCCCTGTGAGGTAGGTTCGGCCAAGAGATGGTTATTGGTCTAAGAACCAATTCATAGCTGAGTGGGGATCTGAACGGAAATCTTTCCCAGTTCTATTCTGATACACCAACCACTACACCACACTGGCTCTTTGCACTGTGATTCAAAATACACAGAGTGGTGTCAAAGGCAACAATCCAATTTTTTAAAGAGACATTCCTCTGTTTACAGCCTCAGCAAGATGCAACGGGGTATCTGTTTTTTTGTTTTGTTTTGCTGGTGCGTTATGTTGCTAAAGCAGATGTGGCATAACCTCTTTTGCCAATGGCATACTCAAGAATATATGAAACAATTATGGTCTCACAACAAAATGTTGCAGCATAACCCTAGTGTGCTGGTCTTGTGGTAGCAAGCGTGACTTGTCCCCTTAGCTAAGCAGAGTCCACCCTGATTTTTATTTATTTATTATTATTTATTTATTATTAAAACTTTTATACTGCCCTTCCAAAAGGCTCAGGGCGGTATTGATTGCATATGAAAGGGAGACTAGAAGTGTGAGCACTGCAAGATATTCCCCTCAGGGGATGAAGCCGCTCTGGGAAGAGCAGAAGGTTCCAAGTTCTCTCCCTGGCTTCTCCAAGATAGGGCTGAGAGAGATTCCTGCCTGCAACCTTGGAGAAGCCGCTGCCAGTCTGTGAGGACAATACTGAGCTAGATAGACCAATGGTCTGATCAGGGGCAGAGCCACAATTGGGCCAATAGGTTCAAAGAACTCGGGTTGCTGACCAATCAGGGGCCGCGTCTTGTGGCCCCGGCACGCCCCCCGTGTCTGATGTCAGATGCAGGGGTGCTAGTTTAGCTCCCGAGCGGGGGCCACATGGAGCTAAACTAAGGCTGGTGTTTGCAGCGCCAGCCAGGAGAGGCTCTTCCCTGCAAAGGCCTGCTTGCGCACTGTGAACACAGCGCCAGCCTAACTAGCTCCTGAAGGGGCCGCGTGGCCCCTTCAGAAGTTAAAAGGCTGGCGCTGCTTTCACAGTGCAGCCCAGGAGCGGCTGTTCCCTGCCTTTTGCAGGGAAGAGCCGCTCCTGGGCTGTGTTGCGAAAGCCTTAGTTTAACTGCCAAAGGGGCTGTGCGTCCCCTTCGGGAGTTAAACTGCAACTCCCGGCCCCGAATGGAGCCTCCGCCAGACCACGCCCCCACGCCTGCCGTCAGATGCGGGGGGCGTGGCTAGCCCAGCGTCTGACATAAAGCAAACTCGTACAAGTAGGACAGCCAGGGTGGAGCAAGATGATGGAGTGCCCTCTCCATCATGATGCGGGGGCGGGGTCAGCGGGGTGGCCACGGCGGCCGCACACAGGCCACCAGTGGTCCCACTCCGCGGCTGGGTCTGATTCAATATATGGCAGCTTTCTATGTCCCTATGTGCCTGAGCATGGCGAACATTTTAGGCATTTTTGCCCCTTAGAGGTTGTGGCTGTCTCGAAGGAAAAATTCCCTGATCTTTTTGTTCAAGCCCTCTTTCCCTCCTTGAATCCCATTAGCTCCACCCAGCTGTCTGTCTGTTAACTGCCTTTGAGTCTGCAAACATTCCACTCTATTGAGGCAGTCTGGATCCTGGGAGAGGGTTGGCCCCCTTAGGCATTTCTTCCCTTCAGATTTTTGTGAAACAGTTATATCTACTAGTTACCAGGACTCTGCCAGTATCTCCCTCTTGCCCACAGGTACTCTGGTTATAAGGATCGTAACATTCTTGCCCATAGGTGCTTTGGATCCATAAGGATTTCAACATCCCCAGCTCTTTCAGAAAAAAGATACAGGGTAGGAAATATAAAGCCTGGTTATTGAAATTACAGGGTGAACATATGAAAACTCCTTTGCTGCTGCCAGAAACATTGTGAAAGCCAAACAAAAGAAAAAGACATCTAGTGGCCCTAGATGCAATAGCATGTGATTCACAGAAGGCATAAAAGGGAAAAATGTAACTCATGGATCTGAGAAGAAACTGCAGGAGAGGGAGCTTGCCTTCATCTTCCTCTTTTGGGTTATCCAGAGGCATCTGGTTGGCCGTGGTAGGAAAAAAATGCTGGACTAGATAGGCCTTGGGCCTGATTCAGTAAAACTCTTATATTTGTATTATCATAAAGAATGTTGGCCAGCATCCTAATGAATGAAGCATGAGTCCTATGTGAGAACTGCTGCTAAGGTTCTGACTAATGGAGCACCCAAACTTGTGTGGAGGGAGCAGGGTCAAAATTCTCCCTTTCCCCAGAAGCCCTAGTCTGTGCCACCTGAAAATATGTTTGAGCAGAGGTGCTCTTACTCCTAGACTTCTGGGCAGAAATCCAGGGCCTCCACAACCATTGCCCCCCTCCCCAAATCCTCTTTTGTCTATCCCGGGTGGTGAGGTTGCTGACTGTGCAGTGCCATCAGCTTGTGGGCTGTGCTGGGTGGCTGAGTGTGACTTCTGCTTTGGAGGGGGAAAATATGTATATATGGGATGGGAATATGTTAAGTTGCATGTTGAAATGTTTCTGTTTATGCATATTTGCATACATATATCTCTTCTATATTCTTACATTCTTGTGAGTTCAGTTGCTGTTTGTGCCCTCAAGAACCCATGCGTCAAAAATTGTGTTTTTATGTGTGGGTTCTAGAGGGCACAAACAGCAACTGAACTCACAAGAATTTAAGAATATAAAACAGGTATATTTATGCAAATATGCATTAATGCATATTTCATTCATTGATTCCACTGTGTGTATCACAGTGAGTGTGTGTGTAGGGGATGACGCTTAACTTGCAGGTAGGGGGATTCCAAAGGCCTTTAGGTCCAGGCTCCAAAATGACCTAGGTTCACCTCTGTGTTTGAGGGCTGCGTGACCCTCATGGACATATTTTCAGGTGGCACAGAAGGCTTCCAGCAGAAAGGGAGGTTGCCTCCCAGCATGCCTGCTGGTGCTGTGCTAGTAGTGGAACCCAACAACAGCGCCAGCACTTCTCATGTAGCACTTGTGCTTTGTTAGTCAAGAAATTGGCCAATGTAAATAATGTGTCAGAGCACTGTGAAAAGCAAGCATTTTTAATAGGATTAGTGTTAGAGAGCTTGGAGTGAAGATTTCTTTCTCTACACCAGCTGCGGCAGAAGTGCACAGGTAAGGAGAACACTGCTCATTAATATTGTCTGGAGACATGGAGTTAAAATACTAAATGAAGTAGTTTGCTTAGGAAATCCACCAGGGAAATAGATACGGCCTACATGCCTCGCAGGTAACTAGATCCAGGAAAGGGGGAGGGAGAAGCAGGAAGTCTCTCCATAAGAGAATGAAACCTGAGACTATCAGTCTAACAAAGAAGGAATAGAATAGAGAAAGCATAGTCAGAGAGGGGATTCCCTTGCTCACTGTCTATACCCCAGTGCCCCTTGTGGTCATTGGGGTTGCTGGTGCTAAGAGTCAATAGGATCAGGAACAGCATCTCCAACAATTAGGAAGTAGAGCTTTTGCCAATGATTCTTGGTATGAGAAGAAGGGTGTTCCAAATCCATTACTGTGTTTCTGTTCTCTGCTGTGAAATGTTGAAGGGTATGAATCTTCCAACCAGCTAGTTTTGTTTTGTTTTTAACTGAAACAAAAAAGGAGGTAATGGGTGTTGGAAATTCTCTGTAGTGAGAGAATCCCTTTCTCATTATAGCAGAGTGCACAGAGGCACAACACAGTGGAATTTAGTTAGGCATGCGTGTATGCTGAGAGTAAAGTAACTTGGAGCCAATTTATAGTTTCAAATCAATATATAAGGCATTTATTAAGGAACTCCTTTCTAGATAGGAAATTGAGGAGTTAGGATCTCTAATCTAGCTAGCTAGCTGGATGCAGATGGACTCTGCAAAGTAGAAGGGCAGGTAGGGAAGAGAGAGAGAGGAAGGAAGTTAATCCCTGAGATTAGCAATCTACATATCCAAAGGGATAGTGTCAGAGCAGTGGAGAAGGGGTGACCAATGTCTTGACCCTCTAGCCCTCTGACTCACTGGTCTGTCCTCCACTGTCTGAGACAGACAGCACAAAGTCCTTTAACTTCCAACAATAGGCACTCACAGATTTTATCTGGCTGCAGCAACTTCTATGATCAGTGATGCATCTTTTGGAAACTAGGAATATGCATTTCTGGCATGCATGAAAGGGGAAGAGTGTCAGAAATTAATGTGTGAATTAATGTGTTCTGACCCAACTTCTTGTCAGCAAAGTATATGGTGGGTTAAGGAAGAAACAACAACACTTGAGACACATCCCAAGAGGTTCCTAATAGCAATAATTCATTTGATTTGCCTCAGTCTTCTGCCATTAAGATCTAAAAGCTTTAGTTAGACTGGCATGTCTGTCATGAGGTGCTGGGGGAATCATATTTGCTTATGATGTGGGTAGCAAGGCAAAGGATATGTGGAAATTAATGATCCAGGAAGAACAGAAGAGATAATGCCTAATGTAGCCCACTGATGAAATTTCCAGGCAGTTTGCTTGCACTCTCTTTAGTGAACCCCATGGGGCGAGCAAGAAGACAGCTATACATATTTTGCACAGGAATAAGATGTTGTGATTCACATTTGAACAAGGTTTCAGTGATGATGCTACGACCATGCAAAAATAATAATCATAACAATAATTGTGTCTGATGTGCTTGAACTATACTGAGGGATTAGCAGCATCCAAAGTTAACATCTTTTTGCAAGAACAAGCAATTTGTTTCCTTCTTAGAATCTGAGAAACACAACAAGGATTAAGGCCATAACAGAACAATAATGTTGAGAGAAATTAATTGACAGCAGATTTAGGAGAGGTTCCCCTCCTGTATTCTACCAAAGACAACCACAGGGCTCTGTGGTCACCAGGAGTCAACTTGACAGTGCACTTTACATTTACCTCTTTTAAATGACTGAAATTTTTACAGCTGACTGACAATTTTGTTTGACAATGTAATCTGTTGTGAACTTCTTCCTTGGATAGAAAAATCAGAGAATAGACAGACAAGACAGATTGATACCTGAAGTACTGCTGCTAAGTAGTGTAAGCCCAGGAGATGAAATTATATTGAAATAAGATTTTACATCTTTCTCTTGTTTAAGTTAGCAAGCAGGCTACTTGCCCATAAGCAGTGCCAGTTCCTTTTTAAAAACCAACAATCAAAGATATATGTTGAAAATGTAATGGAATCAATCAGTGTAAACGTTTTTCTCCCGTCATGATTATTATCTTATTATTTATGTTGTTAAAAAGAGTCTGCATGGCCCTCTCCAGGTGTTAAAAGAGCAGGAATGCTTACATTCAGTATCCTAAGGGCACACCCTGAAGCTCCACCCCACAATGACACGCTCAAAAGCCCCACCCACCCAAGCATCCATGTTTACAGCATTTGAAGAGACAAGCACTGTAACCCCAAACAGATTCTTTCTGTGATCAGAGGACTGGGGCTTCCTAGCCCTGCAGTCACAGAAAGTATCTGTCCATAGTTAGAGCATTTGCCTGTTCAGACAAACCTAGTAAGCATGGGATCTGGTGGGTGAAGCAGCACTTTTGAGCACAACAGTGCAGGTGGGGCTTCTAGGCCTGCTCTCAAGCCCTTATTGTGGCAAAATCTTAGTGTGGACAGTGGGCAGGTACAGCTTCTGAGTGCATGAGTGGGGCTTTAGGGTGTGTTCTCAGAACACTCGTCATGCTTCAGCTGGAAAATGGGGCAAGCTAAGGCAGGCTTACCCAGTGAAGAACGTCTGGAGGGAGTTGGCCATTACTCCAGAGACAAGGATCCACAGGCAGGCAGTACTGACCTGTTGCTCCAGCAAGGCGTGGCAGTCTTTGGAAGGCTTATAAAGGAGCTTGATCAGCAGCAGGCTGAGGACTCATCAGTGCTGCCAGTTGAGCTTTACGCCTTCCTTATTCCTGAGGAAACCCTGCCTCTCAAGGAGATCTTTTCAGCCAAATCCTGGCTGGGCTGCCAAGTGTGCACTCCTCCTTCATTTTAGAGATTTACATATCAGGTGGTATAAAAATATGATAAATAAAATAATAAATAGTAGTAGTTCATCCCATGCTCTCTGATGGCATCGTACCTGCAGAGTTCCTTTGGGGATTCTGAGTCCTCTGCTTGCACGGACAATGGTGGTCAGTGTGGTAGGCCTGCTTCTGCCTGTGGTCCAGGCTTGAGTAGCCCTGCATCAGCCCTGACACCTGTGGGGTCTTCTTGCGGTTCCAGCAATTAGGAAGCCTCCTCAGTAGGCTTACTAGACCCCTTGGGTATGTTGGGCACATTTGACCCTGGGTCCTCTTTGAGAGAAGCCTTATGTGAACCCCCTTCTCTGATGGACTTCTCTGGGGGGTCCTTCAGTCAGCACGGGTTTGGTGAATGTGTCAGAGTCTGTCTCATCCAGGTCCTCTTTGGGGAAACCCGGGTGGATCATGACAAGACTGTATGCAAGTGCAGCATCTCTGTTATTTTAATATCTGAAGAAGAATTAATTAATTAATTAATTTTCAAAACAACCAGTTTTAATGGAAGTAAAGACAGAGAAGTAGTTCACACACCATCTTGGTGTATTGTATGCAAATGCGGGGTGGGAGTGGGTCTCTTGGGTTCATGTATCCCTTGCATGGAGAACATACCATGAATTAGAATGTGTGCATAATGACCAGGTGATCTCTCCCCTGCAATTGGATTAATAGATGACATTATTCTTTTTCATCCATTACTTCACATAGTCACCTAACAGGAGCTGTTACATTTAATGGGCTCTGTATAAAAATTTCAAGGATTAATGATGGCTTCCATTGTTTTGTGATCTTCAATCATCCCTACAACTCTGTCCTCTCCTTCATTTTTTCATTTAGTGAGAAAGGAAGGCAGGGTTAGATCACTTGAAATGACAACATCTCATAAACACATGCAGTATTTAGTTTGGCATTTCCCCATAGTTGCTTTAGAATTGTGCTTAAAAATATGTGCAAATATCTGTCTCCGTTAGGGTCACCATGGCTGGTATATGTTAGGGACCATACATCTCCAAAACAATTACTTTGATATTGGTGTAAGGTAGAGGCAAAGTAGCTTGCTTTCCACCTGAGGGGACAGGGCTGCGAGAATGTAATGATGAGGAGAGTGACAGTTGGGAAGTCAGTGGAGAAGAACACCTGAAGAAGAGAGAGGAGGGAGGTGGTGAAGAGGAATGAGAGGGGTAGTGCCAATGAAGAAGAAATCAGCTTCACTTTTGATCATGAAGGGATGGACTGGTTGTGCTGAACAACAAATACAATACTGGGACAAGAAAGTAACTGATATATTCTGTCAAATGTCTGAGGACTCTATACATGGGCAGAAGCAGGGGCGTAACTATAATAGGGCAAGGGAAGACAGTTGTCTGGGGGCCCACTGCCTTGGGGGGGCCCCCAGAGGCAAGTCACATGACTGACTCCCCCAGCCGCGCACCCGCCCGGGCTTCCTTCAGTTGTATTCATCCTCCGAAATTGATGTGAGTGTGAAGACCTGGAGCTACCAGGACCGCATGTCTTTCTCTAGTGCCATGAAATGACTTGCATCGTCCACAATAATTTAGGATGATGTTCTGTTTTGGCACATAGGAGATATATATATAAATAAATTTTACTCTGCTTTTTGTTACCACTATTCAGCCTCATTTAAGATTTCTTTACTTCATGAGCTGAGCTTCAGTGGGGGAGGAGGGGGACCCATTTTAAAATCTTGTCTCTGGGCCCACTCCAACCTTGCTACACCCCTGGGCAGAAGTATTGCCAGAAATACATAACACTTGCTCTGAAATCAGAATCAGCTTTTATTTCGATCAATGACCAGAACAAAACACAAGCAAAAAGGAAAAAGAGATGCCCGTTTAGATTTTATCTCACCCTTGTTGAAGCCTTTTCCTGGCCGCTCAGATGACTTTTATCTTGATTTATTACTGTCTAAATTTGATAGTATGAGTACTAACTCTGTGGCCAAGTTTTGTTACATTGCATGTAAGTTGCATATTACTATTTTATGATGTCTTATTCTCTTTTTCCTTTTTGCTTGCGTTTTGTTCTGATCATTGATCGAAATAAAAGCTGATTCTGATTCTGCTCTGAAAAAATTACATGATGTCTTAGATCATTTTAGATGTGAAAGAACTTATGAACTCCTAAGAAGAGTAGAAGACTAATTTATTGGCTTGGAATGGGAAGTGCATCAGAAGTGTGAAACCTGTGCCCGTTGCGTACAGCAGAAGATGTTACCTAGTAGGGCAGCTTGTTTCAAAACTACAACTATCAGTGAGCCGATGGAGTTTGTTTGCAGGGATTTTCTATCATTAGAAATGGACAATGGCCCACATCCAGACTAGTGAAGTGCAAGCATAACTCCCACTGCCCTAACACCACAGGGGAGGAGTGGTTTTCATCTACCTCCCCTTCCCTCTGAAGCCTTACTGATCCTGCCTTTCCTCAGTCTTGTCTGGGTCTGTCTCTGTCCCTCTTACCTTCCTCTATTCCTCAGGATAGCACACACATGTAAATGGTCAGTATAGCACACATATTAAAGAATCCACATAGCAGAGGTTAAGTATTAGCACCCAGACACATCTTTCATCTTGTGTGTTGTGTCACATGGGAACGCCCCCAAGGTTCTACATGATCTAAGCCTCTCTCTGTATTCCATACACTATTTTTCATTTGGACCTTAAGCCTGTGGTTGTGATTTTCTTGGGAAACACCCTGCTTATAACCATGCCTTAGGTCCCCAAAAGGGGCACAAGAGTGCCCCCTTTGTAACAGTAGCACTAGCATACGGATAGCAGGCTCAGACTTAGCTTAGAACTTTGGTTGTAGCTGAGGTCTGTGCAACATCCCTCAGGTCCTCACTTGCCCCCCCCCCATGAGCCTCTACTTCCTTTTCTTTGCTTCCTTTCTAGATATGCCAGGATTGGTTGTGAGATGTGATCCCTCTGATTTAGGGATATCCTAACCTATTTGCTTCAAAGAACTGAGATCTGATCCTGAGTGTTGAAGTGAGATTCAGATCTTGGGTTCTTTGAGGCAAACAGGTTAAGATATGCTGAGACCAGTGGCGGCTGCTGGTCACTGGAGCAGATGTTAGGAGAGAAGAGATGCCAGTCCTAATCTTTGTTATACAATAGTTGTTGGCTCTCTTTTATGCTACCATCTGTTTTTATTGTTTTATGTACCTTACTTTGCTATTATCATATCATCATCATCATCATCATCATCATCATCATCATCATCATCAATAATTCGATTTCTATACCACCCTTCCAAAAATGGCTCAGGGCAGTTTACAAAGAGAAATAACAAATAAGATGGCTCCCTGTCCCCAAAGGGCTCACATTCTAAAAAGAAACATAAGACACACACCAGCAACAGTCACTGGAAGTACTGGCTGGGGGTGGATAGGGCCAGTTACTCTCCCCCTGCTAAATAAAGAGAATCACCACGGTAAAAGGTGCCTCTTTGCCCAGTTAGCAGGGGAGTTACTGTTATGAAAGGATACACTAAAAATTAGTGCATTTATTCCTATAGAGGGCCACTTGGTATTTATGGCTCCTAGTATTTTCTTCGGGAAGCACCCACTGTTTTCAGTGCGTATTCTTTCATTTATTTAAGTACATTCCAGCTATTAATCTCTTGGGGCCTCCCCCCCCCCGCTTTCTGATAACATAAAAGACCCCATTAAGTGCCAGTGCAAATACTTTCCCCCAACAGGCTGACCTAGGTCTCTTAAGTGTTTTCTTATCTTATGCACGCAACAAAATCTCTACACAGAAATACTACCAACCAGGCAAGAGAAGGGGAAATGGGAGTATGCAAGGGCAAAAAGAAAAAGAAAACTCCAGTGGGCAAAAGGAGGGGGAAAGAGTAGCTGGGAGGTGGAGGGTGAAAGAAGAAGAAAAGAAAACCCACTGGGCAAGAGAAAGGAAAAGGGGTATGGAGGGGGGATGCAAGGAAAAGGAAGGAAAGGAGCCTCAAAAGGCAACAGTAGGGAAAGGGGGTAGCTCGACTAGGGAGAGGAATTTAAAGAAAAAAGGCAAACCCCACTGGGAGACAGAATGGAAAAGAGGTAGCTAAAGTAGATGGGGGATGCTAAGAGAAAGAAAAGAAAACCCCACTGGGCAGGAACAGTCCATCACTAAGGGCAAGAGGGAAACAACCAACCAAGCAAATGTACTCGTTAAGAAGGAAAACTTATGGCTTAATCAGAAGAGAGCCATTCTCTCTGAAGTGAGTTGCTCCAAACACCCCCACCTCCGACTGCGGGAGCCTTCTCTCTTCCACAATTGGCTAGAAAAGATGCCTGTCAATCTATCCTGTCTTCTGATTGTTCGGGGGCTCCCCTAAGCATTGCCCATCCACCCCCCCCCAAGGAAAAAAGGAAAAACAATTCAAAACCACAGGCTGTGGCAATCAGCCTGTGTATAAAACTTTTACACTTTTCCTTCAGTTTTTTGGGGGGAAAGGCTGAAAAAAAATACCGAAGCTGTTGCAAGCAGCCTTTGTATTTTTCTTTCTGGGGGGTGATGGGCAATGCTTAGGGGAGTCCCCAAACAATCAAAAGACAGGATAGCTTGACTGGCACCTTTTTTGGTCAATGATGGGAGAGAGAAGGCTCCAGCAGCAGGAAAAAAAGGGTTGAAGCAAGCTCCTTTCTCTTCAGAGAAAATGGCCCCCTCTTTCTTGTGATTAGGTTGTAAGTTTCTTTCCCCTTTTAACAACTGTATTTGTTTGCATGGGGGAGGGGGGCGCGCAGCTCTTCCTGCCCTCAGTGACCAGCCCCTAATGGCCGACACTGGTGGGATTGGATGTTGCAACCATTCTTGGCATATCCTATCCTACAAAGGAAGTAAAAGTCTTGTGCAGGGATGGGAAGGGGTGGAGGACAGCACGCTCCCAGGGCTGAGGGATGTTGTGTGGAGCTCGGTTTCAGCCGAGGTTCTATACTACATTCAGATATCACACTCGCTATTGTGGATGGCTGAAAAGATGGAATAATATGCATCTGAAAGTATCTTCTTGAAAAAAAAGCTTACTGACAACTTATCTGTGGTAGGAATACAGTAATAAGGTCATTATAAGCTCTGCCAGACTGTGTGGGTCTGAGCGAGAGGCAAATCCACAGAAGAGAAGGCAGATCAGATGCCTTTCACTCCCGTTTTGTTCTGTTCTGTGCCTGGCTAGTTGTGACACACAGAATGTGTAGGATCCACAGGCTGAAAATGCTCATTGGCCAAGTTTAGGCAAGTAAAAAGAGGGGGGGTTGCACTTCCCTTCCAGGGCAAATGACCTGTCAAGATGCATCTGTAGGCTACTCTTAGTATGCCATTTCCATGGCTTATCTTCCCTGACTGAAATTAGCCTTTAAAAGCTGTGTGAAGATAAACAGATTTGATGGGTTACAGTGACTAGGTTTTTTTCTACTTCTTTTGTTGAAAACTAGAAGCAAATGTTGAAAACAGCCATTGCTTGATGCTGCTTGTACTGGTCTGGTGGAGTGGAATTTCTACACCTTGAGGTGGGTGTGGGGGGATATTCTGAGTACTTGTATTGAGGTGAGAAGAAGGGGGACTGGATGGGGATAAAAGATGTGTCCTCCCATTTACTCTAACAATCTGTAGATGAGCAGGATTGAGCCCTGCTGGGATCCTCTGTGCATGGATCCTGCCTCTGTGGTGGACTGTATCATACACATATTATATAAGCCTATACGCAAATTTCACACACATGTATACAGCGTATATGACAGTTAAAGAAGGCCCCGCTGTCATTTTCAGAAAGCAGTTGGCACACATTTGTACATGGAAATGTCAGGGAAATAACATGCTGATTTCCTTCTTCCTTGTTGACATTTTCTGGAGCTTTCCAAAAGACTAATGTTTTGATCCCCACCGTTCAAGTAAAAGCGCTGACCTTGTCACAATAGTCTGGCTCATCTTCTCCAGGTTTGAGTCAAAAGCCATATTGGTTAAATAAATCGTCATTATTTTTGTCTTTGGTTACAGAGTGCTTGCCTGCTAGAGTGAACGCATTTAAGGAACATTCTCTTGAGATCTGGGTATGCCAAATGCAAAGATAGGTTATCACTGAACACAATGAGTGCATATGCAAACAATGGCTCACCTACCGAGCCATGCAACACGGTTGGTTGGAGCACCTCCCCCACTGCTGCGCATGTGTGTAAGCACCGTCAGTGGTCCTGAGCATCAGAGCAGCAAACACAACTTGAGCGCCAAAGTTGGGCAAACACAACTATGCCTATTATTTCCAACAGGCATCCTGCTGTGCAACTGCATTTGCACAACTTTACGCCAGGGCAGAGTTGCCTTATTGCTCAACACTGTTTGTGATGTTTACATGCACACAGCAGTGTGGGCCGTGCTCTAGCCACCCGTATTGCATTGCATGTTATATGACATATGTTGTGTGTGTTACACTTCTTGGGGCTTTGCAACATGTGCTGCCTCCCTTTTCTATGTGCTGCAACCAAATCTTCATTCTTATTGTGCTTATTTTGTTGTAGCAAAATACATTATTTTGATCCAGTGAAAAAATTAGCTTCATTTTAACTTACAGCTTCAAGCACCTTGTTGCAAATAAACAAATTTCCAAACAGTCTCTCACTGAGTGGCTCCCTCGTGGTTTTATTTTTATTTCCAGGGAAGAAAAATCACTACGTAACTACTTGCTTGATTAGAAAATCAATGCAATCTACAGCACAGGAGCAATATTGTACGAGGGGAGAATAATGAAAGGCTTGATGTAAGACCATCAAGAGTTTGACATCATTCTCTTCTCACTGGGCTTTCAAAATAATTATATTAGCCATACATAATTTAGATGTACGACTCTTTCTTGAGTATCAGATTAATGCAAAGCAGACTACTGTACTTCTAGAATAGTGGGACCTTTAAGGCTCAAAACTGCTTCTCTAGCTAGGAGAAAGTGTGCTGTGAGGCTGTGATCAGTTTTGCATAAAAAGGTTGTCTGCCCACACATTATAGTTGACAGTAAAATAGAAAGGCACTCTTACACCATGAATACCACCGAAACATCTACCTACCTACCTATCTATCCATCCACAAGTGTTGCCATGGTAATATACTTTATTAGAGGGGAATGGAGGAGGAATTGAAAGCCCTCCATGATATCACTGACAAACACATCAGAATCATACAGCCGCTGATACCTGCAGAGGCTCAGTTGCCATGTACGCAGGATAAAGCCTTCTTTATGAGTTTCCCCAAGACTGTGTAATTCCCTCCCAGAGGAGATCCATTCTGTGCCTTCCCTCCTGGCATTCCAGTAGTAGCTGAAGACTGCACTTTGGGTGCCCTGTTTATTCAGGCTTTTGGTCAGGGAGTGTGAAGATCTTGTTCTGTATTGTTATGGTTTGTTTTTGTGGCTGTTGTTTTTAAATCATGCTCATTGTGATTTTAAATGAATTTCATTGTTATTTGTTATGTTGAGATATTGTCCACTGCCCTGGGGTCACTGCTGAATGGTGGTATAGAAATATACATATTGTTGTAGGCTGGTGGCCATTCATATTTTCTGTCCACCGCAACGTGTTTTCGAGGCAGGAGGTGTCCATATTCTCCTTGAAGCGCATTTATCTGCCCCTCCTCCTGCTGCATTTGGGCCAATGGAGTTGTGGGGTGGGGGGTGACGTGACAACCTTTCTTTCTTTAAAAAAAATTTCTCAGCTGCCTTGCACAAATCCACCAGCAGGGGGAAGTGCTGTTCCAAAACAAAAATCTAACTTTGTCTTGCATCATTGCAGCTTTGCACAAGTGATATCTAGGTGAATTTTCTTTTTTTAAAGAAGGGGAGTGGGGTGTGTGAGGAGATCCTTTGGAGTCGCAAAACAAGCAAACTGCTTATTGGTGGGGGAGTGAAAGGGAATCCTGTGGTGAGCCAGGAAGAGGGAAAGACAGGAACTGGCATGCACAAAATAATACATAAATAAAAGGAGGGAGGAGGTGGAGGGGAGGGGAGCGCTCCTCCAGTGAGGGCTGTGGGATTGCACAGAAGTAAATGATTCAGTTCAATGGGCTTCCTTTAAAGTAAGTGACTGTTCTCTCTCCCTGCCCTTTGCCTTGTAGTAAGCAAGTTGAATTACACAGAAGTAAATGATTTAATTCAATGGGCTTCCTCTTCAGTAAAAGTGCATGAGAAAGGGTTGGATTCAGAAATCTGCTCAACTGCACAAGTATGAGTCTCTGGCCAAAGTAGCAAATTAAAAGGGGACTGTACAAGAGAACCCCAGTGGCAAAATAATAATAAAACACTCTGATCTCCCCCTCCCCCTCCATCTCCTTGTTACTCTCTCTCTGCTCAGCAAAAAAAAAAGGGCAAATGCGGCTGGACAGTGGCAGCAGCAGTGGCTTACAACCCCCCTCCCCAAATCTCCTGGGGAGAAGAGAGGAACCCTGCACCAGCCCCCTGCGAGGCCAATCATTTGGGAAGGGGAGTGCTGCAGCAGAGAGCCAAGGAAGGGAGAGTGGCATCAATGCTAGGCAACAGGGAGGAGGAGGAGGGCCCCTGCATCAGCATCTGCAGCCAAGAGAGGAGGCAGGAGCCCCAGAGCTGCAGAGCAGCAGCAGCCGCACAGCCAGCTGAGCAGTGCCCACTTTCCCAGCTGCAGAGGGACAGCCATTCTCAGCCCCCTCACTCCCCCCCGCTACCAGGTGACGGACCTCCCTGCTCCTGCCAGCACTACTACTGCTGCTGGCTGCATCTGTTTCTCCCTGCAGGAGATGCCCGGTGAGGCTCCCCTCCTGTTTCCTTGGGACTTCCTTGGGCTTCTCTAGGGCTGCTGAGGGAACTCCTTATTAGTGGGGGAGCGAAAGGAAGGGGAAAGACAGGAACTGGCAAGCCCACTCTTAGAGGAAGGGTGTCAAGGTCTTGACCGGACTTGGCTGCATGCTGTTGACATATAGTTTGATGAATGTTGTTTTTCAGCAGGGAGTAGCCAACTGACCACGTGATTTATAGTGCAAGCCACCAGCTGGCAGGGATTTAAGGCTTATCAGCCCTCTGCAAGAGGCATTTGCTTTTCCTAATAGTCTCCAATTGATCTTTGCATCTCGTGACACACCGCTGTTGGGGGTTCAGCGGGGGTTGGTTGCATAGCTCTTCTTCCGATTGGTGTTTCACAATTTCTGCTGCCTCAGGTTGTTGTGCCTGCTCAGAGTCATTATCCACAGCTGTTTCATGAACACTGACAGCCGGGCTCTGCCCCTCAGACACTCCTGCATCGCCTGGAAAGTTGACAGCTTCCCCTTCCTCCTTGCTGTCGGAGATCGAGGGCGTGACAAAGGGAAGGGAAGGTAAGGTGGGGAGCTGCTGCTATCAGGCGTGTGCACTCGCACATTCTCTCTCGCCTGCGACAGCCTTGCTCCCAGCCCCTCATCACACATTGTGATTTGAACTGTCCACACAGACCACACTGCAATGCATAAACATTGGGGCAAGCCTCCTAAAATGGAAAAATACAGCTACTTTCGCACAATGCATTTACAGTGCTGTAGGGCAAAAATGCATCAATAAAATCTGAAACAAGGCATGGGAAATATGAATGGCACCCTGTTGACAGAGCAGCGACTGTGATGTCAAAGCACAGGCAATATGGAGGGGCTCCTCCTCCTCCTCCTCCTCCTTTCTAAAAATTTAAACTGCTATGCCTCAGCTGTTTTGAAATAGATTTGCACCAAATTTGGAGGAGTGGTGTCTCTTGTTCCTTTGTTGATGTATTGGTAGATACTTCTGACTTTATAAGCAATAGAATGTTTGCGGCTTATAATGGCAGAATGTTGAAAACACTCTTCATCTTAACTATACTGGCACACTTTACCTTTATATCAGTATGACCATTGTCTGATTCTCTTTGCTGAGAAATGACTGTTGTCGTGTTGACTGTGTTCCTTTGTTAACCACACTGAAGGTTAATAGTTCCAAATGGTTGGCTGATGGGAGCTAAGGCTAGGGAGATAGTTGAAAGTGTAACTCTGTGAAAGATACATCAGAGTTTGGGAAAGGTGCTATCTCCTTCTCCTGGTTAAAGGCAGGGATAGGGCAAGTGTAACAGGTCAGCATCAGAAGGGCCCGCCCCACTGGCATATCTGAGACTACTTCTGTGCCCATTGCCTTTCTGTGGTTGTGGCAGAATGACTCTCTCAGAGCCCACCCAGGTAGGAAAGGGCCCATGAAAGGCAGTTTGCCATGGGCCCACTGAAGCCTGAAGCTGGACCTGGGCAGAAGGCAGATGTGTGTATCTGAGAAGAAGGAGACAAGATTGATGCAGAGAGAAGGCTGTGAGCTGGCTTAAGAAACCTTAAAAGTGCAGGGCCTCTCTCTGGGGTTCTGATGTGGGGCAGTGGATTTATGGCCTTGGAGGAATGCCTGCTGTGCACCTCCAGTTATCCTCTACTATTTGTATTTTTTAAAAATAAAGCACATATTAGGTAAAGGTAAAGTGTGCCATTGAGTCGGTGTTGACTCCTGGCAACCACAGAGCCCTGTGGTTGTCTTCGGTGGAATACAGGAGGGGTTTGCCATTGCCTCCTCCCACGCAGTATGAGATGATGCCTTCCAGCATCTTCCTATATCACTGCTGCCTGATATAGGTGTTTCCCATTGTCTGAGAAACATACTAGTGGGGATTTGAACCAGCAACCTCTGGCTTGCTAGTCAAGTCATTTCCCCGCTGCACCATTAGGTGGCTAATAAAGCACATATTACAAAGACACAAACATTTCCAGTGTTCCCCTTTCCAAAGGAAACCAAACCAAACCAGAAACAAAAAGATTTTTTTTTTAAAAATGGGTTTCCCTTTTTCTTCTTCTGTTTATTTGAAAAGCAGTTTTTATTCCTTTGTTCCAGAAAAACTCAGTGAAAACCAAAATCTATCTTGCACCTAATCAAATTGAGTTTGCTCATACCATCACAGAACTTGGGGTTCTTCCATTCTACCCAAAATTGTCTTCCCTACTTGTTTTTATTTTGTCTGGCCTGAAAAGAGTTCTGAAGAACTGGAAATCTTGCTGATTACTTTGTGATGTATCAGTTCATTCTGATAAGGGTATTACTCCATTTTGGCTTTTGGATCCCCCACCTCCCCTAATGGACCAACATGGATACACAGGATGTTTGTGTATTGGAAATGAGCTGAAGCAAAAACTTAATTTGATTACAAACAGGTCATGCTAACAATTTTTCTTTTTACACTGATGCCCTCTAGAGACAAATCCCTTCACAGGGTCAGCGTAAATGAACTGTAATCCAATTAGCTCCAGCTTGCTGAAGAATTCATATTGTCTTGGTGCAAACATATGTCAAGACAGCAAACATGGATATATAATTACACACAGTCTAATTATTTTGTTATGAATGCTTGATGCTAGACATTACTTTTAAAAAATGCACATCTTAATCTTCATAATGAAGTGGCAAATGAGACCCAATGTTACTAAGGAAATCAGATATCTGTGAGCACATAAACCTGTTCAGGTGTGATTCTACACAGTTAAAACACCACCCAAGGGCTTGTCACCCAGTAAGCCCCAGCAGTTCTCATAGTGGGAAGCATTTCTTCTTATGCTGTACTCATGGAGGGTAGGAAGTGGATTGTGTTGTGTATCATTACGTGGGGAAGGGCTCGTCAGGCAGCACTGGAACTGTGTACACTGTGTACATAAGCCATATCTTTTTAAAAATCTCATTTTAACGTTATGATGATTTTGCATTGTTCGAACACAGCTTTCATATCCATAGCAAATTCATCTATAATAAACTAAAACCATTTCAGACTCCTTTCCTATTCCAAAAGAGTACAGTCTAGCAATGTTAAATGCCTTAGGCTGCAGCCCTTTACACATGGAAGTCTCACACTGAACTCAGTGGGAATTAGAGGTACATACGCTTAGTATTTCACTGCAAACATCCTACTGATTTTAATGAGGGAGATCTAAACACATGCTTAACTCTCTCACTGAAACCAATCAGACATAAAAGTGCTCAACTTTGTAGAAATTTTAATAACTTGTCCAGTTGGATCATGCTCAAAGTTCACAGAAAAAGCCCATCTCTCCCTCTTTTTATTTGTATATTGTTAGTTAAGTACAGCACACAGTTCTATAGGCAACAGCAGAAAACATATGACATCCAGTTGCTAGATCACAGCCTAGATCATAGACCAAAGATATTCTGCACTGTTTCTTCCCTCCCAATATCTAAAGAGAGTAAATGAGGACACCAAGTGGAACACCATAGGAATGACATGCCAGCAATCGGAGGGGCGGGGCGAGGGGAGTTCTGTAACAACTTAAGCGGAAAAGAAAATGGTTATAGGGAAAGGAATAAGTTCATCTGGCTGTAAAAATTAGTGCACTGACTTATGCAAACAGCCCCTCAGTAAAGATCACATTGCCCTGCAGTTTCCTTGTGTAAAAGTGGCCTGTGTTTACCAGCCTATGTACTGTACAGCACAACAGCTAGATATTATGTCTGTCAACCAATTAAAGAAATCTGAATGGATTAATCAACTGTTTGAACTGATTAATCAATCAAAACTAACATATATTTGCACATGACTAAAATAACCGGGGTTTTTTTTTGGGGGGGGGTTGTTTTTAGATGGTGCATGTATATATTGTAGTAGGTACCAAATTAGAAGGGACATTCCTAGAGCTGGCTCCTCCACTAGACAGACCTTGGCAATCACCTAGGGCACCAATTCTTGGGAGGGAGCTACATGCCTCCCTTTCCCTTGCCAAGCAACCACCACTGACATGTCTGACATTCTGGGAGTCCATTCGAGGGGGAATGAGGAGGGTGCAGGGTGGGAAAGAAAGAGAGAGCAAGCAAATCCAACTTTGCCTTGCTTTGCTTTGCTCTCTCTCCCATCCTGAACTCTCTCCTGTCCTAATCAATTAGCAGCCTGTGTAGCTCAAGTTAAAGCCAGGGCTCAGCATTTCTTGTCGGTGTAGTGGTTAGAGTGCTGGAGTAGGACCAGGGAGACCCAAATTCAAATCCCCATTCAGCCATGATACTTGCTAGGTGACTCTGGGCAGTCAGTCACTTCTCTCTCAGCCTAACCTACTTCACAGGGTTGTTGTGAGGAGAAACCTAAGTATGTAGCATACCGCTCTGGGCTCCTTGGAGGAAGAGAAGGATACAAAATGTAAAAAAATAATAAATAGAGTACAGGAGGGATTTACCATTGCCATCTCCCGCGTAGTGTGAGATGATGCCTTCCAGCATCTTCCTATATTGCTGCTGCCCAATATAGACGTTTCCCATCATCTGGAAAACATACCAATGGGGATTCAAACCAGCAACCTCTTGCTCCCTTGGCAAGTTACTTCTCTGCTGCCCCATTAGGTGGCCATGCCCTGGATATTCCCTCCTGTGTAAAACTGAATTGGGGGAAAGCCTTGACAGGAATCCCTGGGTTTAGAATGGAGTGGAATGTTGCCCCATATGGGGAGCCACCAGGCTGCAGTCTGGAGTGCCTTTTGGGGCAATCATCACTGCCATGTTTAGGGCTGGCTCTATTTCCATAGGCTGGACATTGAGCTCTCCTAAATAGGAAGGGCCATAATGGCTTTCTGTTTGGATAAGGGTCTTGCCTGACGAACAGTGATCTCCTGGCTTCTATTCCTGGCTTGTTTTCTGGCACCTGACTCTAGGTTTGTCCTCAGATTTCACTCTGAATTTTACCTGTGGGTCAGCCCTGACATGCTTTTTCCAAAATGGTCCTTGCCATCTGCAATTTTTATGAACATGTCTTAGATATAATTAACATTTTTATATGAGTTGGTTGATAAATCAGTGATGCCTTTTTAGTAGATTTAAAAATATTTGTAGTAGATTCATAACCTCTGTTAAATGGGCAAAGAGACACCTTTTGATTGGTGGTCCTCTTACTTTGAGCAGGGAGACATCCACTGTCCCGACCCCAATACAGTATCTCTCCAGTGGCTGTTGATGCTGCCTCATTCACTTTTCTTTTCAGATTTTGAGCCATTTTGGTGCAGGGAATAATCTTATTCCTCTTTCCATGTAAACGAGGCAGGAGCAGCTAGAGCAGAGGCAGTGGCAGTCCCTTTAAGACTTCTGCTCTCCAGGCATGGAGGTGGAGCCCATAGGAGCAGACTGAGCTCAGAGGTATTTAAGAGCTCTATCAGTTCCATGACTGCTGTCCATGGTGCTACCTGGCCTAAACTGCTGCCTTGGCTCATCAGCCACCAGAGCTTGCGAGGGACTTGTGCACTGGAGGACTGGAGTGGACAGTGGGCTTTAGAGGGGAGGGGAGATTAGTGGGAATTGCTCCTCCCATACTGCCCGCACTGTATTAGTCTGATGTCAGCCAACGACATTTTAGTTGCAGGAGAAGATTAGCCCACCAAATGTTGTGTAATTTTTTGTTCTTTTATTCTTTTCCATTCTTTACTTTTGTCCTATTTTTGAGAGGGAAATGGAAATGGATTTTGAAACATAAATGGAGAAAGAAAGAATAAACAAGGGGTCAGAAAAATATTAATGTGTACCAGTGAATTACCTTTTAAAAAGGCCATGGAATACTTGTTTAAGATCTGTGTCTCGGATCCAGCTTTCTCGCCTACCATTTTCTCACGTTTGATTGATGGAGACCAGGAACAGAACCTTTTAAATAATGGCACTGCATTTGTGGAACTCCCTCTGTGGGAAAGTGTATCTTGTTTATTTAAAAAATGGTCTTTAAACATGTTTTTATTTGTCCTGCTGTCTGACTATGGTAGTTTTAATGGGGTCTGGTGCTGCTCATTTTATTTCGGTTTATATTTCAAATACTTTAAAATTGATGCTTTGGTTTGTTTTATGTTGAATATCACTTTGGAAAGAGTGCTTGAAATGGTGGTGTAAAGAAGCACAAAAGAAATAAAAGACACTTAAAACATGAATTCCAAAAGAAAAGCAAGGTTTGCATCCAAAAATTTATAATCAAATCCTTTATTCTGATTACACATCTGAGATGATTTTGATTATACATCTGAGATGAATACTTTCACAACTCTCTTCTCCTGGTTATGTTGCCGATACACATTTTGTACACATTCACAGAGAAAGTATGCTAGAAAAAGAAGAGTTGATACAAACAAGCAAGCAAGCATGCATGCTCACTGATGATAATGGAAAGTGAATGATATTCCTGAACCTCACCACTAAGCCAATGATAATTCGCCCCCAGTGATGCTCTCCTGCCATCAGTTATAAGCTGCTAGTGGTAGTAGGTCCCCTTACTGTCTGGGACATGCACCTCTTGTTCCATCTGAAGGCTGCCTCCATCTATTGGTATTAAGGCTGCCTCCATCCTGCTATGGTATATGGGCCCCAGAGCATAGCTGAGGAATAAATGAACATTGACAGCCCTTCCTTTCTCTTTAAGTGAGCAGTTTGCACTGAAGGCTGCCAACTCTGGTTATCTGCCTCGCAAGCCAGAAGACTGACAAGGGAATTTGTGCTGACATGCTGAACGAACCCCAGGAGATTTGATAAGTGTCCTTTGTGCTGCTCGACATCCCTCTTCAGCCTTCAGCTGAAGCGATATTCTGCCTTTGACATCATCATTATCCTTTCTTACATGCAAAAGAAAAGGCCTTTCTCCCCTCTCAGCATATATGAGCCAGCTACCCATTGTCCTCTATGCAAGCTTCACTAGTAAACAACATCATGCATAATCAGGATTGGAAATGAATGGCTGAAGACACTCAGAGACAAATGACTAAGGGTCACAATCCAGACTAGAGCTAGGCATGCTTAAGTGCACACACTTTTGCGTTGGATATTGTGGCCTAGCTGGTCTTTAGAGAACACAGGATCCTGTGATGTAATAATGGAAGCCTGTTCTCAAGGTGCAGATTTAAGCATTCAGGGATGATAAATATTCTTATCTGTCTGAAGCCATCGAAGTGGAATGGCTGAGGGGGATACTAGACCTGCCACTTAGTGTGTAATTGTCCAAACCCAGATTGGAGGTAGCAAGGCAGGCAAACCAAGCAAGGCAAGTCAGGCAGGGCTACCAGGCTGGCAGCTGGAGCCAAAAGCTCAGAGAGGAGCTGTTGAACAGCAGAGGTGACATTGAGAACTGAGGGCTGATATAGTAGTTAGCAGGAGCCTCGTCTCGTCCTGGACTTCTAAGGCAAGAGCACCATTGGGCAAACCAGAATGTAGCAAACCAAGCCAAGGTTGCCAGGTTCCCAGAGCTCCAGGACTCCTCTGTGTGGGTGGTTGGCTCTGGCTGTTGGCATGGCTGATTCTGGTGGGCTGTCAACAGAGGCAGGGATCTGGATTGGGGCAGACTCCTCCTCTTTCCTGGACTCACTCTCCTCAAGGTGTCATGAATCCAACCCTGCAGGATGCTTCAGGGAGTGGATGCAGAGAGCCCTGCAGATGAGGCATCAGAGAGGACTCCGGACTCCTCACAAGCCACCGCTTCAGCCACATCCTGATGATACCCTGTTGCCCTGAGTCTGAGGATTCCCTCAAGCTGCAACCTTTGGCATCAGAGGTGTCTCCCCACCAAAGGCGCCTATGCCTAGAAAATAGTCCCTGCCCCTTTAAGCCTCAGTAGCTCCTAGAGGGTAAGGACGGAGCCAGGAGCAGGAATCTTGGGTCAGAATATTTAAGGGAGCAGTCTGAGTAAGCTGTTGCTGAATCAACCTTGGAGAAGCAGCTGCCAGTCTGTGAAGACAATACTGCGTTAGATAGACCAATAGTCTGACTCAGTATATGACAGCTTCCTATGTTCCTTTGTTCCTATGTAACACCCAATTCTTCTGAATGGATGTCAGGTACTCAGCCTGGGAGCTCTCCAAATACTGATCACTATTTATACCTGAGCACAGCATTGATCTTTACTGGATCTAACCTGACCTGACTGTACTGGATTTTATTTATTTATTTTATTGATTGTTGAATTTATATACCGCCTTTCATTTAAAAATGACAGTAAAAACAATTAAGCTAAAAATATAAAACAAATCTAATTTAAAAACTATAAAATACATGCATAAAAACTATAAATGGATAAAAACACATAGAAGCAGCAATAGAAACAGTTATATAAAAGCCTGGATAAAAAGCTAAGATTTAAGAAGCTTTCTAAAAACTTTGATGAAGTCCGAGGAGCGAATGGCCACTGGGAGAGCATTCCAAAGTCTGGGGGCAGCAACAGAGAAGGCCCTGTCCCGAGTGCACGACAGCCTAGCCTCCTTCATTGTCAGCACCCGGAGCAGAGCCCCCTCAGATGACCTTGTCAAGTGGGCAGCAACCCTTGGGAGCAGGCGGTCCCTCAAGTAACCCGGGTCTAAACCGTTAAGGGCTTTAAAGGTCAAAACCAGCACCTTGAATTGGACCCGGAAACCAACTGGCAGCCAGTGCAACTCTTTCAGGATGGGTGTGATGTGCTCCCACCGGGCAGCTCGAGATAAAACCTCAGCTGCCGCGTTCTGCACTAGCTGCAGTTTCTGGATATTCTTCAAGGGCAGCCCCACATAGAGCGCATTACAGTAATCCAGCTGCGACGTGACTAAGGCATGGGTAATTATAGCCAGATCTGCCTTCTCGAGAAAGGGATGCAGCTGGCGCACTAGCCAAAGCCGTGCAAAGGCACCCCTGGCCACCACCTCCACCTGAGCTTCCAAAAGCAGTCCAGTAGTACCCCCAAAGCTGCGGATTGGCTACACCTGCCCTGCCCTGTTCTGCCCTTCTTTGTGATACCCATCAAATACCTTGTGCTGGTTCATGCCTGGAGCAGGACACAAAGTCAGGTGAATTCTGACAGGAGGCCTGCTTAATCCAAGCAGTGCCTCTTCTTTTAACTAAAAAGAAGACTCTTGACCGTAGTCCGACATCGCTTATATTATCTGGCAGTGGGGTTGTTGTAGAGGGCCTGGTAGAGATTATAAACGCGTCTCTGAGGGAAGGTAGGATACCTCCTTGTCTTAAGGAGGCGATTATTAGACCGCTCCTGAAGAAGCCTACCTTGGATCCCTCAGAGTTGAGCAACAACAGGCCTGTTTCCAACCTTCCGTGGCTTGGCAAGGTAACTGAGAGGGTGGTGGCCTCCCAGCTCCAGACAGTCTTGGAGGAAACTGATTATCTAGACCCATTTCAAACTGGTTTTCAGGCTGACTATGGGGTGGAGACTGCCTTGGTCGGCCTGATGGATGATCTCCAATTGGCAATTGACAGAGGAAGTGTGACTCAATTGGTCCTTTTGGACCTCATGGTGGCTTTCGAAACTTTTGCCCATAGTATCCTTCTGGAGCGTCTGAGGGGGTTGGGATTTGGAGGCACTGCTTTGCAGTGGTTCCGCACCTACCTCTCGGGCAGGTTCCAGATGGTGTCCCTTGGAGACTGCTGTTCTTCAAAATCTGAACTTTTGTATGGTGTTCCCCAGGGCTCCATATTGTCTCCAATGTTGTTTAATATCTACATGAAACCGCTGGGAGAGCTCATCAGGAGATTTGGTGCAGGGTGCTACCAGTGTGCTGATGACACCCAAATCTATTTCTCCATGTCAGCATCATCGGGAGAGGGCATAACCTTCCTAAATGCCTGCCTGGAGTCGGTGATGGGCTGGATGAGGGATAACAAACTGAGACTGAATCCGGCTAAGATGGAGGCACTCATTGTGTGGGGTCAGAACTCGAGAGATGATTTTGATCTGCCTGTTCTGGATGGGGTCACACTTCCCCTGAGGGAACAGGTACACAGTCTAGGGGTCCTTCTGGATCCGAGCCTCTCCCTGGTGTCCCAGTTTGAGGCAGTGGCCAGAAGTGCCTTCTATCAGCTTCGGCTGATACGCCAGCTGCGTCCGTTTCTTGAGGTGAACAACCTCAAAACAGTGGTACATCTGCTGGTAACCTCCAGACTGGATTGCTGTAATGTGCTCTATGTGGGGCTGCCCTTGTACATAGTCCGGAAACTACAGTTGGTCCAGAATGTGGCAGCCAGGCTGGTCTCTGGGTCATCTCAGAGAGACCATATAACTCCTGTATTGAAGGAGCTACACCGGCTGCCGATATGTTTCTGGGCAAAATGCAAGGTGCTAGTTATAACCTATAAAGCCCTAAACAGTTTGGGCCCTGGGTATTTAAGGGAATAAACCCCACTGCTCACTGAGATCTGCTGGAGAGGTCCGTCTGCAGCTGCCACCGGCCCGTCTGGTGGCCACTCAGGGACGGGCCTTCTCTGCTGCTGTCCCGTGGCTTTGGAATACGCTCCCTAGTGAAATAAGAGCCTCCCCATCTCTGACAGCTTTTAAAAAGTCTTTAAAAACACATCTCTTCACCCAGGCTTTTAATTAATGTTGTTTTAATTGGTTTTAATGCTGTTTTAAAATATTATTTTAAAATTTTAAGTTGTTGTAATGTGTGTGTTCCCCACCTCCCCATTTTTGTCTTAACAAATGTTTTATTTTGTTTTTGTTTTGTTGTAAACTGCCCAGAGACATAAGTTTTGGGCGGTATAAAAATGTTTTAATAAATAAATAAATAAATAAAAGCAGCCACAGAGGTTGAGGTTGGGATGTGATCTGCTTGTTAGTCAAGCATTTCCCTGCTGTGCCACTTAAGGTGACAAACATGCACCAGCCTTCAACAACTGAACAATTCTAACTGACTCTAAGTGACCAAGACAGACCTATTAACAGATAGACCTCACTCGGGGATGGGCCTTCTTCGTTGCTGCCCCAAAGCTTTGGAACGCACTCCCTGCTGAAATGAGCCTCCCCATCTCAGACATCTTTAAAAAACTCTTTAAAGACACATCTGTTTACCCAGGCTTTTAATGAAATATTGTTTTAATAGTTTTAACACTGTTTTAAAATATTGTTTTAAAGGAAGCTGTAGGAGGGCCCGGCTCATACTGGGACTGCAGCACGCAGAGAGGGGAAGAACAACTCCTCCTCACTGTGCCATTTGTGGGCATTGAGCACTCTTAATAACAGAAGGCCAGTTCAGATGATACCTCCTGGCCCACATGATTAAAAGGAGGGCATGCCAAGTGCCCTACAAAGATTAGGATTATTTGGACAATGGTTTTCCCCATGACACTCTATGGATGCGAAAGCTGGACTTTGAAGAAGCAAGATAGAAAAAGCATTGACGCTTTTCAACTTTGGTGCTGGAGAAGACTTTTGAGGATACCATGGACAGCCAGGAAAACAAGCAAATGGATCATAGAACAAATCAATCCAGAATTTTCACTGAAGGCACAAATGACCAGGCTCAAACTATCATACTTTGGAAACATTATGTGAAGACCCAGCTCCCTTGTGAAGTCCATAATGCTGGAAAAAGTGGAAGGAAAGAGAAGAAGAGGACGACCAGCAGCAAAGCGAATGGACTCAATTACGACAGCAAAGAATGCACCACTGAGAGACTTTAAAGGCCAAGTTGAAGACAGACCATCCTGGAGAGAATCTATCTATGTGGTTGCTAAGAGTCAACACTGACTTGACGGCACTTAATCAATCAGTCAAATGCCAAGTGTGTGCAATCGTGATGTCTTTTGTGGTGTCTCGTTGCCCTCCTAGTATGTCCCGTTTTCACATGTATAGGGGTCTGTCCATCTGAATGCACATTCTTATGCTTAGGCTGCACAAATTGGGCCCTCCTGCAGATGTTAGATTACAACCCTCATAACACGACTGTGGCCACTGTGGGTGGATATGATGGGATATGATGCAATTGTTGCTCAAAAACAGCTGCAGGGCCACTAACAACAGGGCCACTGTTGTGCATCCCTGGCCTTTGTGCTAGAATACATCTGTAGTGCACATTGTGTGAAGAAGTTAATCTCTGTTTCAGACTAGTTCCTGTACTAGTTCACCTTGCTGCTCAACTTCTTTCTATATACCAGTTTACATATATATACGCAAATGCAGAACTTCTTAAACGTGCCCATATTTGTGTGAATGAGGAACTCCTTGTGCAACATGTATTTAGGTGGATCCTCTTCTGCTAGCGGTAGTGTGACACTGTGGCAAAAATGTGACATTTTTGCAACTGCAAACAGCCCTTTTGCAAGCACTACTGTGGATGCTACCCATTATGTTAGGACTGCAGCCTTAGTCATTGAGGCTATTCACATGAGCAGCCCAACCCAGGGTAGGGCAGCCCAGCCTGGGTTGGGCTGCTCATGTGGAGTGCCAGAATTGCTCCCGATCCTGGTGCTTCTGCCCCCACTAGCCCAACTTTTACCCTGGCCCTTAACCAGAGTTAGAGGGTTCGAGTGCACCCTCAACCCCAGATATGGGATCATGTGTTTGCTTGGGCTGAACGCAGTCCGAGTGCATACAGAGTTGGGCACCTAGAGCGCCTGACTCATGGGGGAATCCACCAGTGCACCTCACTCATTGCACAGTGCATTATGGGATTTCTGGAGGCTGGGGCTCATTTTCCCGGCCTCCAGCTATCTGTGCTGCCAGGAGCAGCACAGATTACGTGGGCACATGAAGATGCACTGAAGAAGAGCTCCTTGCTTGTCTGGGGGGAAGGTAGGTTCAACCCTGCTCAGCCTTTCCCCCCGCCCACCCTCCTTGTCCCTATTATGGTTGTGTGAATGACCTTACCAGTTTAGTCTGCCACTCATTGTAATTCTGGTTCACATATACGAGGCATTTATACAGCTTTGAGAGTTTAGTGTCCTACTTTGGTGAGGCATTCATAGGCTCTAGTCTATGGCAATCATTCAGGGGGACTGTAAGATAGCCAAGGGACCATATTATCCTTACCAATATGCCAATTAGTTTAGAACTACACAAAAGGCCAGTAGCAAACGTAAGCCTATGGACAACCTTATGATACAATGATGTATGAAATGGCACTGGATTTGTGATGTTCAACCGAAGTTTAATTTTGATGGACTCAGGACAACCTCCCCTTACACACACACACACACACACACACACACCTCTCTCCTATATGCAACAGTAATTGGTATGATTTTTGTTTGTTTTGATCTACTGAATCAGTAGGGTCCAGTTCATGCCAGGAGAGCTACAAGGTTGCTGTGATAGCATCACCAGACATATGAAGGGGCATTGAAGACAAGCCAATTCATTTATGATTTTTTTAAAAAAAGAAATCTGATGTTTAGCAGATGTACTCTTAAATAATCTTGGGGTTTTTCCAGATCAGATCAGTAACAAATCAGACTCAGGTGAGTCTGCCTTTTATTTTATTTTCAAAATTGAAAAATATTAAAGAAGAGCCACTTGATATGAGAGTCAGCCAACCCCAGAGTTCTGATGAGATGTGGAAATAGGGAGCTGGCAAGTGTGTCAGAAGAGTTCATGGAACCTCAAAGGCAATGCAAGTTCACTTGTAGAAGGAACCTGTCATATTTCTAGACAGCAGGATTGTTTTGTTCCATGTTCAGCCTGCTGAGTTCTGGCCATGGGAGGAACATCAGAAAGGAATTTTTTGAAAAAGATTTGGAGATAACTACTGGCAACTCACACAGGGAACCCCCTGAAATGGATGTAGTGAAAAGGCACAGGCGATTCATCTGAGGCTTTGAGCAGGCCTTTAGCCCCTTTGTCTATATTAAAGATTAAGACACTTGGGATTTTTCTTCCAGGACAAAAGGCTGACTCAATAAAAGTTGCACTGTATGGTCCTAATTGAATCCTGCAATGACAAAGACATCGAGCTGCATGTTCCTCAGATGAACATGATGATGCAGGGAACTTGCTCAGTCAGTTCACCGGAGAAAAACTAATCTGAGTTTCAAAAGCTCTTATACCAAATTAGTTCTAGGGCCGCTCCACTCAAGGCAAGTGAAATCAGTGTGACTTCTCTGCAATTTCTGGAGTCACACAAAACATTAAATTGCCTGTCTGGGTTTGTAAATCCAGTTTTTCAGTCAAAGCAATGAAGAAAATAATGTCCAAGAAGGACAGATTCTTTTTTAAAAAAACCTTGCCTGTATATTTCTTAAGAAATCACTGACATAGAAAGTGGAGGGAGGGGGTAATATCTTGCAGATGATAGAAGAAAACATGAATGAAAACTATATTTAAAAAACAATATTACTTACACCAAGCCAAGCACCATATGAATGGCACAAGCCCTTACAGATCCTGGAAATTGGATAGGATAGTTTTGCTTCCACCACCAGAAGCATTCTAGAAGATGTCCTAAATCTGGGATGCATACATTGATATGCTAGTTTCTTCCAACACTGGGCCACTTCCTGTCTCCTTCATTTAACTACAGAAACTGTTGTGGCATTATTTCTTTCATGCATGCTTGAATGTGTGGAATTGTAGTCCCCCCTCCCTTTGGGCATAATGCCAAGCTGCGGGTCCAATGGACCCTGTTTGCTTCCATTCCTCCGGTGCGCTCTCAGACTATCATGATCTGTGGTCTGGGGGCTGGCAAAGTGGGAGGAACTGGCTGCGAGGGCTTCATGAAGGAAAGCCACTGCAGCCAATAGAGTCAGACAGAGGGAGGAGTTTCCTACCCTTAACTCCAGTTTGTGCAACTTGTACAGTTTAATGCATGCTTGAATATGTGGCAGCATCTGGATGGCAGATCCAGATCTTGAATATGTGGCAGCATCTGGATGACACGATGACCCCTTCAAACCTGTGGTGTCAGGCAGTGAAACTCAAAACAAATCTAAGGTACAAATTAAGGTTTGGGGGCTAAAACTGACCCATGGTTCAGTGATGAAACAGCAGTTGTATGCAACCAGACTACCACAATCTTGAACCTCTGGCACATTTGCCTCCAGGTTGCCATTATGTCCAAAGGTGGTCTCTCTCTCCCCCTCCCTCCCAGCTAGTGGCCAATACAGTGAGTGACTTGACTAATGACAAAGTAGCCCCAGAAGCCATGGCTGGTGCGGGTGATGCTGGTGTGTTTGTGAGTGACTCCCCCACTCACACCACACATGCGTGAAGGCCATTTGTTGACCACGCAAATGGCCTCTGCCAGCTGAGTGGCAGTGCCAGTCCTCTGCCACAGTGGGTGCTGGGTGGTGTGCTGTTGCTGGTAAGAGGTTTCAGGTGTGGCGGTATGGGAGATAAGCAACTACTAATTTAGACTTAAAGGTGCCTCCCACCACCGCCTCCCCAGCAGCACCTGCACCAGCTGCCATGGCCCAGAAGGGTTTTTAAAAATACATGAACCATATTCAGATTTATATACAACAGTAATTGCAGACTATGGTTTACACTGTCTCCTTCAAACATTCAAAAGCAGAAACAGATATTACAGCTATCCTTGTAACATTAAATTGTCTTTTAAAAAAAATTTGCTATTGGGTAAACATAACACAAAACATACAGTCATTTATAATAGAATCACAAACATCACAAGCAATTATATTCTTTTCTGCAATCAAATAAGCTTTAATTTCTACTTAAGTACATGACAGCCTCAATTAATTCCAACTGGAAATTTAATTTAATTCCAATTAATTGGAAGGTGGAGAATGAGCGAAGAGGGGAGGTACTCTTGTTGATATAGGCTAATCAGAAAGGAGTCATATACCATCTATGAAAAAGATTTTTAAAATTCTCTTTAATTCAGGCTGAGGTTGAAGCCACTGGCTTCCATTTCCATAACTTGTTCTATTCTAGATTGCAAATAGTCTTCTGTGAATCATTTTCCCAGCTCAGCTTGAGGCCAATTAAAGGGTTGTTCATTTGATTTATTATAATATCATACAATTTAGAAATTAGGCGTTTAGAGGACTCTGTAACTTCTAATACTAATACTTCAAACTTAGTCAGTTTTCTATTAGGCTACTTTATTGTATCTGGATGAAAAATAAAAGACTTAAACTGAAGAAAATTCAGCCAGGAGGAGTGCATGCCCATAAACTTTTCTTGTATTGGATCTTAATCAATTGGTTTATCCGAATGATAGAAGTCTCAGAAGTCTCACACATGATGCTGGTCACACACTCAATTTAGTCTTTTGCTCTGATCAGGGTGGTGTTCCATGGGTGGGGACTCCTGTCATCTCCCCATTGTCATGGACAGATCACCATCTGGTTAAGGTTGAAGTTACAGCTTCAGCCCACCTCTGCAGGGGTGAAGGACCTATTAGGTTGGTCCGCCCAAGGAGGTTATTGGATCCAATAGGATTCCAAGAAGCCTTGGGAGGGTTTAGCATTGGCTTGGCTAGTGATTCTGTTGACGTTCTGGTGCAAACATGGAATAATGAACTCACTAGAGCAGTAGACACATTTGCTCCTAAGCGTCCTCTCCAACCTGCTTTAAAGACAGCCCCGTGGTATTCGGATGAGTTACGGGAGCTGAAGCAGCGAGGTAGATGACTAGAGCTCAAGTGGAGGACGACTCGGTGAAAGTCTGATCGGGTACAACACAGAGCACATTTGAAGATCTATGCTCTAGCAGTATGGGTGGTGAAGAAGCAGTTCTCTTCTGTCCGCATTGCTTCCACAAACTTACATCCAGCTGAGTTGTCTAGGGTTGTGAGGGAGCTAGTATGTACCCCTCCCCCTTGAATTTAAATTTGGAACCATCGGTTACTTGCTGTAACATTTTTAACAAGTTTTTTGCAGATAAATTTTATCAATTTGGGCTGAGCTGGATTTAATGGTTATTGCAGAGTCTACTGTGGAGTTGTCCAGCAACTCCTCTTATGGGATTAGATTGGATCATTTTCAGTTTGTAACTCCTGATGTAGTGGGCAAACTGCTTCGAACTATGCACCCTACAACCTGTTCTCTTGACCCTTGTCCAACTTGACTTATCTCCTCTGATAATTATATTATCAGAGAGGGTTTGGTAAATATTATAAATGCTTCTCTGAGGGAGGGCAGGATGCCTCCTTGTCTTGTGGCTTCTCAGCTCCAGGAAGTTTTGGATGATGCAGGTTATCTAGACCCATTTCATACTGGCTTTCATGTGGGCTATGGGGTTGAGACTGCCTTGGTTAGCCTGATGGATGAGTTCCAATTGGCTAGACAGAGGGAGTGTGACTCTGCTGATCCTCTTGGATCTCTCTGCGGACCACCTGAGGGAAGTGGGATTGGGTGGCACTGTTTTACAGTGGTCCACTCCTACCTCTCTGGTAGATTCCAGGTGGTGTCACTTGGAGACTGTTGCTCTACAAAGTGAGAACTGAAGCATGGAATTCCACAAGGCTCCATACTGTATCCAATGCTCTTTAACATCTACATGAAACCACTGAGAGAGATCATCAGGAGGTTTGGTGCTGGGTGTTACCAATATGCTGATGACACCCAGATTTACTTCTCCATGTTGACCTCATCAGGAAATGATATATCTTCCCTAAATGCCTGCTTGGAGGTGGTAATGGGCTGGATGAGGGATAACAAACAGGTTGAATCAAAATAAGATGGAAGTACTGACTATGGGGGGTTGGAACCAGAGAGATGGTTTAGATTGGCCTGTTCTGGATGGGGTTATACTCCCCCTGAAAGATCAGGTATGTAACTTGGGAGTGCTCCTGAACCCAAAGCTCTCCCTGGTTTCTCAGGTGGAGGTGGTGGCCTTTTACGATCTTCTGGAGAGGTCCAGTTATGGTTGCCACCAGCTTGTCTGGTGGTGACTTGGGACAAAGCTTTCTCTGTGGCTGCCCCAGGGCTTCGGAATATGTTCCTGGCTGAAATAAGAGCATCTCCTTTTCTGTTTGTTTTCAGGAAGACCCTCAAGACTTTCCTGTTTTTGCAAGCTTTTAGTTGGAATTCTAATAATTTTAATAATTTGTTTTATATTGTTTTTATCGTGTTTTATGTATTTTAACTTGTGATTTTAATATTGGGATATGTGCTGTACCTAGAGATTTACATATCAGGTGGTATAAAAATATGATTGATTAATTAAATAAATAAATCCGGTTGTCTCATGTCCGATGGTTCTAAGTACTTGAGATGTTATATCAAAATCAGGCAAATTAGGATAAGTGCAATTTGATATGAGGCGGGGGATATAATGGAGCATATTAATTTCATTCTCAACACTTGAATCAATCCTTTCCCTTGGTATCAGTTTAGGTGATACAGAACTTCTTGCAGCTCACCATTTAGGATATCAATCTCTGGCAAGCCCTCTGGCTCAAGACTGGAAAAGCAGAGTTCATACACATCACAGGAGCAAGCAGCCCCCAAAGGCAAAGAAATCCTGGAATGATTAACAACACATTTGACCGTGCCTGCCAACTGAAATAGGCAAAATTATTGTAATTCTTTTTATTTCTTAACCTTTATCTTACCTGAGCCACAGGTTTTAAGATATTTATCCTACAAGAGAATATCTTGTTGTTCAAAATGAAACCAGAAAGCCATAAACTCCATCTGAGCACATTCACTCCAGGGTGTATCTTTCCTCTATCTTTTTTAAGTTTAAAGAACCATATACCAAGAGTATACAAGCAGGTGCTTTCAACAATCTTTTTTATTTTATTTTGCAGAATGCTTGAGGAAAATATTTTTAAATTGGGAAACGGATGGAGAATTATGCACATCTAATTAGAGCATGGTGATATGTTAGCAAAAGATATGCATCTGCATATAGATGTGCACTTCCCTTGTCCTTCATATTATATCAGTTGGGAGGCCCCTGTGGAGGCAGTGAAGAAGAAGAGGTTCTTATAGGTCAAGCCTGTACAACTTGTGACCCACCAAACTGAAAGCAGCCCACCAGCTGTGTCTGCCAGGCAGGGGCGTACCAAGGTTGGAGTGGACCTGAAGGCAAGATTTTAAAATGGGCCCATTCCTGCCGTCCTCTCCTTCTCCTGGCCCCATGTCTCTGCTGCAGAAGAACATTAAGGACATGTATAATATAGTGTAGCAGATTAACAGAGGACAGGAGACGACAGTTACAAGGTGTAAACCACAGCAGAACCAAAAAATACAACCATATTAGCTTTGTGAAATACAAGGGGGCAATTCATGTTTGCTACCACAAGACCAGCTCTCCTACCCTTCTGTGGGTTCCAAAGGAAGTTTCTGTTCCAAGCTCAACCATTTTTGTCAGGGCTGTAGCATGGCAGAATTTAAAAACAACAACATTTTTCATTTGGAAGGAGGAGGTGAAGGGATATCCAGGCAAACCAGTTTAAAATCAGGAAGGATGCTAGGCTAGCTCCACTGTTCCCCAACCCTCGAGTATTGTGAGCCATTCTGGGAGCAAGGAACTTTTTTTTTTGGAGAACGTGTTTGGTTGAAAAACAACTGAATATATTTTCAACAACCACGGCACCATCAAAGAACCAATTAATAAACCCCCTGCCACCACCCCCTCTTTCCTTTCCACAGAGAGGAAAATGACTCATTGCAAATTGGAGGATCACTTCACATCAGGACTTAGAGCGAAGAACGCAATCATTTAAAATACTGGGAAGGATTTCAATTCAATTGGGGATAGAATCTCTCTCTCTCTCTCTCTCTCTCTCTCTCTCTCTCTCTCACACACACACACACACACACACACACACACACACACACACACTGTGGGAAGGAGAAGAAAAAAACAATCATTTAAAAAGCAATCATTTAAAATACCGGGAAGGATTTCAATTCAATTGGGGATAGAATCTCTCTCTCTCTCTCTCTCTCTCTCTCTCTCTCTCTCTCTCTCTCTCTCTCACACTCACACACACACACACACACACACACACACACACACACACTGTGGGAAGGAGAAGAAAAAAGCAATCACACACAAAAACCACACAGATAAGAGTTTGATTTTCCTTTCCACTTGAACAGCTTGCTAGCTCCCAGTCCCAGCTCCGTCCTTCAACTGCACTACTTAGTTTCCGAATGGGCAAGGAGCTCAAGATGAGGAGGACCAATGGCTGCTGCTGCTGCTGCTGCTGGAGGAGCAAGATAGGGCTGCTTTAAGCCTCTCTACTGCTGCTGAAGCTGCTTTCCTCCACTCCGACTGACAAAAGGGAAATCGGGAGTCACAGAGAACCTGTTTGGAGGGACTGAAGCTCACACTCCTTGCTATGGGACTGGAGAGAGGGCAAGGACTGGCTTTGGGGGCCCCTCAGAGGCTGTGGGCCAGGAGACATTTGTCTCCCTTTGCCTTTTTAATGGTACACCCCTGCTGCCAGGTACAATTCTAGGCAGCAAAAGCAGAAGTTTATCAGGTCTCAGGTAGCTGTCATTCATGTGGGGTTTTTGGCTTGGTGGATCAAAGGTTTTTGATGACCAAAGATAGTAATAGGAGAGGGCAGTGGAGATCAGCACTGTGTGTATGCTTGAGGGTCACCCTAGATGTTTACTTAATTATTGGCTGATTCAAACAATATCTCTCTGGCCCACAGGAGATGTGCTGAGTGTGCACCCATTCTGATATCTTTTGAACAAAGGAGAGAAACCATAAAAATGTTTGGAGTGTGTATTCCTAGAATGCCAAACAGGTTCGGTACCCCTGCATTTGAACCGGTTTGAATGCGGTGGCGGGGTCACTTTTAAGACATGACTTAGCTCCCCCACCATGCTTCCCCCTCTGGTGCTGCTGTAAAAATCGCTGGTGTGGGGCGGCTGTATTCCTTCTTGCCACCCCAGGCAGCGTAATACTGGAAGTGGTGGGCGTGCATGTGTGCATCACACATGTGCCCACATGCCCACCACTTCTACGTGCCCACCACTTGCTGACTGGGGTGGCAAGAGGGAATACAGCCGCCAACGGTTGTTACAGCAGCACCAGAGGGGGTGGTACAGTGGAGGAGGTAAGAGCACTCTCCCCAAACCTTAAAGGAGCCCCAGCCTGCCTTCCGGGTGTGCATGGAACTGGTTCCATGCACACCTCTAGACTCTACACATGTACTAAATAAATAAATAAATACCCTGATTTTCTCCTGGCACATCCCTTTATCATATGGGGGTGGGGCACTCATCATCATACTTTATTTACGGTTTTTGACCAAAAGAGAAATAGAAATCTTTACATAGTTAAAAGGAAAAATATTAATAGAAAGTCAATTACACATAAATGGTTAACAGCTTTTGATTAATAATAATTACAAATAAAAATAAAATAAAATAACAGCATTGGAAAGGCGTAAGTGTATCGGCATAATTTAAAATTAACAGTAAGGAACCCAAAGCTGTATTCTATTCTTTTGAAGTTCTTAATCTGGTGACCACATAACAAAATTTAGGCACAACATATGAAATAGTTGCATCTTTATCTGCTAATAAATATGCTACAACAAGATCCTCCGGTTGTCCCCTCATATCATTTAACAGTGGGCTGATTAATTGAGATTTCAAATTTTGGTATATTGAACACTTTAAAAGTATGTGGGCCATAGTTTCGAACACCTCTCCACAGGGGCATTTCCGTTCTTCATATTTTAGCTTCAGATATTTCCCATACAGCATTGCAGATGGAAAAGCATTGAACCTAGCCCTGGAGAAGGCCCATCTGAATTTACTCAAAGTGATCGTAAATAAATACGTTGCTGGGGCAAGATCTGTCTTAGCATATACTTGTTTATAAAAAGATGGTAAACAAGCCTTCTTTTCCTGAATGTCTATATCGACCAATCTCTGTCATATTAAACTGCGGGCTGTATTCTCACCGCTCGCTAATAACAGAGTGGGTGATAGGCCACATTGGCAAAGTTTATCTATCGTTTTGTTAGACCAAGATGCCTGAGGCTCAGCCGCAAGAAGCTTTGGAATTAGCCCTAATGGATGCAGATGAAGTTTAAGCCAATAAAATATCCTTAGGAGCCAGGCCGTGGTTTCCAGTTTCAGTATGCCCGCCTCCATATGTATCACCGAATTGGAAACGCAGTTGGGTAAACCAAATGTAGCTCTTAAAAAACCGGTTTGAATTTTTTCCAAATCTTTAAAGTTGGTATACAGTCCCAATTGTGTCCCGTAAAGGAGTTGGAGAATCACTTTGGCCTTATAAAGTTTAATGGCAGCAGGAATGTAGTTCCCTCCTTGGGACCAGAAGAATTTCAGAATGGCTATAATACTACGTTTGGCTGTATCAGCTACCGATCTAATATGGCCCGTTTTATAGCCGTTGAATTGAAACACTATCCCAAGGTATTTGATTTGCTTTACTTGGTCTACTTTGTGATCTTCAATTGACCAGTTAAAATTCCAATGTTTAGAACTAAAACAGAGAATTTTTGTCTTAGAATAGTTTATTACTAATTGTTCCTTCTTGCAATGGCTTGCCAAAACACCCAAAGCTCTTTTTAAACCTATTCTAGTTTGTGATAGGATTACAGCATCATCAACATACATGAGTATAGGCAGATGTTTGTCTGCCAGTTTAGGTGCATGTATGTCCAAACCTTGCAGCTGCTGGATTAAGCTGTTCACATAAAAGTTGAATAGGAAGGGAGCTAAGATACAACCCTTTCTAACTCCCCTATTTATGGGTATCTTCCTTGAGAGTTGACCTGTAGAGTTAAGCCGTATACGAAGGGTTGAGTTCTCATATAGTTTATAAATTAGTAACAATAGTCTTGTGTCAATTGAGGTTTTAGATAACTTGGCCCAGAGAATTCCTCTAGATATAGAGTCAAAAGCCATTCGGAAGTCAATGAAGGCTGCATAGAGGGGTGTTTTCCTCGTATACACTGATCTTTCTATTAAGTGTTGTAATACGATGCAGTGATCCATTGCTGACCTACCAGCAGTAAACCCTGCCTGTTCCGGTTCTATAATGCCCTCCAATGCATCCACTCACACAGCTTGATACATAAGTGTTTTGCGTACAATTTACTTATTACGTTGAGCAAACTTATCGGTCTATAATTGCCCGGGTGTCCTGCGTTCCTTTTTTGTGTATTGGGACAACAATGGCAAGACCCCAATCTTCAGGGATGTGAGCCGTTCTGCCAGAATAGGGGCCCACCAGTCTATATTAGACAGCAAGAGATCAGGGGGGATATAATCATAGCCAGGCTATTTCCCTCTCTTCAGCTGTGCAATTAAACATTTTATTTCATGGATTGTGACCAGGGGCCAGAGAGGAAGGTATATTGTCCTGGGTGATCACCTTTGACAGCACTGTTTAGTAGAAATAAGTCTAAGTTATTGATGGTCTGCATTAGCATACGCCCTGCATAATTGCCTACCTTATCTATAGAGATGTGCGTGAGAATATGAGGATTAGCATCAGACATTGGGGGGCACAAAGCAATACCATCAAAGAGCGCCAAATCATTATGATTCAATCTTCCGTTACAGTCACCCCCCAAAATAAGTGTGGCTGATGGGTATAAGGAAATTAGCTGCTTAAGATATAACTCAACGGAATTCCACTGCAACCTAATTTGAGGACTTTCTCTCAATATAGGCAAATACACATTGACACAAATCATCTGAAGGTTAAAGATTGTTATCAATATTGCCAACATCAAATTTTTATGAGAAGGCAATTTTTTAACCTTAATCTTTAGATCTGAAGAAATAAGAGTAGCCAACCCACCAGAATTTCTGCCCCCCCAACACTTGGGGTATCTGGAATCAAAAAGACATTATAGTTAAGGAGATCAAAACTATCAAAACTATCCCAAAACTATCCAAATCTCCTGTAAGAATATTAGGTCATAACCAGAAATAAAGTTCACGAAATCAAAATCCATCATTTTTTACGCCAGCCACTAATGTTCCAAGAAAGAAGTGTGAAATAATCATGTGATTGTCAATTGGCATTAGTGTATTGGCATGTTGTCACATTATGCTCTGGGGGTTGCAGGCCTTCTACCGGAGTAAACAGGGCTGAACTCCCCTGAAAGGAATGGTCCAGTTGCGGATGTAATAAGTTTAAAGACTCGTTTACTAAATTTCTAACCGAGGTTGATGACTCTTCATGGCCATCACCACTAGGAGAAGAAGAGGCATATGGTGTTGCAAACAGATGTGCAAATCTATCAAAGTGAGGGTCATCCATTAGCGCAAACCTTGTAGTTGGCCTTTGATTGACCTTAGTCATAAATGCATCCAGTCCTTGTGATTGAGCAGCAGGGTTTCTATGTTTTAGTTGGGAGTTCTCAGAAAAAGCAATGGAAGTCCTGTGTGGACTTTTACCGCCCCTCCTTTCAGGATTAACGTTGGAGTTTAATTTTACGTCTACAGCCAAGGACTTGGTCCTAATCTTATGTATACTTTGGGTATAATTAGAAGGGAGAGGTGAAGAATGCATATCATCAAGTAGCTCCTTGATTTTTGAAAGTGTGACAAACTCTGAGTCATCTAGTTCATTTGGGTTAATAGACTGCAGACCAGTTGTAGAATTTGGAGTCCTCGTCTGCCCATCAGTCACTGTCTGTGTTTGCTGGTTCTGAGTATCCACTGGAATGTGATGTAGAAGTCCCTTCTTGCTATCACTGTTGATCTGGGCAAAACGGTCATCCTTGAAGTTCTTCATAGTATTTATGTGTTTTTCTTCAAGGCCCCTAAATGGGATTGAGTTAAATATCCTTCTGGGGAAAATTTCCCATTTACTTTTGTCCACCCTACTAGTTTAAATTATTTGGACTGCACCTAGAGCTGTAGTCCAACATCTGCAGGAAGACCCAATTTGTGCAGCCTAAGCATAAGAGTCGCATAAGACTAGCCTAGGTACTACTCACTTACTAGAGAGTTGGACACCTTGACTTGCTTCTGAGTAAATATGCCAGAGTAAATATGTTTTATGTTATGCAGGCACAAGTGCCTCCTTGGTGAGACAACAGTGAAGCCTATTGGCTTGCATTACACATACAATTATTTATTTATTTGCTAAATTGTTACACCACCCAAATCAACAATCTCTAGATAGTTTACAATCTTAAACTAGCAATTAAAACAAACAACTGAAAATAGTTAAAATAAGTAAACAAAGTCAAATAAAACTACCAATGATCTGATTAAAAAGATGCATTTTTAAAGTTTTCTTGAATGCCAACTGAGGTCAGCTCATGCATCTCAGGAGGGAGTGCATTCCAAAGTCCAGGGGTGACCGCAGAGAAGGTCCAATCCTGAGTCGCCATCTAAGGAGTTGGTAGCAGCTGGAGGCAGTTCTCTCCCAATGGTTTTAGTAAATGGTGGGGATTATATACACAAGAAAGCACCCTCTTAAGAACCCTGGGCACAAGATTAGCAGCAGCATAGCAACTGCTTGGGTATATCATGCATTAATCCTTTTTTTTTGGTTTTCTGTATTTCTGTTGTGTATAATATGCAAGACACACACCAATCTGAAATGGGAACAGCCTACGTCTTTTCTATTGTATGTGTTGGAATGTGCATCACAGCCTCTCTCAATTTATTTTGACTTTCATTATTAAAAAGATGGGGCGGTGGTGAGGAGAGAGAATCTATAAAAATGACAAAGTGGCTGTAAAGACAAATGCAGATACAAATGCTGGCTTTTAAGAGGCTCTCAGACAGAAATTAAGAGGCAGGCAATGTTTTGAGCTTTACAAATGATTAGGGTTATTGGGAAATAAACTCCTTTTAAGGTGAATGGGTTGAGTGATGGTGTTGGAAAGAAGGCCCTTGAGGACTCATAAACTGGTCTTTCAAAGTGCTGAATTTAAGAATGAATAAAGATGTTTAGCTCACCTGATCCCAAAGTCCCTGGTCAGTTAGCAATGCATAAAAACACAGAGAGCTGGTGTCATACAGGTGTGGGCAAATGATGATACCTCAACCTACGGAGTGCTTGTGGAACTAAACCTTTTTGAAGGCAGCGTGGGATACAAATGTAGCCAATAAAGAAAAATACAATACAGATAGCTAGCCTAAATTATTGAAACAAATGAAACAAGACAAATCACACCAAGGTGTGTTAATTAATACTGTCTTTGTGGAGTCCAGCTACTGCACCAAACTCAGCTTTGAGCAATTTTAGGAGCTGCCTCTGTAATTGTGAGGATAAGGAAGGAGGTGGAGCTATGTGGATAAGGTAGGAAGGAAGTCAGCAGAATTCACCAAAGGGTAAGCAGCTCTTCCTGCCTGTCACTGTGTGGCAGCATGGATACATGAAGCCTCTCCACACGAGCAATGTGGAGAGCCCAAAGGGGGTTTGCAGGGAGAGCGGGCTTGACCCACTCTCCCCACAAACTAGCAGGGAGTCTTCCCTGGATGGATGGATTGGCCGGCCAGATGATTACTGTCTGGCTCCATCATGGAGCCAGTTGGGGTGGTGAGGTTTGGGGGCCTCCTGGACCCCAGAAGTCCAAGAATGGCCTGTGCAAGTGGGGAGCCCCCCCAATGCCGGAGACTTGTTGTAGCCTCCCCATTGGGGAGCCTACTCATGAGCTGCTGTGGCGTGGAGCCACACTGTGGCGACAAATGATCCTTTGACCCAGTTTTTGGGTGCTCTTACATCTTAAGTGGTGGGCTCTGTAAGCAGGCTTGCCACCAAGCCGCCGCTGGGAGCCACGTGGTTCCCATTGCTTCCTACAATTGGGAGAACTCTGGCTAGCCTTCCTAGCCCGATTTTGCTGATCGCGCAAATAGCTTCATGGTGTGCTTGCTAGCAGTGATCACAATCCTCAAGGGTATAACCTTTGCTCTGTTATGACCATCTGCATTGTATATGGAAACAACAACAACAACATCATAAAACCAGTCTTCAACAAAGAAGTTCTCAAAGTGGTTTACAGCAAAATTAATAAGAAAATGCTTCCCTGTCCCAAAGGGATTCACTATTTAAAAAGAAGATGAAAGACACATCACCAACAGCTACAGAAAGGTGCTATGCTGTATTGAATCAGGACAGTTGCTGTCCCCCTATTATTAAGCTCAATAAAAAATAGTAATGAGGAAGAGGAAAAATTGGTCAGGAGAGAAGCTTGTGTGACCCTCAGCTTCCTATTGAACAGATATTCAGCATTAGATTTCTGCAGTGAAACATGACTAAAGCAAGGTCCAATTAATTTGTCTTAGCTAAATATTTAATATCTGAGGTTTCTAAAGTGGCTTTAACATCTGACAATCAAAATCCCTGTGTACTCATACTGCTTTGGATTTTCTTTCAGTTGCAGTAATACTTGTTACTTTGGCTGAGCTGAAGTGTAATATATGGTTTTAGTAGCATGGAAGGCAAACAGTCATTAGAAAGTGGGCTAATTTAGTTTAACATTGATCCACCTCCCTGATGTGCCAACTTATTGAAGGAAACTTAACATCTACCAGAGTCTACTCTTCCTATAAATGTACTTTTGAAATTATAGCCACCAAAAGCCCATCTATACTACTCAATGTGTAAAATTTTCTAAAGGTTCACATGTAATAGCAGCAAGTCCAGTTCTGCTAACTTCCAGTTCTCAGCTAGCAAGTGCTCCCAGTATGAGCTACTAGTTTGCCACCTTCCATGTTGTCCAAACCCACCAATGTAACTAATTCAGACATAGTGGATAACCACAGTCAAATGTGGCCGAGGTTGTAACTCCACTATGTTCAAATGCACAAAACTGTGGTTATGGGCCAAAAGCAACCTCCAGTTTGCCTCGCCAAACTCCTATTTGAATCTTGTGCTATCTCTATGGTTTGCCGCTGAAACCTGAAGTTTTGCCCCTGAAACGTTACGTCTGACTTGTAGCGCACCTATAACTGTGGTTTTGTGTCAATTTTCAAATTGCAAGTGCAAATGCATGGGATGGCATCCCTGTTGTACAGAAAATGACCATCACCAAGCTGGAGACCTAGCCCTTTATCCCATGGACCACTCTCTCATGAGAGTGTCAGACTAAGGGGAGCGAGGAAAGATGCTCTATGTAGGAAAGCCACGGGGATGGGTACTTGGAAGAGAGCTATCCGGGCTCAGTGACTGCTGCCAAGCTGCTGTCAAACACTGTGCTCTGCCAGCCTGCAAACCCATGTGGCAATGTGCACCCCTGCCCACAGCCTTGAAAGGCGAGGCCAATGTCCCAGGACAGCTGGAAACTGGGGCTCTTCTCTCCCAAGATTCCTCATGCCAGGAGATCTGCATTTGGTGCCACGCTAGACCCAGCCTGGGAACTCTGAATGGGTTTAAAGGTCCGTGCCTGACCCCTGTGTCTACACCATCCACACAAGCAGATATGCTCCGGCAAAGGGCCCCCTCATGGCAGGTATAGCCAACATGAGCAGGGCATCCCCTCTGTGGCTGGGGAACAAATATTTTGGGGGAGCGCTCCTATCTGGGTTTAAGGGGCTGCCACAAGCAGGGATTCTGGAGCTTCCAAGTTCTATCTTTCTCACTGAAAGGTTGGGGAAGTGGGGCCCAGCCCCTTCCCCTTTTGAGGGTTCATGCCACTCAGGTTTACTCATGATCAAGGAAGGTCACCTGGGTCAGTATTGGATAAACTTCTTCAAAGATACAGCCACACGAACTGGGGCTCACTAACCAGGCATGAGAGAGAGAGAGAGAGGCCATGGGGGACACCCCCAGGCAGCTCATAAGAAGGACCATAAGAGGGGAGGGGAGAGAATTGCCTGGTCAAATCTGAAATGAATACAGATGGCAAAACATCCCCTTATCCCACTAATATCTCCCTCATGCGAGTGTCAGGTCACGGGTGCTCTAAATAGAGCCAGGTTGCTGTGTGCAGGTGAGCCACAAGGAGGGGTACCCTGGAGACTGCTTTCCTTGTCTTGGGGACTGCAGACAAGCTGCTGTGAAACTGTGCCCCCTGCCTGCCAGCCCACCAATGTGCACCATTGCCCCGGAATGGCCACCATGCTGTCCCATGGTGGCCGGAGAACTGGGGCTCACCTCTCCTGCGGTTCTCAGCACCTGCAGATCTGAATATAGCGTGACGACAGACCCAGGATCATGACTGGGTTTAAAGGTCCATCCCAGTGTCTCCCCCTCCCCTCCATGCACACATCTGGACAAAGACACATGGATCATCTGGATGTTCATGGGGTGCATGAAAGTCTGCACAGGGGAAGAGGGTGGGGTTACCACTTACAACCACTTGTAGTTACTAAGGCTTACTCATGAGCAGGGCCAGCAGGATCGATCCAGTTTTTGGAATGATTCTTCCTCTGTGATAATGACAGGCACCAACACCTACGCAGTCTGCATCCGATCACAAGAGCGTCAGGCCATGGGTGCTCTAAGCAGAGCTGTGCTGTGTTGCTGAGTGTTGGGAAGCAGTGGGCAGGGATCTCCCAGAGACTGCTTCCCCATGATCCCAGGGACAGCAGCCAAGCTGCTGTGGAAACATGCCCCCTGCCTGGCTTGTGGCCCTTTGAGAAAACCCGACATGCCCCAGGGTTGGGGGAGAAAAGGAAAGTGCCCTCTCCCACTATTCCCCATGCCCACTTATCTGCATATGGGCAAAGCTAGAGCAGACCCGGGATTTTTGAATTTGTGTAAATGTATGTCCCATTGGCCCACTCCACAGCTGCGCACACAGCCAGGCTATGGCACATGGGGTGTCAAAATCTCCTCTGGGGTGCATGCAAGTCTTCTGAGGGATTCAAGGAGGTAGTAGAGACTCAGTTCAATTTTTTTCCATAGAGAGTTGGGGCCCCCACAAAATGGGCCTCCCTTGGGTTCATTGGTGGGTAAGTGGGCTGGCTGTACGTGTGAACTCGCATTCTATGGGTTGGGAATTACCCTTCTACAGGCACAGCACAGCCATATTCCCAGTAGATTGGCCCTCTCCTGAGAGGTCTGGCCTGCTCGGCAGAAAGCTGCCAGACGGCAGATTTTGAATGGGTCTGCATGAACTGCTTTGCCCGGGTCTCCCTTTGTGATATCTTCCCTGGTTATGGTGGGACAGACCCCCCTGCCCAGCATCCTTCACACCCCCCCATCTGCATATCCCATACTAGCAATTGTGGATTTCCCTCTCCCATAATGATTCCACCTGACCCAAGGCCCCAATACCAGCAGATAATTTGTGCTTGTGTGATGCTTTCAGGATGTGGGGCTACCTGGGGGCGGTGCCAGTGTCATCGCTGGCAGAAGAAGCTCTGGCACTGCAGGGCATGAAAGGGCTTTAAATGCCTTTTCCCTGTCGAGGGCAGGTGGAGTACTCTGAAGATGCATGATCATGCTTGGCACACCCCCTTTGAGATCATGGCGGATTGTGGTTGCCCTGCTGACGTGGTGACACTTTGCCCACACTCTGGCTGTGAAGCTGGCTGGGATTGGCCTTGGAGGCCAAGCAGGAGGAAGGGGAATAAGGGCATTATTATTTGGATAATATTCAGAGTATATTCGAGTATGCAGAGTCTATTCAGAGAATATTTCCCAAAGTTCACAAAGCAGAGTTTTGAGGAGAATTTAAGGAACAAGTTAGCTGCAGATCTGCCAAATGTTAGTCATTCTGGGTCCAAAACATCACTTATCCTAGCAATTGATATAAGAAAGATAAAGTTTTCAAAAGCTGAGTCTGAGATCAAGGCAGAGTTTCAGTACAAAATATTAAGTAAAGTTAGCAAACTAGTCTTGCAAAGTTATGTGAACCTCAAAAAGAAAGAGAAATATTCCCTTAAAATAGAATAATATGAAGATACTTAAAATGATTGTTTTAAACATACATTTAACAATGTGATCTTCATCTCAATGAATTCAAAGAAAGAATGCCACAAACTTTTGCTTAAAGTGGGATTTGATGGCAGATTTGTGGCTCCATCCACAATGGAAGTGGATCAGACCTTGAACCTTGATTTAACAATATTCAAAAGGTCTAGAGAGTTTTCTGGTGTAGGTTGTTTGGTGCATGTGCTGAAGCTTCCATGCCAACTCTGAAGGCTTAAGGCACGACATGATCTACAACAGGGTTCTCAACTTTGGGTCCCCAGCTGCTGTTGACTACAATCCCCACCATACCCACACACAATGGCCTTCCATTGATGGGAGTTGTGGTCCAACACTGGGGATCCAAGGTGGAGAATTCCTGATCTACAGAATAAGGAAGCCTCTAGAACAGTGGTAGGCAATGTGTGGTTTTCCAGATGTTGCTGAACTACAGCTCCCATTATCCCCAGCCACAATTTATTACAGCTGGGGATGATGGAAGTTGTAGGTCAGCAGCACCTGAAGAGCCACACCTTGTTTACCCCTGATGTAGAAGCTACCTGTTCTGGATTGTTTGTGAATGTACCTGGAGCATCCAGCATTCTGAAACAAGGGGAGGTCCTCCTGTCCCTGCCACCATTGCATTGCAACTCAGAATCCCGTCTTACTGGCAAGGCTGGAGGGGCTATCCAGCAGGTATGCTAAGTAGCCGGGAAGCTGTCCAGTTAAGAAGTTACAGGAAGCTAAGCAACTCAAGGTGTTGCATCAGCAACCGCTAGGCACCAGCTGAATGTATGTATGTATGTATGTATGTATGTATGCATGTATGTATGTATGTATGTATTACATTTATAAACCACCCCATCCAGAGGCTCTGGGCGGTGTATATTAAAGGTGGCCCTGCGCCCTTCTGGAGCATCAGCAGGCTTGTGATCTGGGGAGCATTGCATATTGTTTTTAGCTTCCTCCTTCAAAGTAGGGCTCAGGGATGCTTTCACATGGGCACTACAACTTCAGAAGTGGTTTTTGTTTTTTTGCTCAGGCACAGCACCATTTCTGCTCCTGGGGTCCCAGGGTAATTTTCGATGGTCTGGAGCTGGGATCAGTTGGGTGCATAAAATCCTCTGAATATGCATCTTCCTCAAATGGGATCTCCCAAAACAGTGGTGTTGGGCAGGGGGAATGATCAGTGACTGCTGATCATTCCCCTTGATCCACATAGCTGCTAGGGCCAGTGATTGGGTCCTTTTCTAAGGAGATGTCATCCAGTTCTTGCCTGTTCCTGTTGGGAAGGTGGTGGGGCATTACACCTTTCTGGGACATCTAGTTTTATTATGATCACAGGTCAGGGATTTTTTAGAGGAAATATCATGAATCAGTTTTTTTGAGCTTGACAGACCCCATTATTAGAGCCTTCTCATTCAGAAGGTTTGATATTCTGAGCCTCCTGATTTATTTGGAGCTGTCCCCTGCTAATTGAGCAAAGAGGCACACCTTTTAAAAGTATGGCAATTCTATTTAGCAGGGGGAAAGCAACTGGCCTTATCTATCCCCAGCACAGCATCCCAGCGGCTGTTGTTGGTGTCGATCTTATGGTTTGTTTGTTTTTTAAGACTGTGAGCCTTTTGGGGACAGGGGGCCATTTTATTTATATCAATGTAGCCACCCAATGGCGCAGCAGGGAAATGACTTGACTAGTAAGCCAGAGGTTGCTGGTTTGAATCCCTGCTGGTATGTTTCCCAGACAATGGGAAAAACCTATATCAGGCAGCAATGATATAGGGAGATGCTGAAAGGCATAATCTCATACTGTGTGGGAGGAGGCAATGGTAAATCCCTCCTGTATTCTACCAAAGACAACCACAGGGCTCTGTGGTTGCCAGGAGTTGACACCGACTTGACGGCACATTTTACCTTTACCTAAGCTGCTTTGGGAACTTTTGTTGAAAAGCGGCATATGAATATTCATCATATCCTACCATCGTATCCGTATGCTCATCAACCCCAAGTGGTAGCGGAGGACATGAGTGGTAAGAATAAGTACTGGCAGAATTTCTGGACCCAACCTCGAAACTATTCAGCAGAAACAGGGACTTATCCAAAAGCTTGGACTAATAGGGCAACTGTCCAGCAGAAGCCGGGGAGCAGAAACAGAGTTTGAAAGGTTCAGTGAGGCAGTTTCTCCACAGAGCTGGTACATTATAGCAACTAACAGGCAAAGATGGAAGAATTTTATAATGGAGCTGGCTGCTTTGCCTCTTCCTAGATCTCAGGCAGGGCCTGTCCAGAGCAGGCACTTGTGCTTGCCTTGTCTTCCCAAGTAGGTTTGATGGAGGGGTTGCCTTTGACACAAGCCACAACCCTTGGGCTGAGTTCACAGCAGCCTTAGCACCACCAGCAGTGACAGTGATGGGCACTAGGCATGTGCACGTTGGCAAATATTGGATCAGGTTCAACCTGATTCGATCCCAAATATGTTGATCATCAGAATGTTGGATTTGGTGCTGGAACTGAGGTCAGAATCACGTTTCTTCTCTGGTAAAAATCCCCATAGACCTCTTTGGAAAAGTAAAAAAGAAAAATGCCCCCTGCAACCTAACTGCTTAAAAGGGAGCTCTGAAAGTTGCCCCACAAGTAGGTAAGGATGGCCAGTCTCTGTATATTTAATTACAAGTCAAACTGGCCATCCTTTGATTTTTAATTTAAAAAGTAACCCAGAAATTACTCACTGAGGAAAACTCGCAGAGGAAAACTTATGAAACATCCAAGAATCACAATGATGTCATATCAGAGAATCACAGGGGAAACGCGGAAACCAACTATTCCCCCCCCTAGAATTTTAAGCCAAAATATTTAAAATGTACATGGAGCTAAACGTTTATGTTTCTTTTCTTCTCAAAGCCTTGCCTAGCACAAAGGGTGGGCGATCTAGAGGTGGTTTGGGGGTGCTTATTTCCATTAAGCTTAGGGCTTTTATTACCAGATTGGGTACTCAAGCTCACCTTTCAGCTTCTGTTTATTTTAGATCAGCTAGTTTTGTAATTATACATGTGTATTTTCCTTCCCAATGGTTATGGTCACAGGTTAAAGAGATTTGGTTAAAGTTAGAAGATTTTATCAGGAAGTTAACATCATTGCATCCAGAAGCTTTTGTCATCGTGGCAGGTGATTTTAATGCACGGATAAGTCAGGATGCCTGGGCCTTTTATTCACATTTTCAATATATGCCCCCCCCCCCCGCCGCCAACAAACACACACCCAACAACTGAGCACCTCACCTCACTATCAACTGAGCAACTCACCTGGGCAGCTCACACCCTGGCCACTGCTCTGAGACTACAGATTCACCTGCATATTTGAACCAGTGCCTTTCCAGTCTCAGTGTGGAAACATTCTGTCCAGTGAGCAGCACTATATTCTGCTACACATTTCAGCACATTTCTTAGACTCTTTTAAGAGAAAATGGCCACTTTTTCATGTAGTTTTATGATTGAACATAATGCTGCCTACTTCATTCTCTAGGACTATAATTAAACTGTAATCTGAAATCATTGCCATTACCCCCATGAAAGTATGCTGCCTAAGTAAAGCCTAGTTCCTTTAGGAACACCACCCCAAGCAATTGGTGTTAATAAGAACAATCTTCCTTAGCAGTAAGTTGCATTTCTAGGGCACCATGAAGTGATTTTGGAACAGAGGCATACTAAAGGGATGTTTCTAGTCTAACCAATGAATGAAGATCTAACTGCATGTCAAAATTGCACTTGGAAAATTAAGACTTTTTCAGTCTTGACTTGGGAAAATGGGATGTGTAATGATGTAAACGATGTTTAAGAGCATCTGTAGTGAGTGCAATAGAGTCCAAGAGATGATCTTTGACTAAGGGAAAGAGTTATACATTTTTCTTTGAGAAAATGTCCAGAAAGAATAAGGGATCACTTGGAATATCCATTCTTCCTCGAAATATCGGTCTATTGCCGAGCAATCTTACCTTGAATCATATTTTGCTTGGTGAGCAGATGCTTGCAGAGAATAATGGAGAATAATTGCATTGAAGATTAACATCAATTTGAGAAGTATCCCAGCATAGCTAAGTGGTCTCCTGCTCAGGACAGAATCCCAAGAAGCTTCACTTTAATTTTGGTTAAAAAAAAAGTTTCTAGTTATCATGGTAACTGTGAAAACTGAAGCCAGTTGATGAAAAGGGCTCAGAAGAGAGGAGAGAGAAGACAGTGTCCTGGTTCACACAGTCATTCAGATCTAAGTTTAATGTGAGTTACCAGCATTGATTGTGTGAACTCACACCAAGGTGTTATTTGCCTTGGGGGGTAAGCTTTGTTGCCAATCATATGCATGGGAGCCCCCAGTCCAGCTCAGAACTTCAGGGGATAGAAGAGGTTCATAACCCTCATCTGCACTGATCCCCCTGCACATGCTTTTTACACATGAAAATCAAGACACACAAGGTCAAAGCACACTTTACAAGTAACCTGTAGTTTGACACTAAGTTACAATGGCCAGAGAATGTGGCTTTTCTTTATTTAGAAGTCATACTAATCAAAACCATCTTCAGAGGTTGGCAAAATCTTGAGATTTTCAGGGGCCCTTTAAAACAAAAAGCAAAGGTCAATCAGTTTTAGTTCTGGAGATAAACTTGAAGATGTGCCAGGTCAGTTGACGATGTAGTGGTGGTGGTGGTGGTGGTATGGATCTGGTGGTTTTAAAGGTTGAGGAGAAAGGAGCCACAAACAAAACAGGGTGGGTGACCAGACATGGAGCAGTTGTCAGGTCCAAGAAGCTGCTGAGCTTCTTGGACCTGCTTTTGCTTAGACAAAACATGAACCAGATAAAAGAGGAGAGGGCTACATTTGATGTTTCTATGATACCTTACTTGATCTTGTTTTCTTTCTTTCTTTTTTTAAAAAAGCCCTGAATTTTAAAAAGCTAGAATTTGTAAAACAGTCCAACAGTGTGTATTTCCACCAAAACCTGTAATTTTTTTTCTCCCCGAGAGCATCTTTTCCACAAAATCATATTTTCACAACACTGTGAAGAGGCAAATTAGTTTTCTGCACTAATTTATTTCTAAAGTTAATGTTTACCATGGATATAGCAGTTTCAAAAGTTCAAAGCTATGCATATATTCCTTCAAGAATGAGTTATCTCAGCATCTCAACAACACTGTAAGGTAGGCCAGTATTATCATCCTAGGCGGGCAGGCCTAGTAGGCCAATGGAGCTGAGAACATGGAGAGTTGATAAGTGAGCAAACTCATCTATAGGGAGTTCAATGGCTATGTTTTGAGGTTTGGACCTGGGACTCCCTAACTCACACTTACGACCACTATGCTACACTAGTTGCATCATGTGGCAGTAGGAATCAGATCACAAAAGTCTGGAAGACAGACTCCTGGCTTATTTTTTCTGCCCATCAGATGACTTTTCCATCTGTTGTTTCTGAAAAAAGAGCCTTCTGGCACTAACGGATGTATTGTGGCTAAAGCTTGCCTTAGCTCAGGGATTCTCAACGTTGGGTCCTCAAATGTTATTGGACTTCAACTCCCATAATTCCTAACCAAAGGCCACTGGGGCTGGGGATTATGGGAGTTGAAGAATCCCTGCCTTTGCTGATGCTGAAGTGACACATACCTTAAGTATGTGTGGGAAGTCGGAAGGATTCAGTCTGCTTGGGGAGAAGTGATAAAAACCAGCAGTCTGTTCCAAATAGCCACTGAGACAACATCCTTTCTATGTTTCTAGACCCAGCTCTCATGGATTCCTGCTCAGCATTAACTGAGATCCTGACACCTTTTCTCCTGGAGCTGTCCGAAATCCATGAGCATCCTGAATTCCTGCCTCAGTGGAGACTCTGGCTTGGCCTAGAAGAGAATAGATGTCTGCTTTCTACAACTTTGAAAAGTGTGATCCAAAATACTGAGGCCAGGTGTTTACTAGAGGCAGTTATTGGGAGTATATGACTCTCTTATTACAACATTTATATTGGCTTCCAGGCTGTTTCTGGGCCCATTTGAAAGTGTTAGTGTTGACCTTTAAAGTCCTGCATGGTTTGGGAACAGCATACCTAAGTAGCCACCTTCTCTCATATGAACCTACTCACCTACTGATTTCCATGGAGGGCCTTCTCCAGCCCTCTTCAGGTGTGCAAATGAAGAGCAAGCCATGCCCTTGGTGCTAACATGCTCTGTGGTCATGCATGTGTTCTCTTTTTCCTCCCCACCCTCTATACACACACATGTATGTATGTATGCATATATGTATGTGAGAGAATATCCTTTAAACATTATATTTTTGTGGACTGCCATTGGCACCTTTGTGGAAAGGTGTGATATAAATCCTCAAATCCCTCAATCACAGACTGGATCTCCACTTCATCTGATGTACAGAGTGCTTTCCCCTTCTTCTGAAAACTCCAGCACAAAGCGGCAGCTTACAGTAAAATAGCAAAACAGCAACAAAACCATACAATCTTGAAACAAGAACAAATAAAACAACAGCAACAAAATTAGAGTCTCTCACATAAAATACTCAAAACAAAAAACAGCACAGCCCCAAATTTGCCAGTTCCAAAAGCTCAACGAAAAAGCCAGGTCTTGACAGGTGTTGGAAGCCAGTTGTTGGAAGGTCTGAAGTGTTGGGACCATGCAGGCCTCCAGTGTTGGGACAACAACTGCAAAGGCCCTGCTCCTGCAGATGCTTGTCTCAACCCTCAAGGAAAAGGCATCCAGGGAAGAGGCATTCCTCCTGTGTTTGCAGGCGGTGGGGGAGGTAATGTGAACAGCAGGGACAAAAAGCCAAGAATGTAAGATGTCTGTTAGGTCTGTGATATTTATTTTATTCAATTTATTTATTTATTTATTTGCTTTCTATACTGCCTTTCCAAAATGGCTCAGGGCAGTTTACATTAAAACAAAACTAAAATCAAAGCTATGCAAAGCTCAAATACATTTCTGAAGAGATGCTTTCTACCCAGTATTGACATTTCTTTAGCCTTTTGTCAGAAGCGCTTTTGTCAACCTGCTGTTCTCTTGGAGAGTGCCAAACCAATTGTTTTCCCTACATGCACCAACAAAGGTTGCTCTCTAGGTTTTCTAGGAAGACCTAGAACAACGGATGCTTCCTAGGCAGGGGCGGATTAAGCTTTTTGCCGCCCATAGACAGAAAGACTGCCCTTTTTGCTGCCCTTTTACTTTAAACAAAAAAGTTTGCCTTTAAAAAAAAAAAGGCAAAGGGGTGGGGGGACTTTCTACCTGCCCACTCCACCCTTGCTGCAACCGCCGCTGCCCACAGAGAGGGGTAACAAAATTCGAGGAGCAGCAACATTTGCTGCTCCTCAAATGTTGCCACCATAGGCAAATGCCTACTCTGCCTCTCCATTAATCCACCCCTGTTCCTAGGTCTTCTCTTAGGGTCCTCAGTGGGCAGTCACATGTGGAATCAGAACATCCAAGGCCTTTAGAACTGAAAAGTTGCCAAGTGGGGATACATCCAGTACAAATACTTTATGATTGTGCTTTCTAATCAGTGGGATTAGCCATTGCTTGGCAGATGTAACTGACAACAATGTTGAATCCGCGCACATGTCTATATTCATCTCCATTTAAATGACTTAAATTATCATAGAAAACAATCTTTCCCCCACAAACCATTGAGAAGCTGTTTGATTTTGTGTGAGCATGTGGAAGTTCAAAGATTGCCTTTTAAAATATGGATAGCTTTTTGGAAGTAAAATATGCATGTTGGAATGGTTGATTTTCCTGAGGAAATCCCTTTTTAAACCTCTGTGGTTCCTCTGATGCTCTGCAAGAAAAACTCCTTTTAGGCATAGGCCATAGGGGCTGACATACTGGCTGGGTTCAGATGTAACATGAAACTGGAGGTCCCTTCACCAAACCAAACATCCGAAGGCAGTGAACTGCAGTTAAAGTGGAGGTGGGGGGAGGACCCGTGGTTTCCTTCCCCAAACTCCATTTGTAACCTTCTGTTATCTCTAAGTTTTCTCATCCCAAACTCCGGTTTGGCGGTGCTATTGGTACATCCGAACTCTGGCACTGCTATTAGTCTTCTCCACAACTGGAGTTGAGAGAGGAAGCTCCTCCATTGCTCCTGCAGCTGTTATGTGGGCTGTCCTTCAGGAAAGGAGGAAGCCTGCACAGCCAGCTCCCCCACCTCTTCCCAATGTCCAAACGTGGACTGGAGAGCGGGGGAAGGAGGGGCAAGTATGAACATGGCCACTGCCTCAAGAAATCCCATGCTCTACCTTTGGTATGGGCTGGAAAATACCAGTTTGGAGCTTGACTGGCAGGAATGTATATGTGGTAGGTGAGCTAAACAAACCGTTTGAATTTGTCCAGAGGGGGTTTAAATCTGAAACCCGCTAGCAGAAGATGTCTTGGGGATAGCTCTGGATCTCCCTGCCTTGATGCCTGCTTTCTATTGCTCATTTTGTACATTCATAAATAAACAGCTATTAGTGAATGCACATGAAACTTCCATATTCTCTCCTCCAAAGAAAATGGACCAAAGAAACTTTGCTGCTTATCAGAATTCTGAACCCAAACACTAAGTAGCATCCAGACTAGTCTTGTACTAGTTTAAGGATTTTGCACATGGTTGTTGCAAACTTAACTTCTTTTACTAGTGGAACATGCTGCAATTTTTGCTCAACCTCCTGCACAAGCCCATATAGGTGCAAATGGGGAACCCTCAGCAGCATACATTTGGGCAGTTCGTCATCTGCTGTCAGTAGCACTACAGCACTTTGCAGAGTAACACAACCGTAAAAAGTCCTTGTACAAGCATCATTGTGGGATGCTAACCAGGGTATTTTATTGAAACATTTTATGGTGGACCAACTTGATCTGGAGAATGCAAGAGGTTCAAAGAACTCTTCCATCTACAACCATAACTACAACTACAAATATTTATATATCACTTTCCCACAGAAGTCCTGAAAGTGGTTCTCATAGAAAAATTAAAATAAAGAAATGAGATGGTTCCCTGTCCCCCAAGCGCCACAATCTAAAACAAAAACAATAACAGGCATACAATGTGGACACTATGTGGACACAAACACTGGAGGGATGTTGTGCTGGGGATGAATAGGGTCAGTTGCTCTCCCCTGCTTAATTTAAGAGAATTGTTACGTTAAAAGGTGTCTCCTTGCTCAGTTAGCCAACAATCTTACTGGAAAACTTGTATGCTTCATTTTGGGTGACCCTATGTGGGTTCAATAAAATATATCATTTTAGTTTCTTTGATTCTCTTGTTCTTTGGAGCCAGCATGGTTGCATCCATATTCTATACATTAAGTAATTAGAAGTAGATAATGCCAACTGGCTTTTACTTGCTAGAAAATAGTTGCATAGATGACTGCTCTGCCATAGTCACTGGGATATGGCAGGCCATAGAGTCTAGACAGGTGCTTTCTGGAGAAGGATCTGAGTCAGAAGCAGAGTTCTTGCCAGAGAATATAATGTATCTTCTCTTTTTGCTTTTACTCCCCTTGTTTAACCTGACCTAATTCAGAGAAGCAAACAAATGTAAAATGGAGATGAGCAAATAAAATGGAAAATAATGATAGATCAAATCATATTATTAATTAGCACATACTACACATCTTTGTCCTGAATGCAGTCAGGCAGAAGATGCGCATCTGTCTAATGCATTTAATGCCACATATGATTTGACTCTGAGGAAGCAATAAGCAAATCAATAAAATGAGAGTTGTCTGTATATAGAAGAGAACGATTCTCCTCCCCATGCTGCAATAATTTTGAAAAAAATTTTTTTTAGGGAGAGCTGACAACAAAGAGTTTTTCAGAGGCTGGATTCATACTAATACACAGGAGATGATCAAACATCAAAGGATTTTACAGGCTTCATCTAGCCCATCATAATAAATATTTGAACCCTCTTTGGTTCATTTCTTTCCATCTGACATTTAGATATTTGTTTAAACATCCATTTTAAGCTTCTTGAGCTTTTGTTTGATCCATTTTTTATGCCAAGAGGGAAAGTGTGAACTCATTACACAGATCAGCTTGAACTCCTGCACATTCAGGATTCCCCCACGAGATGGCACAAAACACAAGTGAGTCTATTTTGAAGTCCATTTTTATTTTAAAATGGGACTCTGTACATTAACTAGAAAAGCAAGAAAAGCTGGTGAAACCACTGTGTGACTGAATATGTGTGCATTTAAACACACACAAAGACACGAGTTAATTCACGTGGGCAACATATATTATTATTATTATTATTATTATTATTATTATTACTTATTATTATTATTTTGCATTTATATCCCATTCTTCCTCCAAGGAGCCCAGAGCGGTGTACTACATATTTAAGTTTCTCCTCACAACAACCCTGTGAAGTAGGTTAGGCTGAGAGAGAAGTGACTGGCCCAGAGTCACCCAGCTAGTATCATGGCTGAATGGGGATTTGAACTCGGGTCTCCCCGGTCTTAGTCCAGCACTCTAGCCACTACACCACGCTGGCTTACATTTAAGGAACAATATTTGGTAGGTACAAAATGGAGGCTCAGGCTGAGAAGAAACTGATAAACTAGAATAGGCCTGTGAGTGTTCAGAAAATTCAGATTCAACCCAACCCAACTTTGACAATTTCAGGTTTGGATTCTATGGGCTTTGGGGATGTTGGATATTAGATTGGATTTGGAATCTGAATCTAAATTCTGATTTAAATTCTGATTTTTCCCCATAGAGGTGAATGATGAAATTTTAAAAAATCACCACAAATCACAGGTTGGTCCTAGAGCCATGAAACCTGCTGCACATGTGAGGAATGAGGTCATAGGCCATTTTACTGAATTTTAAGAGTATTGTTCAATTTTATGATTTTTTGTGAATTTTTGAAATCTTTGAAATTTATCAGCATGTGGAGGAATCTGCCCTTTGCCTTCATGAAAATGGGAAACAGCATGCCCTTTTGTCCCCCTCTTTATATTTCTGGAATATATGGGTATACAGTTATGAAATCTGGCATACGTTGAAGTCCATATTAGCATGACTGTTATTTTTTTTTTAAAAGCTATGTCTCATTCCTTTGATCTTTGATTAATTTTTGGAAGTTCTTTTAAAAAATGGCTAAACATGGCAAAATCTGGCTTGTTTCAAGCCAGAACTTTACAAAATGTTCTAGAACTGAAGCCCCTCTTTGAACCATTATTCCACACCCATGTGGATGAAAAAGGAAATTCCTTTGACTTTATATTAATTATTTATTCCCCATTGCAGGAACAACCAGACCTTTTAAAAGGGATTAAAAGGACTTCACATGTTTTAATCCTTTAATGGCTAGAAGGGAAAGTGAGAAATTCTTTCTAACCATAAAAACAGAAACATTCAAAGTACTTTCACTTTTGCAGACGGCATGCTTCTGGTGCCATTTTGTGAATTCTGAAGTATTTTGGAATTTTACCAATTTTTACCAATTTTGGATCCGGATTTTACCAATACTGATTTGGGGCAATTTTGGATAAAATCTGAATTTTTTAATCTGAATTTGCACAAACCTAAACAGAAACATAACCCTACAAAATCTAACAAAGAATGAAGCATTTAAAAACTGCACAGATGATGCAAGTGTGCATGTTTTCTAGAGTTGCACATTTGTTTTATGACAATTGTTAAATGTAACAAGCAGAAACCACTGCATTTTTCTGCCTTGTGTCAGAGCTAAACAGCAAAGCCATGAACCAACCCCAGGGAGCAGTGATCATTTTTGACATTTAGGGTAATAAAAACTTGCAAACTTATAGGCAAGTGGAATTGGCTTTCTTTTTGAAAGCAATGGAAGCATAAGAAGAGTCCTTCTGGATCAGGCCAAAGGCCCATCTAGGAATGTGCAAGGAACCGGCTGGCCCGGTTTGGTTCGAGGCCAGACCAGCCTCGAACCCAACTGGGCCAGTTCGGTCTGGCACCCCCTCGAACCCGTCCCGGTTCGGCTCAGTCCAGGGGGGTGGGGTTCACGAGCCTTTTGTAAACAGTTATTATTATTATTATTATTATTTAACCTTAAACCTCCTCCGGGGGGTTGCCGAAGGCGGTGGGGGGTCCATGGAGGTTCCCCCTCCCCCTGAAGGTCTTAATAATCACCACCACAGCCGGTTCTATAGCCTGTTTGGGGCTCCATAGTGCAGTGCGGTGGCCATTTCGGCCACTGCCGCACATGCACAAATGGCCTCTGTGAGGCCTGGCATGATAAATGAGGACACCCTTCTCAGCACCTTAAAAAAAGTATGGTGGCCAGATCTACCAATCAGTCTACCAATCAACTTGAATGCAGCAGCAACAGGGGCAGCAGTAGATCTGGCTGCTGGTGTGGCAGGCCAGATCTACCAATCAACTTGAATGGACCAGCAATGATGGTAGACCTGACTTCTGGAGTGCTGGGAGACCAGGTCCACCCAGCATTTTGGCAGGGTGGTGCCTTACCTCCCACCTGCCCAGTAAACCTGGCTGCAAGAGCAATGTAGGCCAGATCTTCCCAGGGCTTCCTACATGTGGCAGGTAACTAGGGTAGCCCTGGTCAATGATGCAAAGGTAGGTTGCCTTAATCACTGGTGCAAAGGTGGTCAGGTCTACCTGCCAGCTTTCTTTCTTGGACTAGCCACTGGCTCAAAGGGAGCCAGGTCTGCCAGGTAGCTCACAAGTGGGGGTGAGCAAGCACCGGACACATTGCTTTTCCTCAAGGACATTCCTCTTTTTCATGGAAATGAGGATATGTCCAGGGGAAATGAGGACATTCCATACCCATGTTTATGAGTGTTGGAGCCCCACTGGGGGCAAAAGCAACACACACAGAGGATTTTAGGGGGAAACAGGATTAAGCACTCCTTCCCCAGCAATGCTTCTCTGCTTCAAATCACTTCCTCCCACAGACAAAGAAGTGCCTGATGTGCTAACATTATGTGAAGCTAGAGTCTAGCTGAAGTATAGCTCTCATACAACCAATAAAAGCTCTACTTGTTTCTTCTTAGATGAATTGTGTTTGTGTAGGAGAGTAGGATGGAAGCTGGATACTGCACAAAGAAAGAGGTTTAGAAAACCTGATGCCAAATGTTATATTACAGAAAGACTTCATAACAACAATTCACAAAGTGAATGACATGCTTATCTATGGATAAGTTATGAATAGGATGCTCTAGTCGGCATGGACTGAATATAATCTCAACATATATTAACCTGTCTGCTAAGTAATTTTTATCACAGCTTTATTATGTAGACCTACCTCTTACTTACACGCCAATCTAAAACATAAGGACCCAGTCTAACCCTTCAAAAACCTTGACATATAAGGATGTATTTTAAAATGAAAACCTGAACATACAACAAAGTGATGCAATTCAATATAAGTTTCCATTAACATTTTATCAGGAAAAATATCAGGGGGGAAAAATTATATTCCTGACTTTGCCACTGCCTTCCAAAGAAACAATGTTGACTTAACCATGCTTTCAAATGTATACAATTGCATACTGGTAATATGTCATTCCCAGAGTAGGGATGTGCGAACCAGTTTGAATTCAAACCGGGGTGGTTTGATGGTTCAAATTTGAACCAAACCAGCTATCAGGTTCGAGCTGCAGGTTCCAATTTGAACCAAACAGGGGGTGGTTCGATTCGAACTGGTTTGAACTGGTTTGAGCCTCCAAAAGAGGGTGGGGTGGTAGCTGGCACCCTTGGGTACCTACCACCCAAACCCCAAAGCAATCGGACACTCCTATGATTTTTTAAATTAATTTTTGAAATTTATTTATATTTTTTTCTCATAGGGTATAATGGGACTCAAACCAGCCCATTATCCCCTATTGCGGAGCACCTAGTGGCACAAACATGGGGTGGGTGGTAGGCACTCAGGGGTGCCTACCAGCCACAAAACCCTAAGGCAATCGGACACTCCTCCAATTATTGGTGAATTTTAAAATTATTTTGGAATTCCTCATAGGGAATAATGAGGATTGCAGCAAATGTATAGCTTCACGTCAGGGACAAAGGGGTGGCCTAGAGCAGAGTGTGGTGAGTGGTAGTGCCCAAGGGGGGCAAGGAAGCTATCAGAATTATTTTAAAGGAATTGGGCAAAGGGCAGATTTTTAAGTTTACGTGTCTTTAAGGTTAGCAGATGAAAGTGGATTCATGGTTTGTCATTGAAAATCTAATATGCTACCAAAGAATCTACACTCAGAACACCTCAGAAACAACAAAACCCAGTACCCCATGGGTTAGCAACCCATGGGGGTGGTTAACACCCTCTGTGCACTAGACCACCACTCACTCTGGGCCACCCCAGCACCCCTCAAGTGGCTTTAAGGTTTTTCTCCATAGGGAAGAATGGAGGTTTCAGCAGCCCACTGCATTTGGGGGGTGCGGGGGTGGCCCAGAGCAAGGGTGCCAACCAACCCCTTGGGTTGCTAAATAAATTTCAAAAATTCATTAAAATCGTACGAATGTCTGATTGCTTTGGGGTTTGGGTGGTAGGTACCCATGGGTGCCAGCTACCACCCCACACACTTTTGGAGGTTCAAACTGGTTCAAACCAGTTCAAACCAGTCTGAAATGGTTCAAATTCAAACCAGACCAGGGGGAGGTTCGAGCAAAACCAAAACTGAGCCTCCCCCTCCTGGTTCGAACCTGGTTCGAATTCGAACTGAACCAGGCAAACCAGTTTTGTGCACATCCCTATCCCAGAGTGTGGCTCACTGATTGTACTGGACCAACCTCTGGCTCTTTTGTCCCTATAATTGAACTGGAGCCCTTCATTAGAGATGGCCCAGAAAGTTTGGCATCCTCAGCCCACTCCTTGATCTTCTAATAAAACAGAGGCAGAGCCAGCTGTGAAGCTCCAACATGCTGGAAGAAATGGGCTCAGAGGAATAAAGGGTGGAGTCCCCACTTTTATAAATGGGTGCAATTCTTTACATTGGGGGTAGAGAGAATCAGCCAGAGCTGAAAAACAGGTAGGGAGGCACCACAACTGTGGCACAGCTGCATCTGCAGCCACTCTCACTGGAGTGGCCAGTAGGGATGTGCGGACCGGTCCGGCGGTCCAGTCTGGGGGTTCAGGGGTTAGTGGTCGAACCGAACCACACACCCCTGTTCCATTGGACTGGAACCAGACCGCTGGGTCTGGTCCGGCAGGTCTGTGAACTTTTTTTTTTTTTAAATTAAAACTTAAGGAAGTACCTGTAGCCTCTTCAGGGGGCTTGCTGAAGCCATGGTGTGTGTGTGTGTGTCCGCGCGGGTTCCCTCTCCCCCTGCTGGCCCTGATCATCACCACCATGGCTGGGTAACTGAAGCCTCGCAGAGGGCATCGCAGAAGGCATTTGCACATGCGCGGCGGCCACCAAAATGGCGGCCGCTCACTCTTACCGAGGCCTGAAAGGGCAAAAAAGGCTTCAGTTACCCAGTTACACGGCGGTTATGAGGAGGGCCGGTGGGGGAAGAGGGAACCCGACCCCCCATGGCTTCAGCAAGCCCCCTGAAGGGGCTACAGGTACTTCCTTAACTTTTTTTTTTTTAAAGAAAGTTTGTGGAGCAAGCTGGGACTAGACTGGACTGGATCAGGGGGGGTTGATGGGGGGCCAGACCGAACTGGGCCAGATGGTTCCATGCACACCCCTAGTGGCCAGCCAATCAGAGCTCATGCCTGGAAATCAACAGGAACTCTCTGTGTTGATGCGCCACCAGAGCCCCTGGTGGCGCAGTGGTAAAACTGCCGCCCTGTAACCAGAAGGTTACAAGTTCAATCCTGACCAGGGGCTCAAGGTTGACTCAGCCTTCCATCCTTCTGAGGTCGGTAAAATGAGTACCCAGAATGTTGGGGGCAATATGCTAAATCATTGTAAACCGCTTAGAGAGCTCCGGCTATAGAGCGGTATATAAATGTAAGTGCTGCTATTGATGGGATGGGATGGTTGTATGAACGAGCCCCAGGGAGCAGCTAGAGGAAGAATAGAGAAAGGCAACTTCAAAAAGCCCCCCCTGCTTTTTGTTTATACCCTTTTAACATCTTTTCTTTGTAGCAAGTATCCTCATAGCTTTTTCCTGTAGGTAAGAAAGCAGCTGGAGGGGTGATTTGGAGCAGATACATGGCTGAGAAGAAGAAAGTTAAACAACCAGGCTTCATCAATGGTCTTCCACTGAAGTTCTTGTATTTTCTCATTTGCCTGAGGCCTCCCACAGATGCTTTGCATATTGGGAGAACCAATACAGGCATTACATATAATGCATAGTTTAGTCCTAAGTAGGTGATGGCCTCCAAACTCACAAATATTTGGTGATAAAAAATGGCCACCACTTTGAAAATAATTGGCAGCAGATTCCAGAAGTCCTTTTCCTGTCCCCAGCCTCTCTCCATGTCTCATTAGAAGCATGAGTGGAGAATGGCTATCCTTTTAGCTTGTTTGCTTCAAAAGCAAAGCTATATAAAGCCAGCACTGAAGATCCCTTCATCTTTGCTAACCTGTGACCCTTAATATTGCTACTATGACTGTGATCCTTAATACTGCTACAGCCCACCAAGAGCTGTGGAGAGAAGAAACAGGATCACAAGTCTACTACTACTATTTTATTTTATTCATATGTGGGGAAAAAGAGTTTTCATAGTGGTTTACGCAGCAGAAGAAATAATTAAAAAATAGCCCACTATCCCAAAAGGACTCACAATCTAAAAAGGATATACCAACAGCTACTGGGAAGGAAGCCACGCTGTGATAGAGACACTTGCTATACCCCTGCTAAATATCAGAGAGCCTCCATCTTAAAAAGCACCTCTTTGCTCACTTAGCAGGATTCTAGTCCAAGGAATCTTCGCCATTTCACTTGAGGAGGCCTGCAAAAAAAGAAAAATGTTTTGTTTTCCCAGAATACGCAACCACAGTGCAGACCCCAGTGAAAGAGCACTCTTTGCAGCCCTTTAGAACCACCCCTAAATTTGTTATGGTTAGTGTCTGGCTGTCCAGGTGTTGTACAGACTCCCAGTTTCCATATTTCCAGTTTTCATGTTTCTGTTGCCTGTTTTGTTAAGGGCTTATTTTCATTCAACTTGCTTTAAAATAAAAGATTTCATTGCATGCAAGCTGCTTGCTACTGTAGTGAATCCAGATGCACTCATGTTGCTAGTTTATTAGCATTCTCACTTGGAGAAGAAACTATGGCCATCATAGGTCTCCATGGCAAATCACAAGTGTGTAAGTAGCAGTAATAACATGCATCATCATCAAATGCTCTCACTTCAAAGAGTGGATACCAGTCCTTGCATTTCTATGCTCTCTCTTAGCAGCTAAATGTTGATCAAATTTGGCACGAGCCAAGCACTGTCATACTTCACAGGAGGCATCAAATCGCAAGGTTTACAGGATGCTTTATCACTGCAGCCACTGTCTCTTGCCACATGAACTTCAAGCACATATTTTGTTTCGCTTCTATGTCAAAGGAATGACTGATCTTCTCCTCTTGCACTCTTCAGATACATCAGTGACCTTGATTTCACACCAAAGTCCATTACAACTTGTGTTTCTTGTTTCATGGATGAGTCTGCCAATCTCTTTTTGATTGGAAAAGCTTTTATCAGACTTGACTTTTCTCCTTGCTAAAGGAAACACAGTCTTTTAAAAGAACAAGTTGTGAACACCCATCAAGCCACCATTTGTATGCCATCTTCAGCTCATGACGGAGATACGCCTTCATAAGTGTATAAGGAATGAATGAGTTGCTGCCTCTCACAAAAGTTATATTAAGGGCATGGAGCTGGAATGTACAGTTATGCAGAAAATATCTGCAGCATGTTTCTGTCTTGTGCGTGTACCTGACAAAGTGTGCTCCAGTTCACAAAAGCCTATGCATTTGTTTGTATTTAAGGAACCTTTGGACTATTTCCTATTTTATCTGAACTTGAGCATATCTAGATTGAACAGTTGGTTCATATGATAGCTTGGGGCAAGCTCTGCCCCCCCATGCCTATTTATGAAACCTGTCATATTATCTAGTATGAGGCCAAGAAATAAGCAGAGATTAAGATGGTCCTCCTGTGACCCTCAGGGACGTATTTTGGGAAATAAAGTGGGCTTCAGAGGGATAGGAAATTAATGAAAATCCCCCCTACCCACAGCATCAGTGCTGCACCAACACTTTGTTAAACTGGATGTTGGCCCATGCAGGGGCGTAGCTAGGGGAGAGGGGGCCAGTGTTCATCCGTCTCTCTGGTGGCCCCCCAGAGTGAGGGAGATAATGAAAAAAATAGGGAGGGATAGAGCTGGAGGGCCCTTAGGAGCTGGAGGGCCCGTGTTCTTTGAACCCTTTTGCTCAATTATAGCTACGCCCCTGGGCCCATGTTAAATATTTATGTTTTTTCCCTTCCACGGATAATATTTTGCCTTACAACAATAATGAAAGGGCTTTTCTCTGCTCATTTGCCTTACAATGAGAATGAAAGGGCTTTTCTCTGCTCAGTATATAATTTCTTTTCTACAGTGCTGTCTTCTAGGACTAGTTGCTGTTGTAGCACTGTTTGCAACAAAGAAAGCAGTTTAACAACAACATCTAATTAAAAAAATATTAGCATTACAATGTCAACTAAAGAGTGCAAAAAACAGAGACAGAGAGGAACACTTGGATGTTCCAGTTCAGAAAGGATTTAAATTTAAGATGAGACTAGACATTACCTTGCCAAACACACCCAAATCCTAGACTAGACATTACCTTGCCAAACACAGATCTCAAATCTGTGCTCTCACCTGCAAATGCCACCCCCTAACAAGGAAACAAGCACTGATTTAGGAGCTTCATGTTTGTCACATAACATGTAGTTTCATCTTGATACCAGCATTGGTTGACATGAAACCCTCAGGGTTTCTGCATTGTTTATGGTGTGAATTGATTGAACCATTTAGGACCAAGTGATTGGTAGGGCAAAGGACACCCAGAGATGGCTCTTAATATAGAGAACTGGATGCACCGTTTCAGTGCTCATGGGCAGTATATTCCATCCTGTGCTGATCTCCACTGGTCTGCATGGCTGACAGGGACCAGCATGGGGCTGGTAAAAAGGTAAAGTGTGCCATCAAGTCGATTCCAACTCCTGGTGCCCACAGAGCCCTGTGGTTTTCTTTGGTAGACTACAGGAGGGGTTTACCATTGCCTCCTCCCATGCAGTATGAGATGTTGCCTTTCAGCATCTTCTTATATCGCTGCTGCCCGATATAGTACCAATGGGGATTCGAACTGACAACCTTCTGCTTGCTAGTCAAGCATTTCCCTGCTGCACCACTTAAGGTGATGCTGAACTGGAAATGAACAAACAAACATACCATCTAGATGTACCCAAAGCTGTCAATAGTTCCAGCAAATTTCCAAAAGACTGATCAGAGAAAGCTTCTGGGACATTATCCTGGGTAGTTGGATGATTTTATGACTTCTCTACAGGCTAGATAGTAGTCACAGTTCACAAATGAGCACAGCATCCTAGCTGTCTTCATCACGGAGTGCTGGTCAAAAGAAGCTTTTATACACTTTCCCATTGTCATCACCAAGCAAGCAAGTACATGTGTGTGTGTTTTACGTATAAAATATCCACTGTCCAGTAGTGTCCTTGAGAAATCTAGAGACCAGAACCAGAGCTGTTTTAAAGCAATACATGTGGGATTTTATTTAAAGCACCCCTCTTTTAAAGCAATACAATATAAGAAAAGCATGAGCTGGCATGGACTAGATAAGGAACAGACTATTTCTTTGTTTAGTTCATCTATACAACATTTTTCTCTGATTATGTTCTATCCCCCAATGAAGCTTTTCCACTCACTGAAGCAAACATTTAACTACCTGATGACCTATGGCAGGTCAACACTGAACACATATTCTGAAGCCTTAGTCTTTTGCAAGGTTCACAATCCAGAGTGAGGCAAGAATAATGCATATGTCAAACCTGTCAAGATGCTACATCATATCACAATGCATTTCTGCTTTAATGTTGTTCCAAGCATTTATTAGGTCTTGAAGTAGTTTCCTCTGAGGGCCAAACTACAGCTGTGGTCAGATTTTCCACCATTTTATCCTTTTGTTAATAGCAGCCATGGGGAGGATTTGGATCAAAGCTACCATGATAGAATGATGCAGTTCCCTGAAACTGTTAGTTTTTATATATTATGAATCATTAAGTATAACCACCCCTTTCATCTCGGTCTCCCAAGCAATACCATGACTTTTCAAGTACAAAATTGGCATTACTAGAGTCCAAACAGAACAAAACATTTGTCAATGTAAAGTGAGAGAAGGTTTGTCAGCAGTGTCCCTCTCATGTGCTAGATACCAATAACTAAACAGCTGAACAGGTCTCTTAGCAAATCAGATACTTGGGAAAAGTCTGGAAGAGCAGTAACTAAGTGTGGTATGCACATATTAAGAAGCCTTCCCCAAGAATTAAATGTAACCACTGATATGGAAATTCCTCGATGGAGAAATCTCTCCATCCAAGTGTAAAAGAGATAACTTGGCAACAAGTATTGATGCTCTGGTAACCTCTCGCTTAGATAACTGCAATGTGTTGTACATGGGGCCAGGGCTGTCCCAAGTGGGGTGCGGGGTTGTGGGCGAATTAGCATGTATGGGGCCTCCTTACCATTTCATATCATTGCATAATTATACTGATTGATGACATACAGTGTAAATAGTGTGAGTGAGGTTTTTGGACATGTCCAAACAGCTTGGACATATAATGCATTTCTAAAGAAAAAAAGAATAAAAAGCACAACATAAGCTACCATGATAGCGGCAAAGAGGCACCTGCTACCTTGGCAAAGAGGCACCTTTTAATGTGGTGATTCTCTTTATTTAGCAGCGGGAGAGTAACTGGCCCTATCCACCCTCAGCACAGTACCTCCAGTGACTGTTGCTGGTGTCTATCGTGCGTTTCTTTTTAGATTGTGAGCCCTTTGGGGACAGGGATCTATCTTATTGATTTGTTATTACTCTGTGTAAACCGCCTGGAGCTATTTTTGGAAGGGTGGTATAGAAATTGAATAAACTAACAACAACAACAACAACATAAGAACAGCCCTGCTGGATCAGACCCAAGGCCCATCTAGTCCAGCATCCTGTTTCACACAGTGGCCCACCAGATGCTGCTGGAAGCCTACAGGCAGGAGTTGAGGGCATGCCCTCTCTCCTGCTGTTACTTCCCTGCAACTGGTACACAGAGGCATCCTGCCTTTGTGGCCTATAGCCCTCCAACTAGTAGCCACTGACAGACCTCTCCTCCATGAAGTTATCCAAACCCCTCTTAAAGCCATCCAGGCTGTTGGCCGTCACCACATCTTGTGGCAGAGAATTCCACAAGTTGATAATGCATTGTGTGAAAAAATACTTCTGTTTGCTGGTATTAAATTTCCTGGCAATCAATTTCATGGGATGACCCTTGGTTCTATTGAGAGGGAGAAGAATTTCTCTCTATCCACTTTCTCCACACCATGCATGATTTCATAGACCTCTATCATGTCTCCTCACAGTTAGGGATGTACACGGAACCATGGAGGTGCAGTCCGGCACTGAGGGGTATGGAGCTTTAAGGGTGGGGGGGTAGTACTTACCCCTCCCACTGCTTTTCCCCCTCCAATGCTCAACTTTATAGCAAAGTTGTTGGGGTGGCAGCATTCCTCCCTGCCGCCCCTGTCCCCGTTATTGCCTGGCAAAAAGGGAAGTTGAGTGCACGCATGCACCCGTTGTGGCACGCGGGCCTGTCGTCACTATGCACGCACCGCGCATGTCACACGTTGCATGCACACGCAATGTGTGACATGTGCAGTGCACACGCGGCAGTGGCAACAAGCACACACGCACCTCAGTGGGCGCATGCTTGCACTCAACTTCCCTTTTTGCTGGGCAACGATGGGGGCAGGGGCGGCAGGGAAGAATGCTGCCGCCCCAAAAACTTTGCTATAAAGTCGAGCGCTGGAGGGGGGGGAAAGTGGTGGGAGGGGTAAGTACTACCCTGCCCCCCGCCCTTAAAGCTCCATACCCCCCTGCCAGACCACCGGCCCGGCCCCATCCGGACCGGTTCGGAGGCCTCTACCATGGCCCCGGACCAGTCCGGTGCACATCCCTACCCACAGTCATCTTTTTTCTAAACTAAATAGCCCCAGGTGTTGTAGCCTTGCCTCATAAGAAAGGTGCTCTAGGCCCCTGATCATCTTGGTTGCCCTCTTCTGCACCTTTTCCAGTTCTACAATGTCCTTTTTAAGATGTGGTGACCAGAATTCTATGCAGTACTCAAGGTGTGGCTGAACCATAGTTTTGTATAAGGGCATTATAATGTTAGCATTTTTATTTTCAACGCCCTTCCTAATGAACCCTAGCATGGAACTGGCCTTTTTCACAGCTGCTGCACATCAAGTTGACACTTTCAACAAGCTGTCCACCACGACCCCAAGATCCCTCTCCTGGTCAGTCACCGTCAGCTCAGATCCCATCAGCGTATACTTGAAGTTGGGTTTTTTGTACCAATGTGCATCATTTTACACTTGCCAACACTGAACCGCATTTGCTATTTTGTCACCCACTCACCCAGTTTGGAGATTTCCTTTGGATCTCTTCACAATCCATTTTGGATTTCACTACCCAAAAGAGTTTTATATCATCTGCAAATCTGGCCATCTTGCTGCTTACCCCAACTTCTAGATCATTTATGAATAAATTAAAAAGCACTGATCCCAGTACAAATCCCTGGGGGACTCCACTTCTTTCTTCGCTCCATTGTGAAAACTTTCAATTTATCCCTACCCTCTGTTTCCTGTCCTTCAGCCAGTTAGCAATCCACACATGTACTTGTCCACTTATCCCATGACTGCTAAGTTTCCTCAGGAGTCTTTGATGAGACTTTGTCAAAAGCTTTTTGGATGTCCAGGTATACGATGCCAACTGGATCACTTTGATCGACATACTTGTTGACACTCTCAAAGAACTCCAAAAGTTTTGTGACGCAAGATTTACCTTTGCAGCAGCCATGCTGGTTCACTTCCAGCAGGGCCTGTTGTTCTATGTGCTTTACAATTTTATCCTTGAGGATGCTTTCCATCAATTTGCCTGGAACAGACGTTAGGCTAACCGGCCTGTAATTTCCTGGATTGCCCCTGGATTTCTTTTTAAAAATCTGTGTTATATTTGCTAGTTTCTAGTCTTCCAATACAGAGCCTGATTGCAGGGATACGTTATATATTTTAGTAAGGAGGTTGGCGATTTCACATTTGAGTTTTTTGAGGACTCTTGGATCAAGTTTGGATCGAGTTTTTTGAGGACCCTGGCGATTTGATAGTTTTCAGTTTTTCCAGACAGTTTAGAACATCATCTCTTGTCACTTCTATCTGACTCAGTTCCTTAGCCTCCTTCCCCAAAAAGCCTGTTTCAGGAACAGGTATATGCTGTCTTCCTCTGCCATGAAGACGGATGCAAAGAACTCATTCAGTTTCTCTGCAACCTCCATGTCCTCCTTAATAATCCCTTTCACTCCCTCATTATCTAACAGTCCAACCACCTCCCTGGCAGGTTTCCTGCAACTGATGTATTTAAAGAAGTTTTTGTTATTTCCCTTGATGCTTTTAGCTTAATGTTCCTCTAACTTTCTTTTCGTCTCCCTTATTGTCACCTTGCATTTCTTTTGTCAGAGTTTGTGTTCCTTTCTGTTCTCGTTATTTGGGCAGGCCTTCCAATTTGGGAAGGAAGTCTTCCTTTTTATGGTTTCCTTGACGTTACCTGTTAGCCATGCTGGCATCCTCCTGGACTTAGTGGTACCTTTCCTCCTTTTGGGCATACAGTCTAACTGGGCTTCTAATATTGTGGTTTAGAATAAACTTTATGCATTCTGGAGCTAAGTGACTCTCCTGATTTTGCCTTTCAGCTTTCTTTTCACCATACTCCTCATTTTGGAGAAGTTTCCTCTTCTGAAATTCAAACTGTCTCTGTTAGACTTCCTTGGTGATTCTCTCATGTATGCTGAATTTGATTGTGCAATGGTCACTGTTCCCTAAAGTGTCTATGACACAGACATCACATACCAGGGCCTGTGTGCCACTCAGGATTAAGTCCTTCTCTCTGGTTGGTTCCAAGACCAACTGTTCTAGGGCACAGTCATTCAGCGTATTTAGAAATCCGATCTCTTTGTCATTACCTGACTGTGAATTTACCCAGTCTATGTGTGGATAATTGAAGTCACCCATTATTACTGCTCGGCCTCTTCTTGACACCTTCCTGATTTCCTGCTGCAACTCCCAGTCACTGTCAGCGTTTTGATCTGGAGGGTGATAGCATGTCCCCAGCAGCACATTTCCTTTCAGGCCTTGTATTGTCACCCAAAGGGTTTCTGTGGAGGACTCTTGTCCTCCTAGGTTTTCTACCTTGTTAGATTCTATCCTTTCTTTACAGTGCTACTCCACCTCCAAGGTGCCCCTCCCTGTCCTTTCTATAGAGTTTAAATCCAGGGATAACAGTGTCCCACTCGCTCTCACTGTTCCACCATGCTTCTGTTATGCCCACTATATCTATATACACTATATACAGCAACACATGCTGTACAGTTCTCAAACCTTCTGGGTTGCAAATCAACTTGAGCATAAGGCGTTCAAAAATAAATAAATAAGTAAATATTATATATTATTTGTTCCAGAAGGTTTTGTAATTTTCTACCATGAAACAAACCACTTACATGACTTTTTGGATGGTTTAAAAAAAAAAACAAACCACCAAAAAAACAAAAACAAAACCTGAACTATTTGTCCAATCCACTTCAATTTAAATATACATATTCCTCCCACCCTGCCCTAAATCTCTGCTCAATGCCAAAGCCCTATGCCAAGTCATTCCAGCCAGGTGGTCTAAAGGCTGGGGCTGAAAGGGAGGCATTTTACCCTTTTTTATGAAGACAAAGGGCAGATTCTTCCATATGGGGGAGGAGTGATGGTCTAAGGCCAGGGGAGTGGGGGCTTCAGTTCCAGACATTTTTCGTAATTTTCTGCCATGAAGCAAGCCACTTATTGGATGGGGTATTTTAAATTAAAGGAAAAAAACTTAAACCCAACAATTTGTCCAATCCACTTCAATTTAAAGATACATATTCCTCCCACCCTGCCCTACATCTCTGCTTAATACCAAAGCCCTATGGCAAGCCAGTCCATAGATATTCAAGGGGGTGCGCGAATAACCACAAAAGGGAAATAACATCATACCACCATTATTAAGGCTGGGCCGTGCAGAGGGTCTACAGAGAGCTCTGGTGCTGGATACTCTCTGCCTGTCTGCTTCCTTCCTCAGCTTCAGGCTTCAGCTAGGCCTCTCTGGAAGCCCCCACCACCTGCCAAACAGCTGAGGGACAGGGAGGCGGGTCTCATGATCAGTGAGACCCACTTTGAAAGGGTTTGTGGGGAGAGGGGGCTAAGCCCGCTCTTCCCGCAGACCCTCAGCAAGCCCTGCCTGGGTGGCCAGATTGGCCGCCCACATGACTGCTGGCTCTGCCATGGAGCTGGCGGGGGCTTAGGAGTTTGCGGGCCGCACGGCCCCTGGGAGTTCCAGCATGCCCTGTCCGAACATGCAGAGAATGCTGGAGAGACCTCCTTTTAGCCTCCTGATCCAGGGTCTCCTCGTGAGTTGCTGCGGCATGGACACAATCTGTTAACCCCAATTAGCGGAGTGCTCGCTCCGCTAACCAGGGCTAAGGGGAGGGTTTCTCAAGCAGACTAGCCACTTGTAAACCACCGGGCTCACCTGCGGTGGTTTACACAAGCAGCAAAAATTGGGCTAGGCTCTCCTAGCCCGATTTTTGCTGGTTGTGAGAATAGCCTCAGGGAGAGATGGGACTCTAGCAGCTTGTCTGGGAGCCTTTCAAGCTGCACACAGGCACAAAAGATTGGCTGCAGGGAAAGATAAGTGGCTGGGACTGGGAGAGAGAGGAGGCCAGGCTGCACTGCAGTGTTGTAGCCCTTCCAGGTTTCCTTCAGAAACATGTTGGGGTTTCCATCCATCAGGTCAGCTATGTGCTCTAAGTTCTGCCTGGTGTAATGAGTTTTGAAAGCCTGATGATGCCTTGGTCCATCAGTTGGATGAGCGATGTAGTGTTTGGAGGCATGAAAACCACTTCCACATTGGGGTGGGCAAGCAGCAGTTCCAGAGGATGCCCTGGGGCATTGTCGAAGAGCAGCAGCACCTTTAAGGCCAGGTTTTAATCTCTTAGGTAGTGCTCTACCTCATGCACAAAGCAGTTGTCAAAACCAAGGCATGAAGATGTAGCGTGTTATCCAGGCATTCTGGTTCACAGCCCAGAACACAGGGAGGTGGTTCATGTTCTTGCTCTTCAGTGCCTGTGGATTCTTGGACCAGTACACCAGCATGGGCTTGACCATCAGGCCACCTGAAGCATTGGCACAGAACAAAAGGCCCAGCCTGTCCTTTGCACCCTTGAATCCTGGAGCCCTTCTCTTTTCCTTGGTGATGAAGGTGCGGTTAGGCATCCTCTTCCAGAAGAATCCGGTCTCATCCGCACTGAACACCTGGTCTGGCACATAGCCCTTCTCCTCTATCAGACTCTTCAGCTCAGCAGGAAAAACAGCTACAGCCTCCTGGTCTGCAGAGGCAATCTCCCCAACAAGTTTCATGTAGTGCAGGCTGAAATGCTTCTTGAAGTTTTCAAACCAGCCCTTGTTGGCTTGAAAACTCTCAGGGTCTCCCTCTCCAGAACTCTCCACCAGGTGCCAGTAGATCTGCTGTGCCTTGATGCAGATCATGCGGGTGCTGAGTAGGACCTTTTTTGTGCTTATTCCTTCATCCAGATATTCAGGGCCTTCTCCATCTTCTCAACATTGGGGTCTTGTGGCATGTATGAAACCTTGAGAGAGGACTGGGTCCCACTGGCAACACTGCCTCTGATGGCATCCTCGTTCTTCTTGATGCTGCGGATGGTCGATTCATTGACCCCGAACAATCTTCCAACCACGCTGTTGCTTTGGCCCTCCTTCAGGCAGTCCAAGACTTTAATGTTGTCCTCCAGGGACATGACATTCCTTGCCTGCTTGGCCATAGCATTTTCCTTTCCCTTGCCTGCACACAGGCGCGTAACAACGACAGGGCAAGGGGAGACAGTTGTCTGGGGGCCCCACTGCCTGGAGGGGCCCCCCAGAGGCACCTCACGTGACTCCCCATTGCCCCCTGCCCAGCCCCAAGGCTCCTCAGCCACTTGCCCTGTTCGCCGTCTCTCCAGCTTGTTCTCCTGGCCGGCAATCGAGGGAGCAGACAAGCTGCAAAGAGCTCCCTCTCAGCTGATCGGCGGGTGGGCGGGGCTTCCACGGAGGCCTGGTGTAGGCCTCTGTGAAGCCTGAACTGCAGTAGGGCCCAAGCCAGCCAGGAAGGAGGAGGCAGCCAGAGAGGCCACCACTGTTCTTTGCAGCAGAAGACCCCTTGCTGCCAGGTAGAGTGTGAACTCCTTTTTGTGGTTACCTTCCCCACCCCCACCCCCACCCGGATATATAGGGATCTGCTTGCCATAGGGCTTTGATATGTGGGGGGGGGGACTGAGAAGTCTCTGAATATTTATTTTTAAACAGCTTGGAAAATTTGCTGGCTTAAAAAAAAACTATCTAAAAAGTCCTATAAGTGGCTTGTTTCATGGCAGAAAATTACAAAAACTTCTGGAAGAAACAGTATTATATTTATTTTATTCATTCATTTATAAATGCACTTATGTTCAAGTTGTTTTGCAACCCAGAAGGTCTGAGTGAGAACTGTGAAGCATGTGTGGTGCTTTTATTTTATTTTTCTTGTGTGTGAACTGCTCCCCAATCACTTGCAGGGACTTCAGGGTAAATCTGGCCAACATGTGAATGCAGCACCTCCATTCCAGAGGAGATGTGTCTTAAAGGGCTTTAAAAGCCTCCTGTGAAAAACCTCCTGCAATCAAACTTGACTGAATTTGTTCAGAATTCTGAGAAAGCAAACATAGGCTCACCCTGCATGGTTGAAAGTCTCCTTGGCTAATCTGCAGCGAGGGGCCCATTTTAATCATTCATCTTTCTAGTGTGTTCTAGGCATTAAAAGTAAAACAAATGTATAGTACTCAATGTATATCACTATATATTGTGACGTGTGCGTGTGTGTATTCAGTGAAATGTATTTCCAGGCAGCATACTTATTTTGGAATATCAGACTTAAATCCTTGGGGGCCTGGGGTGTGCGGAGGCCCTGGACTTTGAGTGGGGGGCCCCCATTTTAAAATCTTGTCTCTGGGCCCACTCCAACCTTGCTACGCCCCTGCCTGCACACTTTGGACCCATTTTCTGATCTCTCCCCCCTCCCTCTCCCCCCGCACTAACCCTCTCCCTCTCACCTCCGCTTCTCTACCTCTCCCTAAAAAGCAGTGCAAAAGAAGCAGTTAGGACACAGAAACATTACAGTCCCCCCACATTTTCAGCCCTCAATTTCCACAGCTCTCACCTCCGCCTCTCCCAATCTCTCTTTGCTCGACTCCAGCGCCTCCAAAATGCTGTGAAGACACAGCAGCCATCAGCCTTGCAACAGTGCAAAAGCAGCGGTTAAGACACAGAAGCCATTACAGCCCCCCAACTCATGCAGGCTCCCCACAGCAGCAAGCAGTTAAGACACAGCAGCCATGCAGCCCCCCAACCCATGCAGGCTCCCCCCAGCACCCAACATCTACAGCCCCCAATTCCCTAGCAATCTCTCTAGCACTCTCTCCTAACTCAACTCCAACTCCTCCAAAACTCCTCCAAGACAGCTCTCAAACACTTATCCAACACCTCTCCAAAACTCCTCCGATTCTCCACAAATTTCCTGCCTCTTGAGCAAACAAAAACCCACAAGATTTGTGGATACTCAAATTGCGGTTGGTGAGGGAGGTCTTATTTTCCCAATACTCAAAACCCCGACTGGGAAAACTGCAGTGGACGAGGGACAACTGTAGTCCCAAAAATGGGCTCTCTAACCAGTATTTGGTCAGATTTGTTACAGGTCTGCCTCCAACATTACTCGCCATCCTCCAAGTTGTTTCATCACCTTAAACTCCAAGGAGCAGAATGGGCTCCACCAAGCCAGAGAGGGTGCCCAAGAACTGGCTTCAAACCTCAAAAAATCTCCATCCAGACTCCCTAAGCTATCCACCTACATTATAGTGAAACTGGAAACCTAGCCCTCTCATGTTCAGACATTTCACATTACATGCAGCTAATTCACCAGAAATGCAGCTGCATTGCATTATGTATTTGGCCTATCCCCCCCTTTCTAATCCAGCTATTTCTCCGAGTTGTTGTTTCCCTTGTCAGTTAGCCCCCTGTCTGCCTCAGAAATCATCCCCATGTACCATTGCCATATTAACAGCTAGTTTAATACCAATGAGACTCGCTAGGAGTTGCGCCTTTTAAAATTCCATGGTTTATTCCATTCATTTCAATGAGTCTTATTGAACGTATTGCTTTTCTTCATGCAAGTGACTTTAGCTTCTTGCAGTTTCCCCACACTAACAATTTGGTTTGTTAGCATTACAGTTAGATACCTATTTTATTGATTCCCCATTTTATTGAACCCCCCCCCATGTGAGACATATATTGACTGTATTTCATTAAATGCGTAGTACTTTGCATTAGAGGCTTGTGGTTTCCCCTTTGTATCATTCCCATGTCAGCTCCTGGGTTAGCCCTAGCTGTAAAGTGTCTTGCCCTATGTGTTGCAACAGTATCTATTAAATTTATATCCACCCTTCCTCTAAGGAGCTCTCAGGGTGGCTTTACATGCTCCTTCTCTCCATAATAACTCGGTGAGGTAGGTTTATGGTTGAGCAGAGATTTGAACCCAGGTCTCTCCAGTCCTCATACAACACTCTAACCATTACACCACATTGGCTCATGGAGACACTTGGGGAAAAGATGGGTTCCCATTTCTATATTTATGACCAGTCAATATCTGTGATTGATACAACTAATCCAGAATATGAGTGCACTTGCAGATCTTGGCAAAATCCATTGGCAATCTCTGCCCAAGCCCTATTGAAGTGAATGGAGGCTGTGAAAAAGCACAGGACAAATTCAGAATCAGTCAGTCTTGCTATTTTGCACATGTCTTATCCGTGACTAATATCAACTGTGTGAGAGGGGGCGTCTGAGTCAGGGAAACAGCAAGAGAGAAAGAATTACTTGCTTTAGTTCCATGGCCCTTGGTCCAAATCCTGTCTCCTGGCTGCTTTTGACCAAATGAAGAACTGCTTGAATTTAAGATGTCTAAACTCAGTTGGTTGCATGCTTTGTGGTTGGCCCTGAATTTTACAATGGCACTTTTGAATAAAAATATGCAAGTGTGAATCTGTAAGAAATGAGGCATAATGATGATGGTGGTGGTGATGGTGATGATGATAACGATGAAAATGATACTACTAATAATATAATCATATCTGCTTGTATAGAATTTCATTGTGCATTTTAGTTTAGCTCTAGAGTGCCATGGGGTGGGTGAATGCAGGAAGCTTCTGGATTAAATGGGTCATTATTTACAATGCACATTCTAGCTTCCAGCTAGCATTGCCGCAAAGGTCAACACAAAGAGTTTCTGAGTTACTCCTCAGAATGGCTAAAAAACCAAAGTTGTTCTCATTTCAACTGTAGTGATGAAGCTGTTCTCTCAGGACTCCATGTCAGTCCTTTCAGCGGCCATGACAGAAACTACTCCATTGCTTAGCAAGACTGACGAGCTTCTTTGGCTGCTACAGCAAGTAGGTTTCCCCTGACAGCTAACCTTCAGTTATGACTCTTGCCTCAGACACAAGAGATTTCCTCTGACAATTGTCGTTTCCTAATAGATTTTCTTATTTTTAAATAGAAATGACAGGCGTTCATTGCATTTTTTTAAAGGCCTAATAAAAAGACTTCATCGTCTTTGCTCATTTTAATTTCAGCCCCATCCCTCCTGGCATGGCCCAATACATAGGATTTCTGTATTTATGATCCAATCAATATGTATGACCAATACTAATACACAACATTAGTGCACCTGCAAACCTTGGCACGATCCAGTGAGAAGTTGCACCTGAGTCTTACTGAAATGAAGGGGAACTGTGAAAAAGCACCCAATAAATCTGGAAGTATTCCAGCCTTGCCCTTTTGTGCTTCTGATTTCCAGAACTGTTAGCCCATTAGTATAAACAAAAGGAGGTTAGGCTGCAAAGTATCATAGCCAGGGGAACCTTTAAGTTTGGCTGCTAGCTGAATTCAACTGACACAATGGCAAAAGACTTCAGGTGCTCTGTATCAAAGGAAGACTTGATGGAAATGACTTCAAGGTGTCTACAGCTGGGGCAGTTCTTCAGTAACTGAGACATTCTCTGTTAGTGATATGTTTTATGCTGATAAAACAGCCTTGCACTTAAAGAAAGTCAGAAGAATAGGATTTGGGAAAGTTTGGGTACCTCTGCTGGATAGGTTTTCATCTATGCAAGGAAGTGGAGTCATTTCAGGATACTAAAACAGGCCATGGGTTTTTGGGTTTTTTGGCCGTTTTCCAGGAAGTGCTTGATTTCTTCTGTACTCACATAATGTTTAAGGATTGCATATCCTGGAGTGTTTTTTCTAGCACTATCATTTGTTCTTTTCTTTCACTTCTGCTTGTCAAGATCCCCCCCCCCTTTTAAAGTTTCCTCCTGGTTAAACGTTCCCCTTATTTTAAACAGCTTTATCAGCAATCAGTGATGTACAAAAATGCTCCTATCAGTGATGGCATGACAATCTAAAATAAGAGGGAAGCAGATGGGAGCAAATGTGTGTGTGGAGTATCCTAGAAAGGGAGATATTAATGAGTAGACAACAGTCTGGGATCCAGTTACTGCTTGCCTATTAATCTAAAGACAAACATGGATTTTGCCCCTGTCCACTGAGGAGAAGCAACTGTTAAGATATTGCTTATCCTATCTTTGGCGAACGGAACCTCCAAGATATCCATGAAGGTGAACTCTAAAAACATTATTCTAAACACCATTTTTAAAAGTTCTGGCAACTTTTAAAAAGGCACTGAAGACACATTTATTCACCCAGGCTTTTAATTAGATTCATCGTCTAAAAATCTTTAATACTGGGTTTTAAATGTTTTAATTTAATCATTTTTAATTTAATCAAAACATTAATCATTTAATGTTTTAAATGATTTCAATTGTTAATTGATTTGATGTTTTAAATGATTTTAATTGCTAACTGCCCAGAGATGCAAATTTTGGGCAGTATAGAAATACTTAAATAAATAAAAATATATGTATATCACTTGATTTCGCATTATTATATAACACTTGGAGCTGGTTCAGACAATTGGCCCCCTGATAAGATCCTTCACATGGTGGGGAGTGGGCATAGGCCTGGGCCCTGTGGTGGTTGTAAGAAATCCATACCTTGAATGAGGCCAGTTTCTGAAGAATGCTTTGTTACAGCCTAGTTGAGTGTCAGACTGTGGGGTGGAACACATACACAAGCCTGATATCAAGGAAGCTGAGCTGGATTGTTTGCTGGGTAGGAAACCAAAAGACAGTCTTCATTAAATTCCATAGGTGTTGATTTTACTTTATTGCCTGGTCCTTGTGTACTACAGCCCCTCATTCATGGGATTCTATAATCTTCAGCAGCGTTCATGACTGCTATCACATGAATGATGATGATGAATGTGATGATGAAGAATGATGAATGTGTTTTGGGTATTCTCAAATGGGGAGAATACCAGCTTGAGAATATGTTTCATATTCTGTTTCAGAATAACAATGAAAAACTCATTTGTTCAGTTTCAGTTCCTTTTCATATTCATATTCTGTTTCAGAATAACAATGAAAAACTCATTTGTTCAGTTTCAGTTCCTTTTTCACCACCAGTATGGCACATTCAAATAAAATTATTTGTGACTAGAGCTTCAAAATTCAGTTTCTCATTTAAAAAAGAAAATACAATTCCAGGAACAATGGATTGTGAGGGGTAAAATAAAGGGAATTTCCTTTCAAAAAATCCCTCCCTGTTCTTTTAAAATATAAAAGAAAATGTTATTGCGGCTATAGACCAAAAACATCTCAGCATTATAAAGATACTGAATGAATTTTACAAATAATGTAGCAAAACCTAGCCATTTTGGTATTAACCTCAACATCAGGATTAGAAAGCAAACCGTTTAGGTAGAACTCATCCATATGTCCAGGAAATTTTCAAAGGAGCAGAGAGACAAGTTTTAATTGAGCCTCCTTATATAACTGACAATACAAAATAGCATGCACAGAGGTATCAACCAGACCAGAGCCACAAGGACAAACTCTGGATTAAAATATAGTTAAACTTCACCCTGAAAAGACAAAGTAGATTGATCAAGCTTCTCTTTCAGCTTCTAGCTGGTTCCATTTCCTAATTCCTACTCGCTTAGCACAAAGCTCTAGGGGATGGAATCTCCGCACTGTGACCGAGAGTTTAAATGCTCCCCTGAAACCTCTTTCCATGTAATTTAGCTTTTAAATATGCCTGAAATATACTCTTCTCATATTAGGTTTGACAGCTGCAGGTGATAAATTCATGGCTGATGTAACTCCACTGAAGCCAGTAATGGCATTCCACTTGGGACATATTTGGCCTGAAATGTCTATTGGTTGTGTTCAAGTGTTGCTGGGTGTATCTCTATGGGTGATTCTGATGTTATTGACTCTGCAATTGTCAGGGATAATGACACTAATGAGGTTTATTTACTTTGCTATATGCTACAATGTTCCGCTGGCTTCTCAAGCAGCAAAGCGATGGTGATGCCTAATGGCTCTTGATATGCACATAGCAATTAAAAAAACATTTTAAATGTCTCCCTTAAGTGAGAGGAGGAAAGAAGACAAATAATTTGGTTTCTTCTTCTTCTGGGGAAGATGGGTAGTATGTGAAGTTAAAACAAAACAGAATTGCAAATATAAGCCACAATGAATAATTTATCCCATTAACAGTGCCCCTTCTTCCGGCTCATAGAATATTCACAAAGTAAAGTGAGACTTCCTCGGTTGTATTCATCATTCAAACCTGGCGCCTCTATTCAGATTGGTTTCACTTTATGTGTTTTGAACAGGCATATTGGGAACTGGAACATTGTTGCTTAGTACTGAATGGCTTCACAAGTCACATGGGAGTGCTTCCATGCTCTAAGTAACACAGCATATATGAATTTTCTTTATGCAGTTTTAATACTGTTTTGCTGGTGGTGTCCATAAAGCCCATGTGGGGTTAGGGTTTTATTTAGCCATGTTAATACTACAAACCATTAAGAAGACATCTGTGCTAATGATTTATAGTCCATGGGGATTGTGCGATTTACATCTGTGGGATGTGGGTTGCATTCATCTAGGGATCTGAGTGCTGAGAATCTGGAACTTTTTAAAATGTGGCTCCCCCACTGCCTCAAGGAACTCCCCCGAAGGTGGTAAGTGACATAATTTTTTTTTTAAACAAACAAACGATAAACTCGCGAACCCCGGAACAGTCTGGGTGTATTCGCTTTGGGGTCAGACCGAACAAGGAGTGGTTTAGTTCAACCCCAGACTGTCGAACCGAACCGGCTCTACTTTGAACCTCTCGAATATCAAGCCAGTTCACACACCTCTACTAAATGATGCACATTGGGGAAAGTAAATTAAATGATATAGTCCTAGATTCTCCAGAAAGAAGAGATTGGGAATTCTTCAGCAAAATGAGTTTAGCATGCTGCAGCCACTGAAAAGGAAAACAGAGGCTTTAATGGGAACATGACAGAAAACTTTTATGTGTGCAGTTCTAGTCAAGTCCAGCACAGCATCCCTCCAGTGACTGTTGATGGTGCTCCTACCCTGGGTTCATTTTTAGACTCTGAGCCCTTTGGGGACAGGGATCTATATTCTCCTTGCTATTATTTTTCTATGTTAAACTACTTTGAGATCTTTTTTTGGTTGAAATGTGGTATATAAATAGTACTAGTAGTTTTAGTTATAGTCTTATTAGTAGTAGTAGTCATCTCTTCTCATGAGGTGAGAAGAGATGACTACTCATAATTCTTTTGAGAATTATGAGTAGTCATCTAAAGAGATGACTACTCATAATTATACTCATAATGACTTCTCATAATTCTAATACTAGAATTAGAGCAAATAAAACTGCTTGGTGAACATAGGAAGCTGCCATATACAGAGTCAGACCATAGGCCCATCTAGCTCAGTATTGTCCACACAGAATGGCAGCGGCTTCTCCAAGGTTGCAGGCAGGAGTCTCTCTCAGCCCTATCTTGGAGATGCCAGGGAGGGAACTTCGAACCTTCTGCTCTTCCCAGAGCGGCTACATCGCCTGACGGGAATATCTTACAGTGCTCACACATCAAGTCTCCCATTCAGATGCAACCAGGGTGGACCCTGCTTACCTCATGCTTGCTACCACAAGACCAGCTCTCCTATAGAAGAGCTGCTAGGAACACGTTCCATGAGAGGGCTGGAAAGGTTAAAGCTCGGCTTCTAAGAGCTACTGAGTGAGCAAAGGCAGCAGGTTATATTGATGATAATATTGATAACACTATGAGACATTTCACACAAGCAGTGTGAAGCGCCAAAATGGGGTTTGTGAGGAGAGCAGGCTCGACCTGCTCTCCCCACAGATGAGCAGGGAGCCCTCCCTGGGCGGCTGGATTGGCTGCTCAGATGATCACCAATCCCATCATAGAGCCAGTTGGGGCAGTGGAGTTTGGGGGCCTCCAGGTTCCCCAGAAAGCCCCACGTGAGGCTTGTTATAACCTACTCGTGAGTTACTGCAGTGCAGAGCTGCACAGCAGTGGCACACAATCCTTTGACAGCTAGGTTAAGCAGTGGGCTCCGTAAGTGGGCTTGTCGCCGAGCTGCTGGCAGGAGCTGCACGGCTCCCGTTGCTTTCCACAATTGGGAGAAATCGGGCTAGCATTCCCTAAGCCGATTTTTGCTGATTGTGGGAATAGCTTCTATGGCTCTAGCAGCAGAACAAGGGTACAAATGATACCTAGCTGCAACAGGAACATCCATTACTGGTCTTCCACCTGTGCTTTCCCTCTACCCTTTCTATGTGAATACAGTTATGCTGGTCTTTAAAGGGTGAATCTTCTCTCGACCCTTTATGAGTCTTTTGAGCACATAGGAGACATGCCTGTATTGGCTGTGTTTAATAGGTAATGGGAACGTGATGGGTTTTCAGGGAACTGAAATCTCTAATTCAGAGATTTAGCTTCAACATCCATACTAAATAAGAGATTTAGCTTCAACATCCATGCTGTATGGATTCAGTGGATCACGTTTCACTTGAACAGCACATATTGTACACGAGCAGTTAAAGGCAACCCTTAAGAAAAGGATTCATGACACACTGGATTGAAAAGAAACTTCTGTGTGCATGTATAGTATAATAAAATTCTTGAGTAGATACACAAAATGGAAAAGTGCAATTTAACAAAATACTAGAACAAGAAGGCACTCAAATTGGTGTTCAGCTCTCTTAAAATAAAACAAGAACAGTATGTTCCCCCAATGCACTTACTGTATGTTATATTACTTACTGCTACCATCATATGGAGCTTTTCAGCAATGAAAAGCTCCATAAGGACTAGGCAAATTCATGAAAGGTAGGCAAGCAATAGCTTTTTTTTTTAGTCAGGATGCTTTTAAAACTATCCTTCTCTGAATTTATCCCTGGGCCTTGAATACATAGAGGTTGGGAATGAGACTGGAAGACATGATTACAGCCCCCCTTTTTACATACTCTGAGCCGGGTCTCACGATCTGTGAGACCTGGTTTCTTTGGGTGAGTGGGGAGGGAGGCCTGGGCGGCTGGATCGGCCACCCACACAATTGCCGGCTCCGAGACGCAGCTGGTGGGGGCTGGGGAGCTTGGGGGCCACATGGCCCCCGGAAGCCCCAGTATGCCCTGCGCGAGCATGCAGGGCATACTGGGGAGACCCCCAGAGTCAGGAGGCAGCTTTTCGCCTCCCCTCCGGGGGTCTACTCATGAGAAGGCATGGTGCGAAGCCGCGGCTACTCACAATTTTGAAAACCAGGTTTGCGGAGCATTCGCTCCGCAAACCTGGTTTTGGGGCAGGGGTTCTTGAGCGGGTTACCTGCTCTAGAACCACCGGGCTTGCAGCCAAGCCCAGTGGTTCTGACGATCTGCAAAAATTGGGCTAGGCTCTCCTAGCTGGATTTTTGCAGATCGTCAGAATAGCCCCTCTGTCTACTCTTTATAAAGTCTGCACAGGGCTACAGTGATGTGTGAAACTGGCTGCATATGTCTTCTCACTCCCTATGGCCACACAGTTGTGTTGAGCTACCATGCCATGCAGGTTGGAATTTTTACCATACCACAAACCTACCTTTGGTTTATAGTGACTTAGAAGCAGTGGCTGATGTCCTAACTAACAAAACACTTGTGTGAGGAGGCTCTGTAGGGACGTGGTAGGAGTCTGTGTGCAACTTCCCCAGTCCTCCTGCACATGTGCTGTTGCCCTAGAGGGAGAAGGCTCTCCAACGATGCTCATACTCTGGAAGCACTCTGGAAGAGAGGGAAAATGTTGTTGACCTTCACATACGTGTACCCATATGAGGACAGTGGGAGTTGCACATGGGCTCCTATTGTATCCCTGCAGAGCCTCCTAGCCCTAATGTGTGTGCTTAGTTAGAATGTCAGCTAGTATAATTCTGCACATGACAGGAAGAGATGGAAACATTGGCTGCTTCAGATATCATCATAGTCTTAATTTTCCAGTTTGGAAGAACTGGAATGAGCAATGTGTTTGAGTGCTTTGTCCTCTGCTGCCCTTTCTCCCTTATGTGTGGCTTAACCCTGGTTAAACCAGACCAATGTTTGATGTTGCATCCAAAACAGAAAATTCTGGTTTGTTGTTGGAGATCTCCTTGACTGGGATCCTGGAGAGTTCTCTAGGGGAAGAATTCTCTGAGGAAGAGTTCATGACCAGCCAGCTGCCTGATCCAGAGCCTGCAATCGATTAGCTGCCTGATCCAGAACTTACCACTGACCAACTCTGCCTGATCCAGAACTTACCATTGACCAACTCCCTGATCTAGAACCAATTTCCTATCTGCTACCTCAGAACCTGTCCCTCCAAAACCCCAGATCTAATCCCCAGCGTGAGATCACCAGCATCACTGCCAGACTTTTGGGATTGCTGCTGCAGAGCCTGGGCCCAGCTACAGCAGTGATGATGGAGTGCTTGCCTGATGGCTTGCAGAAAGGTCCTGGAAAGGTTTCCTCAAGAGGAAGTGTCACCTCATGAGGAGCAGACAGGACTTGGCTCAGCTGTGGATGTTAAGGCCGATTAGAGCCGGGAGATTGGCAGAGATCTCCTGGTTCCTATCTCAATCTCAGGAACCCACTGCTGGTGAAACAGTTCTCTTTGGCTGTGTTACTGTACCTTGTAGTCTCTGGACCATGCCATGTTACTGTGCAGCCATGTAGCTTTGCTGCCTAGCGAAGCCCAGCCCTGCCAGGTGGAGCCCAGGTAATCCTGCCAAATTAAGGTTGTGAACCATGAAGCACTGAACACCCCCCCCCCTTTCATTCCTGATTGTTCCATTGCTTGGAGGATTGTGAACATTGGCTGACTGTGTTATGTTTACATATGATTATGTAAACCATCCCCTCCAAAGAGCCTGTATTCTCAAAAACTAGGTTTGGAAACTATATACTACTACTAATTGATTGCTTAATGAAGCTTCCCACATAATAAAAGGAAAGGGAATCTGTATGGTCCAGTGGTTAGTATCAGACAGAGGGTTACGTTCAAATCTTCACTAAACACTGACTCAGTGGGGTTGCCTCAAATGCTTACTCTTCTTCTGCCTCAATTAGCCAACAGCAAAATGAAAGCTCTTGCTAGCTTCTTCTCATAGTTTATAGGTAGGATGGATCAATGAAGGACTATCCAGCATTCTAAACACTGAAATTGGTAATATGGTTTGCTGTGGCTCTGCTATTACAATGTGTATGTTGCTGATAGCAACAATGAGCTAGGGCAAATAAATAATGGTAAAGCTACTGCATGATTTATTGAGCTTATATTCAGTATAACAAGCAGCTCTAGTTCTCAAATTTCTTTTAAAAAGTAAAAAATATATAACTAGTCACTAGTATCTCTGGATGGAGAGTGCAGTTCTGTTTTATTTTCTCCTGAGAGAACCCCCCCCCCCGCAATGCATTGCTAGATAAGAGGATTTATCTGCAGCATGTATCTCTTGGCCCTCATTTGCTTCCTGAATCCAAAGTGTGAACATCAGTCACTGACATGGTGGGAGAAGGAGAGATGTACTGTACAAAGGGATTATATGAAGAATCACGCTTTCCTGAAAACTCACTGTATTGTTTGTGTGCGTTTGTGTATGCACAAATAGCATAATGAATCTGATTTCCATTCAATCTCAAGTGAACTAATTATAACATGAAGATTTATTAAGAAACAGGAGGGAGGAATAAAGAAGTTACACAAAGTTATAGTTTTGCTATCTCTGCTCAGTCCCTTAACAATTCTGATCCTAGATAATTTGCCTGTGATACTATTAGATGCTATACTGAGTACTATTTCAGATGATGACTTAATCTGTTCTTGTGCCCTTCCAACTGTCGGAAGCAATTTGTTTAACGTGATACTGGAATACCACACATTCTCTTTCTGTACTCTTGCACTATTGAGGTTATGGGGCTGTCTGTACTATAACTCTGCTGTCTTTTTCTTTGGCTTCTTCAGATGAATGCATGACAACTATACCACTTTCCAGCAAAAGTTTGCAAAGCAGTTTACATAGATAGAATTTAGAAATATAAAGATAGAAAGATTTTTTAAAAAAAATAAAACGTTTGACGAGCGCCCCCCCCCCATTGAACTGTGGGTGTGTGTCAATGGGGGGGGGAGAACCAAATTCGCCTGGCCTGGTTCGAACTCTGGCTGTGCCAGGTGGTTTTGTGAAAACCTCTAGCATAGGATTCTAACTAATGCCAATGCCTCCACACCATGCCCCCTACTTAACAAAAGAACAGCCCTGCTGGATTAGGCCCAAGGCCCATCTAGTCCAGCACCCTGTTTTGCACAGTGGCCCACAAGATGCCGCAGGAAGCCACAGGCAGGAGTTGAGGGCATGCCCTCCCTCCTGCTGTTACTCCCCTGCAACTGGTACTCAGAGGCATCTTGCCTCTGAGGCTGGAGGTGGCCTATAGCCCTCCAACTAGTAGCCGTTGATAGACCTCTCCTCCATGAAGTTATCCAAACCCCTCTTAAAGCCATCCAGGTTGTTGGTTGTCATCACATCTTGTGGCAGAGAATTCTACAAGTTGGTTACGCGTTGTGTGAAAAAGTACCTCCATTTTTTTGGTCCTAGATTTCCTAGCAGTCAATTTTATGGGATGACCCCTGGTTCTAATGTTATGTGAGAGGGAGAAGAATTTCTGTCTATCCACTTTCTCCACACCATGCATGATTTTATAGACCTCTATCGTGTCTCCCCGCAGTCGTCTTTTTTCTAAACTAAAAAGCCACAGGTGTTGTAGCCTTGCCTCATAAGAAAGGTGCTCTAGGCCCTTGATCATCTCGGTTGCCCTCTTCTGCACCTTTTCCAGTTCTACAGTGTCCTTTTTTAGATGTGGTGACCAGAATTGTACGCAGTACTCCAGGTGTGGCCACACCGTAGTTTTTTATAAGGGCATGATAATATTAGCAGTTTTATTTTCAATCCCCTTCCTAATGATCCCTAGCATGGAATTGGCCTTTTTCACAGCTGCCACACATTGAGTGGACACTTTCAATGAGCTGTCCACCATGACCCTAAGATCCCTCTCCTGGTCAGTCACCGTCAGCTCAGATCCCATCAACATATACTTGAAGTTGGGGTTTTTTATCCCAATGTGCATCACTTAACACTTGCCAACTTTGAACCACATTTGCCATTTTGTCGCCCACCTACCCAATTTGGAGAGATCCTTTTGGAGCTCCTAATAATTCATTTTTGATTTCACTACCCAAAGGAGTTTGGTATCATCTGCAAATTTGGCCACCTCTCTTCTTACCCCTGCTTCTAGATCATTTATAAATAAATTAAAAAGCACCGGTCCCAGTGCAGATCTCTTGGGGACCCCAGTTCTTACTTCCCTCCATTGTGAAAACTCTCCATTTACCGTATTTTATGGACTATAAGACTCACTTTTTTCCTCGAAAAATATCCGCCAAAATTCAGGAGCGTCTTATATGTTTTAACAGTTTACTATGTTAAAACTCTGAAAAACTGGATTAAAATTAAGGTGCGTCTTATAGTCCGTAGCGTCTTATAGTCCGTAAAATACGGTATCCCTTCCTCTGTTTCCTGTCCTTCAACCAGTTAGCAATCCACACGTGTACTTGTCCCCTCCTCATGACTGCTAAGTTTCCTCAGGAGTCTTTGATGAGGAATAGAGGTGTGCACGGCACCGGCTGGCACAGTTTGGTTCGAGTCTGAACCAGAATTGAACCAGACTGGGCCAGTTTGGTCCGGCAGCTCTTCGAACCCCCCCTGGTTCGGTCTGGGTGGTGGGGGAGTTCGCGGACCTTTTTAATTTTTTTAAATTTTTTTTTAACCTTACCCCCTTCGGGGGAGTTGTTGGATGCAGTGGGGGGAGGTCAATGGAGGTATCCCTTCCCCCTGCCAGCACCCAGGCCATGCAGAGGCCAATTGGGCAGGTGCAGCAGCTTCCAAAATGGCAGCCACGCTGGAGGGGGAAGTCTCCAATGTGCTGAAGAGCTGGCCGAATGGGCCAATTTGGGCTGCAAGGAAGGCCGGCAGGGGGAGGGGGAACCTCCACAGACCCTCCTGCCACCTCTAACAACTCCCCTGAAGGTGGTAAGGGAAAAATAATAATAATAATAATATTTTTTAAAAAAAGGTCAGTTAACCCTCAAACAGTCGGGGGTGTTCGGTCCAGGGTTGGACCGTACAGGGGATGGTTTGGTTCAACCCTGAACCTTCGAACTGAACAGGTTCAACATCAATTGCGTCAAATGTTGAACCTGTTCGCACATCCCTAATGAGGAACTTTGTCGAAAGCTTTTTGGAAGTCCAGGCATACTATGTCAACAGAATCACATTTATCCACACACTTGTTGACACTCTCAAAGAACTCCAAAAGGTTTGTGAGGCAAGATTTACCTTTGCAGAAGCCATGCTGGTTCACTCCCAGCAGGGCCTGTTGTTCTATGTGCTTTACAATTTTATCCTTGAGGATGCTTTCCATCAATTTGCCTGGAATGGACGTTAAGCTAACCAGCCTGTAATTTCCCGGATCGCCCCTGGATCCCTTTTTGAAAATCGGTGTTACATTTGCTACTTTCCAGTCCTCTGGTACAGAGCCTGATTGCAGGGATACGTTATATATTTTAGTAAGGAGGTTGGCAATTTCACATCTGAGTTCTTTGAGAATTCTTGGATGGATGCCATCTGACCCTGGCAATTTGCTAGTTTTCAGTTTTTCCAGACAGTTTAGAGCATCGTCACTTCTATCTGACTCAGTTCTTTAGCCTCCATCCCCGAAAAGCCTGATTCAGGAACAGGTATATGCTCAGTATCCTCTGCCGTGAAGATGCACACAAGAAACTCATTTAGCTTTTCTGCAACCTCCATATCTTCCTTAATAATCCCTTTCACTCCCTAATTGTCTAATGGTCCAACTGCCTCCCTGGCAGGTTTCCTGCATCTGATGTATTTAAAGAGGTTTTTGTTATTACCCTTGATGCTTTTAGCTTAATGTTCCCCAAACTCTCTTTTCGCCTTCCTTATAGTCACCTTGCATTTCTTTTGCCAGAGTTTGTGTTCCTCTCTGTTCTCTTCATTGGGACAGGCCTTCCAATTTGGAAAGGAAGTCTTCTTCCCTTTTATGGTTTCCTTGACTTTACCTGTTAGCCATGCTGGCATCCTCCTGGACTTAATGGTACCTTTCCTCCTTTTGGGTATACAATCTAACTGGGCTTCTAGTATTGTGGTTTTGAGTCAACTCCATGCATTCTGGAGTGAAGTGACTCTCCTGATTTTCCATTTCAGCTTCTCACCATACTCCTCATTTTGGAGAAGTTTCCTCTTCTGAAATTCAAACTGCCTGTGTTAGACTTCCTTGGTGATTCTCTCATGTATGCTGAATTTGATTGCACTATGGTCACTGTTCCCTAAAGGGTCGATGAGGCAGACATCACACACCAAGTCCTGGCTGCCACTCAGGATTAAGTCCAAGGTCGCCTTCTCTCTGGTTGGTTCCAAGACCAACTGTTCTAGAGCATAGTCATTCAGCATATTTAGAAATTTGACCTCTTTGTTATGACCTGACTGTGAATTTACCCAGTCTATTCGTGGGTAATTGAAGTCACCCATTATTACTGCTCGGCCTCTCCTTGACGCCTTCCTGATTTCCTGCTGCAATTCCCAGTCACTGTCAGCATTTTGATGCGGAGGGTGACAGCAAGTCCCAGCATCACATTTCCTTTCAGGCCTTCTATTGTCACCCACAGGGTTTCTGTGGAGGACTCTTGTCCTCCTAGGTTTTCTACCTTGTTAGATTCTATCCCTTCTTTACAGTGCTACTCCACCTCCAAGGCGCCCCAACCTGTCCTTTCTATAGAGTTTAAATCCAGGGATAACAGTGTCTCATTGGTTCTCGCTGTTCCACCATATTTCTGTTATGCCCACTACATCTGTTTCTGTGTTATGCCCACTATATCTATTTCTGTATTAGCAACCAAGCACTCCAGCTCACCCATCTTGGCTCGGAGACTTCTGGCACTGGCATATAAGCATCTATATGCTGAATCTCTTACCTGGTTTATGCTATCTTTCTTTGGACTCTTTGACCAGTTGGCACAGGCTCCTGTCTGCTCTTTATGTGGTCCTACTCTGTCCCCTTCTGTTTTATCTGAATCCTTTGCACCCTCGTACTTTAAAGGATGGCATTTGCCAAACCAGATACTGTCCCAGGCATCTGCAACCTTTTTGATTTTAAGTGCCAGCAGTCTGGTTCCATCTTGGTTCAAGTGTTGGGCATATATTTCTTCTGTCCATTTCTTTCCTCATGATGACTGTGTAAGAATTTCACCAGGGGTACCCTACTGTTAGTGCAAGGTATTTCAATGCCAATGCAGATCTACTCTATCCATATGTTTTGAATAAACAGCACAAGGATATTTAGTGAGTGTGATCCTACCCCACCAGGAAAAGGGTTATTTTCTGATTTTTTTTCAGTGCTTCCATCTGAACTAACTTCACAAACATGAGGCCTAAATTCTTTTCTCAGTCCTCTAGAAAGCATCAGGAAACTGACATGAGTGTGGTATCACATGCCTTTCTAAGCAAATACTAAAGAGAGCATTACAGAGCTTTTGTGTTGCAGCCTTGATTGTTTGAAATTGGCAGTAGCCTAAAAACCCTACAGCTTTCTTTTATCTGAATAAATGAAAGTAGTGAGGGGAAAGCTGCCCTAGGTCATGATGTCTTTTAGGACCATGGAATTAAAAAACCCCAACCAAAACCCACACCCTTTCATAGCTATAATGGGCTCTAAATTTTACCCTTTGTAAGCATTAAATCCATCACTTTGGAACAATCAAGAAAATTTAAAAGTTGCCTTAACTGTTCCTTTTATTTATAAGACATTTTTAGTATGGAATTTAATCAAAGATATTAAGTGTCATGCCACCTATTACCTCTATGTTAAGATATTAATTCTGTAGCAAGATGTATCAAACTTGGAATTAATTGAAAAAGGAAAGTGACTGGGCTATGAACATTGCAAAGATATGTTCAATTTCACGACATCTCAACATACTTAGGAAAGGGAGATGTAGAATGATTCTCTATCATGTGACATGACAGTGAGATTTTACTGAGGGTGAATCATGAAAATGAATCCTACAAAATGTAATCTAACTTTAAATAGTGCATCAGATTTGAGGCTTAAGAATTTCATTTGAGCCAGAGCTGTGCCATTATATCTGGTTTTTTAATGTAGAACAGCGACCTGGATTATGTAATAATAAAGTTATTTATAGAACATACAGAGTGATTTTTTTAAATAACCAGTTAATAACACATTGCTTCTGGACTATGGGGGAACAGTTTCTAGATCAAAATGTATGTATTTATTTCAGCCTAAGACACATCACCTCTTTTGAGAAAATAGCCACTGCTTAAGACCTTTGCTGAACAGGAATTTTATGTAATGAAATCCAAAACACTCATTCCCAAAATAGTAGGAATGAAGCAAAAGAGACTATTCCAGTGTATATAGTTTGCAGACCTCTGCCTTTATGCCTTAATCTAAGGAGGGAACCGAGTTGTAGCAGGACTAGGCCCAAAAGGATAATGACCTCTAAGTCAAGAGGGGTTACAGCTGGTTCTCAAGTATTTAAACTGAACTGGAGCATGGGCACAACATCAAACCCATTTCCAATCTGAATTGGGGATAAGCTGATTTTTGATGAGCATCAAAAGAACCCAAAAGCACTAAAAACACTGACCAACTCAGAAAGAAGAGCTGTGAATCTGATTCCCTTGTGACCTTTATTTATTTATTTGATACATTTGTATACCACCTATGACAAAAGTCAGGGAGGAGGCTGCAGCAGCATGTGCAGGAGTGGGGGATATAACTGGTGCCATGCGGTGCGGCCCCTGCTGGTGGGTGGAGGAAGCGGGCAGCCCGAAATGGATATTTTTATTTCATTTATTTGTTTTATTTATCAAATTTGTAGACTGCCCCAAACGTTAGTCTCTGGGCAGCTTACAATAACATAAAACAAATTAAGACAAAAATTAAAAACCTTGTGTATATATATATATACAATTTAAAACCACAATCAAGTTAAAAAGCGTGGGTCAGATATTTTATTTTAGTTATGAAGGTTGAGCTCTGTTTGGGGCACACACACACACACACACACACACACACAGGAGCATCATGTGCCATACACCCCCGGGTACCGTGTATGGGTTTTCCCCATTCACAACACATTTGGGTACACAGGGCAAATCCAAAAGAGCACATTGGTGCTTATTATTGGTAGCTCACACTGCACAATAACATGCAGCTGCCAATATCCTCTGACCCTTGGCAAATGGTAAACCAGCCTTACTGGACTGTGGCATTTGTTGAAATAGTGATTGCTTTTCAGTCAGTTATCCATTGTTGAGCCACATTGTGGTTTTGTTGTTGTTCACAATTGTATGAGCTGTACAACATTGACCAATCATTTGCTTACTGGAATATTAAAATAGCAGAACAAACAGCAAAGGAGAATTGAGGTATGCTGAGACAGGCCTCTATTAGCTTCATTGCAAGTTTCTGATTTGTATGTATAGTTCATTCTATTACAAGGGCTCAGCTCTGGTTGTATGTCCCAGGAGCAAGTGCCACTGGAAGCTGCTTCCTGCACAAACACAAAGTAATCTTATGTTTAACTAAGCTCTATTCAGAAACAATTCCATATTTCTCCTTCCCCTTCCCCTTCACTTCCTTTCTGACTTCAGCGCCTACCCCCCACCTCCACTCTCTACAGGATCCCCACAGGGACAAATTTCTAAATAACAAAGCATAAAACACTGCCAAATGGAATTCAACACATCCCTCCCCTTTATAACATCTGGAATTAAATTCTTTTGAAAGTTGGTGGTGAAGTCTTGAAAACTTTTAGGTGGTCTCCTTCCTGTCACATATACTGCTTCTAATTCTTGGGGTCTCTGGCACATAAGCTATTAGTGATTTGTTTTCTGGTGCAAGGAATTGTCCATCACTTTCATCAGCCTCATCTGTAAGTCTAAACTGGAGGCAGGATCACATTCCTCTGAGTTCCTCTCCTGAGATCAGACTCCCTCCCCACTTTTCCCATAGCATGTATGCTGGAAAGTCTTGAACTTTCCATTTCTTTCCATCATGCAATATGACAGAATCTTTTCAGATTTTGATTATTTGTTTTGGTCCAGAATATTGGGAACATCCCTTTCTCATCTTTTTCTTTAGGATCAAAGAAAGTCCCCAACCTGAAATTTTTGCTGTTACACACCCCATTTCTGATCCATATACAATTTATATTTTTCTTGCTGCTCCCTTACCTGACCGCAAATCTCTGCATCCTCAGGGTGATATGGCATGGAAAACCCAATTATTTCTTGCCATTGGTTAAGTCTGGTGGTAGCTTTGCATCCTCTCAGTAGTTCAAAAGGCGATTTTGCTGTAGTAGAATGAGAAGTAGTTCAATAAGCAAATAGTTTCATGGACTGCCTCCTTCCAGGGTTCTTGTCGCATAGTAGCCAGTTGTAAACTTTCTTTCACTAATCTGTTCATTCTTTCCACTAAGCCATTCCCTTGAAGATGGAACAAGGAAATAGTCTTGTGTTTTATCCCATGCTTATGCAAATATTGGTCCATTTCAAATGGAGTAAGCTGTGTCCCATTGTCAGTCGCTAGTTCTTTAGGAAGACCTTGAGGTGATTCTCACGATCGCCAAAAAGTGGGCTAAGGGAGCCTAGCCCACTTTTTGGAGGTCGTGTACTGCCATGGGAGCCATATGGCTCCCGGCAGCTAACCCGCCTAATTCCCTCTCCCCTTAGCAGAGGTTAACAGAGCGAGCACTCCATTAACCTCTTCTTCCTGATCATGTATTGCCATGCCGCGGCTCCACGCCACGGCAACACACAAGGAGACCCTGGCGGGAGCCTGAAACCAGCCTCCTGGCCCTGGGGGTCTCTCCAGGATGCCCCACGCACTCGTGCGTGGCATCCTTGAACTTCCGGGGGCTGCATGGCCCCTGATCCCCACAGCACCCGCTGGCTCCATGATGGAGCCAGCAGTTGTGTGGGTGGCCGATCCAGCACAGGTAGCTTCTGATATTTACAGAGCTCCTTGAAATTATCAATGCAGTAAATGAAGACATTGTTCTTCAACTATAATCTGGGCTTGTTCTCACAACCATATGGAGGCAGGCTGGAGTGAAGAAACACTCCTACATCATGCCTCCCAGACAACTAGAGCTTCCTCTGGGCTCTGCAGCTCACATGCCTACACGAATGCCACAGTGGCATTCTCCATCACTGAAATTGGGAGCTGGGGCCTCCATATATCCCACAATGTATTGTGAGAGTAGCAGAGAGGCAGCCATCTGTACTGCAACAGCTCTCTTTTTTCTCTACTCTCACTTTCCACAAAATTCTATGATAAACATAGCCATCAACAGCTCATGCTGGCTGCACTGACGACCAAAACAAAAAGGCAGTGCAACACTTTAATTTTCCTACTACCCTTTTAATGTGGTTAGCGGATCTGAGTTTTCCAAGTTTGGAACTGCTGGGTTGGGAGGATTCCTGGTACCCCAGATGACCACAGATTCCTTGGTTAACTCCCTCCTACCCAGGAATCTGTGGTTGAAGGAACAACTGTAATGTGTTTTTATTCACTATGCAGAGGCCAGGCAGGCAGGTATTCCTTCGTGTCTGGTTCAATTTCATCTGTTTACTTTAGTTAGTTAATTTGTTGATTCCTTCCCTCTAGTGGCATCACCCTTCAGCCTCTTATTTGCACAAATACTTTTGTTTTGTTAATGAAGCTAGCTAATGAAATGAGTAGTGCAACCCCCCCACCCCCAAACCCATAGGTTGCTATGAATATTCATTAAAAGAACAACTTTGCTACTGTCGTGTTCACAGCTTTGTTTGTGTTTGCCTACCTTAATTTTTGAACTGTTCCTGATGGCTGGGGAAAATGTACACACAGGAAAGGAATTACAAAAATTAAAAAAGCAACAGCATTGGCAGAAACCCAGAGTGTAGCACAGTGGTTGAAAGGAGGAGCTGGATGTACCCAGTTGCAATTTCAGCTCAGCCATACCCAGTAGGAGGCCTAAGCAAGCCATTGCCTCTCAGCCTCTATCATACCACACTAGGAATGTAGGAAGAATAATAATGACCCTCTTTGAGATAGATAATGTATGTGAAAAGCTTTGAACATTTCAGAAAAATGCTGCATAGATTATGGGCTGATACAGTTATACACACCAGTGATGATGGAAGACTGGCATTTCCCTTTCCCCACATCCCTTAAAAAGGATTTGAAGCGTATATGGCTAAAAACATCAAGGTGAACAATAAAAACTTCTTTAAATACCACAGAAGCAGAGAAACTGCCAGAGAGAAGGCTGAATCATAATATGACAAGTAAGTATCCTCCATACTTGAGGATATGGAGACTGCAGAGAAGCTGAATGCATTATTTGCATCAATCTTCACTACAGAAGATATGCAGTATTCACACACAGGCATACAGCCTCAACCTAGGTAGAGAAGGAATGGAACTGCTATCTGAGCAAAGAGGCATCTTTTAAAAGTGTTGATTCTCTTTATTTAGCAGGGGGAGAGCAACTGGCCCAATCCATCCCTGGCACAGCATCCCTCCAGTAGCTGTTCCTGGTGGCTGTCTTATGTTTCTTTTTTAGATTGTGAGCCCTTTGGGGACAGGGAGCCATTTTATTTATCTATTTATATCTGTGTTAACTGCTTTGGGAACTTTGGCTGAGAAGTGGTATATAAATATTTGTTGTATTGTATTGTATTGTAACTGTGGTGGCCGTTGGCAATGCTCTTATAATCCCTGTGAAACCCTGAGGCGTGGTGGTTCAGTAGATGAATAAAATGATGGTGTGAAAGAAGTTTGCCTATGGGTAATTTTGGGTTAAAAAAAGAACCCCCGCTGAGGGTCAGCACAGGGAGTGTGGCTTTTTGGCAAGCTCCTCTTCCCCCTCTATCTAGGGTCAGGTGGAAGAAACAGACGGTAAGTCCTGTTGATGAGACAAGGAAAGGCAGTCATAGAGTGACACATTGGCTACCACTGCCTCAGCCCACCTGGGCACACCCAGTGGCAGAGCCAGACCATGAGCGGCCGTGCTCAGCTGCGGCAGTGGCTCAGCTTGCCTCCTGCGTCTGACGTCAGACATGGGGGCTAGCCATGCCCCCGTGTCAGATGTCAGATGCAGGGGGCGTGGTCTGGCTCCTGAACAGGGCCATGCAGCCCCGTTTGGGAGTTAGAGCCAGGCTGGCGCTGCGTTCACAGTGTGGCCAGGAGCAGCTCTTCCCTGCCTTAAAGGCAGGGGAGAGCTGCTTCTGGCCGCGCTGCGAACGCAGCGTTGTCCATCCAATTTCCAAATGCGTGACCCCGCTAGGGAGCTAAACCAGCACCCCCCGCGTCTGACGTCAAATGTGGGGTGTGTGTCGGGGCCACGAGGTGCAGCCCCTGAGGGGCGGTGGCCCGGGTTCTTTGAACCCATCCGCCCAATGGGGGCTCCGCCCCTGGGCACACCACTACATCCCAATGGTGTTCCCTCTAAGGCATGCACACATTCACACACTAACAAGTTTTTTTGAATGTCCACTCAATTAATTTTAGATCCTGCTCAGGTTGAATCAGGAAGGCCCCACTATATATGCATGTGCACACACACTGCCTTGATACTGCCACCCAGAATAAAACTCATTCTGCACACATATGAACATAATTAGAGAGAACACTGCTTCCCAACCCATTATTTTTTTTGTCAGCTACTGACACTGCCCTTCCCTGACACATCCTGTCCTCTGCCCATTTAAAGGGCAGTGGGCAAGGAAATTGGAGTGGCAGGAAGTGATGAACAGGGGGCAGTGGCTGATGACTGCCCCCCTACCCTACCCCCCGGTAGAGGGAAGAAAAACTCATTTGCCTGCAAGAGTTTGCATGGGTCAGACTCAGAGCTCCCAATCAGACCCTTGAAAAGAATTTGCAAGTGCTCCATGTGAAGTCACCGGGCACCATTCTTTCCTTAGACAGAACCCTTGCAAAACTTTGCAAGGGTTGGATTGGGAGCTTCGGATTGAACCCTTGTAAACTCTTTGCAGAGGCTTGGCACAAGGAGGGCGGCTGCTAGCAACCTTTCCTCTTTGTGTGGAGCTCCTGCAAAACATTGGAAGGGAGGTTGCCAGCAGGCCTTTCTCTTCAACTTGTGCTCTGGGGCCCTCCCATTGCAAAGCACTAGGAGAGTGGAACCAGGATGGGCAGCTGCTGGGCCTTCCATCTTGCCTCCTCCCTTTGCAAGCCTTTGAAAGGATACCCAGGGCAAGGAGAAGAGGCTATGGTGAGGAGAGGCGGATTCTTCTCCATAACATGCCCCCTTTAAATGTCACAGGGGGTTGGGCTGGCCCTGATGGGGAGGGCAAGGCTGAGGTGAAGAAGCATTGGGCATCTTGCCTTGGGTGTCCCAAAGCTTGGGCCTCCCCTAACACTATAGCAGGGCTACGGTCTCATAGTTTATATTTATTTATTAAAATATTTATACCCCGCCCCTCCATACACTACTTCCTGGGGTGGCTCACAACATTAATAAAATAGATACAATACGAAACAATTTAAAATTAATAAAATTAATGTTAACTTGCTTAATAAAACTAAGCAAGTTAAAGGACCAAGCGGAAACTACATTTAAATGCTACAAATTTTAAAAGTTACAAATTATAAGTAAAAAGCTAAAAAAAAAAAAGAGCTAAAAAACCTACCCAATATAAAAGTAGCAGATAAAACATTACAAGACCTCTCTAAAAATATGCATTTTCAACTGCTTTTGAAAAACACTGAGGGAGGGGGCATGGCAAAGCTCTTCCGGGAGGGCGTTCCAAAGCCGAGGGGACACCACTGAAAAGGTTGACCAGTATTTTGATAGTGCTACCTACTCTGTTCTCTGATAAAGATAGAACAGAGCTTTTAAAAAGTCTTTAAAGACACATCTGTTCACACAGGCTTTTAATTAATATTGTTTTAATGGTTTGAATGCTGTTTTAAAATATTCTTTTAAAGAATTTTAAATTGTTGTAATGTTTTAAACTTTTCATTTTTGTTTTAACTAATGTTTTACTTTCTGTTTTTATTTTGTTGTAAACTGGCCAGAGACGTAAATTTTGGATGGTTTAAAAATATGTTAACAAACAAACAAACTTCTTCCCACCAACACAAACTCATTTGCACCTACTGTAGCCCTTGTGAGATGACAGTTTTTTACACTACTGAGCAGTTGGAATGTTCCTCAAAGGGCTTAGGAGGGCTCTTTGAGAATAGCCAGAGCCAGAGGTCTCTAGTCAATAGCTATGGAGGGCTGTTTTGTTGCTGTTGCTGTTGTTGTTGTTGATGATGATGATGATCTTATTTGATTTTGTGGGGTAGAAGTGACTAAATCTTAAAAAACAAAAAACCTATCTGTGTTAGAAATAAAAACAAAAATTATGTATCAACTTACATATGAGTCCATTGACCTAGAAAGATGAAGAAAATAAAGTACCTCAAAAGCTGATTTTGATGACACCAATGTAGAAATATAAGCACCGCCCCCCTGCCGCCGCCGCCACCACCACCACCAGTCAAGTGGGGAACCAATCAAGATTTCAGAAATGCTGGATGAAGTGGTGAAATATAATAGTATTTCTCAGACAAATGTGTTTTTCCTGTCATTTGGTGTTCATAATCACGTTGGTAAGACCTCCTTCAGAAATTATTTCCATTCCTAAAGATTAACTGCTAGCTCATCCTAAACATTTTATTATTAGCAATACACCCAATGCATTATTCTATTTAGCTTTAGTTGTTTTTCCTTTTTACTTAGCCCAAAGGTCATGCAAGGCCTTCAGCATTTATTGATTGCTTTGAAGAGCTGTAATATTGTGGGTGTATTCCCATGTACTGCAACACACATCTGCCCCAAGCAGATTGTCTTCAGGTGATGCTGGCTTGCCTTATTTGCTGTTTAACCAACTGATTGCGCTCAGAAGTGATGGGGTGTGTGTGCGTGCAATGGGGGAATGAGACATGCGGAGGCCCAGAGTACTGTAATGTAGGAAGAACAAATCTGAAATAGTTGCACATCACCTCGAGAGTTTTATTGTACAGGGGAAATGAACTTTCATTCTTCAAGCTGCTTGGAGAACATACCGCATGAGGTCCAATAACTAATTTAGCTTCTGGACTAACTTCAAGGTGCTGGTTATTACCTTTAAAGTCTTATAAGGCCAGAGTCTGTGATACCCAAAGGAGTGCCTACTCCCATAAGAATCTGCCCTGTCACTGAGGTTCAGTAATGAATTTCTGCAGCAGATGCTGCTGCCTCCTTCAGAGGCAAGATTGTCTTTGACAATTAATAGAACATTCTGTGTTACTGCTCAATGTTTATAGGATTCATTACCCCTCGAGATCAGACGGATTTGAAAGCTTAAGACATTTCTTTTAAAGCAGGTTTTTAACCTCCAAATCTGGTGGAGTTGACTTTGGTTAGTATTATTCTCCCTGTGGTTAAGATAACACTGCTGGTTTGTTTTGTATTTTCCTTGGATGCTCTAGTGTGTGCGCCTATGTTTAAAAACACTATAACCCAGGGCTGCTCAACTTTGGCCCTCCTGCAGCTGTAGGTCTACAATTCCCATAATCCCTGACTATTGGCAGCTGTGGCTGGGATTTATGGGAGTTGTAGTTCAAAAACAGCTGGTGGTGTGGGGGCTAAGTTGAGCAGGCCTACTATAACCTCTGTCTGTCACTGTAACTTTGTTTCCGACATGCTGAGGGCCCAGCATGTCAGGTCAGAGAACAACAGAGGGGAGGAAAGAGAGAAAACAGTCGCTGTGCAGTATGCTGCCTGTGACAAATGAGCCTGCTGCTTCCAAGCCCCTTTAAACCCTGCTTACACAGCTTGCAAAGGTCGGGAGGTTCCATGGCTACTGTGGTGAGCGCATGGGGATTGGGACCACCAGCCTTGCTGGCTAAAAAAGCGAAGCTCAGGCCTGTGTCTAAAACATGGCTGGTTTGCAAGAAACTGAAGTGTGAACTTTGGTTCTGTGAGCTAAAGTGACTGAAATGGAATTGTTTATTCTGAGGTTGAGGCCTGATGAGAAGGGAAATTTACCCCGTTCTGCCTTGTAGTTTGTTTATGCATTGTGCTATGCTGATGCCATTCATGAGAACTAGCTTGAAACCTGCTATGTTAATCATATTTAGAAGGTCTTAGGAAACCACATTTTAGATTATCAGTACCTACATATTATAGGGGTACATATGTTTACACAATAACTGCTGAATTGCTCTACATGCTGACTCCTAATAACATGTCCTACATGCTATCTTTTAATAACATTTCTTGGAACTAAAAGGTGCCAACCAAGCTTGGAGAAGTGACCACAGGCCGGTCAAAGCTGGGCACAAACAGGATTGTTTCCATCTGAATTCAGTAAACAAATCAGGCCTGGACCCCACCATGCAAGGATGGGAGACCGGAGATTGTTTACATTAAGGATGGAGACTTAGAAAGAATTGATGTGGCTGTCTTTGATTTGAAATATGACAAGGAGGCTGAGGAGAAGTTATAAAAGGGGGCATACCCCTCCCATGGAGCAGAACAAGCAGGGAAGAAAGAACAAGCAAGCCAGGAAGATATGTTCTCCCAGGGAGTGGATGTCTACCCTATCAAAGGGGGATGTCTGCTCCTGCCTCTGGGAGTAATATGTGAACCTTAGGCTGTGAACGCAACCTGCGCTCCCTAGCCATTCCTGGGCCCTTTGCCTAAGCTGCCTGGACAGCCTCCAGCCTCCTGACCAAGCTACAGATGGCGCGGACCAGTAAATTTGTTTATCTACCAGAGATTGCCTTCAGTCTAGATTTTCCAGCACTAACATACCTTTCTTAGCCTATCTCCTCTTTCCACCTGTAGATTCATTCTTCCCCCTCTGCCTTCTGTCTGCATCCTTGTATTGGCTGACTGCCACTTCTCTTACCCCCAGTCCCTCCTCCTCTCTTCCCTCTCCTTTTGGCTCGTTATTAATACGTTAGTAATGAGATCTCTTCTCCCCCTCCTTTCTCTGTCTTGGCCTCTCGGCTCAGAGACTATGCGTGGTTTTCTGCTTTCTGTTTGAGCAACCTTGGGTTATTTGGGAACAAAACTGGAGATAACTGATATTGCTAAGCTTTGTTTTAGCTGCATTAAAGAGGAGAAGAGGTGATTTTAAAAACTGCTTAAACTGCTTGCAAAAGTAGGAGGGAATGCCTTTCACTGCTAGAGCTGGGCTGTGAGATTGTTTTGGTTTGTTGCTATGCAGCAAGAGAAATAAGACTGAGTTTTGGCCGCTAGCCCGGACTAGACAGGAATGTGTCTCCACTCTACTCAGAGCAGAAATTGCTTTTAGCTGTTAACTGTTTCCAGTGAGGATGAATGATTTTAAAATGTTGTCTATATTACAATGAATAAATATTTTGCTTGCATGCCTGCGTGCTTAATTGCCTGAATGTAATCACAGCTTCAATAAAGCCTTTTAAATTATAGTCTGTGTGGGACGCTTCTTATCTCCCTCTTTCCTGAATGTACGTGATCTCAAGATAACGAATCAAAAGCAGCCTGGTTGACTACAGTTAGGAACATAGGAACATAGGAAACTGCCATATACTGAGTCAGACCATTGGTCTATCTAGCTCAGTATTGTCTTCACAGACTGGCAGTGGCTTCTCCAAGGTTGCAAGCAGGAATCTCTCTCAGCCCTATCTTGGAGAAGCCAGGGAGGGAACTTGAAACCTTCTGCTCTTCCCAGAGCGGCTTCATCCCCGAGGGGAATATCTTGCAGTGCTCACACATCAAGTCTCCCATTCAGATGCAACCAGGGCAGACCCTGCTTAGTGTTAGTGACAGCGAGGCTGCTCACAACACTACTAAGGAGTTTGTCATTTTGCTTCTGCAGTTACTCCTAAGAGTAGCAGCAGGAGTACAAGGAGGAACTCCTTAGTAGCCATGGAGCCCCCCGCTTTACAAGCTGTGTTGGTGGAGTTGAAAGGGGCTCGGAAGCAGCAAGCTCACCTGTCAGAGAAGTGGTTTGATGTGCAGTATGTAAGCTACTACTCTTTACATCCTTCACTTCTTGGTGCACCAGCATAGAAGGAAGGAAGGACTCAATCAATCAAACTCTCTCTCTTGTGGTTTGCTGCTGCCACTAATCCCATTATTGTAAAAGTGAGTAAAGTGTGTGCTTTGTGGGTTTGACTCAGAAGTGCATTTGGTAGCTTGCTATTTTGGGCAGGGGCAATTTTGGGCAGGGGAGTATCTTGCTTGCTGGCAGCTAGGGAAGAAGATCCTGCTTCAGCTCCTGTTTGGAGTTGTTTGTGCACACATATTAGCATGCATGCTCTCAGACCACACCCCCTGTGTCAATGTCATATGCCTGCCTGAGGAAGCAGAGGAAGGAGCTCCCTGCCAACAATTTAACAAAGTGCTGACTGGGTAAGCTCCACATCAGAACTAGAGGTGTGCACAGAACCGTGGAGCTGCGGTCCGGCACTGGGGTGGGAGGTTCTAACAAAGTAGGGGGGGCTTTACTTACCCCCCCAAAGAACGTGACCGAATTCTTTTGTTTCTCCCGCCGCCCACTCGCTAAAGTTTACTTTAGTACTTTAGCGAGCGGGCGGCGGGAGAACTCCCTGCTGTCCGCTCGCTTCCCCGGCTGCACTGCAAATGGCTTCTAGGAAGCCTTTTGCGCAGGCGCACAAAAGGCTTCCTAGAAGCCATTTGCAGCGCAGCCGGGGAAGGGGACGGGGTCAGCAGGGGAGTTCTCCTGCCGACCCCTTGAAATGGGAAGGGAAGGGAAGGGGCGGCAGGGGTCTTGGGGGTGCACAGGGGGCAGCCGAGTGGGGGCATTGATGAAGAGCCGGGTGGCAGGGACTGGAAGATACCCTGCCGCCCGATGAATTTAAAGGACAAGAGCCGCGCCAGAGGGGGAATGAAGCGGGCGGCAGGGAGGTATGCCGCCCGCTTACTCAAAAGAATTCGGTCACGTTCTTTGGGGGGTAAGTAAAGCCCCCCCGTACTTTGTTAGAACCTCCCACCCGAACCAAAACCACGCATGTCCGGACCGGTCTGGAGGCCTTTAGAATGGCCTCCGAACTGGTCCGTGCACATGCCTAATCAGAACCAAGTGGCCCGGCACTGGCCATGCTCCCTGCACCTGAAATTGACACAGGGTGTTTGACATGTTTGGATCCTCTCCCTATCCTCTCCAGACAACATCTAGTTGAAACACTGGCTGGCTGGGGTTCCCCCACCCCCGCCATACTGGGAATGAGGCAGGGGAAAAGCCCTAAGCCAGCCAGCATTTCAATGCCACCCCAGTTGGGAAGGAGAGGGGTGCGCCTCATGCCCCCAGCCAGCAAGCACTTCATTTTACCAACTAGGTGTGGGAAGGGGCAGTGGGGTGCTATCCCCCCCCCCGCTCCATTGTCTCCACACCCCTGACTTTGATCCCAAGACTGGATAATTTCATTTGACAAATTTCATGTGTGAATCAGTTGTGAATGAGACAGGGATGTTTTCCTACAACAAGCATAGAAGTGGAGGCCTAATTGTTTCCTAATTAATGTTTGCATCCCTGCAGACATAAAGGTTGTTCACATGACCACAAAAGAGGGTCTCTGGAGAGCCCTTGGTAGTGGGGGAAGGCAGGATCATCCCTACCTTCCCCCCAACAACCACAATGATCCTCTAGCTGCACCACTCGCCCACACACATGATCACTATTGCGGCAACTGGCGCAGCATTTTGGAAGCTGGGGCAATGAAGCCCGGCCTCCAAGAATCCCATATTGCTCTGCATGAGCAGCACAGTGAATTGTGGCAATGCTAGAGGCTGGGTCATTCCCAGGGCCGTCCCTAGCGGGGTGCGGGGCTGGGGGCGAATCAGCATGTGCGGGGCCTCCTTAACATTTCACGTCATTACAGAATCATACTGACTGATGACATACAGTGTAAATACCGCCCAGAGATGTAAGTTTTGGGCAGTATAAAATATGTTAATTAAAATAAAATAGAATAAAATAAAATAAAATAAATAGTGTGAGTGAGGTTTTTGGACATGTCCAACCAGCTTGGACATATAATGCATTTCTAAAGAAATAAAAATAAAAAGCAGAACACATGCTTCACAGTTCTCAGACCTTCTGGAGTGCAAATCAAATTGAGCATAGTGCATTCATAAATAAATAAATAAATATTATATACTGTTTGTTCCAGAAGTTTTTGTAATTTTCTGCCATGAAACAAGCCACTTATAGGATTTTTGGGATGGGTTTTTTAAAATTCAAATAAAAAACAAACAACAATTTGTCCAATCCGCTTCAATGTAAATATACATATTCCTCCCACCCTGCCCTACATCTCTGCTCAGTGCCAAAGCCCTATGCCAGGTGATCACTCCAGGTGATGTCACTCCAGGTGATCTAAAGGCTGGGGCAAAAAGGGGGGTGTTTTACCCTTTTTTATGAAGACAAAGGGCAGATTCTTCCATATGGGGGGTATAATGATGGTCTAAGGAGAGGGGGGGTGGGGTGGGGTTCAGTTCCAGATATTTTTGTAATTTTCTGCCATGAAGGAAGCCACTTACAGGACTTTGGGGATGGGGTTTTTAATCTTTTTTTTTTAATTAAAAACCAACAATTTGTCCAATCCATTTCAGTTTAAATATATTAAATATATTCCTTCCACCCTGCCCTACATCTCTGCTCAATACCAAAGCCCTGTGGCAAACCAATCCCAAAATATTCAAGGCGGGGGGGGGGATAACCACAAAAAGGAAATCACATCATACCTCCATTACTAAGGCTGGGCTGGGCAGAGGGGCTGCAGAGGGCTCTGTCGGGCAAGGGCAGCCAGGGCTGGACACTCTCGGCCTGCCTTCCTGCTTCCTGAACTTCGGGCTTCAGGGAGTTCTGCATGGAGGCCTTTGTGGAAGCCCCGCCCACCCACCAAACAGCTGAGAGGCGGGACAGACTGCGCTCTAGCAGCTTGCTTGGGAGCCTTTCAAGCTGCACACACTCAGACACAAAAGATCGGCTGTGGGGAAAGATAAGAGGCTAGGGCTGGGGGAGAAAAGAGGGCAGGCTGCACTGTAGTGTGCCCAGAGCGGAGCTGTGCCAGTGCGGGGCTTGGGGCAATTGCCCCAGTCTCCCCACCCTAAGGACGGCCCTGGTCATTCCTTTTCCCAGCCTCTATCATTTACATGGCTTCTGGCAGCCCAGCAGCCCACTTGACCAGGTAGTGAGGGAGGAGGGCAAGCATGTGCCCTCTAACCTCATTTCTAGCCCAGGTAAAAAGCCTAGGCTACCAGCCAAGGAGTGCTGGGATCAGTCCCAATCCCAGCAGTTCTCACGAGCAGCTTTAAATGGGTAGGACTGATCATGAGAATGATCTCATTCAGTAGTAAAAAAAAGAGCTGAACAGCATTATAAAGGCCTCTTTTTCTGTGGGCAGCACACTTTGTTTGTGTCTCCCAGTTGTTTCAAAAACTTTGTGGAAAAATAACACAACAGAGGGATGCATGTGTGAACATCATAGGCCATGAGGCCTCTATCATCCCACTCTTTACTCTCTGAGAAAATAAACAATGATTTCTGTCTCCAGGCTTTGTTTACTGCAAGGAAACCTGGCTATTTAAATGCATGTGTGCCATTTAAAATTGCCGGTATAAAGCAGGTGTATTTTGCCATTTCAACATGGATGCTTTTGTATCTCACTTCAAAAAGTAAAATATGAATTAGCCCTGACAGGGTAAACCTTTACAAAAAATAAATAAAAGCTCCTTGGATACATTTTTTGCTTTGTAATGAGGGGGGAAAGCCTTTTCATTCAGGTCAAATGACTGTATTACCTTTAAGGAGTTCCTCTTCCTGCACCACTGTAAGGCAAAGCTTTCTTGCGCTACCTGTATGATTTACTGAAGTCATTTCTAACCCTAGCTACCTCTGAAACAGTACTCCTTAAAATGTACTCCTGTACTGATGAGGCTATGTATGGGTTTTATCTGTGTTAAGATGAGCATGGAGCAGCACAGGGAGGCAACTAGAGTGAATGATTGCCAGGAGTATAATCCATGACTTATTTGCCAGGGGACGGGGATACAGCATAGATCAGTGGTGGAGCATCTGCTTTGCATGCAGAAGGTCCTTGGTTCAGTTCCTGGTATCTCCAGGTAGGGTGGGAATGACTCCAGCCTGAAACCTTGGAGAGCCACCGCCAGTCAGAGTAGACACTACTGAGCTAGACAGACCAATGGTCTGATGTGGTATAAGGCAGTTTCCTATGTTCCGACGTACTTCCCACTACTTGAAAAAAATGTAACTCAACTCAATGTAATGATGTTGACTTATATTGAACCAGACTATTGGTCCATGTAGTTTAGTATTGTCTAATGTCTACAGCAGCAGCTTTTCAGGGTTTCAGATACAGGATCTCTTCTAGCCCTAAATGGAGTTGACAGGGATTAGTAGTAGTATTGTTTATTACGGTCATTGACCAACACAGATCCGAATATACAATGGCAAATGATAACATGCTATAGGTACAATAACATATAAGATGTCAGCGACTGAATTTGGGAATGTCTGCATGCACAGTGTGCTCTGCCACTTAGCTTTAGGGATGTGCCACCCTGAACACATGTTGGGCACTTCAGGTTTTATTTTATTTATTTTATTTTTTTATTGTTGCATTTATATACCACCTTTTGTTAAAAGACAACCCCAAGGTGGTTTACAGAAGTTAAAACATACAATAAAAAGGCAATAAAAACATCAAGCTAAAAAATATAAAAACATAAAATACAGACATAAAAACAATACAACAGGTAAAAACACACAGAAGCAGCAGTAAAAACGATTATGTAAAAGCCTGGGTAAAAAGCCAAGTTTTAACAAGCTTTCTAAAAGCCGTGATGGAGTCCGAGGAGCTAATGGCCACTGGGAGAGCATTCCAAAGTCTGGGAGCAGCAACAGAGAAGGCCCTGTCCCGAGTGCATGACAGCCGGGCCTCTCTCATTGTCGGCACCTGGAGCAGGGCCCCCTCAAATGTCCTTGTCAAGTGGGCAGCAACCCTTGGGAGCAGGCGGTCCCTCAAATACCCCGGGCCCAAACCGTTAAGGGCTTTAAAGGTCAAAACCAGCACCTTGAATTGGACCCGGAAACGAACTGGCATCCAGTGCAACTCTTTCAGAATGGGGGTGATGTGCTCCCAGTGGGCAGCTCTGGATAAAACCCTTGCTGCTGTGTTTTGCACTAGCTGCAGTTTCCGGATATTCTTCAAGGGCAGCCCCACATAGAGTGCATTACAGTAATCCAGCCACGACGTGACTAAGGCATGGGTAACCGTGGCCAGATCTGCCTTCTCGAGAAAGGGATGCAGCTGGCGCACTAGACAAAGCCGTGCAAAGGCACCCCTGGCCACCGCATACACCTGAGCTTCCAAAAGCAGAGCCGGGGCCAGTAGTACCCCCAAGCTGCGTACTTGCTCCTTCAAGGGGAGTGCAACCCCATCTAGAACCGGTAAAATCTCCTCATCCCGATTGGCTCTCCTACTGACCAACAGTACCTCCATCTTGTCTGGATTCAATTATTAGCCCACATCCAACCCATCACGGCCTCCAGCCCCTGATTCAGGACATCCACCGCCTCCCTAGGATCAGATGACAAGGAGAGATAGAGCTGAGTGTCATCCACATATTGCTGACAACTCAGTCCAAGTCCCTGGATGACCTCTCCCAGCGGCTTCATGTAGATGTTAAACAGCATGGGGGACAAGACCGATCCCTGCGGGACCCCACAGGCCAACGGCCACAGAGCCAAGCAGTAGTCCCCCAGCACCACCTTCTGGACCTTCCCCCCAAGAAAGGACCGGAACCACTGCAACACAGTGCCTCCGATTCCCATATTCGAGAGGCGGCCCAGAAGGATACCATGTTCGATGGTATCGAACGCTGCTGAGAGGTCCAGCAGAACCAACAGGGACGCACTCCCCCTGTCTAGTTCCCGGCGTAGGTCATCCACTAGAGCGACCAAGGCAGTCTCAGTCCCATACCCGGGGCGGAAGCCAGATTGAAAAGGGTCCAGATAATCCATATCATCCAAGACCCTCTGCAGCTGGGACGCCACCACACGCTCCATCACTTTGCCCCAAAAGGGAAGGTTAGATACAGGTGTATAGTTGTTCAAGTTGGAGGGATCAAGGGAGGGCTTTTTAAATAGTGGTCTTACCACCGCCTGCTTGAGGCATGATGGCATCCTGCCATCCCTTAATGAAGCATTAACGATCACCTCCAGCCATCTGCCTGTCCCCTCCCTGGCAGATTTTATTAGCCATGAAGGGCAAGGGTCAAGAGCGCACGAAGTCGCCCGCACACTGCCCAGGATCTTGTCCACATCCTCAGTCCGCAACAACCGAAAAGAATCCAACACAACGGGACCAGATGGTACCAGAGGCACGTCTGCCTGAACTGCCAAAACTCTGGAGTCCAGGTCAGCACGGATGCGAGTGACTTTATCTGCAAAGTGACAGGCAAAATGATCACAAAGAGCTGTAGATGACTCCTCCCTCATTGTCTGGGGGGATGTGTGGAGCAAGGTTTTTACCACACAAAACAGCTCTGTTTGTCTGCACTGAGCAGACGCAATGGAGGCGGAGAAAAAGCATTTCTTCGCCGCCCCCACCGCCACGGAGTAGTCCCTAAAATGGGCTATAGCCTGTGTTAGGTCGGATTCGTGACGACTCTTCCTCCAGCATCATTCCAGCTGTCACCCAAGTTGCTTCATAGCCCTAAGCTCCGAGGAAAACCAAGGAGCAGATTGGGCTCCACCAAGCCGGAGAGGGCATTTAGGAGCAACCGTGTCAACAGCCTGGGCCATCTCTCCATTCCAGAGATCAACCAGGGCCTCGGCAGGGTCACCAGCTCTGAACACTGGAAACTCCCCGAGGGCCGTCTGGAATCCAAGTGGAAGCGGATCCATAAGCCTCCGGGGGTGGACCATCCTAATCGGCCCACCACCCCTGCAGAGGGCAGATGGAGCAGTCAAACTAAACCCCACCAGATGATGATGATCTGTCCATGACAAGGGAGTGGTCTCAAATTCCCCCACCTCCAGATCATTTATTTCCCAGTTGGCAAAGACCAGATCCCGAGTGTGTCCCGCCACGTGGAATCCAAGCAGAAGCGGATCCATAAGCCTCCGGGGGCGGACCATCCTAATCGGCCCACCACCCCTGCAGAGGGAAGACGGAGCAGTCAAACTAAACCCCACCAGATGATGATCTGTCCATGACAAGGGAGTGGTCTCAAATTCCCCCACCTCCAGATCATTTATTTCCCAGTTGGCAAAGACCAGATCCCGAGTGTGTCCTGCCACGTGATACCAATTGAGACAGGCCCATGGTTGCCATGGAGGCCATGAAATCCTGAGCCGCACCCACTAGGGGGGCCTCAGCATGGACATTGAAATCCCCCAAAACAATAAGCCTGGGGGAACCCAAGGCCGCCTCCGAGACCACCCCCACCAGCTCAGGTAGGGAGACTGAAGTACAGCAGGGTGGTCGGTACACCAGCAGAATCCCCAGCCTATCTCGGAGGCCCACCCTCAAGGACAAACACTCAACATTCTGAGATTGCCTGACAGGGCATCTGGAAACAGGGAGCGTCTCTCGAAAGATGACTGCAACGCCTCCTCCCCAACCCTCGAGGCGGGGCTGCTGCACGATCTGGAAACCTGGAGGGCAGAGCTGAGAGAGACCAACCCCACCCAGTGCATCCAACCAGGTCTCCGTCACACATACCAGGTCAGCACGCTCATCCACAATCAAATTGTGGACGAGAGAAGTTTTTGCATTAGCTGACCTGGCATTCAGCAGCAGCACCCTAATCCTTGAGGGAGTGTTCTCAGAGCTCCCTGGGGTCAGAGGGAGGTTTGGTAAGAGCACCCTCACAGACCCTTAAAGGTAACCGCCCCCCCACCCCCCGGCCACCAAACCGTCGGCTGGACGGTTCATGCATATCCCTACTTGGCTTCAGTTCTCCCAAATAAACTGTCTAATTAATTATAATTAAAAAATCTTAATAAAACAACTATGGATTATGCCTAATAAGTGTGTATGCATTTCTAACAGTTTCTACAAATGTGTGACAATTATGAATAATCTTTTCCATGCTTAATTTTTTTTTAAAAAAATACTTTTATTACTGTTAAAAGTAAAAACAGAAAAAGTTACATCTCTGAGAGTCCAACAAAACCATACATGTTTACATACAAGATCTTGTCCACCAAAAAACATAAGAAGGATACAATAATATTAATTGCATATGTATATATATATAAAATCTAAAAAATCTAAGATTAGGCATCAATAGCCATCAATAAAGAATTTTGACCTCCTCAAGGAAAAATCCCCCCCAACCTAATTAGTCATCATACAATCAAGCACTCTAAATCTTTACCATGTTTAATGTGTCCTTTGTGTCATTGAAGACAATCTTTTCCCTGTTACTTGTGTGTCTATCCTTCTACCGCACCTCTCTCTCCCCGCCCCCCCCGCCAATACTTGTGCACACTCACCATCTTAGGATCAACCCTTTAATATTGGACTTTAAGAGAGATCATTATTCTGTGAACTCTAAAGCAAAGGCAGCTGTAAATTGTATAATAGCATTGCTCCAACTGATCCCATAGATACACTGTGGTTTTCCATTATAAACCCCGCTCTATTCAGAAGTTTATATCCTGGCCATAAAAGTTTCCCCTGAGCTAAAAGTTGGCATAAAAGACCTTATCCCTGAAGTGAATCATTTTAGAAAACTAGATAACAGCTTGCAGTACATTTATGGGTCATTTTTTCATCCCAGGAGACTGGAGTTCTCCCCAAGCAATATACTGGAATTACTCTACCCACTCTTGAAAGACAGCATCTGTTTAATACCCCACCAGCCAATAGGCCAAGAGAGCTCATTATGTTTGGAAGAACATGTGAGCAAAATTCAAGCCCACAAAAATATGCCCTATGAAGTTGAATCAGGTAGCAAGGCTGTTCATAAGTCTTATTTATAACTGTGGCTTAGCATTGTGTATGACCCACATCCAAATGGTGAGAAGAACTTCCCCACTTCCACTTCATCCATTTTTAAATCTTACATAACAAACAGAGCCTGTGATTTAACTGCAATAGATCCTGAAACGTGGCACAAACAACTTATTTGCTTCCTAGCTTTGAGTCCCAGAAACAATCATAGGATTAGGCCAAAATACCAAAAAAGCAAAGACCAATCCAACTGTGGCCTACCTTGGCTCTTGGCCTATCTGTACCTCAGCACTGAGTCCCATGTACTGAGTCCCAATACCCAGCAAAAATACCCAGTTTTGTGGTAGATGGATTAGGGAAAATGCTATTTATTTAAAAGCCAATTCTTGGCTTCTGTCTGTTGAGCAGAGTGACAGAGCCAATGGAGAAGCATTGGTCTCCCCAGCCATCAAGGGCTTTTGATGGAAGATGGGCTGTAGGGTGGGAAGGAACCCTCTTTCCCCAAGGCAGCCATCATCTTGGCTCCTGCTATGGGGTGAGCAAAGAGTGGGCCAACACTGGTCCATATAGTAGTAGCAGTGCAATAATTGTATTACTGAATTATTCTGAAGAGGAAACCCCCCCCAAACAGTTCAGGTTGTAATTTGGAAAATGGTGCTTTATAGAGACAACGAACAGCCTACCCACAGAAAGAACTGCTGCCTTAGGCATGATGTGTGGACAGTACATGCTGGCTTTTCAACTCTTAGAATAAGGAATTTTAGTACTTGGGCAGAGCAGGAGGAAAAAGCACTCTGAGTCAGGGAGTGGAACTCTGATGAGCTTCTGTGGTGAGCCCAGTGCAAAAAGCAGCCTATTCATCTGAGGGTATATGATAAAAAAAAAGAAAATGTTGAGCAAAAGAAAAAAGATCTAGACTTGGCCACTGCTTTTCTGGCAAATGTCCCATACATGCAAGCAAATAAACAGAAATAATTTTCAAACTGCCATGCCATTTTTTGTGCCTGGTTGGTTGGCAACCTTTGCTAGGCATGCTACAGTGTTTACCAACAATTTTACTATTCCACAGCCTGATCCAGTTGCTCCTGTGCAAAATATGACATTGTGAAACAGAACACGCTCACCCTGTTGGCCATCTTCCTGCTTTCTTCCACTCAAATTTAGCTGCTCCTTACCCTTTCTGCCTTTCAGTCAGGTGCTAGCAAACTGCCCATGGTGCCACCATTGTACAGGATTCCAGGCCACTAGACAGACTACTCTGATCAGGCCTTGATTTCCATTGAAAGGAAGAAGGAATTATTGATAGTACTTGTTAATTTTAAGTGTTCAAAGTGCTCCATATGCATGATCTCAGTAATGGTTGTAACAGCCTTGTAATGTATCTCGGTATTATTCTCCTTGTATAGCAGAGAGACTGACTTGCCTAAGGCAATGCAGCAAGTTCATGGCTGAGAAAAAGGTTGAACTGGACACTTCCTGACTTACACTTTTAGCTGTTGGACAACTCCAGTTCTGCATGAATATAGGAACTTCATTCATCTCTGCATGGTCACAGCTATAGGTGTGATTTTAACAAACCCTGGATATGAGGAGGCTGTGATAAGTCTCTTTTCAGAGACATCTTGATACTCTAGAAATGTATTGCAAATGGCCCCTGAAGATGTCTCTGCAGCATGTCCCCATGTGCTTAGACATTCAAATAATGCCACTGGCCCGGATGTCACCCTAGAGTCTGAAGCACAGACAGGATATCTCCCTGCATTTAGTGCTTGCCTCTACTGACAAGGGCTGAATATGAGGAGGGTGGGTGGCATGGCCACAGAGTGCATTGGTGCCAGGGCCATGACTAGCTGGTTTGCTGCTGTTCTCCATTCCACTTCCACATGTGCATTTGAATGCCAGATGATGAGACACAATTGATTATTAAGTGACTGGATATCATAGACCATGAAGATGACACTTTTCAAAGCTGTTTTTCCAAAAGAGATACTTCTTTGGAAGAGAACTAACTCATAGGGATCTGGGGAGCAAGATGGCTACCACCCTGTTCATCTGGGGAGCAAGATGGAGCACTTTGAACACTGTTTGTGGTGAATCCCAGAAGAATATTTCCCCTCAAAGCCATATGACCCCATCAAACTCTCCAGATGAGCAGGTTCATGACAGAGGTCCTGAAGAAGAGGACAGGGCCTGTGTGGTACTGTGTGTGTGTACTTTTAAGATAGATAAAATCCTGTGAAAGCTTATGTGTGGTGGGTGTTCATGCATATAAAATATTTATAAATCTGAGAAAAGGGCCACCCAGGTTGCAATTTCTTTCATTAAGCTCTGGGGAAAGGTTTGCTGCATCTTACTTTGTCTCTTTAGATGAATGAACTTGAATTGTGATAGTGATCTTACAACTGGCTAGACTAAGCTAGACAAAACCAGTCAATTTAGTGCCCTTGCTTCTGGGAGGCAACATTAGCAGCAAGGGAGGTGTGTGTGTGTGTGTGTGTGTGTGTGTGTGTGTGTGTGTAAGAAAGAGACAAAGAGAGAAATGGGAAAAGAGTGATATAATTGATCTTGCATGATTTAGCATCTCTTTACTCCTCAGGTCAGAAACAGACTTATAGATTGAACTGTCACTGCTTTTATGTTTGGTCATTATAAGAAACCTCAGGCTTGCCTGCTGACAATTGAAGTGCTCAGCATTTTGTCTATACATTTTAAGAAAAAAGTAAAGATTCTAAAAACTTTAGATTCAGGAATGAAAATGGTCCCCCGGAAGGAGAATATGAAGTAGAACTGCCACCAAAGTTTTACCTAAAGTCAAACTGGATGCTCCTCCTCAGACAAAAGTACTTTCAAGGAAACAAAAGCATATTCTTCTCAGGAGTGTTTCACATTCCCCTGTGTTAAGGTAATCTTAGAAATCATGTCTCTCTGAATATGTCTCCCTAAAGAAACTCCCTGCTTCTTTAGTACTCAAGTCATGCTAGTTGTTTGTCACTTGTCTTTTCTGTTGTTTTCCAACTGTTTTTGTAAAATTTTGAGAAATGTCTAAAAGTAAATCTTGTATAAGTTGATATGTTGGCAATGCAATACACATAACTCCTCAACTCTCAACAAAAAGACTATTGCCCCCATGCTGTTTAACATCTACATGAAGCCGCTGGGAGAGGTCATCCGGAGACTTGGACTGAGTTGTCAGCAATGTGCAGATGACATTCAGCTATATCTCTCCTTGTCACCTGATCCTAGGGAGGTGGTGGATGTCCTGAATCGGGGACTGGAGGCCGTGATGGGTTGGATGTGGGCTAATAAACTGAGACTGAATCTGGACAAAATGGAGGTAATGTTGGTCAGTAGGAGAGCCAGTCGAGATGAGGTGATTCTACCTGTTCTAGATGGGGTTGCACCCCTTGAAGGAGCAAGTACGCAGCTTGGGGGTATTACTGGACCTGGCTCTGCTTTTGGAAGCTCAGGTGGTGTCCTGGCCCAGACCTCTGAGTCAGAGGAGGAGCGGGAGGACTTGGTTGGGAGAGCAGGCTCAGAAGCACAGCAGGAGGACTTGGCTGTGAGAACAGACTCTGAAGCTGGGCTGGAATGGCAGCAGACAGGGGATTCTGGACAGCTGACAGAGATGAGGGCTGAGGAGACTGATCAGGAGGAAGCTGGAATTTCACCTGTGTTAAGAAGACATACATCTCAAGAGAAAGGCTCAGTGGGAGACACGCAGGCGCAAGATCTCACAGGAGAGGAAATAGAAATGCTGAGTCAGGAAAGCCTGATTGGCTGCCGGTTATCTTGAGCCCTTTATTAAGCAGACGCTGTTCCTGGGACAGTACTGTCAACAACGTTGCCTTCCACAGACAGTGTTTCTTGTACTTAGAATCATTCAACCTTTATTGTTTCAGCCTGTCCTTGTTCTGTTTATTCCTTGCTCCTTCATTTCAGTTATTACTCAGTTATCGTGGGGGGAGGGGTACCTAATTTAGTTTCAAGGGACTTTATTTTGTTTATACTACTTTATCTTTGTGAGTCATTCTTTGCTTTCATTCATGCAGCTAAGCTGCTACTCTTATCTCCAGAATTTGTATTTGACTCACAGATTAGAGCTGAAGGGATCGTAAATCCTGTTGGGTCAGCCTTGCCAACAGATTTACAACAGGTGCAGGCGGTGGCCAGGGGTGCCTTTGCACGGCTTCGGCTAGTGTGCCAGCTGTGGTCCTTTCTTGAGAAGGCAGATCTGGCTACAGTTACCCATGTCTTATTCAAGTCACGGTTGGATTACTGTAATGCGCACTACGTGGAGCTGCCCTTGAAGAATATCTGGAAACTGCAGCTAGTGCAAAATGCGGCAGCTAGGGTTTTATCTGGAGCTGCCCAGTATGATCATATCACACCTGTTTTGAAAGAGCTGCACTGGTTACCAGTGCGTTTCCAGGTCCAATTCAAGGTGCTGGTTTTGACCTTTAAAGCCCTTAATGGTTTGGGCCCAGGATACCTGAGGGACCGCCTGCTCCCAAGGGTTGCTGCCCACTTGACGAGATCATCTGAGGGGGCTCTGCTCTGGGTGCCGACAATGAGGGAGGCTCGGTTGTCATGCACGCAGGACAGGGCCTTCTCTGTTGCTGCCCCTAGACTTTGGAATGTTGTCCCAGTGGTCATTCGCTCCTTGGACTCCATCTCATTTTTTAGAAAGCTTGTTAAATCTTGGCTTTTTATCCAGGCCTTTACATGATTGTTTCTATTGCTGCTTCTTTGTGTTTTACCCATGTGTGGTTTTTATCTTTGTATTTTATAAATTTTAAATCAGATTTGTTTCATATTTTTAGCTTAACACTTTTAATTGTTATTTTTATTGTATGTGTTTTAACTTTTGTAAACTGCCTTGGTATTGTTTTTAATGAAAGGCGGTATATAAATTTAACAATAAAATAAAATAAATAAAAGAAAAAGAAAAACTAAAAATTGGTATCCATATATAAAACGTTTCGGTGTAACACACCATCCTCAGTTAAGCAAACAAATGAGCACAGATAAAAACCTCCTCCATTCCCGAGCTGTCAAATTCCTTAGAAGTGATAACACTCTGTTCCATGACTGGCAGAGACATCATGATCAGGGGGGCAGGGAGGTGAATCATCTGATTCTTCTCAGAGGCTAATAAACCTTATGGCATCAGCCAGTGCCTCTTGAGCATTAATGTTAGGTCTCAATTTCTCTATAAATAATGTTTCCTTTATTTTCCTGCTTTGTAGGTTCCTTTCAATCCCTAAAACAGATATTTTAGTAGGCACTATTTTGCCTTCATGTTTTTAATTCATATGCAGTGACCAGGGTTTCATTCTCTGTGCACAATGCCTCATATCTGCTAGATGTTCTTTATATCTATTTTTCAATGGTCTACCGGATTCCATTACGTTCAATGGTCTACTAGATTCTGTTACTTCATTCTATATTGGAGATTCTTGCTTTATGAAGAGACAATTGTTCTTATTGCATTCTCTTATTTTTCTTTTAATCTAATAATAAACCCTTGTTGGTGAAGTCTGCTACTCTTCATTTTGGGTCTGCCTTAGTCACACGCCTCTGGAAGGCTAGGAGTGCTCAGCCTCTTCTAAAGAGGGTTTTGTCACTTTATCCCACAGAACTCTTAAATGTGGAGAGTGGTTTGTCCCACATTAAAATAAAGTGGATGGTGACAGCCTACTGCAAATCCCTTACAGTCAATAGTTCACCCCAGCAAACACCCCACTGCCTCCCCTGGCTCTGGTAGGAGCTATGGCATACACATTTTAAACATTATTGCTCTCAATATGCATAGTCTTCACTTTTAGATTCATTGATTTAAGAGACTGAATATGAAAATGATGATTGAATACAAGTGGATAACTATTTACTGGGACTGTGCATGTATGAAATTATCAGACCAGATATGATTCTGATCTGATGCAAGCAATTACAGTGGTCCCTCGACTTACAAACTACTCGACATAAGTATTTTTCGAGTTACAAACGGCAGTTTTAGATCCGGTTTTAGATGCGGTTTTTTCGACTTACAAATTTTTAGATGGGGTTTCCTCGACTTACAAATTTTTAGATGGGGTTTCCTCGACTTACAAATTTTACATGCAGTTTCCTTGACTTGCCTGCCTGTTTACTGCCTGTTTATTCTTGAAAAGAAATGTTCCTGTGCAGTTTGCAAGCCTTACTGGGGGTCTGGGTCTTTTTTCTAGGCTCCAGAACGCATTAATCTGTTCCCAATGCATTCCTATGGGAAACCGCTTTTCGACTTACGAATTTTTCGACTTACAAATGTGCATTCGGAACGGATTAATTTCGTAAGTAGAGGGACCACTGTATTGAATCATTCATCTGATAATTGTACCAGCCCGGATTGAATCATTTGATGCATTGTTACTGAGTAGATACATTGTTTCATAGTCTGTAATGGCTCATGGGAAATCATTGGCTATAAATATATTATTGTATGTCAGAATAGGATGAAACTTTCAGGCATGGCAGATCTTTCTTAGAGTTGATGGTGGACCTTTGTTAGGTCCATTGGTTGTTTCCCAACAAATTCAAATTCGAAGTGCTAGAGTTTCAGAGAAGCAGATGGAGTTGGATATAGTTGGATATCATGCAGTGCTGATATTAGCAATTTTGAATAGAAAACAATACGATGCAAAAGGCTGCCAATAGAGACTGTATTGAGTGGATACAGTTATTGTTCCAAATCAACGAACAGCCCTACTGTTTACCACCTGATAACAAATTTACCATAGGTACAGAGGCAACTTGGCCACTAGGCCTTCTGTATCATCCTGCCAAGTAGTGAGAGGAATCTTTGTATTTTCCTGATTTATCAAACTCCTGATTAGATGGGGATGTGTGGTAAAAATTCACCTAATTGCTTGGTAAGCCTATACAAGAGATTGTTGGACTGCATATCCCACCACCCCCAGCTGCAATAATAGAGCCTAAGGTTGGTCATTCTTGGCCTATACTGTTGACCAGTAGTTATATATATACTTGGCAAAAGCTACCACTTGGTCAATGGTAATCTGTATTCACCCACACAGAGAGATTTTATCTCACCCATGGGATTCTCTTATAGAATGGCTATATTCAAGGCAATTCCATCTTCTCCTATAAATCTTTTTAAAAAATCCACTTCTTCTGCAAAGACTTGCTGAGATCACTACAGAAATCCTCTATTCTGTGTTCCTAGTTAGTGGTCTCTTTTCTCCTGCAGTTCTCACATTTTTCAACCAGTGCCTCTTTTTGTCAGTTTCAAAGTGAAAAAGAATACTCAGTCTGCTACTTGTTGGCTACCCATTTTTATGTGAAATATAATGAAAATATAGTTCAAGTAGAAGATCACCTTGCTTTGGTGCCTTGTTTAATGTGAGACTACAAACTTAGGCCGCCTTCGCACCTAATGCCAAACCAGGAGTGAACAAGCCAGAGGTTCCATTTTGTGGTCTTCCAAATGTGTGAAGCTGCAGTTTCATCACAAAAGTGACCCGAGGTTTTGGAGCTGAAACCATAATCTGAACCTTTGGTTTGTAGTGAGTTTCGCTGCTCCAACCTGAAGTTTGAAGGTGGCATCGTGTCGTCTGAATTCTGCTGCCTCTGTAACCTGGGTTTAGTGCTGTGGTTGCTGCCAAAACTACAGAGAGGGCATCTTAGATCAGCCCAGAAATGCGGCAGCTCTATGCCTGCTTCACTTCTTGCTGACCACTTCTCTGAGCACTCCCCCTCCGGTCTCCATACTCCTCCAGCTGTTTCTCTGCAACATCAACACCTTTCCAGATTGCGGCAATTGGTAGTCATCGGAGGTGAAATGCTCACTCAGGCAGTCTGGTCATCCCTTGGCACATATGCATGTTGATTTTTCCCCTGTACGGCCACTCTGCTTGCCAGGGATAGCTGAAGATAGGAGCTCGTCCCACCCGCAATTCCCTGAGGCAGCCAATTTACATACACCGCAATGCCAGTCCCAGCCTAGGAATTTTGAATGTGTACAAGGAGCCATCCCCAATCTTGCCAGACTGAGCCCATAGGGAGGGTACATAGAGCAGCCCAGACTCCTTGGGATTCTGTAGGGATTGAGTGTAGAGGGGAAGGTGAGGAGAGCTGGTCTTGTGGTAGCAAGCATGACTTGACCCCCAAGCTAAGCAAGGTCTGCCCTGGTTGCATTTGAATGGGAGACCACATGTGAGCAGTGTAAGGTATTACTCTCAGGGGATGGAGCCACTCTGGGAAGAGCAGAAGGTTCCAAGTCCCCTTGCTGGCAACATCTCCAGCTTTATCGTGAGTTTACTGGGAGGCTTTACTGTGAAGTCAAAGTTGTCCCAAAAACTGATGCAAAAAGTGGATTTTTTTAACCCCAGATATAAATCGGGGTGCGCTCGATTTATATCAATTTGGCAGTGAAAACCCCAAATTGTGTGTGAACTGCTCCCTGATAACTCACAGGGACTTCAGGGTAACCTGGCCAATATGTGAATGCACCCCCTCCATTCCAGAGGAGATGCGAGTTAAAGGTGTGAGAAACTTCCAGGAAATGTCAGTTGCTGACTCCTACTCTAGATTGTCAGCCATGCAGTACAGGATTTCTATAACCTTGTTTTATCCATCTGTTGCAACTGTGCTCTGAGTACTCTTAAGAAACCAGGAAGGGAATACTTAAAAGGTGCATTTTGTTTAAAATATGGGATCTGATGGATAAGGATATCTGCTGCATAAAGCAAAACCATCAAAACGGGGCTGTATAAAATGGTTTTGTTTAGGCTTGGTTTGTTTCCCCTTTTTTCAAAAAGGAGATTGCCAGCCTGTAATTCAGCAAAATAGCTGCAGGGGGTGCTCCAGCTTGAAATTTAGATTTATGCAGTAGCACCTCTCCCCCCCTCACCCCATCACTTCCATGAAATTAAAAACAAATTAATATGTATGCACTAGGTGTTTACTTACATCTGAAAATATTTATCGCACAGAATATCTACCTAGACAAAAGGAAATATGGCAAAACTCTAATCATTTGTAACACTTGTTCAAGTCCCCCCCCCTCACATTAATTTAGTGGCACTTGCATTTTCATAATAATTATTCACTGGAGCTAGGTAGCTTACAGATACTGTTTCCCTACACGTTTCATCTTTCTCTTTTGAAGGTGTCTGGCAGATTTAGGTCAGACACATTTTTCTCCAATCATCCTGCAAGGAGAATGGGAGAAATGGAAGAATTCCCAGCCCCAATCTTTTCTAATATTTCCACATTAGTTCAGACCAGTAGAGGTTTACTCTGCCTCAAGCTAAAGAAAATCTATTAGGCTTTTAAAGGAAGAATGTCAAAAAGGGGAAGCATCCCGGATAAGGTCAGGCAAAGATGTGCACTGCTGAGAACACTGCTGCTTAATATCATTAGTTGGGTTGTCAGGAAAAGTTTGTCCTTTGGGGTACCAGGCTCAATTATGTTCATTTCTTACACTTTTTCTGCCTGTTACTTTTTCTGGCTGTGTGTCCCATCCATCCAAGAAAGATTACTTCCTACCCTGCCCCCCACTCCAAACAAAGTATAGGCAGAAGTGGCCTTACCTACCATGAGGCAAGGTGAAGTGGCTGCCTCAGGTGGCAGGTTTTGGCAGGCTTAAGCATGGCAGTGTGGCAAAAAGGAGATGGCCTAATGGGGCTCAGTCCACTAGGGATTTCTCCTGCAAAGGCTTTATTGAGAGGAATTGGAGCTTCATAAAAACATGTAGTAAATAAATGAGAAAACAATGGAGGCTAAACTGTTGATCATACTTGCAGATGATTGTGCAGATATATAGACAATGAACTGTATCTATTTAGGGGCTTTTTTGTAGAAGATTTATTGGAGCCAGTCAGAGGAAGTGTTAAAACAAATACCATTCTGGACAGTGAACTGCCAGTCCAGAGCCAGCTCTAGAACATACACACATGTGCATGCATGCACACCCACTGCACACTTGTACAGAGAGACAGAGAGATGTGTGCCTCCCAGCATTCCCTGTAGCAGAGATTCCCAGATGTCAACTACAGCTCCTTCTATCTCCATCTGCAACGGTCTTAGGCTGTAGATTGTGGGTGTTGTTGTCAACAACATCTGGGAATTCCTGTTACAGGGAAGACTGGTGCCTCACCATGTGATATGCTCTCTATAGGGCTGCAAGTTCCAAACTTGGCTCCTGCTGGCATTTTCTCGGTACAGTGAACAGAAAATACTTCTCTCCCAAACTTAACTCCTGCTAGTATTTTCTCTATACAGTGAACAGAGTATAGCAACCACATCTGCGGTAACAGCAGACTGGCAGGAGGAAGAAGGGACAAGCACCATAACAACAATGGATACTTAGGCCCTAGGGATAATGGAAGCAAGTGCTGTCAATAGCATTTACAGGCCTCAGACTAAACATATATATGTTTGATCTCTGTTCTCCATAGAAGAACTGACATTAGATCCCAGGGACAGAGAACACTGTCCAAAGGGCATTTGACTTTCATGTGTAATAAAATGCATGCCATATTGCCCACACCTGGTTATAAATAAAAAGGAGGCATCCAGAAATGTAAGGAGCTTAAACAAGGAGAGTAAAAGAAAGTTAAAGGACACAACTTTGGAATGGAGAAGAGATTGTGGTGGTGGGTATGTGTTTGTGTGTTAATTTTGTACAGAGAAATGATGCTTGACACTAAGGGCTGGAACAGTGTGGGCATCAGTTGTGGGATTTCCCTAGAAGTGACAAGTGGGCTTCATCATTAAACCTTAGAACTGGGATGGATAACTTTCAAAACTTAAAAAAACCCAGTGAAGATCATGGCTGGGTTTTATGAACATTGGGCTGGAATAAATGCTTATTGATTTACAATAGCAAGTTACCATAATTTTCTCAGATATACATGGAATAGGGGTGTGCATGAAACATATTTTGCATTCTATTCCAAGCTCAGAATGGAATGCAAAATGTGCGGAATGTTCTGCAAAAACAACCGGTTGAGCCAGTTGTTCCAACAGAATGACCCTGTTCCATTGGAATGTTCTGACCCATTCTGAGTGCCATTTTGGATTTGGTTTGTTTGATTGTTGTTAACTGCTTGGGGAGGACCAGTCCAAAAAGCTGGAGCATGAATATTTTAAACAAATAAATGCATAAGAACATAAGAACAGCCCTGCTGGATCAGGCCCAAGGCCCATCTAGTCTAGCATCCTGTTTCACACAGTGGCCCACAGTCAACAATCAGCAGTCCTATTAGACATGCCCAAGCCCTTTGATGCACCAAAACTAACTCTTTGGGTCTTGTCCCTTGAAATCTAATAGCAGATTCACACATTATCCTCTTATTGAGGAAAAATGTATGTTTACCACCACACCATTTAGTAACATCTAGAAGAAGAAAACATGTGCTTTCCTCTCCCTGCACGTTGCTAGTATAGGAGACAATCTCTGTATATTCCTATAGCAGAGTTGAACCCCCAGTGTGGCAACTTGACAACAAAGAGGTCTGGACTGGACATACCAAGGAGCTTGTAGATGCTGGAAATGCGCCCTCATCACTCAGTCTCTGGCCCAGCTGTTTCCTCCCCCTCTGCTGCTTGCGAGGCTCTGGCAAACAAGAGGTCTGGGCAACTTGTTGTGTTGTGACCTGTGGTACCTGTTTCCTTCAGGCTTAAAGGAAGCATTCCAGGAATAATCTCACATGGATAATCTCTCTTGGATCTCTCAGGGCAGGTTCTGCTGGACTTCCTTTGCAGGTTCCTCTGGTCCTGGTATTTCATTCAGCTGTGCTCCATAAAGGGAGGCTGGGGCCCACCTTCTTTGCCAAGCCGTAACAGCTTGCAGGTGTGCTGCTGGTCTGCCGGTAGAGCCCAGGCTTCTTTTGGGTTCCACTGACTGTGTGGAACCAGCATCTCCTCTGAGTCCACCAGGACACTGGGGTCCCATTGCACCTTGACCCTCGCAGTGTTCACAGACCCCCTACCGGAATTCACTTACTTGAAGCTACCACATTGGCACAACGAATAATGGCTTTGGTTCTATTGCTAAATAGCTCATTTCAATACTCTTGGTGCTCTACACTGGTTAGTAATCTTTCTGGGCATGCATCCTAGAGATCCTTGTTCTTGTAGGATTTCAAAAATTTCTGGATATTTCAGTCTGAAAACTAGTTCCAGTGCTGTTAATCAGCCTCCACTGAGTCTACATTCTGATATTCAAATTAGATATAATTATGACTGAGAAAAGGTGAAAAAGGCACCAGAAAACTGAGAGCCATCAAAGTACTATACTGTCACCTGTAACCTTGTACAAACTTTGTGATGTATAACATTACTGCAGAACAGGATTTTTGGTGACATCAAGATGCTGATTTTTTAAAAAAGGAAGTGCCCAGGTTGCTGATGAAATCACTAACATTAACTTTTAAGATGAAAATAATAAAGATTTGATTTTTATATACAATTATATCTGTATGACCCCTCCCCCTTTTTTCATGGGCTGTTGGAATTTGAGGGTTTTGCTGGCTCAAGTAATCTATAAGTCAAATCATCTTTAAAATCAATGTCCTATCAAAACAGAGAAAACCCTAAATACAATCTTTATTTTGGGGGTGGTTTGTTTTGCCTCCTACACTTGCTTATTTTCTTGATTTCTTTCTTGGCCTACCTCAAAAGGGTGGGCAACAACTGTTTCTTCAGCTAACATAGAAGACTGAATACAAACAGGCCTGTGTGAGGTCTTGGGGCTTTCTGGAATTTCCCGGCTGACTGCAGCTTCTCTTTGAATTAAAGGCAAATAAGTAAAAGGGTCTTCTGACTTTCAGAAATGGCTTTTTGGGAAGGAGTAGGGATGACATATTTACTGGGGAGGCAAAGCTGGAAGTCCTGATCTATGGGCGAAAGTGTTGGTGTCCATACAGCAAGCAACTTCATCCATTGCTCTTTGAGAACAACAGTGAGGCTATTCTCATGACCTCCCAAAAGCAGGCTAAGGGAGCCCAGTCCGCTTTGGGAGGTCGTGTGCTGCAATGGGAGCTGTGTGGCTCCCAGCAGCAAACTTCCCAAAGCACCCCTCCCTTTAATTGAAGTTAGTGGGGTGAGCACTCCGCTAACCTCATTTTTCTGATTGTGAGTCGCCATGGCGTGGCTCTGTGCTGCAGTGACTCACTAGGGACCCCCGACTGGGAAGCAACAGCACACCTCCTGGCCTCGGGGGTTTCCCCAGAATGTTCCATGCACTCGCGTGGGGCATTCTGGGGCTTCTGGGGGCTGGGTGGCCCCCAATCCCTGCCGCCCCTATGAGCTCCATGTCACCCAGGGACAGCTTCCAGCTGATCCAATCACCCAGGGACAGCTCCCTGCTCATGTGCGAGGAGAGTGGGCTAAGTCAGCTCTCCCCACAAACCACCTTGAGGTGCTTCACTTTGGTCGTGTAAAGTGCCTCAATATCTACAACTGTTCCAGGATGCTGCTGCCTAGGTGTGGGCAGTGAGGGAAGAGTGAAAGTCTGTTATTCAGAGCAGCATAATGTAGAGGTTAGAGTGTTGGATTGGGACCGGGAAGACCCGAGTTTGAATCCCCATTCAACCATGAAACTCACTGGGTGACTCTGGGCCGGTCATGTATCTCTCAGCCTAACCTACCTCACAGGGTTGTTGTGAAGATAAAAAAAAACCATGCACACTACTCTGAGCTCCTTGGAGGAAGAGTGGAATAGAAATGTAAAATAATAATGGTTAATAATAGTATTCTGATATTATTGGTGCTGTGTTGTGTCCCAGTTTGTTTCCAAGTCCAATTTAAAATGCTAGTTACTTCCTTGAAAACCTGAAATGGCTTGAGTTAAGGGTACACTTCTGCTCCCTTATGAATCTGTTTGCTCATTGAGATGTTCTAAGGAGGCTCTGTGGGTTTTTAATTTTTTTAAATAGCTGTTTTCTGTGTTAAATTTCAGATTAAATAGGACTCCTCTAGGAAGATTCCATTTTGGACAATGCCTCCAAGTCTCTTCACACATTACAGCAAAGCTGAATGGAAAGCAAATGCAAGTGATCCGTGCTTCCTCTTAAGGGCCTTCCAACTACCCCAACAATGCTTTGAAAACACACAATTTCATGATTTAAGAGTATTATACATCTTAATTTTTTGTGAGCTGCTTTGAGGACCTCTGGCCAAACAACATCATCAATCATCACCAGCACCAGCACCATCACCAGTTAATTAAGCATACACTTGCCTAGTCTGTCTAAAAAAGGGTGGATGAAGGAAAGAAAGCAGTGCACTGTCATTTTGTATCTATGTGAGTAAGAATGCTTGTGGGTGCACTGGAATCAATAATGCATCTGCTTCCCATTCAGAGCTATCCAGCAGGGGTACTGAAACTTAAAGGACAGCAATTCTCACACTGTTAGAAGGGCACCTCCACAATCTCTCTCAAAAAAAGCTTAATGATCCACTACCATCTAATCGCCATCTTGTTCTCTGCTCTTTGAAGTTGCATGTAATGAAATTCAGGTTGTTACCATTTTTATGGATAGGATAGGGCCCCATTCCTATAAACGTTGCATGTCAGGCAGAAATGCCACAGTTTAGCCTATTCCAATGAGGACAAAATGGCTTCAGCTGTGCATTTCCTGCCACCATGGACCTCTTAAAGACACAGGAGCTGGTTCATAGAAGAGGTGGTGGCCACAAGTGAAATCACTGTATTTGAGGTAGATCCCGCAGCCATCACTCCATGGAGTAGGAGCACCTGCAGAGAACAGAGATGCTGTGCAATATGCATGGCAGGGAGGCAGTTTATAGTAACAGTGCAAGCCACCACCAAAGCTGTTACAGTAACAGTGCACCTGGATGATCAGGCAGCACCGAGTACTGGGGCACTAATGAACTGATCTGGGGCGTGTACCCCGGTGGCTCGATGCTGACTGCTCCAATAGTGGGGCTTACTCTTGAGTAAATGCACATACAGGATCGGGCTATAAAAGAGTTGGAAGAGGATGAGAATGAAGAAGCTACTGCCTGGAGGCAGGAATTGATGTGAAGTTTTTGGAAGGCCATTTCACCATTGGACAAGTATGACAAGACTCCTATGACCTTTTGCAGTTGCTTCACAGTTGCCTATAGTAAGCAAATGCTATCACATGAGAATAGCATGTGAATAGATCTGTTATCTCTTCTCTTCCTGTTGGGGGGAAAGATGTAATGTTGAAAAGCATAATAGGTGGAATTCACCAAGTGTGAGTCATTTTATGCAACCAATGCCAATAAGCTTTTGAAACCGTATTTCCCCCTCTAAAGATGGATTACTGCTCTTTTGTTGTTTTGCAGGTCTTTCCAAGAGCTCAGCGAGTGTCACTGATAAATTATCCATCAAGCCGGACAACCAACTAATTTAAAATATCCTTGTCCATCAGAGATATTGGTTTGGGTGGAGTGTTAATCTTCACTGACTTGAATTTATGAAACATTTCCTTAGGGTAATGCATGGCGTTTATTGCAATGAATCACTTTGACATTGTGTTATAATATTTTAAACACTGATTAAAATAATAAAGTCTTGTGGTGCCTTAAAGACTTAACACATTTGTGGGGGTAACATCTTATGTATCAAATGCCTCTCGGCTCTTAACTATACTTCTAACTGTTGCATTATTGCATTGCATTGAGGCTGCAGATCAGAGTTATAGAAGCATAGAGTTTTAGTGTTAGAGGGGACTTTGGAGGTCTTCTAGTCCTACTCCCTGCTTAGAGCAGGATATTGCTACGGCATCCCTGATACCACCCTTCCAAAAATGGCTTAGGGTGGTTAACATTAAAAACAACACTAAAATCAATTAACTGTTAAAATCAAAACTGTAAAAACCTAAAACTATTAAAACAATTAGTTTTTTAAATCCTGGAAAACTAGGCCAAACCTTTACAGTTTAAAAACCCTGGAAAGCAGGGGCGTAACTACTATTGGGCAAGGGGAGACATTTGTCTCTGGGCTCACAGCCTTGAGGGGGCCCCCAGTGGCAAGTCACATGATAATCGTCCCGGCTCCCCAGTGCCCATGCTTCCTTCAGTGTTCAGGAGGTATTCCTTCACTTTCTGTCTCTCTCGAGTCCCCTCCCTACTTTCTCCATCTCCCTTTTGCTCCTCCTTTCCAACCCTGTCCTGGCTCCATCCAGCCTGCCTTCTCTGGCATCAGTCAGGGCTCTCATTGGCTGGTGGGTGGATGCATCAGAGCCCTCTACATGTGGAAGCAGAAAGAGAAAGCAAGAGAGGATGCAGTGTGTGAGGGATGCCCACGCCCCATTTATCGAGGCCGCTATTCTCGACTTCCTGCCTTGCTGCTGGTTTATGCGTCTGGCCACTGCTTCATTCATAGGCAGGGAGGGTGGCTGGCTGGCTGCTGTGTGTTTGTGTGCTAAGGAGGAGGAGAGGCATGGAGCCTGACTCCTCAGGTGAGTGCTGGCTCCGACGGGCTCTTTCCTACTTTTTCTCAGGGCTTGGGAAAGTTGAGGGGGCTTGGTGCTGCTGCCACAGCCAAAAGGGACACCTGGTACTGTGCTTTAACAAAAGCCCGTACTGAATTCAAAATGCCCACAAGGTCATCTTACGAGTGCCGTCCTAATGCAGAAGGGCGTCAAGCAAGGTTGCATTCTGGCCCCACTCCTATTTAATTTTTACATCAACTCAATGGTGGACCAGCTCAGCAACATTGACTTCCATCCTCCTAAACTCGCCGGGAGACACCTAGCCACCCTAGTATATGCAGATGACGCAGTCATCCTCTCAAGAACTCCCATTGGCCTTAGAAGAGCATTGAGGGCTCTGACACTGCACTGCAAGGAAGATGGTCTGGAAATCAATTATAACAAAACTAAAATAATGGCCTTTACTAGGAGGCCCAAGATCCATTCCTGGAGGATTGAGGGACATAAAATTGAACAATTGACTCATTTTAAATACCTGGGCATAGTCTTTCATTCAAATGGCTCCAGAAAAGCCCATGGAGATCATGTGGCCTTAAATGCTCAGAGAAGCTCCTCCACTATTCTTCCATTTATGCACACAAGAGGAGGCTCTGCAGCTCTTGAACTGTTCCAAGCCAAGTCATTAGCCCAACTACTCTATGGCACTCAATTGGGTCCTTTTCCCAATATCATAACTTTGGGTACAATCTAAGTTCCTCAGGGCAGCGCTGCGTGTACCAAGATGTGTTTCCAATGCTGAATTACGCCTGGAGACAGGATTGAGGCTAGGGTATGGGTGGCCACTCTCTCCTATTGGCTTAAACTATCCATCAGTCCAATTGGTCTTGCCACTCTAACCCTTCATGACAATTACCATTCTATATGGGCTCAGGCAACTGAGATGAAATTAGCTACCCTGGGCCTCACCCCTCTGTCCCTGATCAACATGGGATACGATCAGGCAAAAGCTATCATCAAATAGCGCATCACAGACACTGAGTGTCAAATGGATCTCAGCAGTGTCCCAAAGTTTTGTATAAGTGAGGAGCTTAGATATATGGCCTCTTCGGCAGCATACCTTTCTCAACTGGAAGCCCCAAACCATAGGAGGGCATTCACTCTGGCCCGCTGCCATGGTCTCCCCTCAGCAGTAATAGAGGGTTGATACAGAGAGATCCCATATGCAGAGTGATTATGCCCCTGTGGCTCAGAGCAAATTGAAACCACTGAACATGTCCTTCTATACTACCTGTCCTACAGAGACATTTGTGCCGCCCTTATTTCTCCACTGCTGAACAAGCTTCCGGGGCGTACAAATCACTTCTATATTCAATTGCTGCTATCTGACTCTAACCCCCACACCACAAAGATCGTTGCCAAGTTCTGTGCGGCTGCTATTGGCATCCAGCGAAAGATTATAGCTGATGGGCTCCCACAATTTGAGTCCTGATAATACTTGCCTCCATATTCATCGTATCATATTAATTGCGCCATGGCAATGCATAATATTTTATTAGATTAATGCAGTGTAATTTCACCATTTAGCGTATTTTAGTGTATTCTACCATAGTGTGATTCCATGTAACTTTACCATTTTTAGTAATAGTCCAACTTATGGCAACCATTACAGTTTTAACCATTCTTAATTTTAATTCTAGCTTTTTACCACATATGAAATCATTTTCAGCTATATTACTACTACTATTTAAATTCCCCTTCTATCTTTTCTGTGCATTTTTTTAAAATGAAAAAGTATGTTTAGTGGTTTTAGTTTCTTAGTAGCTTGTCTCTTTTAAAATTCTAATTATTTTAAATTTTAGCCTTTTCACAATAGCTATCATCATATTTGCAATCACCTCTATCAACATGTAACTTTTCTCCAGTATCACCTTCATTTAATTAATGTGTAATTTTATGCTGGTCTCTGACCGTAATAAAGCTTGATTGATTGATTGATTGATTGAATTCAAGAGAGCCTCCAGTTTATTTGCATTTCGTCCTAATAAGCAAGCGGATAATTTGTAGGGGTGGGTGGGCAGGGAGAGGCAACAACGTGGTCTGTGTATGGTTGTTCTCAGTGTTTTAACAGAGGCGGCAGTGCGTGGACTTTTAAAAGTAATAGAGGACCTATTCTTTTGTCTCCTGACAGAACTTCCAGGTTATTATTGACACTAAATTCCCTCCCCTCCGCCCCCGAGTTAGGTTGGTAAAAAGTTATGGCTTTTCATGCAAAACAGTTAGGAAAACCAGGATATTATAGCTGTTACTGGGACATTAGCAACTTCCTCCCTGCCCTCACTAAGGTAGAAGCAAAGACTTACATTTCTAACTCAGGTCAATGGTTTAGTTGGCATTTATTGTATCTTCCCGTTCCCTTCTCTCTCATCTTAATGAGTTCATATTTAATTTCCAATAATATTTATAATTCTAAAAGGGACAGGCTTTATCTGAAATATTACAGAGGGCTAACATGTTTCTTTTTCTGTGGAAATCTCTGCTTTCTATACATTTATGGAATACATATACTGACTATAGAAACCATCCTTTTAAAAGAATACTTCATTTATACAAAATGCCTATTCAAATCTAATAGGGATAAATACTTGTCTTTCTCTAGTACCATTAAATGACTTGCATCGTCCACAATTTACAAAGCCTTAAAAAAAATATTTAAGATGATGTTCTATTGTGGCACATAGGTTTATATCTATATATCTATATCTATATCTATAAATTTTCTTTATCTCATGAGCTGAGCTTCAGGCTTCAGTGTGTGGGGGGGCCCATTTTAAAATTTTGTCTCTGGGCCCACTCCAACCTTGCTAAGCCCCTGCTGGAAAGCCAGGCCAAACAGATAGGTCTTAAGGGCTCTCTGGAAGGCCAATAATGAACTTAGATTAGGGATTTCTGCTGGGAATACATTCCACAGCCCAGGAGCTGCCACAGAGAAGGCCTGCCTCTGAGTCACCACCAGACGTGTTGGTGGCAACTGAAGACAGACCTCCTCAGATGACAACAACCCCCCTGTCAGTATAAGCCATGTCAGGCAAGGGTCAAGAGAACAGGTGGTAGGCCGCATTGCTCCAAGCATCTTGTCCACATCCTCACAAGTCACAGTCTGAAACTTATACAGCCTGACCACATAAGAGGAGTTGCTGGACACCTCAAATTCAGACACTGCAGTAATTGTGAGGTCTAAATCTAAGATGGCCCAAATGTGAGAGATTTTATCCACAAAAACCTCATTAAACACATTACAGCAGGTAATAGATGGTTTCAAATTCTGGTTCAAGGGAGGAGGGGCACTTACTAGCCCTCTCACAACCTTGAACATCTCTGCTGGATGTGAACTTGTGGACGCAATATGGGCTGGAAAGAATTGCTTCTTTGCCACCCGTATTGCCAGAGCAGCATAGATCTTCAAATGAGCTCTATATTGTAATCTGTCGGATTTGAGTAGAGTCTTCCTCCACTTGCACTCCAGTCATCTACTTCGCTGTTTCAGTCCCCACAGTTCTTCCGTATACCAAGAGGCCAATTCTAAAGTGGGTTCTAGGGGATGCTTAATAGTGATCATGTCTACTGCCCTGGTGAGTGTGCTGTTCCAATTCTCCACCAGGGCATCAACAGGATCACCTGCAGAGCCAACACTAAACCCCTCCAAGGCTTCTTGGAACCCTACTGGATCCAATAAGCTTCTCGGGCGGACCATTCTAATGGGCCCCTCGCCCCTGCAAAGATGGGGTGTGATGAGTCCAACCTTAACCAGATGGTGGCCCATCTATGATAATGGGGAAATCACAGGATTCTTATGTCTGTAAGTTTTCCATTCTGTGGCTAACAGAATGGAAAACAGCAGCTTTAGAGGGAGGATTTGGATTATGGTGATGGTATGATGGGGGGAGTGTTTAGCCTTCCTTCCCACCCCAAACTGTGATCTTCATCCATTTGTTTTGTTTTTATAAAAGGGAAACTATGTTGGGGGTACTGATTACAGAGATAGAAAACTTCTAGAAAACTACAACATGATGTGTAGTTTGCCATTAGAGCAGGCCTGCTCAACTTGGCCCCCCAGCTGTTTTTGGACTACAACTCCCATAATCCCCAGTTACAGTGGCCAATAGCCGGGGATTTTGGGAGTTGTAGGCCAACATCTGCAAGAGGGCCGAAGTTGAGCTGCCATGCCTTAGAGGTACAGGAAATCCTCACAGGGTCTAAATCTGGCAACTATAGAGCCAAATATGACCATCATGTAACCCTTGTTATGAGGAAGCAATATTGGGAATGGGGAACTACAGAGCACAATGCTGGTAGTAGGTTTTGTCTTGTGACAACAGATTATTTTATCATTGAGGCCACAAGACAAAACCTGGCTGCTGCTCCAAATGAAGGGTAAATTGAGCTTCCATTCTATCTGAACACAACACTGGAGGCTGCATTCGGCTGTACTGGAGGAAACTCCTCCCACGTGATATGCAAATACGGCTGGAATCTCATCTCTATGCATGTGAGAGATTTTTCTGGGGTGGCAGAAATTTCAAATTTTGGAGGCCATCATCATGTACATACCCTTGTCATCATTAGAACATATAAGTAGGGAAATAAAGCAGGGAGTTGCACAGAACCTGAACACTGGTTTGGAGAGTAACTGAACCCAGAACTAAAGTCTCTTGATTTCTTAGAACTTACACCAGAACAGAACCCTAGAGACAAAGGATGGCATTCACTATTTCCTTTCCTCTGGACTAAGGGCTTCTCTCTTGAGCAAGGAGCTTTCCTCCAGAACAAGGACTCCTTTTTTCAGAGGAAGGGAAACGGTAGATCTCACCTAATGTAACTGGGTAGTGGTTCAGGATCCATGGTGTGGGCACTTACCTTTCAGTTGTATGATGAGTGCTTGGCTTTTCTGTTTTTTATCCTATGGTACATATTTTGTTACAATGTTCCAGAAATAAACAGCTTACAGATATTTGGCTGACATCCTAGCTAATGCTATGCTTATGCAATGAACAAAGCTGCACTAGTGCAAGAAGACTGTATAGCTGCACTGAACCACAGGGATTTTGGAACTGTACTATTGTGCAAACGTTCCCTGCAAAACATAGGAGGCATACCATAGGTTGTGTGCCTTGGGTGCAAGTGCAAACATGTTTGTGCTAGTGCAACACTGGTCTGGAACATAAGCTCCAGATAGTGCAACTAGTTAGGGTAACATAATTTTGCAAGCTCTGTGTTAGTCCAGATGTTGGCCTTTGTTCTCAAGTTAAAACATGTTTTTCTAGTAAGAACTAATCAGCCTTCTTTCCTTTCACTGTGTCTACATCTGGACTAAATTTGGTGCAAATCGAGGTCCACAAGTTACATCTTTTGCACCACAAATATTCATGTGTACACAATCTTGGATCTAGGTGGATGCCGTCATTATAAACTGCACCATTGAGATATCCCTGTGTGTCATTCATTACAGCTGTTCCAAATTTGATTCAGATTAGATAGACAGTCCTCAAGTTAGTGTACTTGTGCCTCAAAGGTTTATGTATTTGCCATCTTGGATTGGGGTGGGTGACACCATCACAACCTATACAGTTTTGGCATCCCGATGTGTCCATTCAGCTGTAGCAAATTTGGTCCAAATCGGTTAAGCGGTTCACAAGTTAGCCCACTTGTGCCTCAAAGGTTTACGCACCTGCCATCTTGGATCGGGATGGATGACATCATCACAAACTATGCCACTGTGTCCCTATGTGTCACTCACTGAAACTGTACCTAATTTGTACCTAATCTACCTGTACCTAATCTAAACTGTACATAATCTAAGATGGCATCTGCCATCTTGGATTGGGATGGATGACATCATCACCAACGATGCCACTGAGGTGTCCCTATGTGTCACTCACTGCAACTGTACCTAATTTGGTTTAAATTGGTTGGACAGTCCACAAATTAGCTTGCTTGCACTTCAGATGTTCATGCGGCCGCCATCCCGAATTGGAGTGGATGACATCATCACACACCACACCCTTTGGGCATCCCTATGTGTCCCTACATCTGTAGCAAATTTGGTTCAAATCGGTTAGGTGGTTCACAAGTTAGCCCATTTGTGCCTCATAGGAACATAGGAAGCTGCCATATACTGAGTCAGACCATTGGTCTATCTAGCTCAGTATTGTCTTCACAGACTGGCAGTGGCTTCTCCAAGTTTGCAGGCAGGAATCTCTCTCAGCCCCCTCTTGGAGAAGTCAGGGAGGGAACTTGAAACCTTCTGCTCTTCCTACAGCAGCAGCATCCCCTAATGGGAATATCTTATAGTGCTCACACTTCTAGTCTGCCTTTCATATGCAACCAGGGTGGACCATGCTTAGCTAAGGGGGCAAGTCATACTTGCTACCACAAGACCAGCTCTCCTATCCTCAAAGATTTGGGCATCCCTATGTATCCTACCTCTGTAGCAAATTTGGTTCAAATCGGTTAGACAGTTCACAAGTTAGCCCACTTGCGCCTCAATAGTTAATGCATCCGCCATAATGGATCGGGGTAGATAACATCATCACAAACTATGCCATTGAGGTGTCCATATGTATTGCTAGAACTGTACTCAGTTTGGTTCATATTGGTCCATGCATTGCGAATTTGATAGCGGGGGGACACATGGAAACACACAGAGAATGCCAGGTGATCTCATAAGCCTACTGGAAAGTAGGCTAAAAATTATCACAGTGTTTGTTTATAAAGCACTGATTATCTAAGCCCCCCACCCCAACTTGTTTTTCATTGGTTACTTGCTTTGCCGCTCAGGTTGGATTTTCAGGATTCTTTTCTTCCCTTTAAATGCTATTAAGTGTAGCCAAGGTGGTGTGGGGAAGAGAGGAGAATGTACTGTAGTATATATGCCCGGTCTCATTAAGATTAGGTTGTGTTTAGTTGGGTGTGACTTAGCTCCCTGTTTTCTAAGTGCAAGCTGCCCAGAGTTTGTTGCAGTCTTGTCTGAATAAAGAAGGCTTCTAAACCTCCTTTGTCTCCTGCTCCTTCAGGTCTAAGGTCAGGCCAACAAAGTGACTGGTTATGAGTATGCCTAACAACTTTACCTAGAGGAAGATATACATCGTGTCAGAAGTGGGCCTGCACCTTTAGCTAGCTTGAAGCACTCCGCATGGGAGGCCTAGACTTGGAGAAACACGATAATAATGTAAGTTTTTAAGCCCCCTTCTGTTATGTTTGTCTGGCAACATGGGGGTAATTGGAGAAGATGGGGACAAATGTTTCATCTGTATCTGACTGTGAGACACTTCACATGACACGTGTGAAGCGCCTGATGGGGTTCTGTGGGCTTAACCTGCTCTACCCACAGATGAGCAGCTGCTTGTAGCTGGGCGGCCGAATCGGCTGCCTGCATGGCTGCCGGCTCCATCATCGAGCCGGCGGGGGCTGCAGGGATCGGGGGCCATGTGGCCCCTGGAAGTTCCAGGATGCCCCACATGAGTACGCAGGGCATCCTGGAGAGATCCCCGAGCCCAGGAGGCTGCTTACAAGGAAATGAGGTTAATGGAGCACTCGCTCCATTAACCTCATTTAAGGGGAGGGTATTCTAGGTGGGCTACCTGCCTTGAGGGCACTGGGCTCACCCGCGAGCCCGGTGGTTCCCACGATCCATGAAAGCGGGCTGAGCCCCCTTAGCCCCCTTTCTGGTGATTGTGGGAATAGCCTGTGTGACTAATTCAGGGAATAAACCAGAAGAGTATAAGATTGCAGTTCTTTTGCATTGTATTGGTGATAAGGCATGGGAAATATATAACAACGTGCAGAATTTTTCTGTAGATTCTTCCAAGAAGACCTTGGAAGAAGCCTTCCAAGGAGACCTTGGAAGAAGCCTTGAGAGCTTTTAGAACTTCTTGTGAACCAAAGAAAAGCCCAGTATTTGAACATTATCAATTCTGGCAGATCAAATATTTTGACGCAGAGGGAATTGATAGTTTTGTTACTCTGTTAAGAATTAAAGCACAGGATTGTGAGTGTGGAGCCTCAGAAGACCTGATGATAAGAGATAAAATTGTTTTCACTATTCCTGATTGCAAACTGAAGAAAAAATTCTTAGGGCATTCATATCTTACGCTCTCTCAAGCAATAGATATTTGCACGGCTCAAGCCCTTACTCATGCACAAGCACTTGCAATGGCCACTGAGACTCTGATTCACATGCATGTAGTAAGCCAGAAGAAAATGTAAGCCCCTTTATTGCAGAAGGCAAGGAAGCCTTTAGTAATGCAAACAGCTTTAAGAGACAAGTTTTCAATGCTGAATTATTCTTGTAACAGGTGTGGGAGGCACACATAAGCCTAGGGCTTGTCCAGCTTTTGGAGCTACGTGCTACAAATGTGATGGGCGATGACATCTTGCAAAGATGTGTACATGGCGACCTCAAAAAAAAAAGTTTAAACTCCTTGTTTGTGGGTATGGTAGCAGCACCCCAAACTAGAGGAGATTCACCATGCTTCACTGTGTTTGACATAGCAGGTGTGACTGTGTCATGTAAACATGATACTGGAGTCGAGACAAATACCATACCTGAAAATATAGTCTCCTCTTTACCATCAAGTGTGCAGAGAGTACCAGTGGATGTGAGCCTGGTGGCCTTTGGGGGAGCCAGGATCAAGCCTAGGGGTGCAATTGCAGCATGCTAAAAGGCTCGTTCTCATGACACTACTTTAATTTTTTATATCACAGGAGATGATGAACCACCTTTATTAGGCAGGCAAGCCTGCATTGCACTTGGTCTTGTAAGGCAAGTGCATGAAGTGACTATTATAGTGGCCACTAAGGATGATCTGTTGAAAACCTACTCTGATGTTTTTGAGGGGGAAGATACTACAAAGAATTTATTGGCCAGAGAGAGAAATAGTTTATGCTGGTATACAATGGAGAATATAGACAACATTTTTGTAATGTGCCAGTATGACTCAGGTTTGGCAGCAGATTCTATTTGATTGTGCCACTGAGCAGTCAATGTAACTATGGAGGTGCATCTGGATTATTGTGTTATGGTAGAACAGAGACATGTAGGGAAACCTTATGGAAAGAAAAGGGATTACGGCCAGAGGTACACCTAGGTAATTTTGGAGCCTGGATGTAAAGGCCTTTGGAGGCCCCACTCCCCTGAAAATTAAGCATCATCATGCTTGGCTGGGTGACCACACCACGTGGGACAGACTAAAGAGGATTTGGGGGCCCCAGGGGCTGTGGGGGCCCTGGACTTTGGCCCTGAAGTCCAGGGGTAAGATTCACAGCTCCTGCTTTGATTTCCAGAATGTGTCTGGAAAAGCAGGAGAGAAAGATACAGAATTTATATAGAGAGAATTTAGAATTCCTTATGTAATATGGCCTACATCATATAGTTCTTTCTTTTCAAAATGGAGGAAGAACTGAATTCTGCCCTATTTGATCACATGCAGCCTGTTTAGGATAAAAGGGCAGCTACTGAGCACCCCTACCAATTTTTTATTACTGTGCATAATTTTAAGAGAATTTTTAACATAAGGTGTGCCCAGCAGAGGCTTTAAGCAGGAAAGAATAGCAACTTGAGGGAGGATTTTTTGTTCGCAGAATGGCATAAGGAGAAAGGGTTTAACTCCTCCTCTTGTACTGTCCTGGTCCCAATCCAGGTCTCCCCCACCCCAGCAGCAGCTATCTTTAAAACAACTTAAAGAAGTCAGAATTAGAGCTCCACATTTCTTGTCTCATCTGGTTAGGCACTCAGTGCAGTGCAATGGTTGATAATGATGCCAAGTCCTGCAGAGATGTGTCACTCTCTTTATTAAAAGATGTGTTGTGTTCCTAGCGGCTGCTTATGTTCTGGTGAAGAATGTGATGGAGATTCAGAGGGGACTAGATGCTGAAGAGAATAATGCCATTTGTACTTTTATTATCATTAATCATATTTTTTTTTTACAGTATATTGCTTTTCAACAACAACAACATCAAGAGTTCTCAAAGTGCTTCTCATAGCAAAAGGAATGAGAAACTGATTTCCTGTTCCAGAAGGACTTGTAACTGAAAAGAAATACTAGGGAGACACCAGTGATCACCACGGAAGGGATGCTATGCTGAGATGAGTAGGAACAGTTGCTCTCCCTCTACTAAATGGAAGAGAGCCACCATTTGACAGGCCCCGTCCCCTTTGCTCATTTTCTTTTCCCGTTGTTTCAACTTGCATGAGCCGAAAAGATGTAACACAAAGAGGCAAGTGCCTGCTACCTCTCCAGCCTGTGCAGAGCTTGCATGTTCCTGCCCACAGGAACATGCGAGTCATCCTCATGAAATCAGTTGGCTTGTATCAAAATACTTTGAAATGGACTGTAGATCATAAAAGTTTATAAGAAATATTGGGGAGATGGCGTGAAGAGATCAAATGAGGTGGAGCAGAAAGCTAAGGCAATATATGGCCCTTGGATCTCTCATGAATAAGTCGGCAGGTTTTGAGACAGATGGAGAAAAGGAAAGAAGCTTGATTTGAGCTTATTTGTGCTGTAGAAACAGACCCATTATGCAACTCTGCCTGAGCGAAGTTCTTTATGGAACGTGCGTACATTTGTAACATTTTACATTTGGTTTAATAATTTATCAACCTTCAATATTTCAAAAGAGTAAAGTAGAAAATCAGATAAAAATTTTATACCAGCTATTAGAAGCTGAATGGAGTGTTGAGAGAAGATCTAAGCATTTGTACTCATAAGAGCAGCAGCTAGAACTGCCCTTAAAAAAAAAATCCTCACTGTCATGATTTTTATTGGCATTTCATTTTATTCTTATAATCTCACTGGGCGCAGAGCAATTACAAGGGGTTAATGACAAGCTTGAGTCCCCAGATGGTCCCCTAGGCCCAGAGCTCCTGCTCTGCTCCTATTTCCCCATGAGAAATACCTGTAACCCTGGGTCAGTGTTGCCTAATTGCAGCAGCCCCTATTGCTAATGCTGCAGGGGTACAGGGACACTCCGGTATTACATGTCCTTGCAAAAACTAAAACGAAGCATCAGCTGCTGGGAACTTCAGCAATTCCATGTTGCTTTCATTTGGGGGCGGGGAGATAACTGTGCAATCATTTTCCTGTTTAGACAAACAAACAGAATATTACTTGGTCCAGCATTGCACAATCACTGGGTCATAGCCACTGGGTCTTTGCAGACACTGTGGGAATGTCATTGCTGTGATGGATCCCTTTGGATGATATTGCCCCAGGAAGCCATCCCATTATGGTGGAGTGGCTGAATACCAGCTAATCGAAATGGCTGGGAAATAGCAATTCTTGGCCTCCTAGCGAGTGCCTGTTGCTATGGTGCAGGAAAGGTGGCTGTATTAGTGCCATGTGTCTGTGCTATGACACTATGAGTCTGTGCATTACTAAGCCCTCCCCCATATCCTTGCCATTTTCTGAGAGCCAAATGAAATGTGACTTAAATCATCAATAGCCAGCGTGGAGAACCAGTGTGGTGTAGTGGTTAGAGTGCTGGACTAGGACCAGGGAGACCCGAGTTCAAATCCCCATTCAGCCATGATACTTGCTGGGTGACTCTGGGCCAGTCACTTCTCTCTCAGCCTAACCTACTTCACAGGGTTGTTGTGAGGAGAAACATAAGTATGTAGCACACCGCTCTGTGTTCTTCGGAGGAAGAGCGGGATACAAAATGTAAATAATAATAATAATCAATAGGCCCAGACATGCTTGCTTTTTCTAAATAAATGTTGCCCTCTTGTTTGCTAAAAAGAAAACAAGGACACCAGTGGAAGCATTTTTCTTTTCCAGGGCAAACTGCATATGCAGGGGGTGCAGTTCCCACCTTGTGACTGTGGCAAGGGAGGTTTAAAACCCTCCCACCACCCTCCCACAGTCCCAGTATGGATCAGGACTCCACTTGTACAATTTACAGAAGAAAATGAAAGCATGCAAGGCCCAGTGGCATGATTAAAGTCTCATATAGTTCGGCCCTGAGCCCATCAGGGAAGTGCCTCCTATCCCTTTCCCCCAGAGGTTGTCACGCAGCCCTCAGGGACATATTTCTGGAAGGCAAAGAGCACTCACAAGAGCAGGGGAGAGTTGGGAAAATCACCCCCCCCCTTCTGTGCATGCACTCTGCTGCTCGGCAATATTCTGGCTGAGTTCAGAGCAGTCTCTCGGTATGGGGGAAGCTCAGCTGCATCCCCAGAGGGCTGCTCTGGACATCAGTCAGTGATGTTACCAGGGACTGATACCAGAAAACAGAGACTGCCCCTGGTAAATAGGGTCAGTAGGGAGGGTATGTAAATGTTATAATAGGTGCACAACCACTGCTGAATAGAGGGCAGATGTCTGGGGGTTGCACATTCCCTCAGCATTGGACTACCCTCAGCATTGGGGAACTGGCTCTAACTCATGCTGACCACTCTCTGAACTGATGCAAGTAAGCAATGCAGCAGTGAAGGCAGGCAGGCAGCGATGGGAGGAGTGGCAGGCACTTAAGGCAGGTAGTGAGGGAGCGGGCAGGTAGTGAAGGCAGGCAGGGTGTCTATCCTTATATCTTGTCCCAGGGACACCTCCAACCTTTCTATACACCTTTCTATATTATACGTAATAAGTAATATTTTGTGCACATTTAGTTTCCTGTATATCAGATGAGGAGATGTAGAAGTTACCGTCTTTCTGCTTGGGCATCTTCTTGAAGTGTATTGAATCCAGCATCTTCTTGAATTGTATTCAAAACAGTAGATGATATGTCCTGATGGCTCACAAAGTTTGTGACAAATAGAAACTCAAACCCATTGGGAGAAGCTCATCAAATCTGTTGTTGCTTTTGGTTGCTCATCATCCCAATTCAGAGTCAATGTTCCAATGCAAAGGAGGTCAGGGCTTCTGCACATTTTAATAATTGTGTAGAAAGAGGGAATTGTGGCAGTTGCAGGTTGTGTAGAGAAGGGGTGTGCACAAAATTGGAAAACCCAGTTTGGTTTGAGTAGAACTGGACTTGAACAGAACCGGGTCTGATTCTGTGCACACTAGAGCCGGGCCCAGTCTGAACTGGTTTGAGTGCAGTTTGGGAGGGGAGGAGGAAAGGAAAAAAAATAATGAAAAAAATTATGGACTTACTGCCATTGAGGGGCTTTGAGGGGTGCAGCCATAGGAGGGATTATCCCCTGAGGTTCCCCTCCCCCCACCAGCCTCCCCTGGTCTCAAATGACCCATTTCAGGCTTCTCTGCACTGGAAGTGGCCATTTTGGACATGACACAGCCTCGCAGATGGCCAGTGCGCCATCTGCAAGCCTGATGCATGGTGTCTTCCAAAATGGCCATTGCCATTGCAGAGAGGCCTTGCACAGGCTGAAAATGCCCCCAAATGGGCTGTTTGAGACAGCGGGGAGGCCTGTCTCAAGGGAGTGGGAACATCAGGAGACTCTCCCACATCCATGACATTACCATCTGAAGCCCCACAATGGTGGTAAGTCTGCCATTTTTTCCATTAAAAAACAAACAAACCTGAACCGGCTTGGCGGGTTTGGCTCAACCTCAAGCCGAACTGGGCTTGGTCCTTCTTCAGGGAGAACCCTCAAGCCAGGCCAGTTCAAGTGTGATCTGGCTCGACCTCGAGCCGGCTCACACATCCCTAGTGTAGAGACTGGGGGAAAGAGCAGCATCTCCCCAGATTTGCTTTTTTGCACAGAGGCTATATATTCCTCAGCAAGTGATCACGCCAATAGTGTCTGATGTCTGAGTTAGCACCACATCCAATAAAGTAGGAATTCTCAAGCTTGGGGAGTCCTTAGATATTGTTGGATTACAGCTGCTATCAATGGTCTTTGTCATTGTGGCTGGCAATAATAGGAGTTGTAGCCTATCTACATTTGTGGACCCAGGTTTGTGAATCCCTCCAGTTAAAAAGATAATGGGGCTATTCTCACGATTAACAAAAACTGAGCTAGGAGAGCCTAGCCCAATTTTTGTTAATCATCAGAACCACCGGGCTCAGCTGCGAGCCCGGTGGTTCTAGAGCGGGTAACCCGCTCTGGAACCCCTGGTAAAAAGCAGGTTTGCGGAACGAGCACTCCGCAAAACTGCTTTTTACAATTGCGAGTAGCTGCAATGCGCCTTCGGGCCACACCTACTCACGAGTAGACCCCCGGCCGGGAGGCGAAAAGCCGCCTCCCAGCTCGGGGCTCTCCCTAGTGTGCCACACGGCATACTGGAGCTTGTGGGGGCAGTGCGGCCCCCGAGCTCCCCAGCCCCCGCCGGCTCTGTCTCGGAGCCGACAGTCGTGTGGGCCGCCGATCCAGCTGCCCAGGGCTCCGTCTCCGCTCGTGGGGCTTAGCCCGCTCTCCCCACTCACCCGAAGAAACCAGGTCTCACGGATCATGAGACCCGGCTCAATAAGAGAAAGAAAGAAAGAAAAGGAGAGCAGGCATTAGTCTAGTGTAGCAGAAAGATGGTGCAGGCTGAACTGGAGCTGTTTTTCCTCTTCTCCTTACCTCAAGCTGCTGGTAATCTGGCATACAGAAGAAATGGCTTGGTGCAATGGCCTGAGCTTACCTGTTCAGAACTTTAACAAGAAACTAGTTAGAAAGTTAAATAATACAACATTAAAAATGCATTTTTAAGTGGCTCTAGATGCTTTTATATGGGGTTGCCCCTCAATTCTAAACGCAAAATGGTATAAATAAAAGAATAACTAGTATGACATTTTAGAGAAAATTAAAGTGCAGTGTAAAGGCCATAATGGAGTGCTCTCTCTTTTCAGGACTCTTGTCTAAATTTTTTAAGATCTAAAACTGCAATCACATCAGTTGCCCCTGGAGTATGATGCACAACTCAAATCCAATTCTAGGTCTGTGTTAAAAATATTTACTAAGAAATGCCACAATAAATCAGAAGCATCTCTCCCTCTCCACAACAGACCTGTAAAAGAAGACAGAGCCCTTTCTCATGATCGTGTGAGAGGGCTTCTAGGTGGTGGCAGGGAAGGCAGCAGACAAGTTTTTGCTGCCTTCCCTGCAGACGATCTGGCTGCTGGGAGAGTCAGGGCACGTGATCCCAAACACTCAGATGCTCCACTGCTTTCCCCAGCAGCGGGTTCCAGCGATAGGCGGGTTCCTGTCAGTGTTGCAGGTTCAGTTGAAAGCAGCCAACGCTGCACACAATTATGAAAATGGGGCTAAGGGAAGTTAAAGTTTCTAGGTTGGATTGGGCTATTGATGCAGTTAAGTGTGAGTGTGACAATAACATCTGGCTCTACTACTACACACACACCTCCATGTGTTTATTAATGTGAGTACACTTCCATTAACATGCTGAAGAACAGCAGCTAGAAAGTGGGGTGGCGGGGGGCAGTGGAGGAGCAATGGAGGGGCAGGGAAGACCTGTCTTCTTCCTTTTAATGCTCCCACTCAACACCCGCCGAAATGATCTGGCTGGGACAGCTCAAAGTGTTTTGGTGCCTCAGATTAGAGGCACTAAAATGCTTTGTGCACAACCCTAATTTTAAAACAGATATACATCAGTGGGACCCCCTATAGTTCGGTGGCCTAACTTATAAGGGCACAGTCTGGAGACCCAAAGCTCATGGAACCTCTGGTCCACCCCAGTGTACTGACCCTCTCATGAGAATGCTAATCCCCGGCTGGCAGGCCAGCACTGGAACAGGGGCCTGGACTGCTTTGACTGGGTCTGCCATCACAAAAAAAATATCCTTTCTCACACACACACACACACACACACACACACACACACACACACACACACACACTTTCCTCATGATCTCTTCAGAAACATAGTGCCCCTCTCCATCACCCCATTACCAGTACTTGTGTGAAACTATTTGGCTGTGGAGCTCGTCTGAGCAGAGGGGCACCTAGGTAATTTTGGAGCCTGGACCTAAAGGCCTTTGGTGGCTTCCCCCCTTGCTGGAGCCCACCCACCCCACTCCAAGTTAAGCATCATCCCCCTATTCTTATCCCACATATTTCTTTCCCCACTGTCCCCTCTGTCTCTAAAGCACCTGGCATAGGTCACAGTCACACTCAGCTGCCTGGCACAGTGCGGGCCAGCAGTGACTACACTACCAAGGACAGACCAAAGAGGATTTGGGGGCCCCCATGGGGTGTGGAGGCCCTGGACTTCAGCCCTGAAGTCCAGGGGTAAGAGGACCACTGCTTTTGAGGGCAGCAATGCAAGTGTTGTGAGGAAAGGGGTTTAAGTACCCTTTTCCTGCCAAGAGAGGGCTGTCCATGCCAAAAAGAGACAATCGCACCGGGCGTGCTCCCTTTAAGATTGTGTCCAATGGTTGCCACCCTGCTGAGGTGCTGATGCCTTGCATACAGTCTGGCAAGGTGAGCACTACAGAGCTTGCTGGGATGTGGCCTCGGCAGACCAGGGAGAGGGAGTGGCCCCTCTGCCTTGAAATTGGAGGTTGCCCAACCCAGGTTAGAAGATCATCTGTGGGGTGATTTCAGGGTTCAAGGATTAACCTCAGGTTGATTTCACACTATGTGGAAAGGTGGCCTCTTGTCTTCTGTACAGTCCTGTTCTACTGACATTAATGGGACTCTTATGGTGGGCTTCAGGCTGAGCACCAAATATTTCCTGTTTTGTTTATTGGTGCTCATTTTAAACCCATTGTTCCACAGCAGAACTGCTTGGAATATATTGTCTCACCACATGGAAATTTCAGTCTCACCAGACTGCTGCCAACCCCGTCTGTTGCTTCCTGATAGGACTGGTGAGGACTGCATGTGAGACCAGTTTCCAAGTATCATTACTTTGTGCCCAGTCCAAACTTGTAACATAGGCCTTTCCCCACCCACCTCTAAAAGGCCTCATCTCTTGAAAAATGGAAGGATTGACTGGTGTCCTTTATCTTCTTTAATCCCTTATGTTTACTCTTTTAATGCTTCTGACTGGCTGATTTATATTTATAGCCAGACACGGTAGTATGGTATGTATGTATATTTATTACACAAAAGTGATGCACCATTTAGACACTTTCCCTGTTTCTGAGATCTAATGTCGGTTCTTCTGTCCACTGGAGACTAGAAGCTAGCTCACTCGCATTTTTCTAGGGTTTTTGGATCCTTTCAGCAGGATCCAAAACTGTCCCTAGGAGGATTTCAATGTCTTTGATCGTTATGGTTCCTGTTCCTCCTTACTGATGTAAGTCAAATGCCACACCTTGATTCTTCCTGCCTGTGCACAGAAAATGCTGCTAAGGAATTCAGGGGACTTGTAGTTCTTGAGAGAGCATGGGCTGGTTTGGATGAACTTCCCTCCCCATATAATTATGAGGTAGTTGGATGACATGTCAAGTGGTGAGAGATATGTGCACCCCTGCACCCCCATTTGGTAAAGCGGTACTAGCAGATATAACATCCAAACTGGTTCCATGTCACATTTTGCTGGTTCTTCAAGCTTGCTTCAGCAAATCTGACAAGATCTGGATACCATGCTAGAGATAGACAAAGGACCTAATGCCATATAAGGCATCATATGGGTCCTTAGTAGTTTGAATCCATCATCTAACTTCATAAGTTTAATGCCATTCTTTATAACACATACCCAAATGAAAGAAGAGTATTTGTTTTTGTTAGGACATTCCTTGAATTTAATCTTGTATGTTTAATTATTTATATTAGAATGGATTTTAATAATAAAGAACAAGTTTCCTTCTCTTTCAGAAGAACATCATCTGAAATTATACTTCTTCAGCAAAATAATTTCCTCAGAAAGCAAACAGCATTATGATTTAAAAAAAGAAAACAAATAAGAAAGGTGAAATTATGTAGCTGTGGCCTTACAGTTGGGTGGTGGTAGGAGAAGTTAAAGTTTCTGACATTGTCTTTGTGTACTTTGTTCAATTTCTTTTTCTCACACACTTTTCTAGAACCATCTGGCCAATATACCACCAATTATTTGAGGATATACAATTAGTTTAGAAAAAAGAATTTGATGATTTGAGTAGACCTGTCACTGACGCTTGAAAGAGATTTCCTAGACTATCCACCTAAAATATTAATGCATCCTAGACCATTGCAGAAAACGAAAAAGAGGGAAAAATATCCTCATAGGATGAAGACATTTTCATTTTAATTCTTTTTTTTTAAAAAAAGAATATGGGGCAATATGATTTTTTTTTTTAATCCATCCCTGAAGCAAAGAACAAAATGAAAATGTTCCACAAGCAAATCTCAAACCAAAAAGGTAATTTAAGGTTATGTCAATTTTGGACAAGAAAGATGATCCCAAATGTCATTTCTCATGATGTGTTAAATCAAGGTTTCTCAAGCTTTTTAAATCTCCTTCTCCCACTTCTAAACCTATGGGGTTCCTACTGGGTTGTCTGAACATGGTTATTGAGTTCAGGCTTCACACATGAATTCAGGCTTCACACATATGTTGTGAACTAAACTGGTTTTATTAACAGCTCCCTGACAGACAAGGGCAGAGCTATAATTGGGCAGATTATCAGGTTCAAAGAACCTGAGCCGCCTGGCTCTCTCCTGGCTCCTCCCTCCTCCCTATTTTATTTGTTCTCTCCCTCGTTCCAAACAAAGCACCCAGCTGGTAACCAAGTCGGCTGGGAAGTGAACTCGGGATGGCTGGGCCGGACCTTCTGGGTGATGGCACCCCCTGAACATGGCGTCACATGAAGGGGGCATGGCCAGGTCATGGAAGGGCCAGGCTGGCCCTCCTGCATTCATTTCCAAGCCATCTTTGTTGCCGGCTGAGTGTTTTCTTTGCTCTGAGTGAGGGAGAGAGTGAGAAAAACACCCAGCCCCTTTTGTTGTCAGTGGGAAATGAATGCAGGAGGGCTACACAGGCCTTTCCGGGTGCTGGCCAGGCTCCTTCATATGACATCATATGCCAGCACCTGGAAGGGTCAGCCCAGCCCTCCTGAGTTCATTTCCCAGCCAACAATGAAATAGGCTGGGTGTTTTCTTCACTCTCTCCCCAGCAAGGGAGAATGAGGCAAACACTGAGCCCACTTTGTTGTCAGCTAGGGAATGAACTCATTAGGGCCGCGTAGGCCTTTCTGGTTGCAGGCAATGCCCCCCGCACATGATGTCACACACATGGGGTGCGGCTGGTTGCACGAGGAACTGCTGGGGAGAGGGGTGAACACAAGCCCCCTCTCCCCTGGTTACACATCTGCTGACAGAGTTGTAAACTCAGGCCTGCAGCAAAGTTTCTCCTAGGATGATTCCAGACAGCTGGAAAAAGCCCTAGAACAGCACTTTTGCAAGTTTGATATTTCTACTCGCTTTCCACACACACCAGCAGGCTTCCATGGTCTGAGTCTGCACTAATCAACATGATAGAGGTTTGCAAAATTATGCATGGTGTGGAGAGATTGAATAGAGAGAAATTTCTCTCTCTCTCCCTGTAACACTGGAACTCCCATTAACACTAGCATCTAATGGGCTTCAACCCAATTGATTGGCAGGAGATTCAGGACAGACTAAAGGAAGTACTTCTTCACTCAGCATATAATTTAACTTATTCAATTCACTATTACAAAATGAGGTTATAGCCACTAATCTGAATGGTTTTAAAAGCCACAGATCCATGGAAGATGTTTATCAGTGGCTAAGAGTCATGATGCTTTTATGCTACTTCTGGATTCAGAGGCAAGACTCCAGCAGTCTGGTAGTGCTTCTGGATCCACACCTCTCCCAGGTATCTCAAGTTGAGGCAGTGGTCAGAGGTGCTTTCTATCAGCTTTGGCTGATACGCCAGCTCCGTCCGTTTCTTGAGATGAACAACCTCAGAACGGTGGTACATCTGCTGGTAACTCCAGACTTGACTTCTGCAATGCGTTCTACTGCCTTTGTATGTAGTCCAGAAACTGCAGTTGGTACAGAATGCAGCAGACGGGCTGGTCTCTGCATCATCTTGGAGAGACCACATTACTCCTGTGCTGAAAGAGCTGCACTGGCTGCCTATACGTTTCTGGGCAAAATTATAAATGCTGGTTATAACATATAAAGCCCTAAATGGCTTAGGCCCTGGGTATATAAGATAACATTTTCTTCACAATGAGCCCCATCTCCCATTGAATTCATCCAAAGAGGTTCATCTCCAGTTGCCACCAGCTCGTCTGGGGGCCACACAGGGACGAGCTTTCTCTTTTGCTGCCCTGAGACTGTGGAATACGAGCCTCTCTATCTCTGACAACCTTTAAAAACACTTGAAGACCTACCTGTTCACCCAAGCTTTTTAATCTGACTCTGTTTTTAAATTATTTTAAGGCTTTTATTATCTCTGTTTTAGCCTGTTTTAGGTCACTGTAAACCACCCAGAGATGAAAGCTGCGGGCAGTGTACAAACTAGACAGATAGATACATAAATAAATATGTTTGAACACCGTTTGCTGGGGAGTAACAACAGAAGATGGTTACTTGCCTGCGTGTGCTGTTTCTGGGCTTCCCAAAGTTATCTGCCTGACCATGGTGACAGCAGAATGTTTGACTCAATGGACCTTTGGTCTTACCCAGAAGGGCCCTTCTTAGGTCTATGACATTGGGAAGTATGTTATTTATTTATCTGGAGAAACTGACATGAGAAACAAGTCGGTGTAGTAGTTAGTTTTGGACAAGGACCCAAGGAATCTAGACACCAATCCCCCTGACTGCCATGAAGTTCATTGCATGATCTTTGAGCACTCGCTCTCTCTCAGCCTAACGTACCTCACAGAATGGTTAGAACAAAATGGAAGAAGGGGGACAATATAGAGGACGGCAATATAAAGCATTTATCAATAATAATAATCTTGCAGCTTGCTAAAGAGCCAGCATAGTGTAGTGATTAGCGTGTAGGACTAGGACCGGGAAGACCTGAGTTCGAATCTCCATTCAACCATGAAACTCACTGGGTGACTCTTGGCCAGTCATATATCTCTCAGCCTAACCTACCTCACAGGGTTATTGTGAGGATAAAAATAAGCATGTACTCTGAGCTCCTACGAGGCAGAGTGGGATATAAATGAAATAAATAAATAAATAGAAATAAAAATAAATAAATACATTTGAGAAAACTGGAAGAAAAGTTGAGGATACTTGTTCTCCGTGTCCATGGCAGCCCAAGGACTCTGTATACCTGAGGCAGGACCCCTTCTGTGCATCCTCCTCCTTGTCTGTCTTCTCTCTCTCTTTTTTAGGGGGCAGTAGGGTATCTTGTCACCTTGCTGGTACCCCAATAATTTGCTGCCTGAGGCCATCCTTGTTCCCAGCTCCTAATGTCCTCATACTCTTAATGATAATCTGTATTTAAACAAACAAACAAACAAAAAGAAAAAAACATCCATTCATGAATAATCTGAAAGCAGAGATTCAGTGGTGCTTACAGTATATGATAGCTAAGAGCACATTCACAGCCAAGACTTGTGGATTCATGGAAATAAATCACGAATTTGCTTTTGAATAACTAAAGCCTGTTAACATACAAGGAATACATTCAACAAATGAAGTGGACAAAGGGGAAGGGATTATTATTTCCTAGGGTTTTCATGGTTATTTACTGGAGAAAGGTCAGTCCTTCAGAGAGGCCGTATATCATGTAAATCTGTTTTAGGACCATTTGTTACATATAATTGTACATTGCTCAATTATGTCAACAGTTACAGGCCTATTAAATTTTTTAAACAAGCCCAGCAGCTAAAAACATTAATTATATAAAATGCCTAAGTGGAGAATTGAGCTGGGAGTCTTAGCAAGAGAAAACAGAATCTTTAATTACAAATATGTTAAACTGGATGTATTGGAAGCTGAATACGCTCAACAGCCAGTGCTAATATTCCTTCAGTTCCCAGATACCCCAATTAACTTAATATCGGCATGAACTTCCAAGAGTATGCTCATATTGCAATTTCAGTGCTGAGCCATATGTACTGAAGGCAGATCCATTTTCAGCAGTGCAAGATCAGAGGACATTGCGTGGAGCCCCAAGAGCCCTTGCCCAGAAGTTTAAGGTGCCATATAGAACAGGCCATCTCTTACTAGCAATAGGAGACACACTGGTATGAAGCTCTCAGCAAGACACCCAGCTACTTGGGTTGATTCCTTTCCACACTTATCAGGTGCTATGACTGACGAGGTCATTTCACAGGGATGGGTGGTGAAGTAGGAACAGGCTGGATATATAGGCATCCAGTGGCATCCTGAGTCAGTTATGACTATATATTGGTTGCTGGATCTGGAATGGCACATTGGGCCTGTCAACCCAGCCCCTTTTTATATCTTCAGATGCCCTGGGACATTTCCTATCCAGGATCACAACCCAAAATTGAGATGTTTGGCCCCACCACCATGGTGGCTATGGTGGATATTTGGTGGTTGTTTGGCCCCACCACCATGGTGGCTATGCTGGCATGAGGCATTTCCTGACCTCATTGAATAAGGATCAGTCCCAGTGTGTCCAGCACTTTTTTTTTGTTAGCTCTTTTTAAAATCCATTAGTTCAGTTGATAGCCCAATCCACAAACTAGTTGATAAAAATTGGAATATTTGGAATCTGGTTAGTCTAGTTCTATCAATTTATGTCTTCTCTGCACATGTGATAGGATGGATTGTGTCATTTCAGACAGCAACTTGAATAGCCTCCATCAGGAAAAAAAAAACACCTCGATAAAAGCACATTAGAAATAAATGTTAGCCCAATCCACTTCCTGACTACTAGTTTCTACTACTTTATGTAGGGTAGCAGTCAGAAATGTGATCCTCTACTTGCGGTCTGAAGTGGTGCAGTCCATTTTATCACCCTACTAGCCCGCTGCCTCATTCTGCTTAGGATTGCCAACCTTCCAGGATTGACCTGCAGTCTCAAGGAGACTACTGAAAGCAATCTTGGGGATTTTAATAGTTTGACATTGTGAAAAAATGGGGAGGGGGGATTGCGGAAAATGCCCCCCCAAGCCTCCACTAATAGTTCAACAAATATAGACCCACAACAAAATGTTGCACTATATCCATAGTGTGTGTGTGTGTGTGTGTGTGCGCGCGCGCGGGGGAAGGTCAATGTTGTGAGTTTATTATTTGATTGTGCTTGTGCACATATGATCAACAGGTTAACAGATTCAGTGTGCAACTTCCCCTTCTGTTCTTTGGGAGAGTTCACACACACAGTTGTTTTTATGTTATTTGTGAGAAGATGCAACTCCTCACACCGAGCTTAAATATGTCAACCCCCTTCTCCCTTAGAAACACAAAGGTATGAAATAGCTTATGAGAAAACAAAAGGGTTTTAGAAACCTTTCCTCCTCAGAAGCAGAAGGCGTTGTGGCTGTCCTGAGGTAGTATTCTTCATGCTGATAAATTCCCCCTCATTTGGCTCAAGCCCTCCTCCCCCCCGCCCGCTCTTAGCCACAAAGTTAATTTAGTTCCAGGTATCTGGTTGTATTTTAAGTGCCCTCTGAATCCACAAACATTCTGCTCCATTGAGTTATACTTGGGCAGATTTTTTAAAAAGCCCTTAGGGGTTTTTCCCTTCAGATTTTTGTGAAACCAGCTATGGAGAAATAGCTACCTATCCCATTGCTTTGTGACCACTTGTGGAGGACCCACTCTGCTGCTAACATGAAACACAGATCTCCCTGAAAATTACAAGTTTAACCGCTGCTACCAAGTAGACTTTTAGGCTTTTGGCTCAGTCTTACTATAACAGCCTTTCAAACTTCTGTTGCCCAAAACAACCCTTGGTAGAATGGTAATGCCCCCCTATAGGCATGGGATGGAGTAAATAGAAGCTACTATTTTTCTTTTGGAGGTAGACAAGTAATTTTACTTTGCAAATAATTCAAATTTAAATCAAAAGTTGCTTCACAAGTTTAGTTCAAAACACCATTAACGAAAAAACCCCCAACCGGCATTAAACAAAATGTGGTCAAAACCACATCCACTAACCTGACTCCACTAACCAAAAACACATCCACTAATCTGACTGAGCTTGAACTAAGAGTCCTTGATGAACACCTTTAACAACTCTGGCTTGTCTGAGGTCCGATATTGTTCTATTCTTCAATCCTTGTCTTATTGGTTCCATGTAATATTCTAATTTTCTGAGATTGTGGATTTGGGGTTTTCATGAGCTGTACGCCATGATCATCACAATTATAACAAATTAAGGCTTGACTTATCTCGCTTTGCATGTAATGCGTCTGTGTCATATATCAGTTTCACCTTTTAATTTGCATTACTGAAATTAATGGACTTTTGCACGATATTCTAATTTTCCGAGTTTCACCTGTAATTCTCTGCTAAAGCAGTCTCCTATATATACACACATTGTCCCAACAGTTCTTTTTAAACAATTCAATCTGTATAACACAAAGTTTCCTTCAGTTTTCAAAAATTTTCTTCTCTGCAAAACCAAACTGTCAAACTGACATTCTAAATGTGAAACTAAGATACAGCAAGCATGAATGTTTGACCCTGCCAGTTTATTTCATGCATAAGGATTTGCAAGCATATTAACAGAGAAATCCTGTTTACAAGAATGATGAGGTTTCTGCCTACTAATACTAATAATGAAGAGGTTTGTGTCTATTAACAGCTGGGGACAGAAGAGGTATTTTTCTATGCATGTTTAACTGATGATGGTGTGTACACCAAAACATTTTTATTGATGAGTATCGACTTTTATTTTTGTGCAATAAAGGGTCTTTTGAAGAGAACTGAAGTGTTAATATCTCTGAAGTGTTAATATCCCATCTCTAGCAATTTTCAAAAAACACCGAAAACACATCTTTTCACCCAAGCTTTCTCAGCTTCCTAAATTTCGGGTTTTTTAATATCTGGTCTATTTTAAAATTCAAAACCTGATTTCAGGGTTTTTAATCACTGTAATTGTTTAATTGTTGTTTTAAAACGTTTTTAAATTGTTAATTGTTATATTGTGTTTTAATTTGTTTTAGCTCTTTATTGTTTTAGTGGTTTGTTTTAATTGTAAACCGCCCTGAGCCATTTTGGAAGGGCGGTATACAAATGAAATAAATAAATAAATAAATAAATAAATAATATGCATATTGCATCGCCAATTTTCAAGGTCTTATTTACAACAAGAAGAGGTTTGGGAATATCAATTCAATAATAATATCATTCATATACAAAACCAAGAGTTCCAGGCCTTGTTCCTCCACACCAACATATCTGCAGGTTACCCCTAGTTTTCTAGTACCTCCCTCTCACCTATAGGTGCTCCATTTATGCATCCATAAAGATCATAACATTTTCAGCTCTTTCAGACATAGGAATAAGATTAAGTTTTACTATGCTGCCTCATTGTGGCGGGGTGTGTGTGTGTCTCTGTGTGTGTGTGTTCCTGGGAGGGATGAGTGAAGTACATTGGGAGATATACTACCAGTAGGGTCATTAAAAGTGCTAAGGTCATCCCAGCTCCCCAGCTAAAGCAAGCAGGCACCTATATTGGACAGCAGCAATATAGGGAGGTGCTGGAGGCAGACGGTCACTTAAGCGACAACAGCAAAGGCATCATTTTTCATACTGAGCTGGAGAAGGCAATGGTAAACCACTCCTGTATTTTACCAAGAAAACCACATGGACAGACAAAATAGAATGATTGTCGATGCAGTGCCGGATGATGGGCCCCTCAGGTTGGATGGTACTCAATATGCTACTGAGGAAGAGCTGAGGATCTCTCAGAGTACCGATGGTGTTTATGATGCGGTTAGATTAAAGCCTTTTGCATGTCTAGCGGCTGATATTGCCATGCGGGAAAAGAAAATCCAAAGCTGCAAAGACAGAATTGCAATGGGAATGGGGAACATAAGAAGCATGAATATGGGAAAGCTCGACACAGTGAAAGATGAAATGAATCGACTACAGATTGACATTTTGGGCATCAGTGAATTAAAATGGACAGGAGTAGGACACTTTCAGTCAGAAAATTATACCGTCTACTCAGGACACGAAAAACAAAGAAGAAATGGAGTTGCTGTCATAGTTAGGAAGTATATAGCAATGACAGTACTTGGGTATACTGCAGTCAGTGACCGACTAATATCAATTATATTTCATGGACAACACTTTAGTATGACAGTTTTCTAAGTCTATGCCTCAATGAACAATGCAGAAGAAGAGGAAGTTGATAAGTTTTATGCTCAAGTTCAGTATGAAATTGACAGAGCATGCAAGCAAGATGTCCTGGTGGTGGTTGGAGACTGGTATGCCAAAGTTGGAAATGGTAAGGAGGAAAACACAATTGGACAGTGTGGCCTAGGAAACAGAAATGAAGCAGGAGAATGACTTCTTAGTTTCTGCCAAGCCAATGATCTCTTCATTGCTAACACATTCTTCAAACAACCAAAGCGGCACCTATACACATGGACGTCACCAGATGGAGTACACAGAAATCAAATTGATTATATTATTAGTGCAAGGAGGTGGAAGAGCTCAGTTATAAGAGCAAAGATGTGGCTGGGAACAGACTGTTGAACAGATCATGAACTGCTCATGTGCAAGTTCCAAGTCAAGCAAAAGTGGAAAAACTAAGCTATCCAGTTCCCAAGATATAATATTGAGAATGTACCCACCATTTTCAAGGAGAACATCAGGAATCACTTTGAAGTTTTGAATCTCATTGATAGGGAACCAGAGGAATTGTGGAATGAAATCAAAGAAGTTGTTAAGGACAAATGTGAAAAGAGATTCTATCTATCTATCTATCTATCTATCTATCTATCTATCTATCTATCTATCTATCTATCTATCTATCACATTTTTATACTGCCCCAAACACAAGTTCTCTGGGTGGTTTACAAGACAATAAAAACAACCAATAAAAAGATTAACACATTTCAAAAATTGAAATTTAAAATGTTAAAACTATTAGAACACAATTAAAACAAAATTAAAACAATATCTAATTAAAAGCCTCGGTGAACAAATGTGTCTTGACTGCCTTTTAAAAAGTTGTAAGAGATGGGGAGGCTCTTATTTCAGCAGGAAGTGTGTTCCAAAGCCTCAGAGCAGCAATGGTGAAGGGCTGTCCCTGAATAGCCACCAGACGAGCCGGTGGCAACTGCAGACGAACCTATCCAGATGATCTCAATGGGTGGTGTGGTTCATAGCAAAGAAGACATTCTCTTAAATACCCAGAGCCCAAGTTGTTTAGGGCTTTATAGGTTATAACCAAAACCTTGAACTTTGCTCGGAAACTTATTGGCAACCAGTGCAGATCTTTTAAGATAGGCGTGATATGGTTTCTCTGAGAACACCCAGAGATCAACCTGGCTGCCGCATTCTGGACCAATTGCAGTTTCCAGACTACGTACAAAGGCAACCCCACATAGAGTGCATTGCAGTAGTCAAGTCTGGAGGTGACTAGCAGATGTTCTGAGGTCATTTATCTCAAGAAATGGATGCAGCTGGCGTATCAGCTGAAACTGATAAAAGGCACTTCTGGTCACTGCCTCAACCTGGGACACCAGGGAGAGTTTTGTGTCCAGAGGCACCCCCAGACTGCATACCTGTTCCTTCTGGGGAAGTGTGATCCCATCCAGAACAGGCAGATCAAAATCATCTCCTGAGTTCCGAACCCGCACAATAAGTACCTCCATCTTATCTGGATTCAGCCTCAGCCTGTTACCTCTCATCCAGTCCATCACTGCCTCCAGGCAGGCATTTAGGGAGGTTATGCCTTCTCCTGATGATGTTGACATGGAGAAAAAGATTGTCAAAGACTCAAGAAACAAAAGAGAGCAAAATGGATGTCAGAACAGATGGTGGAAATTGCCAAGGAGAGGAGAGAAGCCAAAGTCAAGAAAGATAAAGACCTCACAAAGGAACTTAATAGGGAATTTCATAATGCTCTTAGAAGAGACAAGAAGCAGTACTACAACAACATCTGCAAAGACCTTGAGGATGGAAATAGACACGGAAAAACAAGGAAAGTTTTCCAAAAGCTCTCTGAACTCAGAAAGAAGTCCAACCTTGAATTGGTAAGTTAAGAGATGCCAAAGGACAGATAGTAACTGATTCAGAGAAGATCAAACAGAGATGGAAGGAGTATGCTGAAAATCTGTACAGCAGGGATGTCAACATCCAAGATACTCTAGAAGATATTCCCTCCTTGCAAGAACCTCTAGTATGGGAAGATGAAGTTAGATCAGCACTCCAGTCATTACCAAGTCAGAAGGCTACAGGAATTGATGGAATAGTTACATAAATATGACAGGCAACAGAAGAAGAATCAGTCAAGGCTCTAACCAAACTATGCCATCAAATTTTTAGAATGACACAGTGGACAACAGGTTGGAAGAGGTCAGTCTACATACCCATAGCAAAGAAAGGAGACTTCAGATTGCTCAAACCATCACACAATATTCTTTATTCCACATGCTAGCAAAATAATGCTCAGGGTCATCCAATGCAGATTAGAGCAGTGCACGGAAAGGTAAATGCCAGATGTTCAAGTGGGTTTCAGAAAAGGACGAGGAACAAGAGACATCATTGCTGATGCATGCTGGATAATTGAGAAAGCCAAAAAATACCAAAAAGAAGTCAATATGTGCTTTATTGACTACAGAAAAGCCTTCAGTTGCATCAACCATGTCAAGTTGTAGAATATCCTTAGGAAAATGGGCAACCCAGAACATCTCATTGTTCTCATGAGAAACCTATACACAGGACAGGAAGTCACAGTCCCGATGGAAAATGGTGAAACAGACTGGTTCCAGATCGGCAAAGGAGTAAGACAAGGCTGTATACTTTCTCCTTATTTATTCAATGTATATGTTGAACATATATTGAGAGAAGCTAGACTGGAAGCAGATGAGCATGATTTTAAAGCTGGAGGAAAATACATCAATAACCTGTGCTGTGCTGATGACACCACTCTGATAGCTGAGAATGAAGATGATCTGCAAACTCTAGTAATGAAAATCAAGGAACACAGTGAAAAAAATGGGACTATGATTAAATGTAAAGAAGACTAAACTAATGACAATGGGTACAGCAACCAGCCTCAGAATTGACAATGAAGACATTGAAGTGGTGGATAGCTTCTGCCTTTTAGGATCAACAGTAAAGGATCCAGCAGTCCAGAAATATGCCGCAGACAAGCACTTGGTAGGATTGCAATGAAGGCCTTGGAAAGGATATTTAGATGTCATGATGTGTCTACGCCTAAAAAGATTAGAATCGTTTGGACAATGTTTTTCCCCCATGACTCTCTGTGGATGAGAAAGCTGGACTTTGAAGAAGCAAGACAGGAAAAGTATTGGCGCTTTTGAACTTTGGTGCTGGAGAAGATATTTGAGGATACCATGGACAGCCAGGAAAACAAACAAATGGATCATAGAACAAATCAATCCAGAATTTTCACTCGAGGCACAAATGACCAGACTCAAACGATCATACTTTAGACACATTATGTAATGTGTAATAAATAAATAAATAATGTAAATAAATGTAATAAATAAATAAATGCAATAAATAAAATAAATTATGTGAAGACCCAGCTCCCTTGAGAAGTCCATAATGCTGGGAAAAGTTGAAGGAAAGAGAAAAAGAGCACGACCAGCAGCAAGGTGAATAGACTCAATTACAACAACAATGAATGCACCACTGAGAGACCTTGAAGGCCAAGTTGAAGACAGATCATCCTGGGGAGAATCTATCTATGTTGTGGTCACTAAGAGTAAACACTGACTTGACGACATTTAATCAATCAATTCTACTGCATGAGTAGACTAATGGAAGATGGAACCTACATAGTGTAAATCTAACAGTACATTGTTCTGTATGTTTACTCAGAGTCAGAAGTAAGCCTTTTTTTGTAGGGAATAGGGTCTCTCCCAAGTAAGCACATTTAGGATTGCAGCCTTATTACTCAGACAACTGCCTTAAAGAGGAGGCTGATATGTACCAGTGTTTACTACTTTAGCACATCAGAACAAAGTTTTATGGATAATTTAATTATGCATTTGGGCATTTCTAATGATTAACTAAGGGCATTTCTAACTATTACCTTTGGTAAGATCTGGAAGTGCAGTGTGTCTTTGGATCTATTGGGTAATTCATATGTGCTTGCTTTCTGTCACGCTAGTGATGGACATTTAGTATATTTGGAATTGTCCTAGTCCTGGTCCTACATGTTTGCAAAAAGTCAATGAAGCTACTGAAGAAGGTTGTCCCACTCTGTATAGTGCTGGATGATGGTTGCATTTGTTAGCACAAAACACTCTGGAGGAGACTTTAACTGCATACCAGCAGCTGTTGTCTACTCATTTGGTAGATGTGTACATGCCATTTTGTTCTTTTGTTTTCTATTTGGATGACTCTTTGGATGTTGTTCCATCCGTTCTTGCCAATGGTTCCACACAATGAGGCTGTTCACATGAGCAGCCATACCCAGGGTTACCTCCATGTTCAGAGGCAGGAATCTTCCAAATACCTGTTTGTTTATTTATTACATTTATAAACCGCCCCATCCAGAGGCTCTGGGCGGTGTACAACTAGTTTAAAAAACATAAAAACAAGCATCATTTAAAACACACTACTTAAAACAATATGAAAACAATTTTAACACAATTTAAAATGAATTCAAATACTTAAAAACAATTTTAAAACGTTGGATGTCCAGGCCAAACAAATAAGTCTTTAGGGCTCTCTTAAAGGTCAACAGTGAGCCTGAACTGTGGATATCTGCCGGGAGTGCATTCCAGAAACCAGGAGCAGCTATAGAGAAGGCCCAGTTCCGAGCTGCCACCAGATGTGCTGGTGGTAACTGGAGACGGACCTCTCCAGATGACCTCAACATGTGGATCATACAGAAGAAGGCAGTCTCTAAGGTAGAGAGCCATGCAGAGCTTTAAAGGTAATACTGGCAGCCAGTGTAACCATTTCAAAACAGGCATAATATGGTCTCTCCAGGTTGCCCCAGAGACCAATCTGTCCGCCACATTTGAACTAACTGAAGTTTCCAAACAATGTACAAAGGCAGCCCACATAGAGCGCATTGCAATAGTCAAGCCTGGGGGTTACCATCTGATGCACCACTGTTTTGAGGTTATCCTCTTCAAGGAATGGGGGCAGCTGAGAGAAATCACTCCTGGCCATGGCCTCCACCTGACATACCAGCGTGAGGCCTCTGTCCAGGAGTAGCCCCAAGCTGCGCACCTGCTCCTTCTGGGGGAGTGTAACCCCATCCAGCACAAGAAGATCTAACTCATCCCTCATATTCTGAGCCCCTACAATAAGCACCTCCGTCTTGCTTGGATTCAGCTTCAATTTGTTATCCCTCATCCAGCCCCTTACTGCCTGTAGGCAGGCATTTAGAGAATGAGTGCTATTTTCTGATGATAAAGATAAGGAGAAATAGATTTGGTTGTCATCAGCATACTGATAACACCTTGCACCAAATCTCCTGATGATCTCACCCAGCGGTTTAAGTTGCAGAGGATCAGTGACAGGAGTGGATGCATGCCTCCACTTTCTGGTTGTGGGGCTTCCCAAGCCACTGTGTGAAACAGGGTGCTGGACTAGATGGGTCTTAGGCCTGATTCAGCTCCTCTAATGTTCTTATGTACCTGTGTATCTTCTGTATATCTACCATTGCTGTTGAGAAGGTGACAGTAACAGCATGGGTTATACTTGGAATACATGACTTGAGATTCATGATATTATTGATACACATATGATTGATACACAACATTCGTGATTATTATTGATTCATGATACACACACGACAACATTAAGATGCCATCTGCATAGACTGACTGGCTGCTCTTGGGAAAGTCAGTATCTTTCAGTTTTGATAAAATGCTAGTAATAACAACAACAATAATAATAATTGGCATTCTCTCCAGTAATTGCAAAGGTTATTAGGATAAAGATTTACACACTAAAAGAGTGATTCAAAAACATAACCAATATCCAGACTTCATCTCTTTAGCATGTTCCAAGCAACACCAAGTTTCCCCCATACATATATTTATAAATTCATTTAATCCTGATTTAAGGCTGTGTTGTCTCTATTTTTTTTCCCCTCTGACCATGCTGTCTCATTTATTGCATTTTCAATTTTGTACAGCAGTGTTAGGTGCCATTTATCAAGCTCCTTGTTATATATTTGCTTGCTAAGCCACATGTAGAGAAACTACATAATCAGAACTGAGTCCAAATAGCTGGCAGCTGATGGATATAAAACAATCCAGTGATCGAAATGTAAACGTCAAAATTCCTAGTGGGTGACCATTTGGGGTGAGAATACTGCATGTATCTATCAGTTCAAGTACTGAATGGGGCTGTAAAAACATCTTTCATGTTCATTCAAACCTGCATCTCTTTCAATTTCACATCTAGTATATTTAATCCAAGCCAGGACTGTGGAAATTTGCTGTGGACAGCATTTGCACCCAGGCTGGCTAGGCCCTACTGGGTCCACCCCATAGACTGTTGAAGCTACTTGGTGATGTGGTATCAGTGTGTGGAGAGTGATGGCGGCAGCAGCAGCAGCGTGCATAGCAGCATTCTCCTGTGTTTGTAAGGGGGTCTCTTCTCCCCTTTCTGTGTTTGTGGGTGAGATTGTGTCATGTGTTGCAGAGTAATTACTTATCTTCTGTAAGTAACAGAACAGGAAGCCAACTTTAACTGAGAAACAAAAGTTTGCTATTTATTACTAACTAAACAGTAATGGGCTGGATGAGGAAGAATAAACTGAGACTGAATCCAGATAAGACGGAGGTACTTATTGTGCGGGTTCAGAACTCCAGAGACGATTTTGATCTCCCTGTTCTGGATGGGGTCACACTTCCCCAAAATGAACAGGTTCGCAGTCTGGGAGTGCTTCTGGGTCCACACCTCTCCCTGGTATCTCAGGTTGAGGCGGTGGCCAGAGGGGCTTTCTATCACCTTCAGCTGATATGCCAGCTGTTTCTTGAGATGAATGACCTCAAAGCAGTGGTACTTATGTTGGTAACCTCCAGACTTGACTTCTGCAATGCGCTCTATGTGGGGTTGCCTTTGTATGTAGTCCAGAAGCTTCAGCTGGTACAGAATGCGGTGGCCAGGTTGGTCTCTGGGTCATCTCAGAGGGACCACATCACTCCTTTGTTGATAGAGTTACACTGGCTGCCAATAGGTTTCCAGGCAAAATGCAAAGTGCTAGTCATAACTTATAAAGCCCTAAATGGCTTAGGCCCTGGGTATCTAAGAGGACGTCTTCTTCATTATGAGCCCCCAATGCCCATTGAGGTCTTCCGGAGAGATCTGTCTCCAGTTGCTGCCAGCTCATCTGGTGGCCACACAGGGATGGGCTTTCTCGGTTGCTACCCCAAGACTGTGGAATGTGCTCCCTACTGAGATTCGATCCTCCCCCATCTTTGACAATTTTTAGAAAGCATTTGAAAACCCACCTCTTCACCCAAGCTTTTTCTGTTCTTTACAATTTTAAGGTTTTAATTTATGGGTGATTTTTAAATTGTTAAATTGTTTTAAGTTTTTGTATATATTTTAACTTGTTTTATGATACTGTAAACCGCCCAGAGACAAAAGTTTGGGGCGGTGTACAAATTTGATAAACAAACAAATAAGCATAGAGTCTGTTCTCATGCTTTGCTAAGTCCGGGCTAAAACAGGCAAGACCGGGCTGGGCTGTGGGTGAGAACTGCTGGCAGCCACGCAGCTTCCTCAGTGGCAAACTCACCAAAGAAGCTCACCCGCTAACCAAAGTTAAGGGTATGAGTGCACCTTTAACCTGATCTAAATGATTGTGTGTCGGTGCTGGATGGTGCCAACATGGAAGCAGCTTCCTGGCCAGTGTTGGCGGGATCCCCCAAATGCAGTGCATATTCACATGGTGCATTATGGGATTCCCAGGGGCTGGGGCATGCCACCCCCAGCCCCCAACTTCCTGTGCTTCTGGGAAAAGCCAGTCTGGGTGTATGATCTGGCCACCCAGCACAGACCCAACAATTGTCTGCAGGGGTGTAAGTTTCAGCAGCCTTCCTCCCCGCGTGTCCGGTAGCCCTTCTCATTGATTGTAAGCAAGAGCTGATAGGCTAAGGAAACACTAAACAGACTAACAGTCTCTTATGCAGAGAGAGGGAGAACCTCTCAGTTTGAATTCAAGGCAACAAGAAAGGCGGAGACAATCGAACTGTGACTCCATCCACAAGCCAGTACATAGACACATTGATATAGAAAAGTGTGCCCCATACAAAGAACTGAGAAAATGGCTGCATTCACATGTAACGCAGAACCACAGTTGAATAGGCCAGCAGTTCTGTGGATGCTACATCTGCAGGTGGGAAATTGGAGCCAGGGCAGCGATGGAATTGAGGGTTCATAATTGGAACTCCAATCTGAACCCTCGGATTGTAGTGAATTTTGGTGCTGCAACCCGAGGTTCCAGGCAGGCTTTGATGCATCTGAATTCGGAACTGAATTCGGAAGCTCCTCCCGCAACTCCAGTATAATTGGCTGTGTGGGGTGTCCTTCAGAAAAGAAGGAAGCTGCACAGCCAGCTCCCTTGCCTCTCTACAGTCTCACTGACTGCAGAAAGACTGCTGTCCTGTACATCCAAATTCTGATGGGAGAGTAGGGGAATGGGAGGCTGAACCGCAGGTTCATTGGACCTGCAGTTCTGCATTACATGCAAATAGGGCCAATATCTATGGCAAAATCCCAACATCATGTTTGTGTTTATCTGTTTAACTGCTTAATATCTTGACTATTTATTACATTTGTATTCCATGTAGCTTTGAGCATTTGGTGATATAGAAGAGTTCCTAGGCAATTGGCCATTCAGGCTTTGACCCGACTTAAACCTGCTTAGCTTCAGTAAGGTGGCTGCATCAAATGCCTTGGGACATTTATAATATTAGCTGACCTGGCGCAGAGCATCTGTGCCCCTAGTTCTCCCCCGGTGGCAGGCCATTCACCGGGTCGCCGCTTCTCTTTCCCCCCCCCCACCGGCGGTCAGCCGTTTGCTGGGCCACTGCTTCTCCTCCTTTGGTGGCTAGCCGTACCTGACGCTAATCATCAGCTTGCTTGCGAACTCTTGTGAGAACTGCCACGCATGGGATTAGCGATGGGTACATCTAGGAGAATTCAATATAGAGATGATTAGCTAGTCCTGTAATCTGTGGTTTGGCTTGCTTTCTAGAGTTATCTGCTTTAAATGTGTTCTTTGTCATGAAGACACTGATTGCCTTTTGGACTACGGGTGGTATTTCTCATCGTAAAAATGCATACACGTCTTCTTCTAAATGCTTAATTCCTTTAATGCTGGGCATATATGTTTTACATATTAGTTCTCGTTTTGTGCTTATGACGCTGTTGTAGTGTAGATTGTGTCATGCTCATTGGTGGTGGCCTGAAATGTGAGGATGGCATTGATTTGTGGCAGAGAACTTGTAAGCACATTCAATAGCTATGTGCCTTAGATGAACAGAGCTTGTTCAGTGGGCCACACCCCAACCTCGCTCAGCAACCTGGCATGAGGTGTTATAATGGATCCTATTCAGGTACCAGCATTTTTCAATTTTAAGAACTGATGGGCCTACAAGCACCTCTGGGCAAGCTTTGCTGAAAATAGCACCTTGAAGCCTTCCTCCTTCCCACATATTCTCAACCAAGGCCGTGGGAAGACAAGTGCTGCACAGATGTGAAATTAAAATGCAAAACAATTTGCATTCATCGCAGAATGGCGAACCGGGGTCGAGCAAACATCGTATTATGATTGCGTGCATTTATATTTGATAAAACATGCTTGCAATTTATATGTAAATGAGGCGTGGCTCTTGATCCACTGGCACATTGTCAGCACAGCCCTCAGTGTCACCACGTCTGGGTGCTTCCTGCTCCACTATTATTATTATTTTAAATGCAGGACACGATTTTTTCAGCTGGATCAAATTCTGCTTTTACTTAAACAGCACCAACAGGTGAAAGGATGACTCTGGCATTAGCAGTCAAGCTATATTGCTGCCACTGACAAAAATTAATTGCTGCCCCAACACCACAACTGCTGCATGCAAAAGCAAGGAGGGCCATGTGTTTTCTGTATGTCCCCCCCACCCACCGCCTTACAGCCCCTTTCCTGTGTTCTGTAAATAATGAACAGGACAAGAGATAGGATGTACCATTTGGAAAACAGTATGGGGTAGGATATACCCAACTGCCTCGCCAGACCTTGTTATCAAGTTTCCCCAGTGGCAGCAACTGTGTTAGTTTCTTGAGGACTATGTGGTGGTGCCTCTTGACCTATGACATCCCACACAGCTTCGTATACTGCCTTTTAGAGCTGGGTTGGCCTTGTTAACAATCCTCAGCTATTCCCAGAACTTGGGTCCCAGAGCATTATCTAAGGGTTATCCTATCCACCTTGCTCAAGCTATGCAGGCCTTGGTGTGGTCAATATATGGGGGGATGGCTTTGCATGCAGAAGGCCTGGGATTCTGAAAGAGAGAGAGAGAGAGAGAGAGAGAGAGAAATCATTCATCCAGCAATGAAGCACCAGATGGAAAGGAACAGGAGAAAGGCTGTTTGGCCTCTTCTGGATGCTGGCCAATCCACTCTGCATCTGGTGTCAGCCACAGGAGGCACAGCCACCATCCAGAGCCTGATCCTGGGCTGTTGGTGAGCTTCTTATGCCCCTGCCTCTTTGTGCCCTACCACACTATTACCAGAGTACAAATCCTCCCTGTGCAACACAACTCTTCCTTTGCATGCCCACAGAGTTCTTCTGCTAGGTTTGATGATGGGGTGCAAGAGGGGATCCCCCCCCCCTTTCCAAGAGCTCCTTCGGAGCAAAGTGAAGGGAGGCACACACCTCCCCAGGAGAAATTGAGAACCACCCCCCATCTTCTTTCTCTGCCAGACATTTCACTAGCAGATGAGCTGAGGTCTGCAGGGGGCCTCTTCCAGCCATCTCTTCCTCCACTGGCCGACTGTTTATCTCTCTCCCCCACCCCCTGCCCAGCCCTACTCTATTTACTTCTCACCTTGGCAGGGCAGATGCAGACAGGCAAGTACGCAGAAGAATGGCATGAGACACGATGGAGCTGTTGGAAATTCTCTGTGGTGAGAGAATCCCTTTCTCATTATAGCAGAGTGCACAGAGGCACAACACAGCGGAAATTTAGTTAGGCATGCGTGTATCCTGAGAGTAAAGTAACTTGGAGCCAATTCATAGTTTCAAATCAATATAAAAGGCATTTATGAAGGAACTCCATTCTAGATAGGAAAGTGAGGAGTTAGGATCTCTAATCTATCTATCTAGCTGGATGCAGATGGATTCTGCATCTTCTCTGCACACATGGTGCAGGGAGAGGAGCTTGCCATGTTGCAAGGTAGAAGGACAGGTAGGGAAGAGAGAGAGGAAGGAGGAAGTTAAATCCCTAAGAGTAGCAATCTACATTTCAAAGGGATAGCATCAGAGCAGTGGAGAAGGGATGACCAATGTCTTGACTCTCTAGCCCTCTGACATACTAGTCTGTCCTCCACTGTCTGAGGCAAAGAGACAGCGCAAAGTCCTTTAACTTCCAACAGGAGCAAACATATGAGTGGAGGAAGCAAGCAGGCTGACTGGAAACAACAGGCAGCATTATGGCTCTTGGGGTTCTGACGGCCTGCATGCCGCCCCACAGACCTCATGCTGTGCCCTCCAGGATTAGCATAATACATGTATATATGCATGTGTATATGCACACACATTAATTAGCACATTATTAATTGGCATTAAAGAGACACTTTCAGATTTGTGAAACACTGATAAATTTTCTAATCTTACCACAGTTCTCTTCTAATTCTTCTTCTTTTGAAATTCCTAGAGTTGTTTCATCTGAACAAGACCATTCATATTCATTTTGATTTTCACATTAGGACTTTACCAACCATGACTAAAGGTTGTCATGCAAGGTTATGTGAGGGCAGACAAAAGTTTGAGACCTGTGAAGAGCTATGCCCCACCCCCTTTTGTTAGATTTGTCCTCACATTTTGATGTAGACATCAATCTCACAAGTAGGGTTGCCAATATTCTATTGTCTGAAACTGTGTGTGTGTGTGTGTGTATGTCTTCAGGGCAGGGTCATCTGTGGGTGAGGTCATCCTAGAAGCCTGAGTAGCAATGCATGTGTAAAAACAACAACAAAACAAAGCCCCATGATTTCACAAAGCTTCTTGTTCACACAGACCATCCCACATAGATGTCAGGTGAAAAATTAAGAGAATCCCCCAGGTTTAGACACACACTGTATCCCTGCACCATCCCCACTGAAAGCCTCAATGAAAGGCTTTTTTATCTGCCAGTAGTGGTGAGTCGGTTAGCAGGAGTCTGTAAGTCTATTTACATTTGATAAGTAAACAATTAGCAACTTGCAAGATGGAAAGAAAACCAGGCAATTGCTCCTGCAAGTTTGCAGAGCAACTGGGGCTTCTTTTGGGAACTTTGTTGTTTCTTTTACATTATAATACGGACTTCACCCTGACTTCAAAGGGCTCAATGCAAATGCATTGAGGCCGAGATGAGGGAGAGCCCCAGAAAAACAGCATCCCATTTGGGACAAGAGATTTTTACCTCAGATACGGGACTTCCCGTATAATATGGGACTGTTGGGAACACTACTCACAAGTCCTTTTCACTGCTATATGTAGTACTGCTTGTTTCCCAATATGTTGTAATATAGCATATTATAATCTTCAAAACATTTCCACATCAGGCAAAATGTGATGGTGACTGTTACATACAGAACTTTATAATGAAGCAGCCACGTGTGTTCTTAAGATTCCTGGTACATTCCAAAAGATATTTTACTTTGAAAGAAGATATAGGTTTGTATTAATGACATTGTAATGTGATGCAAAGTCTCTAAGAAGGTTGAGTTTTTTTTAAAAAGGTAATTTAATCACCCTAAAAGACTACTAAGTCATGGGAATTTTCTTTGAAATCAACCAAAATAGATGGATTTCTAAGAATTTTAAAAGATGTCACTTCTATTAGTCATGGAAGTTTGTGGCTGAAAATTCAACTGCTCTGGTGTGGATATTTGAAAGTCAGCAACGGTAGATTATTTATTGGCTCTTTTCATTTAAATTACACTCACTTTAAAAGTTGTAGAAAGACTGCTCAGGCCTCCATTTGTCATCTAAGGCTCTTTGGCAGCTCTGTGTGATATTTGCTGCCACCACTGTTGTCTCCTCCTCCTCTTCCATCCTTCATGGAGATGGAAACTAATCCCCTTCCTAGATCAGCAAGGGACATAATTGAATTTTGGAATGCTGTAGCATGCTTCCCCCCACACACACTCCATATCAAAGTGTGCCTGTTTGTTCACATTTACGCTGTCTCATACATGCCTTTAGTAGAGAATACCTTTCATGCAGTATGGATGGATTATTCTCGGTCTTCTCTGAGGTTGTATTTTGCATTCTGCTCAGGGCCAGCCTGCTAATAAGGTGTAGTGAGATGACTGACTTGGGTGCTCGATGGGTAGAAGCTATGGATTGGTGGGAGGCAGGGTATTCTCTGCTTCACCCTTCTTGCTGGCCACTTCCAGCTCAGCCTTCCTTTACTCAGCAGCAGTGCATGAACTGCTGCCATTGGTGCATATTTCTTCCATATTTTCAAAAGGCAGAGGGGAAAGGAGCCGAAGGAAATGTAGAGAAGAGTGGTGCACTAGAGTGACACTCTAGACCAGGGATTCTCAACCTTGGGTCCCCAGATGTTGTTGGACTTCAACTCCCATCATTCCCAACCAAAGGCCATTGGGGCTGGGGATTATGGGAGCTGAAGTCCAAGAACATCTGGGGACCCAAGGCTGAGAATCCCTGCTCTAGACCACCACTCTCCTCTCCTCTCCTCTCCACTTCGTTCTGCTCCCTTCCCCTCTGCCTTTTGAAATTGTGGGAGCAGGAGGAAGAGGTGTTAGCAGCAGTGGTGTATGTCATACTGCTGGGTATGGTAAGGGGACCATGTGCCACCTGGGGAAGAACCAGGGTGGTGGGAAGACAGTGAGGCTATTGCCATAATGGGGGAAAACCAGGCTAAGGGAGCCTTGTACGGTTTTTGCTCATCATGAGAACCACCGGGCTCATGGGTGAGCCCAGTGGTTCAATGGCGGCTAACCCACTAAAGTAGCTCTCCCCTTAAATGTAGTTAATGGAGCGAGTGCTCTGCTAACCCTGTTTTTAAGATTGTAAGATGCCGCAGTGCACATCCGTGCCATGGCAACTTGTGAGGAGACCTCTGACCAGGAGGCTCCAACAAGCCTCCCAGCCTCAGGAGTCTCCCCAGAATGCTCTGTGCACTTGTGTAGAGCCTCTGAGAGTGGGAAGGCATAAATAGTGGAAAGCAGCGTGCTCTTCATGCTATTGTGGAATGAATAGTCCTGGACCATATTCAGCTTCCAAAGTGCCGCATTTATTCAGCTTTTATTGGACTCAGTTTTCTAAAATGTGACTATTAGCAGTGGAATTGGCATTAGAACATCCAAGGTGAGATAGCTGAGTTTTTGGCTGCACCAGTGGAGGTGGTTGCCATATGCATATGCATTTAACTGGAAGGTTAGCGCTGAAACTCCTCCAACTTCTACCGGAAATAAGGCTTTTTTGATGGCAGTGTATCATCCGTGGAACTCTGCCCCCTTATCTGTTGACCTGGTGTCAAGTCCGATATGAATTCGAATATGACAAATATTTATATACCACTTTTCAACAAAAGTTCCCAAAAGCGGTTTACATAGATAAAAATAAAAAATTACAATGGCTCCCTGTCCCCAAAGGGCTCACAATCTAAAAGAGAAACATAAGATAGACACCAGAAACAGCCACTGGAGGGATGCTGTGCTGAGGATGGTTAGGGCCAGTTGCTCTCCCCTTGCTAAATGAAGAGAATCACCACTTTTAAAAGGTGCCTCTTTTGTTAGCATGGGTTAATGGCTAAAGTTATCAGGGGTCGATGGCTTTTTCGGTGCCTGGTAAAAGACCAGTTTTGCAGTAAGATATTCCATTTGTTTTAAATCTCATAATAAAAAAGCAATCTGCACAAGTCGTTTACAGATACAAAACTAAGTCTTTGTATTATTAGTGCAGAAATATCCTCTTCATGTTTACATCAAATATGCTTTTAATGATTTCTGGTATTATACTGCTGCTTTTAATTGCTGCTCTGCGTAGCTGGTTTTAAGTCATGTAAGCTGCTTTGGGAATTTTATCTTGAAAGGCAGGGTGGAAACAAACAAACAAACAAACAAACAAATAAATAAATGTCATGTTTTGCTTGTATTCAGGCTGGATTTAGGGATAGGCGACATAAGGATCACCTGGAGTATTGGGCCTGAAAGGCACCAGGTAGGTCTTAAAAAGCAATCCAGATCTGTTTCATTTAATCCTATAAACATTCTTTAGTTTCAACAGATTTGTTTGTTTGTTTTTGCCTATGTATGGCCTGAATACAGCTTTACAGATCCATGCATGCAAATTTATCATCTTATATGACAGGGATAAATTTGAGGATCATGCATCAAAACTGTGAAAAGGGTTACAAATGCAATGGAAATAGGATATTAAAAAGCTGAGCAAATGGAAAGATTTCTCACCAGAATTCTCCCCGGGGGTGCTATTTGATGTACGGCTTGCCCTGTTGTGCTACTCCTCGCCTGAGGGTGATCTCTAAGACAGCCAACCGTGTCTATCTTTTCTATAGCTGGTCACTCTGTAAATCCTTACCTTATTTTCCCATAGCCACTTGACCCTTGGTTATGCAAGTCATTGGCATGACTTGGCCCCATTTCACAGATGGGGGAAGAGGCTGTATTTTTGGCCAAGTCCACTCAATAAGATCATAGGTACAGAACAGAGATCAGCAGAAGAACTCTAGATGAACTACTCCAAGCCCAATGCTGCCTGCTAGGACCCTGGGTGCATATTCATAGCAAGTAGTAGCTGCTGGTATCCCCCCCCCATTTGCTTATTTGCGGGGTACAAATCAGTCCAGGGAGTAATTAAAGAGGCATTTTGGCTGCTTCCAGTGACAACATTTCACTGTATATGTCTAGAAGTTCAGCATGAACAAGAGATGAAATTGGAAAACTGCCTTCTGTTTGGTGCCATTTGACTGGAAATGGTAGCTGATGCCTCCCATAGTTTGACTGAAGCAATTCATTGCTATTTTGCCACATTAGTAAACTAGCTGCACCACTTCATGAGGACCCACAACCAAACCTTCATGAAAACATACAGTATACCCTTTCTAGGATAATGATAGGCTGCAGATTTTTTTTTTTTTTTTTTTTGGTGGGATCCAAAATTTCTCCAAAATAAAATTTGAATGAGAATTTCAGGGTTCCTCCCAAGGAAAAGCTGGATAATTTTCTCATAGTTTCTCCACACCCCTCTGGCAAGCAAATGTATACAATCATCTAGCAGAGGTGTTCAACTGATTATTTAAGCCAACAGAGATGTTGGATATTTCTTATTTGTTTTTCCCAAAAAGCTCATTATTGCATTGTTATGATAACTGTGAAAAAACAACAGTCCTTCTGTCAAAACATTCCAGAAGATATTCTGGAAAATATCAAAAACAAAAGCAACACAAAACTTGATAAATACTGTAGCATAGTAGCTTGTTTCCCCCCACTGCTTTTGTTCATTTTATCTTGATTTGCTTTCAATGGATTCAACATGCAGGGCTGTCGTTAGAGAGCTCTGGCAGGGTGCGGGGCCCGAGGCAAATCAGCCAGTGCCTTCCAGTTAATTCTAATGGGGGTTAAAAGAGTGGGGCCCGGGGCGGTTGCCCTGCTTGCCATGCCCTAAGGACAGGCCTGTCAACAAGTTTTGTTGAATTCAGTCTAACATAGCTGGTGTGTCTATCCTATTATCATGAGGAAAGTTCAGAGAAGGTTTTCCAGGCAGAGTTCAAAATTCAGAAGTGTTTAGACGCACTTGTGTGGTCACAATGATTATGAATAAACGTGAATAAGAGATAGAAAGATAAGAGCAAACGGATGTTCTATTTTTCTTTTTCCAAGAGAATTTTTGGCAACTTCTTTTACATTTTGAATTACCGGCATCAAAAAGAAAATGAGAGAGAAAATTCAAAGACAAGGGATAAAAGATCAATAGTTCTGAAGAACATACCAGATTAAATCAACAATTTAGGCTTTTCTGCTCCATTTTATTTTTGTGTGCTTATTTCCTCTAGATATAGTGCTGCAAAAGTATTTCAGAGAGCCCCACCCCATTACACATCTAATAAATATTCAGTATGTATAACCTGTGGCCTCTCTTCATAGATGTGAGTGAGTGAGTGAGTGAGGCAGGAGGATCAGGAAGAGTTTTTTTAGTACAAATTGAAATGAGGTAAAGTTGGAGTTCCTTCAGAATCTTTTGTTTTTTCCTGAAGGCTAAGGTCTATAAATTAAAGATGTGGAGAGGGAAGGCAAAAATCAAAGAATATACTTAGTCTGTAGCTTTCTTAGATTTGTTCAAAAGTACAGAACTTTTTTTAAAAAAAGATGCACAACAAAGTTAAAAGGAAAATAACTACATTGCTCCCAGAAGCACATTTAGCAAAAATATTGTAAAAGTAGTCTGAGAGAATAGTATATCATCAGTTTTAGATTGTGAGCCCTCTGGGGACAGGGAACTATTTTATTTATTTATTCTTTCTTTGTTTTTCTATGGAAATTGCTTTTAGAACTTTGATTGAAAAGCAAGATATACATATTTGTAGTAGCAGTAGCAATGAATAGATCTGAACAGAGCTGCACTTTGAAGGAAATCTGTCTTTTCACTCACTATCCTTTCCAAAGAGAGTAAAACCTGTTACCTTATATTTGCTAACTTGATAATCCCCTAAAAATTCCCAGTTGATGGGGGTATATCGCTAGCCTAACAGGACCCATCACAGCCATGATTACTGAGAAGCAAGCCACGTTGATGTCAAGGGCAGTTATTGCCAAATAATGCTTAGGATTGTAGATTTAATAGATTACTGCAAGGATGACCAACTTCTGCTTTCTCAGTAAGGACAGACAGCCTCTTCTCCAGACTAGCACCAGAAGTATATTTCTCCATACGAACTAACTGCCCCATGAAAAATCAGGCTCCATAATAAACCTAGCAATAAGGACTAGGTTGTGGAGCACCTTAACTCATGCATAGCCTTTATATCCAAATATGTTCATTTAACTGATTTAACAGTTAATGAGTCAAGGTGCTCCATAACCTAGTCCTTTGATTTAACCTAGTCCTGTGATTTAACACAGATGGACATGAAGACACAATGTGATTTCAGACCAGTGCCTTTCTTTAAGAGAACAACATGAGAACTGGCCTGAAGTTCCAATTCCAATTCCAATTCCAATTCCAATTCCAATTCTCACTTCCAATTCCGTCTATGTCCAGTGTTGGAAAGAAGTGCCTGTTGCAAGTGTTTTCGGTTGTAGGTGCCAGGACTACAGGCCAGTAATTACATGAGGAAGCTTCTGTATGTGTGCTGTGGCACTGCTTTTCCATTGGTTGAGTGGGTGGATTGAACACCTTTCTCTCCATGCCCCATGATGATGACTATGGAGCCATAAGTTAATGGGGGGATACATCTTAAGATTTTTTAAGTGTGTGCCTAAAAGTATAAAGTGTGTATACCACAACATAGCCCTGCGAATGGAAGATACTCTCCTATATGTATCAATGGGAGAATGACTTTCCCTCTCTGGTCCTAGAACAGCATCTGGCCTGTGGCTGTTGCTGGTGTGTACCTTGTGTTTCTTTTTGTGTGTCCCAAAAATCCTTTTGGGACAGGGGATTGTCTTATTTATTAGTTCTTTTTCCATGTAAACCATTTTGAGGACATGTTGGTTGAAAAGTAGTATGTAAATAGTTGTAGTTGTTGTTGCATCATACAAAATTACACTCATCAGAGAGCTATGATTGGTAGTGATGTGCACATGACCGGTTCAAACAGCGGGTGGTTCTGCCGGTTGGAAGGTGGGTTTTTGTTTTCTACTTTAAGGGCAGGGGAGGGTGCACTTACCTCTCCCTCCGCTTTCCCCCCACCAGTACTCAGTGTTTTAAAAGTCCACCGGCGTGGCAGTGTAACTCCCTGCCACCCCGTCGCTCTCTTTACTGGAGTAGGCGGAAGTATCTGGAAGTATCCGACGTGCCTATACTTCCGCCTACTTCAGGTAAAGGGGGCAATGGGATGGCAGGGAGGTATGCTGCTGCCCCGGTGGACTTTTAAAACATGGACCACCAGTGGGGGGAAAGTGCACCCTCCCCCATCCTTAAAGAAGCCCCGCCTTCAAGCCTCCCTTGCCCAGTTCCGTGCACATCCCTAATGATTGGTCCATTGCCCATTTGGCGGCAATTCTGTGAGGATACTATCTCTTTCCTCATCAGAGAGCTATCACTGGGTTGGCCTTGAAAGATTATTGCCAAGTGACTCAACAACCTGGCAAACAGTGCAGACCTAGAATTACTCATTAAGAATAACTTGGACTCTTTAACTATGTAAATAGTTAGATAAGGTTTTGTTGTTTATTTCATAACTGAGAAACTGGAAGTTATTCATACTAGAATATCACAAATCCTATGTTTGCCTCTGCTTAATGTGTAAAGTTGCCCTTTGTGAAATAAGGAAAAGAAGAATTCTCAGTTCCTGTTTTACAATTATTTATAAAACTCATCCCCCCGCCCCTTGAAGATTCTTCAAAGCTTGTGCCTAAAAATATTTCAACATAGGGAGGAAGACTGAAAATTAGCCCAAATGAAATAATGATTTACATTAAATCTAATGGAGCTGGTGCAGGGAAGCAAATAAAGGGGCCATTCACATGACCTATAGGGCCGATGGGTGGGGGGAAGGCTTTGAAAAACTTGCCTTCCCCCCAGATGAGCATCTTGAGCTTGGTGCACTCCACACTCCCACACGATCCCTTCCCCACTGCTCCTTGCAGCACAGAGCAGGGTGGATCACTCTGAGGCCAGGACTCGTTATCCCAGCCTCTGGGTATCTCACAGTGCACTGTGCACCGAATGCAGTGCACTGGGGATTCCCCCAGGGGACGGGCGCTCTAGGCACCTGTCTATGTGTCATTGCAAGCTACAAGTAGCCTGCCCTGATACACAATCCCAGGAGCTGGGGTTTGCACCCTTAACCTCAACGAAGAGCCAGGCTTCAGTGCTGGGTTTGGTGCCATGGCAAACCCGGGATCCACATGGATCTCGGCGGTTCTCACGGGCAGCCAATGTAAGGCTAGGCTGCTTGGCTGCTCGTGAGAACAGCCTTAGTGCTGTGTTTGGCAAAACCCCCGAATGTTTCCGGCCCTCCGTCTTTGGGAAAGTGTTAGCTAAAAACAAATTGAAATAATTTAAGGAAGTATATATGAACATAGAAGATGCACAGAAGACAGTCCTGAACTTCCATCTCAGTGATGAATGGCATTTTAGTGCAATTTGCTACAAGCTATTGCACACAGTGGGAGAAATCTCTTAAATCTTAATTTTCTGGGTTAATGTGCTAGAGTCTGTATTTTAAGAGATCGCTTCTATATATTTGCCTGCTGTGAAAGCCGATGAGCATCCAACCTGGCAGCCTTGATCCATCCTTTTTCTTAAGCTACTCACAGCCTCCATGGTCGAAGGCTTCCAAAGCAACTGGGAGCTGGAGATATATTTTTCAGGCTTACATCTTTTGTCATTTTGATGATTTCTTGTTTCCCGCTTGTGGTTTTCAGCTGGAAGATCAATTCCATGATAGGGAGCTTAATTGGGAGTGATAGTGAGATAACAGAAAGAGCTATTTGTCATAGCCGCAGCAGTCACATGGCTGTGACATTTAATGTGTGGTGAGTCAGGCTGCCTCTCTTTTCCTGTTACTTATAATGAAAAGTTTAAAGAGCAGTGTAAAACAGAGAACACTGATAAAGAACCAAGCATGTGTTCAGAAGCTTCCCAGAGCTTGGTCCTTGGGAGGGAGTTCAAAGACTGCTCAGAAGCTCCTGGGAGCAGTTTCTAATCTGTCTCTTTGGGGCAAGTTGTTTGAAAGTGGGGTGGCAAGTGATTGGCCAGTTCCAATTATTATTTTTGAAAAACATATTTATCCCACTTCCCATCCCATTTAAGGGATTGTGGCAGTTATTGTTTAATTAATTGTTTCCAACCAATGAACTACCCCACGGAGATTGAGACTCTGGCCACCACCTGTTGTATCAGTGAAGTTTATAGACAGTCTTCAGAGGCATGTAAAGTGTGCTGCAGAAATCAAATCATGATGGAGAAGCTGCCATATACTGAGTCAGACCATAGGTCCATCTAGCTCAGTGTTGTCTACACAGACTGGCAGCGGCTTCTCCAAGGTTGCAGGCAGGAGTCTCTGTCAGCCGTATCTTGGAGAAGCCAGGGAGGGAACTTGGAACCTTCTGCTCTTCCCAGAGCAGCTCCATCCCCTGAGGGGAATATCTTACAGTGCTCACACATCAAGTTTCCCATTCATATGGAACCAGGGCGGACCTTGCTTAGCTAAGGGGACAAGTCATGCTTGCTACCACAAGACCAGCTCCCCTCTCATGTTGAAAATGACAGTGTGGGGTTCTCTGGCTTTTTTACTGCACTGTATGGAGAGACCCTGCAGCTAAAGTGGATAAAGTGAGAGGTGGAGGTGTGGCAACCTGCCTGATGAGTGGCTCCGCCTGCTCCCCTTCTCAATTCTTAACTAGACAGACTTGTTTCCTGTGCCCTGCAATCCATTTCTGGTTAATATATATAAATTTATTTTCCCCTGATGTCCATGTATACTGCCAGCAGTGTGGTGGAACAATTGACAGGCACACTGCACAGCCTGATTCAAAATCCATTGCAGCTTTTGCACTCTGTGCTCTACTCAGCAGCCTATATTGGATTGGATATAATCTGGAAAAAATGTTCAAATTATTGTTAAATTTATTGGAAAATTGGAAGATAAAATGGTGGCAGAAATACAAAATGTCAGGCAAGTAAATCTGCCCATGACAAGAGAGCTGTTTGAAATATACCCCCACCTGAAGACCACCATCCAGTTCTTGGATTAAGCCAATTATATGGATTCATTTCAGTCTGTTTTTGGAATCAAAACTCCCTTGGTTGCTCTGGTGGTAAACCTTCAGTAGGGATGTGTGTGTATGTGTGACTTGATTCTCCTGGACCTCTCAGGGGCTTTCAGTATCTTTTTGGGTCTCTTTTCAGGATTAGAGATTGGGGAGCACTGCTGTGTTCTGACCTGGATGAGAGTGACATCCAGGAAGGTGTGCTGACCTGGATGAGAGGCTCCAGAAAATGATGTTTTGTTCCTCTGCTCTGCATGGGGAATGTCCCAAAGGATTCCTCAGGGTTAAATGCTGTTTAATATCTACATGAAACTGTTGAGAGAAATTGTCAGGGTGGGGTGGGGTGGGGTAGGGTTTCATGTCACCAGTATGCTGATGACACCAAGTTTGGTTTCTCTTTTTTGTCTAAGTCAAGTGAAGTAGTGCAGTGCCTGGACACCTGTCTGTGTTCAGTGTGTATAGGATGAGAGTGAATAAACTCAAGCTAAATCCAGATAAGAAAGATTAGATAATAAGGACATGGGTAGGGGGACTCAATGGACTGGTCATCTGGGGATATGGCTGTTCTGGACTGGGTCACACTTCCCTGGAAAGACCAGGTTTATGGGTTAGGGATACTGCCAGACTCCACATTCTTGAATTCTCAGGAAACCAAAGTGTCTTTTTATGAGCTTCGGCTGACGTGTTGGCTATGCTTGCTGCTGGAAGATAGAGACCTGGTATCTCTTGGTCATTTCCATTTGAGAAGATGACTGTAATGCACTCTGTCTGAGGCTTGTTTTCATTGACCTATGATACCTAACACTGGCCTACTGTATATTACTTCTGCTGTACTGCTGCGTTTTTCTTCTTGTGTTGGATTTTAGTTTGTATTGTATTATTTAATTCTCATTTTGTTTGTTTTCAATGTTGTAAACTGCCATGGAGTTTTCATGAATATTTTAAAATAAAGAATACATAATTGTTAAAAGCCTGCTGGTGGATTCTTCCACTGCTCCTTCTGTGAGCAATACTTGCATACAAGATTTTGAAGGAGTGGGAATAGTGTAGCAGTTTTGGATTTCTTTTGTATAATGTGCTTGCTTGTTTGGAAAGCCTCTGTGGAGGAATAGCTTTCTATCCCACTTAACCTTTTTCCGCTGCCACCAAGTAGACTTTTATGTATGGCTGAGTCCACTGCAACATCCCTTCAAAAATTACCAAACCCCAAAAGTCTAGTAGTGTGGAAAGGCTTTATAGGCATGGGGTGGAGAGAAATCAACAAGCCTCTAATTTTTATATAACCAGAAAGTTTACTTTTAGGGGAAAATATCAGTTCAATTAAAACATTTCTTTACAGCAAAAAACAACAAGCTCAAAACAGGTCAGGTAAAAATAAAAGCTGGAAAAACGCAATCGCTACTTGGCTCTATACTGGTCCCTACTCAGAGTCCTCTGTACTTCCTTCAGCTTCTTGCTTGTTGGGCAGTCTCTTGTCTTGGTTGCAGCACAGGTCTGGGGCTCAGTCCAGCTTGGCTCTTCCTTTTCTTCCCGTGATGTCAGCTAGGCTTCTCTCATAACTTCTCTTCTATAGATGGACCAGTTCCACTGCAGACAGATTCTTCTTCTTGGACTCCTCTGGACTCACTCTCCTGGACTCCTTAGTCCTCTCCCCAGCAGACTCTTTCCAGCAGATTGCTTCTTCTGCAACCTCCAGCTCTGACTTTCTCCAGCAGACTCTCTCCACTCTCTCAAACTCTCTCAATATATGTACATGTTTGCCCCAACAGTTTCTCAGCTCAGAAAATCAGAACAAAAATTCCCTCCTTTTAAAAAAATCTCCTCCCTTCCAAAAATCAACTGTCAAACTACAGAAAAATAAGTGTGAATGTTTGACCCTGCACCTTCTCCATGCAAGCACAGAAATCCTATTTACAATATTGCAGAGGTTTTAGGAATATTAATGTAATATATAATTCATTCATAATACAAGGGCTATTTACAAAAAGAAGAGGTTTGGGAATATTAATACACTTTACAATACAGAGGCTTATTTACAGAAACCCAAGGAGACTAGGCCTCATTCCTACACAGGAATTCCTACATTCCTTCCATATTATAGTAAAATTTTGATCCAAAGCTCTTGATGTAACTCAGCCTTAATAAAAGGTATGGCTTCCATTGGTCTTTACTCCAGAGTGGTAGACAAAGCCCTTTGCCACTTGGCCATTGGAACATATTTTTAATCAATCATCGGTAGTAACAGCATAAAATAATGGGCAGTCCATTATACAACCCAATGAAATAAAAACTAGCTAATTCCCTCTGACCAATGGGATGAACTCAGTCATCCACCAAGTATTACTCTCTCACAACCCCCACTCACAACTTGGTGGATTGTGCCCTAATCAAAGTTGGCTTTATTAGATTGTGAATCAAGGTGTATGTTTTGGAAAAGTTGTAAGATATTTTGTAAGATATTCATCTGCTCTGTCACCTGAACTAAATTGACTTTAGAAGTAAAGAAAGCTATTTACCTTTTTAGAATTTGATCTAAAGCAGTATGACTCTTCTGGCTGCCACATATATCAACATCAAGAAATTGGACCGTAATGTAGCTCATATGAGCTTCTGATGGGCCAGGAAGGGTGTTGGGGGTGGATGGGGGGAAAGCAGGAGAGTACCTACCTTCACCCCAGACAATCCAGTGGTGATCCTAGCTGCACAGCTTGTGTGTCCACATGACCAGTGCTGGCTGTGTAGTGTTCTGGAGGCCAGGAAAATGAGTCCTGGCCTCCAGATATCCCACAATGCACCACACAATGAGCACAGTGCATTGAGGGATTTCCCTGTGAGTCAGGCATTCCAGGTGCCTGGCTCTGTATATGCTCAGGCTGTGTGCAGCCCGAGTATTCAAACGATCCCATACCTGGGTAAAAGGTTGGGTTATATTCCTCAATATATCAGGCCTCGATCCTGATGCTTCACACAAACAGCCCTACCCAGGTAGGGCTGCCCAAGCCAGGGTAGGTCTGCTCGTTTGAACAGCCTCCAGGTATTTTTGGAAGTGGTGAGGGGGACCGAGCAATGAGATTTAAGAAGTGATGATGATGATGTCCTGGTACCCATAGGGTTAATGAGTTATAAAAGAGCTTTTGACAGTTGCACTATAGGGAAAAATGAAGATTAAACAGCTTCTGTTTCTCCCAAATGGGTTCTCTGTTACGTTAATAAGCTTTGGTACTGATAAGCTCTAATCATTAATATACCCATGCTATTCCTAAGCTCCTTAATGGGATCTAACCCCTCAAGGCAAAGTGATTACATTAGATGCATTTGCTAATGCCACTGTGAGCTGCTCCCAAGTTGCCAAGAGAGGTCAGCAAACAGCCAAAGCAAGTGATAGCCTTGCCTGCAAAAGAGAATGGATGAATGTATCTGAGAGCTGAGATACAAAGTCATGTCCTGAGGTGTTGGTTTAGACACTGGGCTTCTTCCTAAGATAGAAGCAGGAAAAGCAGAGGTGGCATCATTGTGAGGCCAAAGAGATGGCAGATTAGTATAATGCATTTCCATATATCTCTGTCTCTGATGTTGTTGAGATAATCCATTTTAATGCCAAAAGAGCAAGTAGCCTTTAATTTCTCTGTGGATATGGAGGCATTGAGCTTGTGGCTCAAAAATTTCCAAGCGGACTTGACTTGAGCATAATGAGAGATAAGATATCCTCAGTATATTTTGAAAAATTGGACTGCGGCTGATAGGCCTTGGATCTGTCCCAGTCCTGTATATTTGCAGTACAACCAAAGGGGCATACTGCAACAGCTACAAAGGCAGCATGTGAGGCAAGCAGGTGAATCACTGCCCTGCTCTTCTTCCCTCTAAAAGCATTGAGGAAATCTTCTAGTTGAGTTTTTCCAGTGGTGACCCTAATCTTTTCTACAGAGAGTTTGTGTAGTACTCTACATGGGACAGAGCTTCTCCTTGCTCTGAAGCAACAGTATAATGGCTAATGAGCCCTGGTCCAGCTTATTCCAGCAGTGGGAACTCTGAGTCCAACCATCTGTTCAATGCAACGAGAGCAAAGAGTTGTGTCCTCTGTTCAAATACCTTCTGAATCTAGACATTATCAAACATCTGGTGATCCAGAGATCAATTCTATCTCCCATCTAATGACCTTTACACATTTAAAAAGTCTATTTCTGAAAAGCTTATAAGATCACTGTGTCTTTGTGTGTGTCCATGTGCCCCCTCTCATAACGTTTGCATTACTGATACAGTCCAAATTCACAGCACATGGAAGGGGTTGTAGTAAAGTGCATGTAACAGTGCTGTGAGGAATCAATGGTAAATAATGGAACGGCTTCCACACCAGAGGAATCTGGGAAGAACTATCTGGGTCCTCTGTGTGTATTAACTGTGAGAGAGCTGATGATATGAGAAGTTCCTAATGTGGACGGTGTTAATTCTTGAGTATGTTAAATAAAATCTGCATACTTAATCTCTGAAGAAGCAAGGCCTATTCTGGCCTGGTTCATACAATTTTTTGAATCAGGCTTTAAGGTTGTTAATGAACATTAGCATGATTGTGTGAACCCACATCAAGGTGAGAATCTCAGATTCATCTTGGGACACAAAATGACATCAAACTTGGTGTGGGTTCACACAATCACACTGATATTGGTTACTAACTTTAAACCTAGTTTTAAATGATTGAGCTCTTTCTCACAATCAGTGAGAAGGGCTTGGTGGTGGGCAGTAGGAAAGGCAGCAGAAGCTCACCTTCCCTGCAGGTGATCCAGCTGCTGGGGCTGGGAAGGTCAAGGTGTACAGTCCTGCACACCCAGACCACCCATTGTTTTCTCTGGCAGGGCAGAGGTTGCAACATGTTATCTTAGCCCCCAGAACTCCCACAATGCACCACACAAGTTTGCGTTGCATTGTGGTTATCCCTGTGGATCTCCCCCGTGCTGGCTGGGAGTCTGCTCCTGTGTTGGTGCCATGTGGCGCTGACATACGAGCACTTAGCCCGAGTTAAGGACACCCTTGTGCCCTTGACCCTAGCTAAGTGGCAGGTTCCCTAAGTGGGTTTGCCATGCGCTGCCGGTGGGAGCCGCGTAGCTCCCAGCTGTTCTCACATGCAGAAAAGACCAGGTTTGGGTGCCTTAGCCTGCCCTTGGCTGTGCGTGAGAATGGCCTCATTGTTTGAACCAGGCCAATATTGAAAAGACTAGAGGTAGTACAATTGGTAGTACAATTATGGCAAAAACCTAGGGGACCTCAACAGGGGTATTTTTTATTTTCTTTACTATGCACCTTGTTTTTTCCAAATATAGCCCTTCAAAATATAGACAACACCCTTTTGTAATGCATGTCCTGACAGTTGGATACAAACCAAATGGACAATACCTGGGACAGCATCCTAGGTAAGAATCCTCGTAGTAAAATAAGCTGACTGACATACAGCACAGTGAGCCATGCATCCAAGAAGGATGTGGGCCCAGTGTTTTTGGGCCAGCCAAGAGGCCATCCACGCACCTTCTGAAGGTGGAAGCTGTTCCATGCCTCTGAAGTTGTGTGTCATCACAGCGGCATCCAGCTCCCAGCATTCCCTATGAGGGATGGTCACAGCTGTGATGATGCACAGATTTGGAGGCAAAGAGCAGACTCCACCTTCAAAAGTTCATGGATGGGCTCTTGGTTGGCATGAAAGCAGTGGCCTGTCATCCATCTTGGATGCATGGCTTACTGTGCAGTATGTCAGCTGCCTCATTAGTTCTAGTTAATTACTTGTTTCCCCCCAACATGGAGATTGCTTTACAAAGGTGGTGGTGGTGGTGGGCGGGGGCGGGGAGGGGGAACAATAGTAATCCTTGGTGGATTTGGCATCCCTACAGTTTCACCTTAAATTTTGCCTGCTTCCAGTATCTTTGAACTCCACATTGTTGTATCTCACGATTTATGCCTATCACTTAAGATTTGCATTTTAAAAAATCAGCTCTGGGCTTTGCATATCACACATTTGCTGTAAGATAATCAGTGCTAGTATTTTTTAAAAAATGTATTTGGATATCAGTAGATAGCTTAATTTAATTTAGTCTTCTCTCGTCTAATCTTATGTATCTATTTTTAATTCAACTTGAAGCTTCTGGAAAATCATTAGACTTCCCCCTTTAACATCTAATGAGATTTTTCTCCCACGCAGCCTAACCCAGGCTAGGGATGTCCTGCGTGGGTTAGGCTGCGTATGAGAACTGCTGGGATTGGGCCTGATCCCAGGGGGGCAGCGTCACCTAGCCCTGCTTTTTAGCCCAACTGCTAGCTGAGGTTATGGAAGCAAGCGCTTGGCCACACAAAAAGACATATAGCTAGAGAGCTCGTCTTTGGGGGGAATCCCCCCATGCACTGTGTGTGTCACATGGTGCATTGTGGTATCTCTGGAGGCTGGGACAATGAGTCCTGGCCTCTGTTTACCTGTGCTGCTGGGAGCAGCACGGAGATTCATCTACGCTGCTCCCAGCAATGCTGGTCATGTGGGCATGCGGCTTGCTCGCCTTTGGGCTGCGAGCAGTCATCTGGGGGAAGAAAGATGGAAACTTGCCTCCCTCTCCACCTGCCCAGCCATGTGCATGTGCGGTCATGTGAACAGCCCTAATCAGTTATTAGTAGGGCTGTCATACTAATAAAGACACTTGTCAATTCTTCATCCAGCTAGTTAGTTGATTAAATCTGTGTATGAATATTACAACAGGAAAAAGTATATATTACTTGCACATTTGTCACAGTAGGCATCAAACCTCTTCACACAATCATCTAAACCTGGGTTATCTGCCTCTAACTGGCTTGCATGCTTGCATGAACCAGGGCAAAACCTCCAAGCCCTGGTAGTCAGAATCTGTAACCTGCTTCGAATCCTCAGTCTTAACCCAGGTTAGTGAACAGCAGGGTTACCTGGGCTTGTTGATCATGTGTCCACTTTTTCCTTTGTTTCCAGGAGCTTTCCCAGACAGCAGGCTTTATCATAGGTTTACTGTGAGGGGTTTACTGTGAGGGGTTTACTGCGAGGCTTTAATGTGAGTTCAAAGCTGCCAAAACCCCCAAACAAACTTATGCAAAAAGTGGATTTTTTAAAACCCTGATATAAATCAGGCTACATTCTAATATGCAGTGAAAAACCTGAAACGTGTGTGAAGTGCTCCCTGATAGCTTGCAGATTCTTTGGGGTAAATCTGGCCAATATGTGAATGCACCCCCTCCATTCTGGAGGAGATGCGAACGAAAAGCTGGATGTGGAAAACTTCCAGGTCCCAGCAGCTGGCCATCATGTTAGTGAGAGAGCACTGTGGTTTGATGGGCTGCTAGCTGTGAATAAGTTGCTCTGCACAGTCCACTCTATGGTCTCATGCTATGACTTGAATGGGGCTGGGCTCACCTCCTGCCCCCTTGTGGCCAATCAGAACATGGCGCTGACATAATGAAATTTCCCACCTCCTGGCTGTATGGTACATTGTGGTAAGGGTCTCCTGATTCTCGGTAAGGGTCTCCTGATTCCCGGATCCAAGCTTGCCACTGCTGCACTCATTTGGGAGCGGGGGTTGCAGAGCCCAAAAGAAGCTCAGCTTGTCTGCACAGTATGGCGTAAGGACTCTTCCAAGCCCAGACCACCCCCTTCTGATTGTGTGCAGTCATCCAACCTTTCAGAAGTGGCATTCTTTCCTGTATGTGGGAGAAGTAGGAATACCTTTTCTAAAAAGGGACCTGCCACAAATAGTTCCTGTAGTTAAAACAATTAATTTTTAAAAACCTTCTGCCCAATTAATTGGAGGTATCTTTTAGTCAATCAGTGGCTGTATCCATCAGATGCATGTATTTGTTCAGTCAGTTTGTCCATCAGAGCTAAATCTCATACTCTTAAGTACCTCTGGACACGATGCTTATTACTTACAAGCAATGCCAAAATGTGTTTGGATTTAAATAACAACAGACAGCATTACTATTTCAGTATAAATGTGAGTCTGAATTATTTGAACAATATCACAATTCTATCACAAATGATAGTATGACCCAGTAAACTTACACAGAGAAGTTTTTCTATATGGTGACCAGTGTTCTCTCTAACTTTTTTCATCCGTGTGTGGGATGAGTTTTGTTCTGGGCGGCAGTATCAAGGCACTGTATGTGCACATGCATTCAGAGTGGGGCCTTCCTGATTCAACCTGAGCGGGATCTAAAATTAGCTGAATGGACATCAAAACACTTGTGAGCATAGACTTGTGCACATGCCTTACAGGGCAGACTGATGGTAGCATTTCAAAAGTAAATACTGAGGCTGTTCACAAGCAGCCCTACCAGAGCTTGTGAAGCCCTACTGGGGTAGGACTGCTCGTGTGAAGCACTGAGCTCATGGCTGGTCCTGCTGCTGCCTCACCGGGTAGCCCAGGGTTTTTACCTGGGCTTTTATCTGGGTAAAAGGGCGTGAGCATGCAGGCAGGCAGCCTGGGCAGACACAGAGCCAGGTGCCTAGAGCTCTCAGCTGGAGGGGAATCCCCCAAGGCACCATGCTCCTTGTGCAGTACATTTAGGGATATCTGAGGCCGGGCTGTGTTTTCCTGGCCTCCAGAATGCCACGCTGGCAGGAGCAGCGTGGATCATGTGGAGATGTGAGCTGTGTGGCTCATGAAGCAAAGATCATCTGTGGGGAAGGTAGGAGAGCTCCTGCCTCACCCCTCCAAACCTCTATGCCAGATAAAAAAGGTTGTGTGAATGACTTTACTATCTTGTTTCATTGGATATTATCTTATTCTTAACTGAAACTGATCTGTAACTCACACAATCACTCACACAGGTTTAATATGGGTAACCAAGATTAGCATGATTGTGTGAAACCATGCCAAGGCAGGCATCTCATAGTCATCTCAGGCTATAAATCACCTTGATGTGGTTTATATCTCATTAATGTCAGTAACCTACATTAAACCTAGATTTGAACAATTGTGTGAACCAGGCCACTTTGTTGTATACAACTATAGTTAGTCATGACTAACTTCAATTCTAATTATTAGGGTTTTTAAAGTATTAATTCAATTCTAATTCAATTCTAATTAATTCTAATTATTATTTTCAATGGGACAGTCATGATTAGCTTTCTTTGGTTACATCCGCTGTCTTGGGTGTTTATTTCAGACAATCTCAATATTTTGATGATATCAGTTCACCTATATCAGTTCCCCAAGTTATCTCTTTAGACTCTCAATACAGACTCTCCCCATGAAAAATCAATCAAAATGTTAGAAACCAAATCCTTAAGTGGATTGAAATCCTTAAATATTGAATCACCAGCAATTCAAAACAAGTTAGAACATGGGAGGCCTGCTGAATTACCGTAAGATTAATTGAAAAGTGTCTGGTGTGAAATTGTTTTAGTAAGCCTCCATTTTTGAAATCACTGCTTCCTCTTAGCAAAGAATAGATGTTTTTATTTTCCTTGGGCAGGTGGCTCTTTTTATTCTCGAGAGGACACTTCTTTACCAAAAGTATTTTTCTGCACAACAATATGATCCAGTTGTTGTCCAAGAGCAGACTGAAGAGTCTATGGCCACACTGGAGTAGTATTATATCCTCATGAGTGAGAGGATTACAATTCAGATTACTCCTGTGTACATAGGCATCAAACAGCATGACACATTTCCCCCAACAAACTCTGGCTGACATTGCCCGCAGTGCAAAGAAACCCTGTGGGGGTGTGAAAAGGTTGGACTCTAGCTGCAATTCATTCTTCTTCCACAGCCCAGAAGCAGCAGAAGTGTGTGTGTGTGTGGGGGGGAGTTTTTCTGCTCCCTCCTCAAGAGCTAGTCGCTTTCTGCCCTACACCTACGGTGGGACTCTGAATTACTAAACCCAGCAGAGGGGCTTTGCATGTAGTGCTCCTGCATTGTTAGTGGAGATGTCAGCAAGTGAAAGCAAGTGAAACTAGTTTGTACCACCTTAACCTTCAGTGTGGGAGCATTTGAGCAACCATTTGTTCTTTTTTACTAGGGTCCTGTTTCCAGTGTAGGAAATGCCCTAGTAACCTTAGAAGCAATAGCCTTTTCATTTAAAATGGGTAACAATACTATAAAGGTTATGTTTCTTCTGGTAAAATGCAATTAAACACATGTAAAGGTTACCAAGGTAAATTCAAGAATATAAACTTCTCAAAGTGAGGGGAGGTTTCAGTAAAGAGCCTTATTCCTGTACCACACAGTGGTAATTATGTGATACTAGAAAACATTTTAGTAAGGGTTGACTCCCTTCAGTATTGCTGTCAGGACAACAGATGGTATGATATGAACAAAACCTGAGGAAATAAAATAACCTTCGCAGTCGCTTCAGACTCTGCCTTTCCTAGTTATTTTTTACTGACTGGCAGAAATTAGAAATGCCACGTTGTACTGATATATATTCTTTCTTTCCCTCCATTGCATGCCTGTGTAAACTGTTATTACAGGTAGATTAATTTTAGTTAAGTGTATGCCATTATTGAGAGATGTAGAGAATATCAGCACTAAAATATATTTGAATTATGGGAGCTACCCATCCAAGGAATGGGTATAACCATTGTCAATTAAAAAAAAAGATAAAAACAAATGTTGTAAATCACTGAATGAGTTTCACACATGAATGGATTTTATTTGTAAATCCTCAGCTTTGAAAGCATTTATTACCAGTAAGAATTAACATTGGAAATAGCAGTTGGGCATGAAAAAGTATTTGATGTTATGGGTCAGGGCAAGAATAGGATGGGAATACAGTTTGATGCCTCAGTCCTATGCATGATACTTTCCAAGGTAAAGCTATTGTGCATGTGGAGAGTGTGTGTGTCAATCAGTGTTCCCTCTAACTTTTTTCATGTGTTTGTGAAATGAGTTTTGTTCTGGGCAGCATTCTGAAGGCAGTAGGTGTACATGTGGGTCCAGAGTGGGGCATTCCTGATTCAATGAGAGCAGGATCTAAAATTAACTGAGCAGAAATCAAAAACCTTGTGAACACATGCAAATGTGCACACCTTAGAGAGAACACTGGTATCAATGCACAAACAATCCTCAAACCCACGAGAGGTACCCTTGTTCACAACAGCGAAGGGCAGAGATTTAGCCATGCTTCCCTTTGCCCACACAGAGCGGCCCCTCACAATAAAGCTTGGCCAAGAGCTCTGTGTGCACATCAGAGTTCACACAACATTCCCAGTTGTGAAAGGTGAGTGAAATGCAGAGACTGCTAGGTGCACTTAAATTCCATTCCAAACAACCATCCTCGAGCATTCTCTAATTTGTAGGACTCTTCAAGAGCAAGTGGCTTAAGAATAAGTGTATTGATCAAGATTCTTAGGTCCAGGAGGATGGCGATGGACATTTATGGAAGAGCCCAGATCAGGATGAATGATTGCAGTGTTGCAATCCTCTTAGGTATGCATTAAGAGTCTTGTACATGTAGAACAGCTTTCCAGTGCATGCAAACAAACATAAGGGCAGTTCACATGACTGACATTAGAATAGGAGAAGCCTCCTACTGTAATGTGAGAGCTCTGTGAGCTTCCAGTTTTCAATCATGTTCAATCAGTTAAAAACAAAGTTGGAGGTGGCGAGCTTGATTGTGAACTAAGCCCCAGCTGGATAGGATGATTTTTCTTCTGACCTCATTCCAAAGCTGGGGATGGAATGGATGGCATGCCTGTCCTAACCAGCTGGGGCTTAGCCACAATCGAGCTCCCTGCCTCCGACCCTGTTTTTAACAGACACAATCAAAAATCAGGAGTGCTTAGGGCTCTCGAATTAGGGCAAGAGGCTTCTTCTATCCTAACGTCAATTGTGTAAACTCCCCTATTTTTTTTTAACCCTCTGTGGAAAAACTAGATGCGACCTTAAGTTTGACATTAGTGCTGATAAGCTTAATTGTTTAATTCAGAGATTGCAGCTGCATAGGGGAAGCTGAAATAGATCTGGACCACAGCAGGAGGAAGGGAACCTTTGACTTTTTTTTTTGTCCCTGCCATATTCTCAGCCCCACTGTGGCTGCTATTTGATAAGCTGGGGGAAGCTCCTATTGGTGCCAATGGCAACTTGTCAAAAGGAACCATGGAATCCAGTTTGGGACCATGGTGGAGGCAAAGTATTAAAGCCACCTCCAATTCATATTGGTCCTCACATGACTGCCATTTTTAAAGAACATAAGAACACAAGAACAGCCCTGCTGGATCAGGCATCTAGTCCAGCATCCAGTTTCGCACAGTGGCCCACCTAGGAAAGCCCATCATCATTGCTTATGATGGGCCAATGTAATGTGTAGTTTGGCCCAAGGTCAGATCAAGAGATCCTTGTTCCATATGTTTAAGTCGGCACTGAATGCCAATTACTTTATGCACATTATCATTTGCAAGAGTATGCAGCTGATCCATATGGCCCCCATCCCCTGCACAGTATGGATAGAGGAGCCCACTTCAGGCTTGTGAAAGTCCTTGGCAAAGTGCTCTCTATTGACCCTTTTCAATCTGGGCACTACTCCAAGGCTCATGAGGGGAGTGCTTATCTTGGCATTAAGTGGTCTGGTCTGTTTTGAGGAAGCAACAACTGAGCTCTACCACCACCTCTTCCCCAACAAGAAATAAGAGTTTCCCCAGGGGCATAACAATAGGGGGGGCAGGCAGGGCACGTGCCCTGGGCGCCACCCTGGTGGGTCATGTGGGGGGGGCGCCAAAAAGTGGCATCCCCCACCCCCCTGATCACCCGCCGAGTGTGGCGGCGGGCGTGCGGTGGCGATTCAGCGGCGGCGGGCGGCGGAGGGTTGCCCGCTGTCGTGCGGCGGTGGCTGGCGGCTGGCAGCGATGTAGCGGCCTGAGCAGCGGCGGATCGTCCACCGAGGAGTGCAGGCAGAGCGACGCCGAGGCCTGCCGTCTGGCCCGGCGTCGCCTGCGCAGTTGAGAACTACAGAACCACTACATCGCTGCCAGCCACCAGCCACCGCCGCATGACAGCGGGCGACCCGCCACCGCCCGCCACCGCCAAATCGTCGCCACCGCCGGCGATCTGCCACCTGGGGCGCCGCCGGCACAGGTATGTGGGGGCTGGGGGGGGCCCATTTCAGGGCCAGAGCTTGCCCTGGGCGCCGTTTCCCCCCGATACGTCACTGAGTTTCCCCCACAGGTCTTTATGATGGTGCAAAGTCTTGGTGGGATGAGGAGCTTCTATTTGTGGATTGGATGGGAAAGAGGAGGTGAAGATGGAACAACTTGCATGATTGAGAGAATCATTCAGTTGCCCCAGAGGCTATGGATACAAGGGATCAGGGATCAGTTGTGGGCCCATCTGATGCTGGCCCTAAATATCTAGGGGAATGTGTTAATAGTCATGCACAATATTGGATTAGGGCTCGTGTGTCTCAGATCTCAATTCAGTGTTTTAATGACTATATTTTCCTTCCTCTTGTATGCAAGTCAAAATCAAAACCAGATGATTTATGGCTTTCATTTTAGATACAATCTGATCCTTTCTATAACAATACACTGTGATAATTACATGCCGCTTCATGGTATCAAGACCAGACTTCTGAATCCATTCCTAACTGTGTAGCAAGGAGGCAGACGTGGTCTCTTAGTTACTTTGTAAAGTAACTTTGTAAAGTGCACTTAATAGTAGAAACACTAATAAGGAGGAGAGTGGGAAATCACAGTCATTTGTAGCAAGTGGAAGAGTCAGAGCACAGGGGAGGTGGATACTCTCATAATTTCCTTGGCTTTTCTCCCCTGCTACCAACAAACGGTCTTTGACGAGTTCCCTCTGCAAACTGCCGAGTTCCCTCTGCAAGCTGCTTCTATGGAGATAATTTGCAAAATGACCATGGAATTGTTGCTATTTTTGCTGCTCATTTCCTCACAACACAGCCACTGTCTCAGATTCACAGTTATTTCCTCTCACACAGGTATGCTAGAGAGCCAGTGTGGTGTAGTGGTTAAAGTGCTGGACTAGGACCGAGGAGACCCGAGTTCAAATCCCCATTCAGCCATGATACTTGCTGGGTGACTCTGGGCCAGTCACTTCTCTCTCAGCCTAACCTCCTTTACAGGGTTGTTGTGAGGAGAAACTTAAGTATGTAGTACACCTCTCTGGGCTCCTTGGAGGAAGAGCGGGATATAAATGTAAAATAACAACAACAACAACCAACTTAGTTGCGCACATACACACAATCACTGACCTCTGGAATCACACAATCACACCTGCAAGTCACAGACCTTTCCTGGGCTGAGATCTGACTCAGTCCCATGCAACCTACTTTTTGTCACCATTGAGGGGGAGGACAGCTCTTCCTGCTGACAGCTGTTCCTGCTGCCATCACTGACCTCCATTGTTGAAGAGGGCTCACTCCTTTCCCCTCTCAAATTCATCATTCTTGGAGGAACTCAATTCTTTCAAGGGAGGAGAGCTGGGTCTTGTGGTAGCAAGCAAGCATGAATTGTCTCCTTTGCTAAGCAGGGTCTCCCCTGGTTTGCATTTGAATCAGAGACTACATGTGAGCAGTAGAGTGCCCATCCTCTAAGGGGAGTGCTCTGGGAAGAGCATCTGCATACTTCCATGCAGAAGGTCACAGATTCCTCCTTGGCATCTCCAAGATAGGGCTGAGAGAGACTCCTGTCTGTAACTTTGGGAGAAGCCACTGCCAGTCTGTGTAGGCAATACTATGCTAGATGGATCAACGGTCTGACTCGGTCTAAGGCAGCTTCCTAGGCCCCCAGACTAGCTTGACTGAGATCCATAATGGGTCTGTGTTCACCTATGACAACAACTCTCTTTTGTGCCTTTGTAAATGCTTATTGGGCTGTTCCTGGCTTTTCCAACTTGCTGCTGCTGGGAAGTCTTTGAACTTATTTGTCCTTCCTTCTCAGGCTTTATTTTTAGTGTTAGATCAGGAATGTGCACCAAGCTGTGACAATTGCTTTCATGGAGGGGAACAGAATAGGTTGTACTGAGGCCTAGGTAGAGACAAGTCTGGCTGGACCCATGGAATTGCTCATGGAATTGTATGAAGACAAGGGATATTTCCTACTCCCTCTTCTGCATTTCAGCCCCTGAGCCCCTTAAAAAGCTACTCTTGAGAACTGTGGGCAATTGTTCATGGTGTGCGATGTAGCTTGGAGGGCTGCAGGGGGTGAGAGGAATCCTCAAAACCAGCCACATGTACCTTCCACAAGTGGTTTTCCACTCATGGAAAGTGCTTGCACCCAGTTTCAAATCCCTTGCCCCCTCCAGTCCCAGGAACCACATTCTGCTCCATTTCCAAGGGACCCAGACCCTTATGAGTGGCCTTGGGGGCTGTAGTGAGAAGAAAGGGGGTGGAAAGATCCCTTGTGCTTGCACAATACCTGTAGTGCAACACAAGTCTTGATTGAAACCGTTTTGCTTATGTGTTCTTCTCATGATTTTAATCTTTGGGGATGGTATGGACAGTGGTGATAGTCTCTCTGAGTCAAAATATTTTTTTCTGCACAGTTGGGAATGCTGACTTTCAAAGAATATTATTCCAGCATATGAACATAGAAGATGCCTTCTACTGGGTCAGGCCATTGGTACATCTAGCTCAATATCATTTACTCTGGCAGCAGCTCTCCAGGGCTTTAGGTAGAGATCATTCCCAGCACTATTACCTTAGATGTTATAACTGTAGATATCAGGAACTGAAGATATGCACCCAAAATACATGCTCTATCACTGGAGACACCTCCTGGTCCTCATTCCATTTAACCAGTGTGGGTAAAGGGTAATCTTTCAGAGGGTCCTGGACATAGGCAGTGTGTCACTGTCCTTTAGTATGTTGTGTGAGGCAGGGGTGCATCAGTAAATGGAAATGGAAGCCTGGACAAACTTGTAAGAAATCTCTTTGGGACCTGATGCCATCCCATGAAATTCACTGGCCAGTGTGTGCCAATGCGTTCTGAGATCTGGAAGCTGCTGTGGCCATTCTCCAATGCTGCCCTAGTTCATTCCAATACCTTTGAATTCAAATTAGGAAACTATTTTTTTTATTCTTCAATGTTGTTATTTTCAGAGTAAAATAGATCTTGGTAACCTCTGTGCAGCTCTTAATTAGTGATGTTTTTCTGCACGTTTCCCTACATTTACAATGACAGATTCTTGAACCTGCTCTTAAAAGGTCAGTGATGATGTTTGGATTTAAACCCCTTGAAAGCAGTAGAGGCATGAGAAATTCAGAATAATCTGTTGTATATATAAAAAAAACCCTCTGCACATTGTCCACATGTTTTGTAACTAAAAATAGTATTCTGGACACTTTTGAAATAATTATTGAGATTCTAGTGAATGGAGAGAAAACATGGCAATCTGTGATTTCTCCCTCCACAACAAGTTGCTGGATTTATGTATATGTTAGAAATACAAAACATAAGGAAAACTGCAAAATGGACTGTTGTACTTTAGAAGTATTTATTTTGTTATGATCCCCGCCTTTTAAGATCATCTGAGAAGCTCTGTTTAATCTTGCCATCTGGTGGGCTGGGCCTTCTCTATAGCCATCCCAAGGCTTTGGAAGATGCTCCTTGTCAAAGTAAGGTCCTTGCCATCACACACACACACACACACACACACACACACACCCCTTCAGATGCACCTGTTCAATCAGAGTTTTAGTTCGATTTTAAATTTTAAAATTTAAATTGGTTTAAATGTTCAATTGTTTTTCATTTTAGTTGCCCTAAACCCTAGATAAAAGATCAACTATAAACTTAGTAGCCTGCATCCGGACTAAGAGTTGCATGTGAGGAATGTTTTGGAGCATGCATGGAGGGGAGGGGCAATTTTAGGCGGTCCCCTCCAGCCGCTGGTGCCTACCAAAAATATGTCCCTGAGGGTTGCAGGACCTTCAGGAACATAGTTTTTGAGAGGCACAGATGGGGGCAGTTGGAAGTGGGGAATCACTAAAAATCTCCCATCTCTTCCATGTGTACATTTCCCATGTCCTACTCTTAGCCTGGATGTAGGCCAACACTTCCTAAATTTAAAAGCAGTAAAATTTCCAGATTTTGCTTTTTCTGAAACATTCTGGAAGTGTACTATCACTTAGAATTTAATTTACGTTGCTGAAATTAAGGGTATTCAGGTATTGACTGATGGGAAGAGTAAGCAATAAGGCAGAGTAGATGTCAGAAACAGAACATCAAATATTGGTGAAACCATCATTTTGTCTGGCCACAGGACCAACAGAAAATTAAAGGGATTACATGATGTTCATCCCTTTGTTGCTGGAAGGAGTGCATCCCTGTGCTGAAGGCTTCTTTGTGCAGCAGACTGGGTGTGGAGTGGGAGGGAGGAGCGATTTTAGCATCTCTCCCCTCCCTCCAAAAGCACTTTGCAGTTCTAGAAATCTGTTCCTGAGAGCAAATGAGTGAAGGGGCACTGAAGCCTTCTTGCAGATCTTCACAGTTCTCCTTCCAGCAACAGATGGCTGGGCATCATGTAAGCCAAGGTTTTATATCTGGCATCCCCTAATGGTTTATTTGGTCATTATTTTGGAATGTGCATTATATTTTTGTGTTCATCAGCTTCAACAACAACAACAACAACAACAACAACACATATTTATAGACTGCTTTTCAACACAAATTTCCAAAGTGGTTTACACAGATAAATAAATAAATAAATAAATAAATAAATAAATAATAAATAAATAAATAAATAAATAAATAAATAAATAAATAAGATGGATCCCTGTCCCCAAAAGGCTCAAAATCTAAAAATAAACATAAGATAGACACCAGAAATAGTCACGGGAGGTACTATGCTGGGGGTGGATAGGGCCAGTTACTCTCCCCCTGCTAAATAAAGAGAATCACCATGTGTTATTATGTAACTTGTACTTGCACGTGTATCATATATGCCATAGTTCCAGAACTGTCATTTCTATTTAGAGAGTAGGCCACAGATTAGTCACAAGATAGGAACTACAAGAACCACAAACTACAGGAAGCCAAAGCAAATTAAATGGATTTCAAGGGCTTAACATACTGTAAAGAGAAAAAGGTTGAGGCTGTCAAAATCAATTAAAGAACCTGAGTGACTCCAAGGCAGAAATTTAGAAAGTTAAAATTTTGAAGCAAAATGCATGAAATTGAAGATTTCAAGAGAATGGGATGATCAAAGAGGATCTGTTGCTTGCATGTGTAAGGTTGTTTTTGAGTCAGCTCTTACTGGAGGTTATTCTATAAATTCAGACAAACAACAGTGATCGTAAGTGGAGTGGTGAAGAAGCCACACTTAAGGGTGAATTTTTATGTGGTGACTGCTCATTTGACTCCTCTAATGTGCCCTCAAACTGAGGGCACATTTCAGCTCACCTTCTTCTAGAAAACACTAGGTTGGTGTGAGAGGTGAGAAACCGCAATCTCATCACTGTTTTACAGTGGTTCCATTCCTACTTCTCTGGAAGATGGTGTCATTTGGAGACTGTTATTCTGCAAAGCAGGAGTTAATGTATGGAGTTCCACAAGGCTCCACACTGTCTCCAGTGCTTTTTAACATCTACACCAGGGTTTCTCAACGTTTGGGTCCCCAGATGTTATTGGACTTCAACTCCCATAATCCCAAACCAAAGGCCACTAGAGCTGGGGATTATGGGAGTTGAAGTCCAATAACATCTGGGGACCCAACGTTGAGAATCCCTGATCTACACGAAACCTCTGGGAGAGATCATCAGGAAATTTGGTGCAGGGTGTTATCAATATGCTGATGACACCAAAATTTATTTCTCCATATCAGCTTCATCAGAAAATGGCATAACTTCTGTAAATGCCTGCCTGGAGGCAGTAATGGACTGGATGAGGGATAACAAACTGAAATTGAATCCAAATAAGATGGAGGTACTGACTGTGGGGTCAGAACTTGAGAGATGGTTTAGATCTGCATGTTCTGGATGGGTTTACACTACCCGAGAAAGAACTAGCTTGGGAGTGCTCTTGGATCCAAAACTCTATCTGGTTTCTCAGGCTGAGGCAGTGACCAGGAACACTTTTTATCAGCTGTGGCTGATAGGTCAGCTACTCCCACTTCTGGTGGGAAATGACTTTAAAACAGTGGTACATATGCTGACATGACTACTGTAATGTACTCTACATGGGGCTGCCTTCGTACATAGTCCAGAAACGACAGTTGATGCAGAATGCTGCAGCCAGACTTTTTTCCAGGATAACCCAAATAAGCCATATAACACCGATCATAAAAGAACCACTGGTTGCTGCTATGTTTCTTAGCAAAATACTAAGTGCTGGTTATTGCTTATAAAGCCCTGAATGGCTTGGATCCAGGGTATTTAAGAGACCACCTCCTTTGTCAGGAACCCTCCCCGCTATTAAGATCATCTGGGGAGGTCCAGTTTATCTTAACAGCTACCACTAGCTCCTTTGATGGCTGCTTGGAACTGGGCCTTCTCTGTGGCTGCCCTGGGGCTCTGGAATGCACTCCCTCTTAAAATAAGTTTCTCCATCTCTGGCTGTTTTTAAAAAGGCCCCTTTAGACACATCTGTTTTCTCAGGCTTTTAATTAATTTTAATTGATTTTATATCATAATTGTTTGAAGGTGGCAGCGTTACATCCGAGTGCAGACACCACCATAACCGGGGTTTCATGTTGTTTCTGGAACTGAAATAATAGAGAACATGGCCCAGACCTGCCCAGGAACATGCCTGCTCCATGCCTGCCACGCTTCTTGCTGGAACTTCCCCCACCCCACGTTTCCACCCTCCTCAAGCCATTTCCCAGCAACGGGGTTGCCACATTTTCCCATCCCAAGCTTCTAAGACCATCAAAGCAAAAAAGCACAGTGGGGGATGCCTGCTCTCCACTGTGTCTCTGGTTCCCTCCTCTGCAATCAGACGAGAAAGGAGACAGGAAGGCAAGATGGGCACTATGTGTTTTGCTCTCCAAAAAATGAATTGATAAGGAAGTATGTTCAGAAGCACATGCAGTTGCGGTGGCACCATAAACCGGGCAACCCAATTAGATCGCTGCAAAGATAGCACATGGCAGAGCAGCGATACGGTTGGATTTAAAAGGCAGCCCTACCCAGGAATTTTTGAATAGCTCTGCTCTACTTTTTGTAAAATAAAGTTGGGAAAGGGGGGCGCAGCCCCTTCTCCTTGGGTACAAGCATGCAGTCTGGTGTTACTCATGAGAAGAGCCATCCAGCAGGAGCAACATTGCCTCTAGTCAATGGAGAATTCTTCCTGTGTGATGAAGACAGAAGCTCCTCCTCAGTAGACCCCTCTCTCATGACAGTGAGAGCCTATTAACACATGCATGTAGGCTGGATGGCAGCTGCCACCCAGCCTGGTTGTTTGACAGAAGCAATCTGTGGGGATGGGAATGCCAACAACCCCTTTCTCTGTCTTGGTGATTGCCTCAGTGAAACAGTCCAAGCAGTCCCTCTGCCAGTCCAGTTGTCCATCGGCAGATATCCATGTTTGTTTTTTCCTGGTACAGCCATCCTACTTTCCTGGGATGACTGATAATCAGGGCTCCCCTTTCCCATGAATCCCTGCAGCAGCTGATCTGCATATGCCACAACACTAGTCCAAACACTTGAAATTTGAATGAAAGTAAAGATTATCCCTGATCCCAGTCTTTCCCTAGTTTACCCACCTGGTACCACCTGGACACCCAGAGTGGCCACTACTCCTTGGAAGTGTGAATGGGTTGTCTGGAGAGGAGGGGGGTCATGATGTACAAGTTCTGTTATTTACCAGAGAGAATGGGGACCCCATACAAGTGGGAACCCCTTGATTTGGATGGCCTACCTCATGAGAGTGCAGTCCGACGGAGGCCTGAAGCTTATTGAATCTCTGGTCCTCCCCAGTGAAATGGCCCTCTCATGAGGGCCAGGACAGCAAGCTGACACAGGGGCAGGAGTGTGCTTGCATGTTCCTGGACTGCTTTGCTGGGGTCTGCCATTGCAAGAGCATACTTTGTCACAGTGGACCAGACCCCAGGATCCTTTGCCCTCCCTTATATACATATTCCCTCCTAGGAAGCCATCACAATCCCTTCTTGAAGTAAGAGAAAAATAGTGTCTCTCTGCACCCACCCGTTGCCAGAAATTGTGTGAAGCTGTGTTGCTGTGGGGCTTTTATAAGAGTGACGATGCAATTGCTGTTGGGAGAAGGGCTTTAATTTAAAGGGATTTAAATGCCCTTTCCCTGCTGAGAGAGGGAGGTCCATTCCGAAAAAGCACGATTGCTTTCAGCATGCGCCCTTGAAGATTGTGGCCAATGGCTGCCGCCCTGCAGACATTCTGACACTTTGCGCACAGCTTGGCAACACGAGTGCTACAGTGCTTACTGGGATGTGCCCTTGGCGGACCAGGAAGAGGGAGTGGCTCCCTTACCCTGAAACCAGAGGTTGCTGGGCTACGGTTGGACCAATGTCTACAATGTGATTCACAGTTTTGGGGGGAAAAAACAATGTCGGGTTTGTCTACCCCTGGTTTAACATTATGTGGAAATGTGGCCATAGGAACATAGGAAACTGCTTTATACTGAGTCAGACCATTGGTCTATATAGGTCAATATTGTCTACACTGACTGTCAGAGGCTCTCCAAGGTTCCAGAAGTCTTTCCCAGCCCTACCTGTGGATGCTGGGGATTGAATCTGGGACCTTCTGCATGCAAAACAGATGTTCTACCACTGAGTTGTGCTCCATCCTTCATTACCTTTGGGTCAGTTCCAGCAATACAGTCCCTGATACACGTCCTTTCCTAGTCACATAATATCTATAAGCGTTTTGAACTCCCCTCACCTTGGAACTCCCCAGGTTCATTTCAATTTTCATAAAGTTCAATATTTTTTTTTAAAAAAAGTTTAAATAATGTCAGTAACTGGTTCAAATTGGGCTAGTGGTGGTTGTTCAGTGATTAGCAGTACCCTCTTCCTCAAAGTCCCTCCCACACTACACTATGTATTTCCATGGGGTTCAACTGTTACTACTGAGTGCAGAACTAGACAACTCTTTGCAGAGCCAGAATCAGGCAGACTCAGAATCAGGGGACAGCATTGTTGGGCAGCTGCTGAAGGCCCAGAACCCTCAAAAGGGCTCACTGATATTTCCTAAGACAGCTTTTGTCCAAAGCCTTTGGGTAGTGGTGGTGAAGCAACTCTCAGAGCTCATGACCTAACCAGGAAGGAGGGGGCTCATGGAGGGTAGTTTGCTGAGGGTCTTCCTGAAACCTGGAGCTGTGTATGCAGACCATGCAGTGTTTTCCTTGTACTTTCCACATGGCAGTGCATTTCTTTTTCTCCCTTCCCTTTCATCTACAGCTCTGCAGTTTATTGCTTAGACCTGGCTACATAGCTAAGCACAATTGCTTTTATTCATCATATCATATTTCAGTGTGTGCTGGTAGTGGTGGTGGTAGGGAGACTGCTTTGTTTCCATTGCCTGGGTGCAGGAAGTGGGAACAAGACCCAAAGTGCTTGCAAATACATTGCTCTACAAGGACAATACTTAAAAGTGCATCATTTTGGCCAGGAATTGAAGTTGGGATGCCTTCAGATGTGCCTTCAGAAATCATTGCATCATTGGTTGGCATTATTAAATGAAGCCTCTCAAAATAGAACAGAAGGCAATGGGGCTTCAAGTTTGATAGAGGTGATTTTTATCTTCAAGATTTTTACAATCTGATTTTCTCCCTGCATCCTCCGCTCCACTGGGGCCTTTTATGTGCAGCACTTGCTAGAATAACACTGAATTTCCATTTGTACCTCTTTTGCTGCGCATAAAAGCTCAATTAGCATTCTGACTCACTGTCAGCCTGTACCTTTTTAATGAACTTTTATCCACTTCCATGTTCCTTAAGTTTAATTAACTAAAATGGATCTGGTGACTTAGCAGTTATGAAATGCATTTGGAATGAAAATATTCTTTCCCTGAAAGCATTAGGCGGAGAGAGTGAAAACTTTCAGGCATGAGCTGAATGGGTTTTGCTTGGTGATTGCTTATACATTCAGAGTGGATGTCCTCCTCTCAGCTGTTAAAAGTGCTGAAACCCAGCGGGGGAAAAGAACCATTTTCTGTTTACAAGGGCTACAATTTATGGGTTCAGTTTGCCTGGCTACTGACTTACCTTTGCAAAAAATGTATACAAGGCAACCTACAACCAGATCATATTAAAACAACAACACTCAATAAAATAATTCGTATTAAAATAAGCCGGTAGGATCAAATGGGAGATCCTCTTTCAAACAGATCTATAGAGCTTGTCACTGCTCTTCTGGAGGTAGGAATGCTCCTTATCTCTTTAGGGAGACAATTCCAGACCTGGGTGCAACAAATGAGAAGGCTGTAACCACTGTAGACACCAGTCACACTTCATCCAGTGGGGGATCATGAAGGACAGCTTCTGTAGAAGAATGAAGATTGTGGGAGGAGTAGTTTTGGAGAGATAACGGCTGACATCCTGACTAAATTACTTAGGAGTTACTCTCAAGGACTACATTTTAATAGGACTTCCTCTAGTAAATTTAGTCAGGATATCAGCTCCTAATTCCAATACGTTAGTGCTTTCAAGATCAAAATCAACACCTTGAGTTGAGCCCAGAAACAAATTCATAACCATTGAAACTGATTGGCATAATATATGGTACAAGATTGGCATGATATGATTTGACCTCCTAACCCAAGACAAGACCCTGGTGGCCACATTCTGAAGCAACTGAAGTTTCCAGATTGTCTTGAAGCCCCTTGTAAAACACATTGCAGCTTTGAGAGGAAGAGGCAAGATTCATAGCAGGGTTCAAAGGCCTGCTCTTGGATATATTTAAGATTTAAACTGCAAAAAGCAGTGTAATTTAAGAGCATTTGTTGTGGTTGGTTTCTTTTTAAAAGACTCAATACTTTATACCAACACTATCTGCAAAGATAAAGAGTTTGAAGCCACATGATACAGCAATATTGCTATAGAAGGAGATCTGGTTTTGTAAATTGCCCTGATGAGATCCCACCTGGGAATCATACAAAAGTTGCTTTGATCACCAACTAGTGTGGGATATATGTGTAAAAATGGATAAGCACAGATCAGTCACCTGCCCTTTTTTTTTAAGGGAAGGGATGTATGCTCTTCACAAGAATAAGTGATGGACCCATTTAATTTTGCATTACAAGAGTCACTCTGTGTGATAAACCAGTTAGCTGGCCAGAAATGTAGGTGCTGCTGAGTAATAATCACATTTCTCAGAAATACAGGACAAGGTAACTGTGGTCCCTATCCTTCCTAAATTGTGCTTCTGCTTTTTGCATTCAGAGAAATAGAATTAGAAAAATACAACCACCAGCAGTGTCTATGCTCTCTGCTAGTTGTAGACCACTGACCTCCAGGCTTTATGCATTTATTGGAGGAGGCAGAGTCTTGGGACTTTTAGGAAAGGACTGGAGTTTTATGAAAGGACTCAACCATTCTATGAATGGGAAAAGACCTCAAGACAGTCTGTCTAATATCTGCTACTAAATTATTGTTTTATTTTTTGCATTTTTATCCTATCCTTTGTCCGAGGAGTAGTGTGTATTGTCTCTACATCCTCAGTTTTATCAAGTAAGGTTAGGCTGGGGTTAGTGACTAGACTAAGGTCATCCATAGAGCTTCTGTGGGTCAATTTGGATGATACCATCCATGCCCACAGGATTTGGAAGGGGGCACGCCTGTTGGGGCATTTTCCGCAGAGTGGCCATTCAGATGAACAACCCACCACCACACAATAAAGGGACATGCTGGGAGGGAGTCAGGGCATCTCCTAAAGATGTCTTGACAGGTGTGCTCTCAATGGGTCCCTTTTGTAATCTTGTGAACCGGGATGGTATTTTCTGAACTGACCTGTGGCTAAATTGGAATTTGAACAACCCAGATCATCCTGGTCCTAGTCCAGTCCTCTGACTACAACACAACACAGGTGATAGGCTGATGGGAAGAGAAGAGTTAAAACATTCCACCAAGGCACCCTTTGCCTCTGTTGTAGATCATCCTGCTTCAAAAGCATATGCAGATGATCTTATATGACTCATTGCTTTTTTGAAATGGACTAGAATTTAAATAGCCTATATTCAGCCTAGAGTTGTTATGAAAAGAAAAGAACCTCTGTTTCAGACTAGGTCTTGCACTAGTGAAAGACCTTGACACATTGCATGATTGCACAGCCTTGTATATACCCCAGAAAAGGTCCTCTGCTAGAGGTTCTGAAATAGCGTGAAGCACCACAAACCACTACAGGCAGTCCTGTAACCAGCCTAAAAGTCTGGGGTGGGGAATCACAAAATTGGGGGCAGGCCAGGTTGTCAACAGCCAAAGAGCCATGGAAAACTACTAGAACCCCACTGAACTGAACCAGTGGTTAGTGACAGTCATTCATAAAAGTAAAAGACATTCATATAAGTAAAAGTAAATAATATAAGGACAACAACACCCATCTTCTGTCATTTCTATGGATATATCATTCAGCTTTAATAAAAAGCAATAGGCAAAATAAAAGATTTTTCAATAGCAATAGCATCATGTCATTTGGACAAGAACATTAGTGGAACATACTTTTCTCTCTTCACGTTTTCTCTGACTTAACCAACCACCATTGCAATGTGGGTGAAAGGTCTATTGACTGCCCATATAGTTTAACAGCAACAATAAAACAGCAACTCCCACCCCACTCTAACAGCAGCCCAGAATTGCAGCTCACTCTGGAGGGTAAATGCAAGTTTAGAACAAAGTATAGGAGAGTGATATTATCTCTGTGTTATCTCAGGTATTATAATATGCTGATATTATCACAGAAGAGGCTGCACAAAGGAACCGCTGAATCTCTCCCTCTCTCCCTCCCTCTCTCTCTCCTTCTGCCTATTTGTTTGCCCAGTCTTGTAGGTCTTCCCCAACCTAGCTTCGAGGTCCACCCCTCCCCTTTTGTTTATTTATAATGCAAACCACAGCTTTTCTCTTGTCCTTTTTCATATTAGTTTAAAATGCTAATAATCAACCTGAACTCAGAGCAGGGTTGTCTGAGGCAACCTTTGCTTGCAAACAATTTTGGTATGCAAAGAAGGATCCTGCAGTATGTGAACAAAGAGCTGTGGTGAGTAGTCTGCTCAGCCAAAGGGTAAGCACTGCAGATGCCATGTTTACTCCCCGTCGATGTCCTCCATGTCTTTGTGGTGGCAGGAGGCTGGCTGCAGGATGTTTGCTGTTGGTTGGCTGGCTTGGCTCGTGACGACACCACTGAAACAGCTGTGCTGTGCTGCCTGCTGGTTGGGCTGTTGCCTATGGAGGAGGAGCAGGGCTCTCCACCGTAAGCACAGGAGAGCCTCTGATTGGGCAGCACTCAAACAGGTCACTCCAGGATGCGGGGGAAGGACACCCCAGGACACACACACACACACACACATGGCTATGGGCCTGAACAGGGCACTAGTCTAGATGTGATCTGATGTTCCGTGGATTTATTTTTATGAATAGTTGCATTCTTTTTGCCTGTTCAAAAATCAGACAATTTAAGCTTAATTTGTCCAACCATCACTTTGATTGCAAAGGCTAATTTGACTTTTGCTTTGGTTAGCTCAGTTAGATCATTTATAATTGCATTAATGGAAGTCAGATATCCACTTTATTAAACAAATTAAGCAAATGAACATGATAGTGTGCCAAACACAATGTTTCCACACACAGTTTAGTTCTGCATATTTAAAATCTGATCTCTCAATTAACAGCACAAAACCTAAATATAAGGGCGTGAAGGGTTTCAACCCTTGTAAAAGTGTTTTTAAACTCCCGGGAACATTTCTGTGGGAGTAATATTCTCATTCCAAGCCTATGCAGTATCTCAGGCTGTTAGCCCATTTTAAAAAATTGTCTCCAGCATGGTTGTTCCATTCACTACGGACCGCTCAAAGTACAGACAACCCATGGGAAAGAGCTGGTTTAGATCCTGAGGTCCATTTCTCACCAGCCTCCCTCCAGCTGAACTACTGTGCTCTTCTGGCTAAGCTGGGCATGATGTTCATTTCCAAAGGTTGGGAAGTTCACAGACTAATCAATTAAAGTTTTACTTGATAAATGTCCGGGTGGGTGGGTGGGCGGGCAGAATTTTCATCAACAAAATGAGGCAATGAGTTGAGGGCACACTTGTTAATTTTTTGTGGCTATCTTAGTTCTGAGCCATGTGCTGACATTTCAAATCAGTGGATAATGACTATGTGAAATCACACACATAGGAAAACAGGAAGCTGCCTTAAACTGACTCAGACCATTGGTCTATCTAGCTCAGTACTGTCTACACTGACTGGCATTGTAAATAGTAAGTTTATTGTTGTGACCACAGCTCATAACATAGACTGGCAGTGAATTCTCCAAGATTTCAGGCAGGAGTCTCTCCCAGCTCTTCCTGGAGATGTCAGGAAGTGAACTTGGAACCTTCTGCAAGCAAGCATGCAGATACTCTTCCACTGAGCTATGGTCCCATTCTCTAAGGGGAATATCTTACAGTGCTCACAGGTAGCCACATATCCAAACACAAACCAAGACAGACCCTACTTAGCAAAGAAAACAATGCTTGCTACCACAAGATCAGCTCTCCTCCCCAAGAGCTCATCCTGCTTCTAGCTTCCCTGCCCTCATCCAAAGGTCTGAGTACAGCTCACACCCAAGCAAGTTGGTGGAGCCTAGGCTCTCTTAGCATGCCTGGGGATCCTGCAAAAAGCAGCATAGTTGTGGAGCATAGCTTGTGGAGCATAGTTATAATCAGAAAGACTATGTTCTAAAAAACATGTGGTGATCAGGAGCAGGGTCAGTGGGTGCAATCCTGATTTCCACCTCCATGTCCTCGATGAAAGTTTGAAAAACTCTAGTGTGTTACTGTAGTAGAGGACTAAATATCAAATATTAAAGTTTAGAACCCCATTCATATTCATTATTTACTCTTGATTTTGGGACATCTGGGTCCTGTGCCATTCATTTCAGTACCCACGTGGAGGGACTTGATTAATTTTGGAATAGCTGTTCGTGGGAAGCTTTTAATTCTTTTTCTAGCCTTATTTTTATTTTTGTTTTCACTGCCATGTGTGTCGTCAGCAGCACGATCTGCAGTACTTAGCCATCTCCTGTCAGGTGCCATCTTGAACTCCTGGTATTCCTTGAATATTGCCCTTGGATTATGCTATGGCTGGATTCATTCATAACACCAAACCAGAGTTAAATGGGGCAGAGGTTGGAACTGCAGTACGTCTGAACTTGTGAAATCACGGTTTGGGGCTGAAAGCAACTCCGGTTTGCCTTGCCAAACTCCAATTTGAATCTTTGGTTTAAACAAAGGTTCGCCGCCGAGACCTAAAGTTTGGCCACTGAGGTATTACATCCATCTCTGGACACCAGCACAACCATAGTTCCAGGTGGATTTCCAAATCGCGATCATAGAGGCAGCGGTGCAGACCCACCTGAGGATGTGGCTTCTCCATGCCTTCGGTGCTTCTTGCTGGCCTCCTTTTGGAGAACCAGCCCCACCCCTTCTGTCAGCTATGCAGTTATGGAGTTGCCAGGCAGCAGGTATGCTGTGACACCATATTGCAGCCTTGCCATCCTCTCAATGGACGCCATCCTCTCCATGCATTCCCTATCCCAACTTGATCCCTTGCTCCCCACAGCTGGCAAGCAGGAGGGAAAGGGGATGGGATGAGCACTAAGTTCTTTGCTATCTGATAAGGAAGCAACAGCGTTGTATGCCCATAAGCACAAACACTCCAGGTGGTAACATAAGCAGGGCACCCCATCACAGTGCTGGGAGGGAGCATAGGGAAGGGGGGATGCTCGGGGTCAGCTCCAAAGGGCAGTAGCAGGCAGAGATTTTCAAGCAGCCAAGTTCTCCTCCCAACCAGAAAGGTTGGGGAAGGGGGGCCCCAGCCTCTTCCTGTTGGGAAGAGCACGGAGGGGGGAGTTGGGACAGGGAATGCATTGCTGTGGCGCTTGCTCAGATCTGACTCAGAGGCCAAGCAGCAGGGAGGGGCTTTCCTCTCCTGGAACTGGAGTTTGGCAGCCATGGTTTGACAAGTCTGCGGCGCAATTTGGAGTTTCAAATTGAAACTGTGGGTTTGCCTACCTCTGGTTTGGCATTACATATGAACCGGGTGTATGTTTCAGGGCAGTAGGATTTTTCAAGATGGTATCCACTAGGAAGCAGGTGCCCATTGCAGGTAATGCTGCTGCAGCTGCTGACATAAGTAGTTGTGAAACCGAAGACAAAAGTAAAAGGAAGATTTTTAATTCTTCTTTTTAAAAATGCAAAATGAATGAGGTATCAAAAAAAGAAGGCCATTCATACACATTCATTATCATCCGCATTTATGCCAAAAACAAATGGACAACCCTTCCATGAATGAGGGTTTGGGAATGGAGACAGCCGTAGCTCAGTGGCAGATACATACATCGCATGCAGAATGCCACAGTTTGTCTTTGTCATCTCCAAACAGGGTGGGAAAGATTCCAGCCGGAAACCGTGGAGGGCTATTGCCAGTCACTAATGAACCATGAACAAAACTAGATGAACCAATGTTCTGTCAGCATAAAATAGCTTTTTATATTCAATTTTTTATTAAACTGTAAGTTAACCTTAAGGAAAACTATGGTGTTAGGGTTAAAGTTAACCTTTAAGGAAAACTATCATATTGCTCCTCAGAATTTTAGACAGTCAAACTTATGCTTACCTTCAGAAGTCCTTGTCCTATATTCTACCAATATTAAAAAAGAATCAATCAGTCAATCAACATTACGGTCAGAGACCAGCATAAAATTTCATCCACTAAAAGGACTAATAGTAAATACAGGTTGCAAATATGGGAGAATAAAGGTATGCTAATACACATCATAAAAGCTCTAAAGTTAAGAATCATTGTGTTTAAAAGGAGACAAGTTAAAACAGGTAAAATGACTACATATATACCCGTTAATACCATCTATATATATATTTCTCCTGGGTGTGCCCAGGAAAAATGCGTCCCGGTAGCCCAGCTGATTGGCTGAGCTGCGGGGGCACCTGATTGGTCCTGGCGCACACCCAGGAGAATTATGCGAGGCGGCGGAGGCCATGGCCGGGGAGCCAGGCGGGCCCAGCCGCAGAGGCGAGGCGGCAGGCCTGGCCAGGCCCAGCCGCAGAGGCGAGGCGGCGGCACTCTGACACTGGCGGCGGCAGCGGCGGCGCTCTGACACCGGCTGCGGCGGCGGCGCTCTGGGGCCGGCGGCGGCGGCGGTGTTCTGGGGCTGGCGGCGGTGGCCGCACTCTGGGGCCGGCGGCGGCCGCACTCTGAGACCGGCGGCGGCGGCCGCACTCTGGGGCCAGCCGCCGGAGAGAAGAGTACAACAGGAGCCGGTTGGGCCGGCAGGCGGAGCGCCGCCACTGCCGCAAGGAGGAAAAGGGGTGTGTGGAGGGAGGAGGCAGCGACAGCATGGGGGGGGCGAGGCGGAGGGAGCCGCCGATGGCGGCGGCACGGCTGGCTCTGCCCCCAGTCCCCGAGACGGCAGGGAAAGGCTGTGCCACGCCAGAGGCGCAGATGCTCTGCGCCCGGGCCCACTAGTAAGAACTAAAAGAGCTAAAAATAAAGGAGATATATTATTTCTATTTCTATTTCTATTTCTATTTCTATTTCTATTCCTATTATAAAAATGCACAGAGGAGATTAAAAGGGGGGCATAAAATGTTACTAAAACTGAGCAAACCAGATTAAAAATTACAAGCATTAAAAGCAATAATTATAAAAAGGATTAAAAACAACTAGCCTACCCACACAGAGCATCTGCTCCCTCCTGCCACACTCTCTCTTGCCCTCCCTCCTGCCCCACACTTCCTTGCCTTCTCTTCTGACCCACACTCTTGCCCTCCCTCCCCCTTCCTCCTGCCACACTCTCTCTTGCCCTCCCTCCTGCCCCCTATCGTGCCCTCCCTCCCCTTCCCTCCTGCCCCACACTCTCTGGACCCCTCCCCTCCTGCCCCACACTCTCTTGCCCTTCCTCCTATCCCCCTCCCTCCTGCTCCCCTCTCTCTTGCCCCCTCCCCCTCCCTCCTGCTCCCCTCTCTCTTGTCCTCCTTCCCCTTCCATTCCTCTCCTCCCCCAACCCGCATTGTGCCTCTTACCTCAGCGGGTGGCGAAGAGAGAACCTCCTCCCGGGTGGCAAAGTCTCGCCACCCATTTCCCTCCCACCCCGGCCTCCAATGGGAGCCGGGGCTTCGTGCTGCCTCCCGTTTCCCACTCACCCCTCTCATCAGTGCCTACTCTGGCTGTCCTGCTGCCGCCGCCTCCCACTCCCACTCCCGGCGGCCAGGCCAGGCTGGGCCACTGCCACCTCCTCCTTGTCCTTACCCAGGACAGCCTGACCTAGCCAAGTCGTCCTGCCGCCTCCCAGCGGCCGGCCTCCTCAGGCCATTTTGCAGTCGGCCGCTACCACCCGCTGTCATTTTTTCTTGCCCGCAACTCTCACCCTTTGGGGGCGGAACTCTCTCAATGTGTCACGAGAGTTCCACCACCAAATTCAGGACACACATGCTGGCTAAGAGAATTAATTATATAGATTTTTTTTTTAAAGGGAGACCCATCAGTCAATTACTGTACTACATTCAAACCCATTGAGTATGGAGAACATCCTTTGGGGCACTGCATTACTCTAGGGTTTTTAACATAGTTTGTTATGCAGGTGACTATTCTAGTAATAGCACATGGAAGGAAAATGCACATATTTGTTTAAAAGGTCAGAGGCATATTTTACTCTTACCCATAAAATAATGCATTGGTTTGGATTTTGTAGACAAACTGCACCAAATAGAAATCCAATAAAAACTAGTGTAAGTAAGCAAGTTTATTGTTGTAACCACAGGTCATAACACACATATTAAAGCATAATAAAACAACATAAAATATAAAACAGAATAGCTAATACATCATGCTTAAAGAAAAACAGATGACATAATAAGACAGTAAAAAACATAACAACTAGCTAAACAACATGCATGAAAATGTTGTGCCAACTGCCAGCAAGTAATTAACACATTCTGTTTCAGAATCCATGAATTTATCAATATTTTGACCTAGTGTTTTCTCTCTTATTGTTCCATAAAAGGAATATTGTAGGACATAATGTTTAATGTCCTCCACTTGCCCCTGACCACAGGGGTAGAGGCACTGTTCCACAGGAGCTTTGTGAAATCTACCCTCAAGATATGCCGAGGGCATGGTTTAAAAACATACACTGGTAAATGCCTTCTGTAGTGGTGCACTGGTGTGGCTGAGTAGGTACTGCGAAGTGGATCTCTGTGTGTGTGTTTTTTTTAAGAGAGGCTACTATGAGGAGAACTTTGAATGTTGTTCAATGGATCAAACCAGCTTCTCAGCTGGCATCCCACTCCAGGACCCAGTCATGGATTTCCCCGATACTCTAGGACTTAAGTTGCTCTAGTGAAGGCAGAGAGTACGTTTGTAGAATATGGTATAGCATAACTGCCCACTGATTCCCCTCTTGGTATGCCAATAGCATAATTTAACTAGATGGTCTTCTGAAAGGTTGTCAAGTTTCTTGAAGATGCACTCTAAGAAATTGAGAGCAGCTCCACCTCCATTCTTAGATGCACAGCAGGGGTGCCCTGGGGAAGGCCCTGAATTTGGTTCAGGAAATTATCCTGGACTATTTCTAACTTCTTGCTCACTTTCACATAGCACCCCCCAAATCTCTGCCTCATACAAAAGCTGCAGAATTACTTTGTCCTGAAATATTTTGAGTGCAGGAACAATTAACTGAACTCCCTGGAGAAGAAGAATTTTAAAATGATCCCCACTAATCAATACCAGTGGGGTATACCAAAAGGAGGGGCATTGCTCTATTTGCTGAGAGTTGATTGTTCATCTCTGTTTGATTCTACTGGTACAAAAAACTACCACTTTTGTTTTATTGTAGTTGATCCTCTTTGCAGTAATCGGCCAATCTGACCAGCATTCTTCTAAGCCCAATCTTGACACAATATATAAGTGACATATCATCAGCATTCATCAAGATCTTGACTTTGTGTCCATTAAGTGAGTGGGAGAAGAATTTCTGAGACTCCATGGCCTGCACTATATCATTGATATAAAAATTAGATGTAGTAGACAGCCCTGTTTGACTCCTTGGTTTAACAAAATGGGGTTGGATGGCGATCCTAGTCGGCCCACTCTCACCCTGGCTGTGAGCTAAAAGTGCAGTTCAATCAGTCACCTGAGAAGCCATCTGTCAAAGTCAGTCCTCTTAAGCTTTTCCCACTATCTAAATCTATCTAAGTCAAAAGCTGATGAAAGGTCAATAAACACAACACAAAAGTGTTTGTATGTCCGTTAGCCTATTTCTGGATCAAGGCCTTCAAGATGATACAGTGTTCTATTGTTCTGTGACTCCTATGGAGGCTTGCCTGCTCTGGGTAAAACAATTTCTGCCCATTCCTCCAACTTGTTTAAAAGGTGTCAAGTGTACAATTTGGAGGATACAAATTGTATGTATTTTTTAATGGATGCTAATTAGAAGGCTCTTGCCTATTACCTTTTTTGTGTATTGGACAGAGGCACTTTAACCCCCGGATCTTGGGGACCTGGTCCTGTCTTCCAAGGTCTGGAGCGGGGGGGGGGGGAGCTTCAAAATGACCAGGGCCTGGGACCTCCAGCAGCCACCCTTCGCCCACCCCGCCAAACCTCTGTGCTTTAAAAATTATTATTATCATTACCATGGCTGAGGGCTGGTGACGAAGGGTGGGGGGAAGAGCAGTCTTTCTCCCCTCCCTTGTGGGGTTGGGGGCCGGAGTGATGCTGGGCCCATCCAGGCCGTCTTTTGCCAAATGTGAGTTGTGGCTGTGCAGCTGAGATTGTCGCAAACCCGTGACATCATGGGCTTGGAACCATCTCTTAACTGTGCAGGCGCACCTTGCAGTTGGCAAAAGATACTGGGCCAGAATGGACAGTTCCAGCATCGCTCCAGCCCCTGCTACCACTGGGAGAGTGGGGGAGAGTGGAGAAGGACTGTTCTACTCCCCCTCCCCACAGCCACCCTTTGGCCTCAGTAATGATATTTTTTTTTAAGCACAGAGGTTTTGTAGGATAGGTGTGGCCATTTGGTGATGGACACCCCAAAGGATGTTTTGGGGGCCTCGCATGGGGGCCCCCTTGGGGCTGGGTGGTCCGGGTGCCCAAATTGCCCAGGTATGCCCCTGGTATTGGATAAATAATACTTTGTTTCCAGTTTGGGAGGGTCACACAGGAGTTATCAATTTTTATGAAAAGCTTCACTAAAATGGGAGTCCACCAGTGGGCATTCAATTTAAATACCTCAGGAGGCATGTCCTCATGTCCTCTCCAGGGGCTTTCCCCATGACCATGGGACCAATCAAGTGCTTGCACTCTAGTGCTGTGATTGCACTGTGATTGCACTGGAAGGGGCCAGATTCAGGAACTGGGAATTCATAAGTTGTCTCATTCTGAGTGCTACCATATATGGCCAAAAAATATTGAAACCAGGTCACAGCTGGGATCTGGTCATCTGAGATGGAATTAGATTGAATGCCAGTTGCCACCAATTCACATAACGTCCAATAATTTTTCTGGATTATACAGAGACCCAGCTCTCTCCATTGATATTTATAATAGGAGAGTTCATTAACTTTAAAAAACTGCTTGTATTGAGAGCAGAACTGTATTAATGATTGAATCTAGGGGTCAAATCTTTTCACCCTAACTGTGGTCTGGAGTTGTCGCAAGGCTGCATTCCTGGTCAAACCAGCCCTTCCTTGTATGCCCTCACTGAGTCTGACCTGGGGGTTCATTATAGAAATAATTTCATAAAAAATATAATAAATGTCTGAGCTGGATAGTATTGTAAGTTGCCACTGTTTCAGCAAGTGCTGAGAGTTTAACAAAGTTGTGATCTTCTCATTAAGAGCATTATTCCATTTAAGGTGTTGTTTACTTTGGTAAAGCCTTCTAATTTGTAATAAGTTACAGAGGGGGGTGCAGAACATTCAGGAAAGGTCATGACCAAGGGCAGATCTCCACTCTGTTATGTATGTCAAAATAATGAACCTGTGAAAGGAATGTCAGAGATACCAAAATGTAATCTATGACACTGGCACATTTAGCACTTTAAAAGGTGTAGAATTCATGCGAGTTAGCTTGGTCAGTACTGCGAAGACTGTAAAGTCCAAATCTGAAAGCCAGATTCAGGTTGGGAGGGAAACCCCATACTTAGTCAGCATCTGATCTAAGGAGGTCCTGGTGAGATACCATGAGTCCTCTAAACTAGTCTGTGTCTTTTAAATAAAGCTATTAATAATACTCAGGCTGCCCCTAGCATTGATGAAATCCCCAACCAGTAGAATATCAGTATCAGTATTTGGCAGCAGTTGCTCAACTTTCTCCAACTAGATTTGTAAGGAGGACCAGACCCGGAACCACAAATTGGAATTCTTACCCACAGGGAGATACACATTAATGCAAGGAATGGATCCCATAGCTGTCTGTATATACTCATGATCAGACCAATCTCTTCAGTTAATATCTCCCTCAAGCTCCATCGAGATTAATGTTAATAGCCCTCCACTTGCTCTCCCGTGGGGACCCTGTTTGATAGCTGGTAGAGCAAAACTGCAGAACCCCTGCAAGTATCCTGGCACCATGGCTCCTGCAAAAAGATGACATTAAGGCTTGTTCAAAATTATTCAAAATATTGTTCAAAATATTGTTCAAAATTATTATCCACAAAATTATATCCTCTCAGCAATATACTTATATCCACCCAGCATCCAGTAGACCACTTTTATGGAGCTAGGGAATCTCTTCTAATAATGAGTGAGAAGAGCTTTGGGCGTGTCGGTAGGGAAAGTGGGTTAACCTACCCTTCCCCACAGATGATCGCCGAGCTGTCCCTGGGCAGCTGGATCAGCTGCCCACACCATTATTGGCTCCGTCACGGAGCTGGTTGGGGTGGCGGGGATCAGGGCCACCTGGCCTCCGGAAGTTCCAGAATGTCCTATGCAAGTGCACGGGGCATTCTGGGGAGCCCCATGATGCCGGGAGGCTTGTCGTAGCCTCCTGGTTGGCGGAGGGTCTCCTTGTGAGCTGCCGCGCCATGGAGCCGTGCTGAGGTGACTCACGATAAAAAAATCCCAGGGTTAGCAGAACACTTGCTCCACTAACCTCGTTTAAAGGGAGGACCACTTTGGCGGGGTAGCCGCTGTTGAACCACAAGGCTTGCCCATGAGCCCAATGGTTTTCACAATGGAGGAAACCTGGGCTGGGCTCCCTTAGCCTGGTTTTCCTCCATCGTGTGAATAGCCTCAGGGTCTTTTGACAGTCAGTTAGTAGGGTTTGAAGCTGCTGGCAAGTTGGGGGTCTTCTATGCCTCTTTCTACATCAGGACACCTTGGCAGCCTATCTTCAGTTGTTGGGAGAATTTGAAAAACCATTTGTCCCAGGTTTTCTGACTCTTTGGCACTTGCTACTGAAGGTATCTCATTCAGCTAGTTGAACCAAATCCATCTCATGGGCTGAGGAACTGTTGAGTGAGATAAACTCAAGGCTCTGAGTGGAGAAAGCAGGAAAGTCACTTGGTTCTTTTATTGATAGTAGCATGGGTCTTATGGTAGCAAGCATGACTTGTCCCCATAGCTAAGCAGGGTCTGCCCTGGTTGCATATGAATGGGCAACTTGATGTGTGAGCACTGCAAGATATTCCCCTCAGGGGATGAAGCTGCTCTTGGAAGAGCATAAGGTTTCAAGTTCCCTCCCTGGCTTCTCCAAGATAGGGCTGAGAGAGATTCCTGCCTGCAACCTTGGAGAAGCCGCTGCCAGTCTGTGAAGACAATACTGAGCTAGATAGACCAAAGGTCTGACTCAGTATATGGCAGTTTCCTATGTTCCTATGTTCCCTATGTTCCTATCCATTGGATGAGGGGGTGCAAATGTCCCTGAGCCTGGAGGGTCAAGGGGCCCACAAGAGCCCCACTGCCCCCCACTGTCATGCCCACTGCTATTTCCCATCTATTTACCCATGGTGGTGGTGGTGGGCAGGCTTCTCCCCCCTCCTCATTCCTCGGCCAGTGCCCCGGCTTCTCCAAAACGACTTTGTCCCCGGGCCACCAGGAGCCTCCCTACGGCACTGGATAATAGGTTATCAATAACACACTTTTGACTATAATTCTCTTTAAATGAGAGACATGCTGAGGTTGTGGTTCAGCAAAAGAGTGTAGAGAGGTCAGAGTATTCTTGAGGTCCTCTAACCTGCCTATAATCTAATCCTGTTCATTTCTTAGCACTTGTCCAAAGGAATGAATCAGATGTCCCTCCATTGAAACATTCAAGTCATTTTTTGTGCTGTATGCCTGAGCTGTTTTCTTACTAGGGATGTGCACAAAATAGGAAAACCCAGTCTGCCTTGAAAGGAACCAAACTTGAGCTGAATAGGGCCCAGTTTTGAGCACACTTGAACAGGGTCCAGTTCAGTTCAAACCAAGCCCACTTCAGGTAAATGGAAGCTGCTTAAGTTCTATTCAGATGGTGGTTGCTCCTTGTAAAGAGCAATTCACTCACAACAACTTATTAACTGACAGTACTCTCTCTTTTCCTCCATGCTATTGCAAACCAGCCAATTGATGCTTTGTTGCAATATGGAGTCAAATTGTATGGTGGCAGCCAGTCTATGGTTAACTGCTGCAATGCAACGGGTCACCACCTGCAGCATTCTTTACTTGAAGGTAATTTTGCACAAATTGGGATTTCTTATGTCTTCTGTTATGTGAGGCTCATCTTCAGTTCTTGATTCATCTGGAACAATTTGCACTGACTCCCTCTGATGGTGCACCTGCTGTTTAGGTGTGACAGAATGTGATTTAGAGTGATCTGTGATATGTTCTGCCTTATGAAGAAGGTGGGACTAAATAGCTTTTAAGCCCTTCATGATTCAGCAAGCCCATCATGGTGCTTTCCCCCCTCCAAACAACAGCGTCTCATATTTTATCTGTCAATCAAATCACTCTAACAAGGTTTCCTATAACACTGTCTGCTTTGCTTTTTCACAGCTGCTGTGTCACACTACTATAGTAGTTCTTGCTTCTCTATCTGGCTTCCAGACATCTGAAGCATCTGATATATTGCTTTCAGTAAAGTGGGAATGTTATTGCTCATAGAGACAACAAACACAACATATTGTTAGATATCCTCTGAAAGACATAACAAACACAAAATAAATATCTACCCAGCAAAAAGAAATGGCTGTGATATTCTGTTTAAAAAGTGACTAATATATGTTTTGCATGTGTGGATCGACATCGTATACAAAATGACTACTTTCTTTTGGTGTAAATATGCTCAGGAGATAAAGGAAGTGAAATATTTCCTGTCAATTGACTAAAAGTTCTTCAGTTATCTTTTTAATTCATAGGTTTAATTTAAATACATTTGCATATTATCAAATATAGGTGCCTTTTGAGATATTGGCTCGTGAAAGACACAATTTATTAAAAATGTGATAGATGAACCAATTATTTTAATTGGTTTGTCTATCTCAGACTATTGGTTCATAGGAATGTGCACAAAACTGGTTTTGCCAGTTTGGCTCAAATCCGGACTGGATTTGAGCTGACCCAGCCCAGTTCAGGTTTGTGCCCTGTTTAACCAGACCTGATTTGACCAGCTTGGTGATCTACTGGTAAAGGGGAATCCACTGAGGATTTGCTGAATACCAGTAAAGGGGCAGGGGGGCTTGCCTAATTGTGGAGTGGGTGGGAGAGGAGTAAGTAAGTACTTACAAGTGCCAGCAGCAATGGCCATGGGGGGCAGTGGTGGTGGGGGCAGCGGGGGCAGCAGCTCGCCACATCTCTGCCAGCCTTCCCCAGAGTAGGCAGGGCCACTGGCGGCCCAGTTCATGCCTCTGCACATGCATGGAGGTCATTTTAGTGACACAGAGGTCACAAAATGGCCCCCACACATGTGCAGAGGCATGAACTGGGCCAAAGAAGGCTGAAACCAGTCTGTCCCCAGCCCTGCCTACTTTGGTAGGCAGTATTGTCTATGTTGACTGGCTTTTAATCTCTCCCCTCCCCTGTTTTTCTTCTCTGCCCGCTTACAAGTTTCTGATGCACACCAGTGCATAAATATATTAATTAAATCACAGTGCAAAATTGGAATCTTTCTTGAATTGATTGTATGAGTACATCAGTATTCCTTTTTCTGTTGTAATTTATGCATTGGTAAACAACCTATATGGAAAGAGCAACTTCCTTCTGTTTTGAAAGAGCTGCACTGGCTACCAAGTTGTTTATGGATTCAATTCAAGGTGCTGGTTATTACCTATAAAGCTCCTAATGGTTTGGGACCTGGATACCCGAAGGACTGCCTGTTCCCACGGGTTTCTACCCACCCAACAAGGAGACTTTGCTCCTTGTGCCAACGTTGAGAGAAGCAGAGGCTAAATTGTCATACACGCAGGACAAGGCCTTCTCTGTTGTTGCCCCCAGGCTCTGGAGTGCTTTCCCAATGAATGTCCACTCTTTGACATCTTTGGCTGCTTAAAAAAAATAATTAAAGACCTTTATTTTTTTTCCAGGCCAGGTCTCCCAGCTCTTCTGTTTCTGTCTTTTTATGGTGGTTGTTTTTATTGTTGTTGTTTTATGATTTTTACTGTTTAACAGATTTTAAGATTTTAAATGTTATATATATATATATATATATATATATATATATATATATATATATATAAGTTTTATGGTAGTTTAACTCTGCTAAACCACTTTGAGATGCCTTATAAAAGGCAACATAAAAATTGCCTCTTTTTAATGAACAGGAAAGCAATACAGGTCATTCCTGAAGTAATATACTCTTTCGATGTATCCCTCTCTAGTAGTATGAGCCATACTAAATGTTGCATACTTGCCTGTAGTATAATACTGATCATTTATTACAGAGCTTTTCCACAATCAATAAAAGGACAAAATCCAAGACTGGATACACCCTTTCTCTAATGCTTCTCTAATGCTCTCATTTCAGTAGAAATGTTACTAATCTTTAACACTGCATTTTTCATTTCAAGTAGCAAAATGTATGTTTTTTAATCACTCCAAAGAGAAACATTCTTCTTTTATTATCTTCTTCATTAACCTTTTAGCAAAGATCCTCCCTCACATATTTCACCATTACTTTATGATATTCCTTCCCCCATTTTCATGCGGAATCTTCTAGATCGGCCTGCCTTTCCTTAAACAAACTATGATACTATATCATAGAAATTGCAAACTGCCACCTTTGGATTCAGCTCCATATGTTAGCTCCTTGTTCCTTCATATGTTTCTACCAGTAGCATCTTTAATTCTTTTTTACTGGATTTCTGCACCAATCTGCTTCCTTTCCTGCCATTTATTCAAAAGTTATGCCAAAAGCCTCACTATTCCTGAGGGCTTAGTAGATGGATTCCAGACAAGCAATAGACTGGACAATTACACGTGACTACCTGGCTAGAACATTAAAGATGCATGAAATAGTCTGGATCCTGACAGAATTGTAGCCTTTTGCTACTAAAACTTCCAATAGAATAATTAAAAAGGCCATTAAAACCCAGAACAGATTGTGCAGAAGAGGAAAAAAACACATAATGCGTTGCTGATCTTACAAAAGACAATTTGCATGGAAAAAAGACCATAACATGCTGTACTTGCTAATTATTAAAAACATACTAGTAGAGGTTATAATAACTTGTCCCTTTTCCAACAGTTGCATGGCTCAGTCTAGCTTTTGGTTTTTGCCTCTCTGTAGTTTTGCTGCAGTTTCTAAGGGCACATCTGTACAAGTGTGGATGAGGAGCAATGTCCAACCTGCATGGAGACTCCTACTGCTCTGCATTTGCATATGAGAATATTTGCAGAAGCAGAGTGGGCAAGCGGGGATGCAGCCTATCTATGACTGCAGTGATATCACGTGGCAATCCTGTATTGTACCTTTTCTGCTCCTAGAAGAATAGAATTTTGTTCTCCTGCCTCTGGAGGTTTCCTCGACTGGGGTCTTTACTGTGGGACAAAGTGGTGTAATTTAGGCTGAGTTAGGACAAAAGTACATAAAGTACATATAAATGTAAATAAGCATAAATCAGAGTAAATTGGGGCTGTTCACATTGCTGCCTTTTACTATGAATCAAAACAGATTATCTTATTTTTGTTTGTTCACTCACCAGGTTACCCCTTATTCATCCAGCTCATGTCTGGCCAATGGGGTTGTAAAGGAGCTGGGTACACCCCACCTCTTGCTTCTGATTGGTTCATTCATCTGTGCCCTGGTGGTGAAGAGAAGGCAGGTGTGTGTGTGTATGTATATATGTATGTATATATGTATATGTATATGTATATGTATATGTATATGTATATGTATATGTATGCATGCTCTTTCCCAGGACTCCTGTGCAACAGCAACTGCATGGTTCTCCGGTGTACTGGTGTTCCAGTGTTCTGGTGCACTTGCACAAAAGCAACATAGATTTTTTAAAAAATCCAAACTGCAAAAAGGAAAAAGAAAGGGGCTTTCCACCCTCCTTCCTCCCACCCCCACTGCCCCAAATGCCAGGAACTATTATTACTTCCTTATGAAAGGAACCGGAGGTGACATTGCTCTCTTGTGGTGATATATTGGTATATTTTGAGATGTGTTACAGACAATGCCTCAGTTCTTTATAAGGGGCATGCTTCTCTGTTTGAAGTATCTATGTACTGGTTTGAGGGTGGAGTCACAGTTTGTCTGCTCCTCACTTGTTGAACTGAGAGGTTCTCCCTCTCTCTGCGTAAGAGTCTGTTTATTGTTTTCTCAGCCAATGCTTAATTAGTAATAAATATCAAACTCTTTTTTTCTCAGTTAAAGTTGTTTTTTTGTTCAATTACTTATAGGGTAATTGAACTAGTATACTATTATACTATAGAGTATAACAGTATAGAGTATAACAGTAGCTATAACACATCCCTCATCAACCGCAGATTCCCCAATCGTGGATTTGTGTATCCTCGACTTGGAAACAGTGACCGATCTCATCTACCATGACCTGAGTATCTATGGTTTGGTGAGATTTTTTTGAAATTTGTGTATTTGGGGGGGATTTTGGGGGGCAGGAGGTCATTTCTGGGGCTCAGGGGGTGATGTTTTCTAATTTTTACTGTATTTTGCAGTCTTTTGGGGACCACAATACCCCTAACCCCTGTTTGCCAGTGATTTCAATGGCTCTCCAACTGCGAGTTTGCCAACCACAAAATTTTCCTGGAACGGAACCATCACGGTTGGCAAGGGATGACTGTATAACAGTATCGAGTATTTGAAATAGTATACTGTTGCAATTACTCTGCAACAGTATACTGCTGTACTAGTGTACTGGTGTGTGCTTGTGTAAGAACAACCTGAAATGTATATTTTTGCACAAGGAGGGGATCCATACAGATCACAGCCACACTGAAAATGGGCATATAATCTCCCCTTCCCCACATGCACCCACTACAGAGCAAGATCTACTATGGATTGTGCAGTAGCTGCACCTTCGCCCTCTACTTGTGTACTGCTGTAAGAGTGCTAGAACACCAGTATATATGTCTGTATATTCGAGGGAACCCTGGACTGCAAGTAGACTGCAATCAGGAAGTAAATGTGCCCAGGAGTGGAATTCAGAGGGGTGGCAGGCTCAGCTGATACTCACAAAAGTCATTCCCAAACAGGAAGCTACACCTCCACCTTACACTTTATTGGGTGGTGCTCTCCATATGGCTCCGCAGAAATGCTGGAGTATCCCATGCAACCTTTTCAACACCCCCGCCCCACCCTAAGTGCAACTTTTTAAGGACACTTATACTACACATGAAGGGTCAATCGTCAGGGAAAAAGCTGAATAATGCCTCTGGCAGTATGAACAGTGTGGTTTTATATTATCTGTAAATACCCTCCTCATCTGAACTCCCCCCAGCCCTAATAGAAGTGAATCAGGAGTAAATCACAATTTGGAAGATCTCCTGGAGCATTTCTAGATAGAGCTTGGGATGGAGGGTGTGCATTCACACATCAGCTGGATTTATGCCGAAGACCATGCAAGTTTTTTGGGAGCACTTCACACACAATTTGGGCTTTTCATTGCATGTTAGAGCCTAGTCCAATTTATGTCTGGGGTTAAACAAAACCACTTTTTGCATTTTTAAAAATTTTTACAAATTTGAACTTGCAGTAAAGCCTTGCAGTAAATCTGCGGCAAAGCCTGCTATCTGGGAAAGCTCCTGGTGGTAAAACTTGAAGAGGGAGTAATTCTCTAAGCTAACCAGTTGCAGTTTCTTTACTTTTCTCTATGCCCCTACATTTCTGTTTGTCTGGAACCCCTGTTTGCTCTCACTGGAAATAAATTATATGAGCCACTCAGAGAACAATTTGTTACAGAGGAGCTGTGCTCTCCATAGTAGCTCTATTCCGGTTTTATGTTTTCTATGGATGCTGTATCCAGCCTATAAGTCCTGTTCTCATGCTGACACATGCTGAAACCCCATCCCCTGTTCACCACACTTACAGCATTTGTGAGAACAGACAAAATACTGTGCTTAGGGACAGATTTTCCCTGTTATTCAAAGTTCTGGGAAGCCACACTAGCATCTCTGATTGAATCAAAGTAGTAGATTGCTTACTACCCTGTAAACAGGTGGGATGTCATACAGAAGAAAGGCCAGAGTTAGAAAACATACATACAAATCTTTTAATGTGCCACAATGTGATTTCTGCAGAGCAGCATCCTTCACAATAAGAACTGTAGTAATTATTGAAGTTTTTAACCCAAATTTTGTGAGATGAAGGGAGGCAGTGGTAGGAAGAACTTCATGTCAATATGTATGTAGACCTCAGGATTAAGGCCGAGGTTATGCTTTGAGCATGTGTGGAAACATCCACTAATATAGTAGTAGTTCTTTTATTGCAGCCATAGGCCAAACAAGAACAAAGGTGACAATAACACAGCCGTTCAGAATTACAATAAGTGGAATAAATATAACAATACATACAAGTAAGACTAAAACTACCATAAGATCAAACTTATAAAAGACCATGGTGGGATGTCTGTCTCATCGCCCCATAAATAAATTTGGCTACCACTTTGATGACTTCATCATTGGTATCAGCCAAACAATAATTAAGATAAAAAGGATCAGACCTACCAGGGAATTGCTCTCATAATGGATACAGTAATTCACTCCTAGAATCACGATAAAGGGAACAGTATAAAAGAATATGAGTGACTGTTTCCAAACTACCCTCCCCACATAGACACAACCCCCCAAACAGGTGGTTCTTTAGAGAACCTCCTTTGAAGCAATACTGAAGGTAATACATTCAGCCTAGCCCTAGCAAAGGCTGACCTAAATTTCACAAAATGAACGGTGGTTAGATAAGTAGCAGCCTAGTAGGAGAACATGGTACATTGAATTCTTATGCATCCTGGTCTTACTATCATAACTATATTTCTACTGACCATATCTACCAACCTCTTCAGTGGATACATCTCTATGTGCTCATGAAAGCATCTTCTTATGCCAGGAGTCACTACATTTCCCATGCTTGCTCATGGGAAATACTTTTAATGCATGTCCATGGCAGTGTCGAGACCTTGATTATGAGACCCATATACAGCAGTCCCTTGCCAACTGTGTGGGTTATGTTCCTGGAAACCCTCACGGTTGGTGAATTCATGGTTGGAGAGCCATTGGTTTCAATGGCAAACAGGGGATTAGGGGATTTGCGGTCATGAAGTGACTGAAGACAAGGCAATAAATTGAAAGAATCACCTAACCCCCCGAAATGTCCCCCTGACCCCCCCAATCACCCCTGACCACCAGAAATTACCCTTGACCCCCAGAAATTGCCACCAAATCCCCATTTTTTAAAAAAAATATTGCCAAACTGGAGATACTCAGGTTTGCGGTTGATGAGGGCGGTCACAATTTCCCAGTCACAGTTACTCAAATCCACGATTGGGAAAACGGCAATAGGCGAGGGATGACTGTAGTTGTTATGAAGTCCTTCCCACAGTGCCACCTTCCTAAGTGGTCGGGACATTTAGCATTTCTAGACCTGCTAAATTTATTTATTTATTTATTAGAAACATTTGATATACCGCCCACTCCGAAGACTCTGGGTGGTATACAAAAACATGCAAAACAAGACAGCATTAAAATTACAATCTAAATAAAACTAAAGTAACTAACGGGGGGGGGGGGGACAAATAGGTAAACAACAGGGTCAAAGCCTAGCGAAAAAGAAAAGTCTTCAATAAAGATTTAAAAATCAACAAGGAAGGAGCTAAATGAATCTGCAGGGGAAGGGAATTCCAGAGAAGTGGGGCAGCAACCGAGAAGGCCCTTTCACGGGTCCTAGCACCCTAAACCTCTCGGAAATTGGGGACCAACAAAAGGGCCATCTGAGCAGATCTGATCAGACGGGATGTAACTGGATGGGAGAGGCGGGTCTGTAGGTAGACAGGTGCCAAACCCCACAAGGCTTTGAAGGTCAAACCCAGGACCTTAAATTGAACTCGGTAGCGAATAGGCAACCAGTGCAATGACTGCAGGAGAGGTGTTACCCTGTCATATTTTCTGGCACCCATAAGTAAACGAGCTGCTGCATTCTGGACCCATTGTAGCTTTCTGATCATCCTCAAAGGTAACCCTAGATAGAGGGCGTTACAATAATCTAGACGGGAGATAACAAGGGCATGGTTCACTGTCATTAATGCTTGCTGATCAAGGTAAGGGCATAATTGACAAATCAGATGGAGCTGGGTGAAGGCACTTCTGGCTACAGCCTCCACCTGCTGTTCGAGCAAGAGGTGCGAGTCCAAAAGGACCCCCAAATCATGTACAAGCTCCTTTGGGGGCAGCGCCACCTCATCTAAAACAAGTTTCACATCCAGCTGTTGACCGGTACAAGGGCTGAGTAAGAGTAGTTCAGTCTTGGTGGGATTCAGTCTGAGCTTATTTTGATTCATCCAGACCTTAACAGCTTCCAGGCATCGAGTAAGCACAGAAACAGCATCTCCAGAATGGTCTGGGATGGCAATATACAGCTGAGTATCATCAGCGTATTGATGAAATCTTGCCCCAGACTGGTGAGATTTCATCTCACTAAATAACTGAGAACAGTTGGTCGTGGAACCATCCAGAGAAAAGGTGATCTTGGATTTAATCCTGAGTAGTGCCCAGGACCTGGTGCATGATGTCATAGTCGTAGAACCATTGGGGAATAGTGACCATAGTGTGATCCAATTCAGCTTTTATGTGAGTGGAGCACTGTCAAGGAAGTCCAACACCAATACATTGTACTTCAGAAGAGGAAACTTCTCAAAAATGAGGGACTGGTAAAAAGGAAGTTGAAAGGGAAAGCTGAGGGTCAAATCAGTCCAGAAAGCATGGAACTTATTCAAAACCACCATAATAGAAGCTCAGTTGGAGTGTATACCAAGGAGGAGGAAATGTACCACCAAGTTCAGGAGAACACCAGCATGGCTAACAAGTAGTCAGGGAAACTATAAAAGAGAAGAAGACTTCCTTCAGAAAAGGGAAGTCCTGCCCAAATGAAGAGAACAGGAAGGAAAAGAGGCAACTATGGGGAGAAATGATAGAGGTATAAAATCATGCATGGAGTAGAGAAAGTAGACTGAGAGAAATTTTTCCCCCTCTCTCACAACACTAGAACCAGGTATCATCCCCTGAAATGGAAGGCCAGGAATTTTAAGACCAACAAAAGGAAATATATATTTTTTTTCACACAGTGTGTAATCAATCAGTAGAATTCTCTGCCATGGGATGTGGTGATGGCCACCAGCTTGGATGGCTGTAAAAGGGGCTTAAACAAATTCATGGAGAATGGGTCTATCAATGGCTACTAGTCTGGTGGCTATCAGCTACCTTCAGCCTTAGAGGCAAGATGCCTCTCAATACCAGTTGCAGGAGAGTGGGCATGCACATACCTCTTGCCTGTGGACTTCTCAGAGGCATCTGGTAGGCCACTGTGTGAAATAGGATGCTGGACTGGATGGGCCTTGAGCCTGAGCCAGCAAGGTAAGTTTGGAAAATGAGTTATGTTGATAAGGTCTTCTGTTTGCAAACTGTGTTGGTCTCTGAGTGCAATAAAATACAGATTGATTGATTGATTGGGAGGGTGGAGGTGGGAAGGACTCCTCAAATGAGTTCATTCTGAATTTTAAGTGGGTTTATTCCTGATCTGGAAAGGCCTATAAGAGCAGTCTTCAGATCACACTTCTCCAATGAACTTTGGTGACAACACTAGTAGAGCCTGTACACTCCTGCCTCAGTCACTGTTGGAAGGTGACAATTGTTAACAACAGCTCAAGCCCACATGAAAGGGCTTTAAGCTGGTTTGAGCTACAGCTTACATGTACCTCCAGCAACAAACTTAGCTTTGCAATCAAGAAGACCCAGCAGGTTAAGGCCATAGAATGTGGTGTCTTGTGTCGGTATCATGTGTTCTGTTGTGATTCGTACTCCTCCTGGTAGTATCCCTGTTGAAGCTTTTACTGAAGCTGAAAAGTGCTCTAGCCATCTGTCTCATTTTCACCTTATCAGTAAGAGAGCCCTCTTGGAAACACATATGTTTCTTTGTGCTCCCCGTGTGGGAATGTGATTTATATAATAATTGTGCCTGTCAGCAGCTTGTGAATTTATTTCTGCTATTGGAGCTCTGTTTGGGAGCTTGCACAGACCCTGTCTAGGCTCTGCTTGTCTTGTGGATTACCATGTGAAAAAATTCCTTTCTCTAGAGCTCACATTTCCATGCCTTGCCTGATTGGTCACTTTAGATTAAAACATGTTTGTTATTAATAAGGTTTTATGCTGCATCTTTCTGCACAAAACACCTGAGGTGATTTATAACGAAGGCATGGGATGAAAAATAAGATAATAAAATGAGCATGGTAGGCAGCTAATAAAATCCAAGTCAGGAGGTTAGAGAGCCAGGTGCAAATTAGGATTAGATGCTAAAATGTATATAATCATGTGTGCTTTATTTTGGTCCACAGCAGGCTATGGTAGCAGGACTTCGGAGCATTATTAATGACTGGTTTGGGGAGGACAGGGGATAACTAACAGCAAGGTTCAGGGGCAGTAAGGAGGGTACTTACCATTCCATCTTCTCTTGAAATAGCTGACTTGGCCCACTTTTCTATGCAGCTAGCTGAGGCATCTAAGCATGGAAATTGGCTTTAATTTAGTTATACATGTGACTAGCAGTGCACCACTGGCCACTACAACAAATCCATAAGATAGGGCTGCGAGTCTCACTCTAACCATAGGACTCACGTCTGATTCTTTGATTTAACTTGATGGTAGGTGGACTAGGCTGATCATATTTTATATTTTTAATTTCAATAAAGTTGAATGTTATTAAAAACACAGACCAGAAGAGACACACATCAAAAAGACAGACCTGAGCCTGCATTTTTAAATGTACTGAATCATAGTTTATCATTTGAATTTTCTTGCTAGAGGTGCATATTATCCCTTGGAAAGTGATTGTTTTCCTGCCAAGATGCACCTTCCCCAGCTTTACTTACTGAGTAAAAGACTATCACTTTTCATAAGGCATTGGCTTTGTATGCTAAGGAGCATACAGATGACTGTGCTTTAAATTAATATCATGTGCTAGGAACTGAGCTGGTGTAATATAGATGGGTGAATATGTAACCTCTGTATATCTCAATCAAGATAATTCCACTTATCTTTGAAGACCCATAATTGCTTTCACTTCCTATCTTCTTTCCCCCCCTCTGGGCACAGATGAATGAAACAACTGGTTAAAGACTAAGCTTAACACTATACTGGGCACCTAAGTTCTAAAAATACTCTACTAGTACAAGTCAGTAGATAAACAGGAGGATTGGAGTCAGCAGCGAATTGGAGTCAAGGGAAGATAGAGAGAGCCTTTCACAGAGCTGAAAGTACTTTGCAATCTTACTCCACTCATCTAGCAGCTACTGAGCCAGTAGTAGCTGAGTGAAGGGTATTATAAGCCAAACAACTTAAATTTTTTACCTGCTTATTTTAAAATTCTAAACAGGCCCTCAAGGCAGCTTATCAAATTTATGCACACACAGTAGTAAACTAGCTTATAACGCCCCATCCCCCAACCCCAAAATTGCCTTGTCTGGTGCACTGGGGGCGGGAGGTACTGACCAGGGAGATAGCTGAGCAGGGAAGCAGATAGGCCATTAAGCAGGGAGGGGCATCTAGCCAGTCACCTAGCCAGGTAACTGGGTAAAAAGGGATGGGTAGGTTGGAAACAGCGCACTTTTTGAAAGTGTGAGGTGCTGCTAAGGAGTCAGGTGCTGCTAAGGAGTCAGGAGTGTGATGTTCTGCTAAGGAGTCAGGCTACAGTCAGAGGCTTAATATGACTAGGTGGTATCCTATTTGCCTTTTGAGTCACCAGACCTTGCTGAATGCTATTCCACTAAGTCTGTGCATGGCCCAAAATGTCAGATCCCGATCCAACCTGACAGTAAGACTGTTGGGATGGGCCAGTTAGAAACTCGACATGTCTGTCAGAACCCCACCTCCCATGCCCTGCTCTCTCTTCTTTTTCCTCCACCTCCCACTCTTTTACCTCGGACCAAGTGGGGCAAGAGGCAGGCTGTGCCTCTTCACTTCACAGGGAGCATTCAACTTTGCCTTTTACAGCTTTTGTTTAAAAGCCACTAACCACACACCCCCTGTCAAAATTATCTTTTAAGCCCTTGAGTCGCCATTGGTGAAGCCATGGCCGCAGCTTCAGAAAAAACGATGACTCTCAAAGCCACAGATGTCACTTGGGGACTCAAAAGGGAATTCTGATGAGGGAAAGTGCCTTTTAAACAGAGGCCATGGAAGGCAAGATTGAGTGCTCCCTACAGAGTGAAGAGGACATCCTACACCCTACATCCTGCTCCTACCTGATCCCAGGTAAGGGAAGGGGAAAGGGGAGGGGAGGTCCATTCCAACAGATGTTGGATATCCACAGAGTTCCGCTACAACAGCAGAGGGCATTCCAACAGTTCCAGCTGTCAGGAGGCTCCTTGCTGTTGTGATAGAACTCCCTCCAACAATGCTTGACAGAGGACATGTCAGTCCGACAAGTCTTCCAGATTGACATGACTTCATAGCCCTATACCAGCCTCTGGTCATCTGGAGTAGTGGTGCTGAAGTACAGCAGAGAATAGGTCAGCAGCTTCCTCCTCTGGCAAGCTAATACTGTGGATGGTTTCTTTAACTGACATGGCTTTTTTTGTTGACATTTTTGCAGGGTGCCTAGGGCTGTGTACTATCAAAGGTGCTTTCCATCAACTCTTCAGCTGTCTTGGCTTCTGTATTCAGTCTTTCTTTGACTTTCTTCAAAATGGCTTGTCCCCAACTGCTTCTTTGACCTTTCTTTACACTCATGTATCAGTTCCTCCTATCAGGTGGAGGTAGGTACGTGCCAACTTACTCAACTCTGATGACTTTCCACCTTCCAGAATATTGGAGAACTGTCTATGTGTGGCTACAGCCAGTTCACATGTTCTGGTTAATTTAACTTACATTAGCACACAAACTGAAACAGGACTTGCAGAGAAGTTATCAACAGCAGATTAAAAGAAGACATAAAAGTGCCACTTTGAAAAGGCATTGATGAAGAAAAGGTCTTCACTTGCTGCAGACATGGCACTGGGCAAGCCTCCCTGGGAAGAAAAGGTCCTAGCACAGACCCCCACCTGCTTAATCTCTGAGTGTGTGGGGAACTGGGTAAGGTTTCTTCTTGAGAAGGCTCATGTGGAAGGAGGCAGTCACTAAGGTAACCTGACCCAAAGCCATTCAGGCTTTAAAGCTTAAAATCTTTAACATTAATTTGGTTTGGAAATGGACTGGGATCTAGTGCAGTTCTTTCAGAAGTGGCAAAATATTTTCCATCTGCCTGAGTTCAGTCAGTGATCTAGCTGCTGTTTTTCTGTACTAACTGCAGTTTCCAAACCATCTTCAAGATCAGTCTCCCATACAATGTACTGAAGTAATCCAAATGGGACATTGCCAGTGCCTGAAGAACTGTGGCCAGGCTATCTTTGTACATGAGAGGATATAGCCTGCATACCAGCTGATATAAAGCACTCTGACCTCTAGCAATAGGACTGGACTGACTAGCATCTACAAACTGGAACCCAGTCCTCTGGGAGAGTGCAATGCTATGCACAGTGGGCCAGACACCATCTGCCACTGCTGATGAACCAATTACCAACAGCATCTCTGTCTTATTAGGACTAAATTGCAGTTTATTGGCTCTCATACAGTCCATTAAATTGCAACCAGGACTTTTTGATATTGATACCACCCCTCAATTCTGCAGGCACTACCCTGATCTCCACCCTTGATCTGCTAGGCTCCATAGCCTCTGACCCATCTCACTATGTTTTCCCAGAGCTGACAAAATGGCAAATGTGGTTCAATGTAAGCAAGTATAAAGTGATGCACATCGAGGCAATAAACCCCAACTTCACATATACGCTGTTGGGAGCTGAGCTGTCAGTGACTGGCCAGGAGAGAGATCTTGGGATCGTGGTGGACGGTTCATTGCAAGTGTCAACTCAATGCTCGGCAGTAGTGAGAAAGGCAAATTCCAAGCTAGGGATCATTAGGAAGGGGGTTGAAAATAAGGATGCTAGTATTATACTGCCCTTATACAAAATGTGTGTGACCACATTTGGAGTATTGTGTACAGTCTGGTCACCGTTTCTTAAGAAGGATATTGTAGAACTTGAAAAGGTGCAGGAGAGGGCAAGCAAGATGATCAGGGGCCTGGAGCACCTTCCTTGTGAGGCTAGGCCATGTATGGGCTCTTCACTTTAGAAAAGAGATGACTGAGAGGAGACATGATAGAAGTATATAAAATTATGCATGGAGTAGAGAGAAAGGACAACAAGAAATTTTTCTCCCTCTCTCACACTAGAACCAGGGGCCATCCCATTAAACTGAACATCGGGAAATTTAGGACTGACAAAAGGAAGTACTTTTTCACAGAGTGCATAATTAATCTATGGAATTCTCTCCATGGGATGTGGTGATGGCCACTAGGTTGGATGGATTTAAAAGGGGCTTCGACAAGTTCATGGAGGACAGGTCTTTCAATGGCTACTAATCTGGTGGCTATAGGCCAGCTCCATCCTCAGAGGTAGGATGTCTCTAAATACCAGTTGAAGGGAAGCAACAGCAGGAGAGAGGGCATGCCCTCTGCTCCTGCTTGTGGGCTTCTCAGAGGCATCTGGTGGGCCACTGTGTGAAACAGGATGCTGGACTAGATAGGCCTTGGGACTGATCCCTCAGGGCTGTTCTTATACATTCTTATTTTTTAAAATCAAAGTTGGAAATAGCATTGATACAGAAAGATAAAGAAGCATATAGCCTAGGTTTGCAGGTGTGTGTGAACTCATAAAACTCCTGCAAACCCTTCTTGCTTGGATCTGGGTACCATCACTTCACTACCCTGGTCTTTAGCAAGTTAGGATGAAAACAGGAGACCCCCCTACCTCAGTTTGCTGCATGTGTGTGGAGATCACTATTTAAAACTGGACCTGGCTTCCAGTGGCCATATTTATCATAGAGTTCCATGACTAGAGGGGCATGTCAGAGGAGAACTGCTGTTGTACTGAGGACTGCCTCTCTACTGTGCATGCAATGCATGCTGGAATATTCTTGGAGGACTCAGCTCCAGTTTTCCATGCCTGAGAGTGTGGCTCCCTGGTCATCTGGGTGGTGAGTGATCAGAGCAACCACACTGAGTGGTGTGGGGATCAGGGTAGGAGTTCTTACCTCCCCCAAACCACCCTTTAATGATCATGTGAAAGACCTTACTTCCCATTTCTTTCACCTTGAAACTACTGGCACAAACATACCCAGTGAAGAACATTATCCATGACTATGGCATGCAGGGGCCATGAAAATGATAATAATGAAATAGTAAAGCTACTTAATGGAATAGTAAAGCTACTTAAAGTAGTTTGCAAAGTACTTAAGTGATGTCTCTGTGCAAATTATTATTATTATTTAATTAATTCAATTTCTATACTGCCCTTCCAAAAATGGCTCAGGGCGGTTTACACAGTGAAACAATACATAAATAAGATGGATCCCTGTCCCCAAAGGGCTCACAATCTAAAACAGCTGCCACTGGAGGTACAGTGCTGGGGGTGGATAGGGCCAGTTCATCATCATCATACTTTATTTACGGTCTTTGACCAAAAAAGAAATAAAAATCTTTACATAATTAATAGGAAAAATATTAATAGAAAGTCAATTACACATAAATGACTAGCAGCTTTTGATTAGTAATAATTACACATAAAAATAAAATAAAGTAACGGCATTGGAAAGGCGTAAATGTATAGGCATAATTTAAAATTAACAGTAAGGAACCCAAAGCTGTATTCTATTCTTTTGAAGTTCTTAATCTGGTGACCACATAACAGAATTTAGCCACAACATATGAAATAGCTGCATCTTTATCTGGTAATAAATATGCTACAACAAGACCCTCCGGTTGTCCCCTCATATCATTTAACAGTGGGCTGATTAATTGAGATTTCAAGTTTTGGTATATTGAACACTTTAAAAGTATGTGGGCCATGGTTTCGATCACCTCTCCACAGGGGCATTTCCATTCTTCATATAATAGCTTCAGATATTTTCCATACAGCATTGCAGATGGGAAAGCATTGAACCTGGCCCTGGAGAAGGCCCATCTGAATTTACTCAAAGTGATCGTAAATAAATACGTTGCTGGGGCAAGATCCATCTTACCATATACTTGTTTATTAAAAAAATGGTAAACAAGCCTTCTCTTCCTGAATGTCTATATCGACCAATCTTTGTCGTACTAGATGTGGGCTGTGTTCTCACCGCTCTCTAATAATAGAGTGGGTGATAGGCTGCATTGGCAAAGTTTATCTATCGTTTTGTTAGACCAAGATGCCTGAGGCTCAGCCGCAAGAAGCTTTGGAATTAGCCCTAATGGATGCAGATGAAGTTTAAGCCAATAAAATATCCTTAGGAGCCAGGCTGTGGTTTCCAATTTCAGTATGCCCACCTCCATGCGTATCACCGAATTGGAAACGCAGTTGGCTACACCAAATATAGTTCTTAAAAAACCGGTTTGAATTTTTTCCAAATCTTTAAAGTTGGTATACAGTCCCAATTGTGTCCCGTAAAGGAGTTGGAGGATCACTTTGGCCTTATAAAGTTTAATGGCAGCAGGAATGTAGTGCCCTCCCTGGGACCAGAAGAATTTCAGAATGGCTATAATACTACGTTTGGCCGTATCAACTACCGATCTAATATGGCCCGTTTCATAGCCGTTGAATTGAAACACTATCCCAAGGTATTTGATTTGCTTTACTTGGTCTACTTTGTGATCTTCAATTGACCAGTTAAAATTCCAATGTTTAGAAATAAAATGGAGAATTTTTGTCTTAGAATAGTTTATTACTAATTGTTCCTTCTTGCAATGGCTTACCAAAACACCCAAAGCTCTTTTAAAACCTATTCTAGTTTGTGATAAAATTACAGCGTCATTGGCATACATGAGTATAGGCAGACATTTGTCTGCCAGTTTCGGTGCATGTATGTCCGAACCTTGCAGCTGCTGGATTAAACTGTTCACGTAAAAGTTGAATAGGAAGGGAGCTAAGATGCAACCCTGTCTAACTCCCCGGATAGGGCCAGTTATTCTCCCCCTGCTAAATAAAGAGAATCACCAAGTTAAAAGGTGCCTCTTTGCCAAGTTAGCAGGGGTTCCAAGTTAGCAGAGGTTAAATTGGCTGAAGTTCTTGTAAATGAAAAAGTTCCTACAAGATTCTTTCCCAGTTACAGCTTAGTTAACTCTAATAGGTCCCAGTGGATGGATTTGTTGCCATATGACTAGGAAGCTGTTTCATTTTTGAGGCTTGATAGTTTCCAAGATTTGTTGTGGGCTAATTGCATAGCACTTGCCTTAAAATATGTTTTAACCATCCTAATTTGGAGCTTCATATAACATGGCTGATCCATTGCTAATGTTTGATTTATTTATTTTTTGTCAACAAGAATAACTTCCAAAGTAGCAGATGTCTACTCAGTTTGAAATACAATAACTGGTAAGGACAACTAATAGTTTTGACTCTGAATATTGAACTGCTGAGTAGATGGTGTTGATGTGAAAAACATTTACAGGTTTTAATTCTTGTGCCAACATTGCCATCAGCAGTGACAGTTGCTGTTCTGTTAGATACAAACTGGATGTCCCCATAGTACTGTACGCCATACAGCCATAAGGCTACCATAATGTTGTTGTACTGGAATTCTCTCTGTTGCTGTTGTGCCTGGCACCTGATATTTTCTACACCAACTGCTGGTTCCATCATTCCTTCTTAAACTGGCATATGAACTTGGGACGTCTAGCCAAACATCCACTGACAACATAAAACTGCCGCCAAAGTTTTCTTTTCTTTTTTTAAAATGGAACCCTCCATTGTGAAAGAATATTGCAAATATTCCTTTTGTCAATATTTTCAAAGAAACAAAATCTGCCATTGAAAGTAATTGGAATAAAATACCATTGGCTATAAACATAGTTCTTTTCACTTGCAATAGAGTCTAACTGTGGAATTCATGCTTGCTGCTAATGACTGCTCTGAATGGCCATGGATTCTATATGAGTCCTTGGCTGAACTCTGAGGCAGGCTGCACCTGTGGGGACCCAATTCCAGAAGGGGAAAATGAGGATCAAAAGGGCTAGAGGAAGTAGATGTGTTTGAGGACAGGATGATAATCAGGTAATGGAGGAGGAGAGGTGAGGGTCTGTGTTACTTGCTTCTTGGTCAGCAATTAGATTCAGACTGAGGAACCAAGCTTGAAGCACTCTTATATGGGGCCTGCTACACTACTATTGGTTCCTAAGGCCACCTGGGATTAAGAGCTGCAGGCCATTATAACTTCAGAGTTCAGCCAATAGCTCCCACTCCCTGAGAGCTGCCATGGTAATGCAGCAATTAAGGTTGAGCCCTGTAGCCAGATTCCCCAATACAAGACCTCTGGTGCCTTATGTCCTGAAATAACATTCTTATTATGTTCACACCTGCTGACTCAGGCTTCCAGTTACCATTTACATTGTTTTAAATTGCTTTATTGTTCTCTGTTTTTAAATTTCTGCTGCATTTTAATTTTTTTAATGTAAATTGCCTAGAGATGCATCTTTTAGGTGGGCTATAAATATGGAGAAAAATAATAATTATTTAGAATGGTTATTATTTTATTTGGGGGCGGGGTCAAGGCTGATAAACACAAAATTTTATCCTGACACAATAAGAGGGCCATGGATGGAAGTGTTGCTACTGTGGGAAGTACTGATACATGGCCTTATCTCTATATAAGGGCTGGCAAGAGGAATTGTAAGACAGTTTGCCAGCCAATGAAAATTTCCCACCAGCCTGCCAGAATCTTCTGTTTAAAAGGAGACAGGCTGAAGTGTCAACAGAGGAAGGAGAAGCTAGCAATGGGAGTTAAATGCAGATTTATTTCATTTTTAAGACCATGCAAAATGAAATTTTCATTCATGTTTTTAACTGAATACATTTGTGAAATTTCAAAATGCAAAACTTTTCAGATTTAAACATCTTAACATTCAGCTTTCGGAACACTTTAAAACAACCTAAACCTTAAGTGTTCCTGATAAATGTTGAGGCAGCAGTATTACGTGGACGAATGTAATTATTTCTGCCTATTGACAAATTTCATTAACTTCCCTATGCAAAGCTGCTTCCTCCTTTGAAGAGAAATAGGAAGCCCTTTTACACTAGAGACCTTGCACCTGCAAGAAAGAAGCCACTGGATTGGAACCATGTGTAAGTTCAAGAATGGCAGGCAGAGTATTGCAAGCTTGATGTGTGCTTAAGTATGAGCATGTTGTGAATGTTGCTAGTTAACATATTCCCATTAGCCAGACTAGCTGTTCACTAGCTGGGATCTCATTTCCTCCCATAGGTTAGCCTATAAAATAACAATATCCCGCCCCCCCCCCCCCCGCAGTTCTCTTCATCCAGGAAAGCTTCCTGTGTTCAGTAAAGCACTGCCAAAGTATTCATACTCAGGCAGAAGAAAATGCCAGAAAAAGAAAGGAGGAAGATGACCCAGCCAAAACACCAATGGGACAGGTTGTGTTCATTCAGGGGAGAAAGAGTGGGAGGTGGCATGTTATGATGAAGGCCCATTGTCATGGAACTTGGCAAAACAATCTATTTAGGCATGCAACTCCAAGTCAAAGACTTTCAGTCTAATTTTTATGTCCCAAGAAATAAAATGAATTGATTTGTTTCAAAAATTGCTTTGGGGAGATGGCTCCCCTTGAAGATGGTTCAGAAACTGCAATCAGCCATCTGCACTGTGGGCCGCCTTTGGACATCATGGGAAAATTGAGGCAAAGTTCCATCAGATTGAACCCCTGTGATGTCCAAATAATCAGAATTGCAGTTCCCAGACTCACAATCGAGGCTCCATTGTGTCATCCTGATTGCCAAACTGGAGTTAAGGGAGGAAGCTCCTCCAATGGCTTCAATGCTCTTGGCTGGTGATGGCTGTCCTTCAAGGGTCAGAGAAAGCCCGCACAGCCAGTCCTGCCCCCTTTGCCAGCTTCCAAACTGAAGATCCCAATAATCTGGGAGCACTCCGGGGGACTGCAGCAAAATTACGGGTCAGTTGGACCTGCAATTATGAGGTACTTCCCAAGGTGGCCTAGACGTTCCCTCCCCTTAGTCCATGATTGGAGGAGGGAAGTGAAGAAGTTACGTACTCCCACTGTGAGGGGAGAAGTCTCATTTTTCCAGTTTATAAACACTGGGCAGTAGCTGAGAGACACAGAAAAGAAAAGTGATATATTTTTAGGAGTGACTTTTAGCTACACCCAGTCCAATCTACCTACAGGCGTGCCCTCACCAGTCTAAGGGTAGAAGACTGGAAAATTTGTGCATTCTCTCTGTGAGAGGAAACTTCTGGTTTTCTTTGTTTAAACATCAGGCAGGAGTGGAAGCCATGATTTAGCACATGTTAGCGCTGATCAAAATACAGTCTCCTTATGGTGCCCTTTTGGATCGCACACAGTGTGTGTCGACTGAGTGAGCTTGGAGAGGGTCTTGCTCTAAAATATCTTAAGCTTCTCATCCAAAATTCTGCTTCTCATTCAGAATTGAAATGGAGAATTGAGGAAAAAAAGAGAGAATTATCATAGGCAACTCAACATGAAGTTAAACTTGCTGAATGAGCTTTTTTGGGAAAATATTTTTCAGTGACCACAGAGACAAAAGAGTACCATTACTGATAAGTGATAATATGGATTTTAAATTACAGAGAATTATGGTTGACTAATAGCTGATTTGAGGTAATCAGGACAAAAGAAGTTACCTTAAGTAGCCTTGATTTTAGCTTTAGGACATTTATGTGATTCTCTGGCTAAGAAAATGAGTGAATTTTCTGATGGAGAGATTATGCTTGGACAGTTCTTGATGGATTTTTCTCATCAGTTTCAGATAGGACAACACTAAACCCAGCTCAAAAGAAGCAACAAGCAAATGTTCTGCCTAAGGGTCTTTGAACATTGATGAAAGATCCACATTTATCTCAGACCATGAGATAAATGACTGCTGTGATTTTCCCCATTCAACATAAAGGGATTATACTTTTTCCTCTGTACCGTACAATTCTGATCAAGATTTGTTTTGTTAGCTACTTCGAATATGTTGTCTTCTCTTATGCCACCACCCACCCCACCCCCAGTTTGATATTAAAAGTTTGAGTTAGAGGAGCCCATAAAGGAGTAACTGAGAAGTTTAGCAATAGAATTCCTGTACCATAGATTTCTGAAGAAGATAAGGATACACTGAGTGAACTATTTTAGTAGTCAGGGAGTTCTGAAACAAATACAGAGGTCAGCTGTGGATAGCTTTAATGCTTGCTAATACAATTCCTCATAATGAACATATTCCAGTGGCTGCGGTGCTGATTGGGGCTGGTGAGTCAGAGGGCAGGGCAGGGCAGCTAAAGGCAGTGAGAACCAGATATATCCAGGCAGATAGATCCAGGATTCATAGCTGAGAACCGAGAAACAAACTGCCTCCATGCAGTTCTAAAGTGCTGGTGCACATTATTCATCTTTTAAAAATTCCGTTTAAATTCTGGAAGAGTTATAAGCAGGATACTAATTTTATGCATATATGGTGAAACCATCCATTGGTTTGTGATTTTTCTTGGGAGAAAGTGTACACCTTTGAAATAAAGGAAAATAAGGCGAGATTTGTATTAGGTGAGATTTGATCTCTTTATGGTACTGAATCCATACATGTTATTGAAAATATGTTTGTGATCACAAAACTTATCAAATGATCTGCTGCATATCATGGAATAGTTGAAGGAAGCACTTTCAGTAGCAAAAATGAAAAAAACAAAAACCTGGGTGAAATTAATAGGAGGAGAGCTGGTATTGTGGAAGTTAGCATGAATTGTCCCCTTTGCTAAGCAGGGTCCACTTTGGTTTGCATTTGAATGGGAGACTACATGTGAGCACTGCAGGCTGCTCTGGAAGAACACCTGCATGCCAGCATCCACCCTGGAATCTCCAGATGGGGCTGGGAGCTTGGAGAAGCCGCTGCCAGTCTGGGTAGTCACTACTGAGCTAGATGGACCAATGATCTGACTCAATATAAGGCAGCTTCCTATGTTCCTATGATGGTTGTGCTATTATGATAGCACACTAATACTGTTCTAGTGCCATGGAGTTAGGGTGCTGTTCACCAGTTTCCCTTTCCCTCTGAAGCCCACTGTGCTTCCCAAAAATATGACCCTGAGTGTCGCAGAACCCTATTTTTGGAAGCACAATAGACTTCAGAGGGAAGGTGAGATTGGGGATAACCTTGTAGTGACAATCTGGATGTCAACTGAAAAAGAGATGGATCTCTTTTGTTGATTACTGGAATAACTTCATAGTTTGTCTTAACTATGCTTGTTCATAGTTTGTCTTAAGCCAAGCATGCTGAGTGTTATTCTATACTAGCTTAACCCGCACAGAGCATCTGTGTGCTAATAATTGATTGCTCCCTTCACCCCCTGCCACAGCACCCCTTATCTCTGAGATCTCTCCACCCTCACTTGAGCTGTACTCCTGCTCTTCCTCCATGAAACTGGATCTAACAACCCAACTGGCCTCACCTCCAATCCAGATAAAATTCCATTTCACCCATATTTCTCCTTCAAAGACCTACTTGGAGCCACCATTATCCTATTAATTCTACTCGCCCTGGCCTGATTTTTTCCTAACCTCCTGGGTGACCCAGAAAACTTCACTCCCGCAAACCCACTTATTATACCTCCACACGTTAAGCCCGAGTGATATTTCCTATTTGCCTACGCCATCCTCCGATCTCTACCCATCAAACTCGGCGGAGTCTTAGCTCTTTTATTCTCAATCATAATTTTAATATTAACCCCCCCTCCTTTATACAGCAAAAGAACAAAGTAATATCTTCCGCCCCTTCTTTCAGCTCCTCTTCTGAATACTCATTGCTAATATTATAGTGTTAACATGAATTGGGGGCCAACCAGTAAAACCCCCATTCATGATTATTGGCCAACTAGCTTCAACCCTTTATTTCCTTATTTTCTTGATTTTAATGCCAGTCCTCACCGAATTAGAAAACTCCCTCCTTAAACTTAACTAAGCTTTCCCCATCTTCGATCTAACACTCAACTGTCTTTATAGCTTAACTAAGAGCACTGGTCTTGTAAACTGAAGATGTAACCCAACACTTACTAAAGACATCAAAGGAGAGACATAAGTCCTATCACTAGTCCCCAAAACTAATATTTTAATAAACTATCTTCTGAAAATGGCCCGTTGGGCCTTTTTTTGCTCAACTTAATTACCCCACTTCTCTCGACAATGCAGGTAGCTGCACGGCCCCCTCCTCCTCTCCTCCCATGTACTCTAAACATGTGTTCTACGCTATGTATATCGTGCATTCATTTGTCACAAAGGCATGCATATATTGTTATCCATTATCCTATTAATTTGACTAGAAAGATATGCCTATATACCATACATAAAACATGGTATGTATATAGTTCATTCATCCGTCGCAAAGGCAAGCATATATTGTTATACATAGACCTTTTTGCCTGACAAAAACTGTATATTATATATTGTGCATATTAAGATATATCAATACGAGTATCCTTTCCCTAAAATATTCTTAGTCACCCGATTACACACATGAATGCCTGAAAGATAGGTGAATGCATGTTCTTCCAATGGGTTATTTATTGATTTGGCAACTCACGTGAAACCATCAACCCGCCCACTAGTACACCCATGCACCAGTGTCAAGGCCAGTTTAAATCGTATCGTGGCATTACGGCAAGTCTTATCACTTTTTCTGAGACCACTGGCTTCTCTCTCAGGTACAATCTTGGTGTATCCACTTATTCTCTCTTTTTCCAAGACCTCAGATTAATGGGTTAATTACCCTCATACCCATGCCGATAACATAACTGCTCTTTCCAGCTAGGTTTTAAAAATTTTTGGGGATGGTGGCTTCAGAGCCCCATTGTCACTGCCGTGACTCGCACCTGTGGGTCAGTTCAGCAGGACATATGGTGCCATGGTATTTTTACCAAACTCAATAAAGTGGTTATTCAATTAATGCTTTTCGGACATATTCACGTTTGATTTTGTCAAATTTTGTTAAACTCTATACGTTTACCACACCTGAGTTTTCCCCCACCTAATTTTCACACAATGAAGGTATGTACGAACGTATGTACAAGAGCACTCGTATATATGCACCCGCACGAACGAACGTATGTACGAATGTATGTACAAATGCACTTGTATATATGCGCCCGCATGAAAGAACATATCTATGAACGTATGTACGAGTGCACTCGTATATATGTGCCTGCATGAACGCACGCATATTTATTTAATTATTAATTTATGGCAACCCCTCCTACCCCCCACCAGTAATTTTCTGTTTAATCAAATTTGTTCTCGTCAAACCCCTAAAGCGAGATTTAACTAAACTGATAAACTAAAGGCGTTATGGCATATTCACACCCTACAGATTGTAGATGCAACCATAACTATTTTATACATATGCAATTTACATATCGTATACGTATTACATATTTACGTTATTGTAGCTTATTTTAAAGCTAAGGTGCTTTAAAGGCATTGAAGATGCTGAGACGGATAATTAATATACCCCCCAAACAAAATGTTTTGGTCCTAAACTTGCCGCTAGTTTTTACTAGTCTTACACATGCAAGCATCCACATACCAGTGAAAATGCCCACACAAGTCTCAAAAGACAAATGGAGCTGTTATCAGGCACACCATATTTAGCCAACGACACCTTGCCTTGCCACACCCCCACGGGTTTACAGCAGTGAATGATCTTAAACATAAGCAAAAGCTTGATTTAGCCATTGTTGACCACATAGGGTTGGTAAATTTCTCCTCCATCCAGTTGCTTCCATCTGCCTCACCCTTCTTGGCGGTGGCTGCAGCATTGCTGGCACCTATTGGCCAAGCTGCAGCCCCCTATCCCCAGAGACCTCTCCACCCTCACCCGATCCCCCGATCCCCAGAGACCTCTCCACCCTCACCCGATCCCCCTATCCCCAGAGACCTCCACCACCCTCACCTGCTCCTGCTCCTCCCCATAGGAGTAGCAGCAGTGGCAGTTGACCAGGCCCTTCCTCGTTGCCACCATAGCCATGGCCGCTTGTTCCCCTCAGGCCACTGACAGGCCCGGGCCTTTCCCTTGCCTGCCTGTTTCCCTCTGGCAATGGCCTCAGCAGCCCCAAACAGCAGCAGTGGTTGACTGGGCCATTCCTTTCTGCCAATAGGCACTGCCATGGCTGCTCGTTCCCCTCAGGCAGCTGATAGGCTCGGGCCCATCCCTCTCCCTTCCTTTTTTCTCTCTTCCCCTCCTTTTTCTTTCTTTCTCTTTCCTCCACTTGTTCTTCTTCCCCTCTCTCTTTCTCCCCCCTCTCCCTTTCTGAGTTAACAGATCTTGTTCATCTTGTTTCCTCATCTAATTCATACAGACTGCTTCTCCTGAAGGGACTCTTTCCTCCCTCATGACCCCTCTCTTCATTGACCCCTGCCCACTATCAAGAACATCTTCCGACCAGTAACAGTTGCATTACAACTGCCCTTAACCATCACAGGCTCCTCCTCCCTATCTGCATATGGAATCCCCACTGCCCAATCACCACAGTGCTTCTGCTTGCAAACTCTCACAAGAGCTGCCACACACAGGATTAGCCACGGGTATGCCTTAGAGAATTATATATATAGATGTTTCCATCAGTACTGATGACCTATGGACTCTTGTGGAAAGGGAAAACTGAAAACTTAGTTGTTAAAGGATATTAGTTTTTCTCATTGACCTTGGCATTGGTCATTTTGAATAATGTATAAAGGAAGCATGAATATACATACTGAAACAGACAAAGAGGTTTTTCACATGACCTCTGATAGCCACTGCGATGGGCTAAAGGGAAGGCAGGAACTTGCCTTCCTTCCTCAGCGGATGAGCAGTGCCTGCCCTCCACTCCGCTGTGCTGAGCACCCACATGAGCTGCAATGTGGCAATGGCAGGAGCTGGGAGTGGGAGGACTCCCCCTCTCATATCTCAGGGTACTCTGAGCAGCTTTAGAGCAGTCACCATGCTTGATGCAGCCGCTCCCCACCCCCAGCTCACTGCCAGAAATGGTGGTGGACCCAGAGGACACTAGGGATGTGCATAAAACCAGTCTGCCCAGTTCGGTTCAAATTCAAACCGGGTTTGAACAAGGATGGGGTGTTTTGGTTTTGCTTGAACCCCCCTCTGGTTCAGCTTGAATTTGAACTGTTTTGAACAATTTCTAACCTCCAGAAGTGGGTGGGATGGTAGCTGGCACCAATGGGTACCTGCCACCCAAACCCCAAAGTAATCGGACATTCGTATGATTTTTTATGAATTTATGAATTTTATTTTTATTTTTTCTCATAGGGCATAATGGGATTCAAAACAGACCATTATTCCCTATTGTGGAGCACCCATGCATGCCAACAACCACCCAAAGTTCGAAGCATTTAGACACCCCTATGATTTTTTATGAATATTTGAAATATTTTATATTATTTTTCTCATAGGGTATGAGACCCAAACCAGCCCATATCCCCTATTGTGGAGCACCTAGGGGCACAAAGGTGGGGTGGGTGGTAGGCACCCAGGGGTTCCTACCACCCCCAAACCCCCAAGGCAATCAGACACTTCTCTGATTATTGGTGAATTTTAAAAGTATTTTTGAATTCCTCATAGGGAATAATGAGGATTGCAGCAAATGCATAGCTTCACGCCCGGGGGAAAGGGGTGTCGTAGAGTTGAGTGTGGTGGGTGGTAGTTCCCAAGGGGGGCAAGGAAGCTATCAGAATTATTTGAAAGGAATTGGGCAAAGGGCTGATTTTTAAGTGATTTTTGAAGTTTACATGTCTTTAAGGTTTTTCTCCAGAAAGAAGCATGGAGGTGTCAGCAAATGTATAGCTTCACGTTGGGGGAAAAGGGGTGGCCTAGAGCAGAGTGTGGTGGGTGGTAGTGCCCAAGGGGGGCAAGGAAGCTATTAGAATTATTTGAAAGGAATTGGGCAAAGGGCTGGTTTTTAAGTGATTTTTGAAGTTTATGTGTCTTTAAGGTTAGCAAATGAGAGTGGATTCATGGTTTGTCATTGAAAACCTTATATGCTACCAAAGCATCTACACTCAGAACACTTCAGAAACAACAAAACCCAGTACCCCATAGGTTAGCAACCCATGGGGGTGGTTGGAACCCTTTGTGCACTAAACCACCACTCACTCTAGGCCACCCCAGCACCCCACAAGTGCCTTTAAGGTTTTTCTCCATAGGGAAGAATGGAGGTTTCAGCACCCCCATAACTGCACTTGGGGAGTGCTGGGGTGGCCCAGAGCGAGGGTGCCAACCACCCATGGGTTAGCCCAATTCCTTTAAAAGAATTCTTATAGCTTCCTTGCCCCCCTTGGGAACTACCACACACCACACTCCAATCTAGGACACCCCTTTCCCCCCGAAGTGAAGCTATACATTTGCTGTAATCCTCATTATTCCCTATGAGGAATTCAAAAATACTTTAAAAATTCACCAGTAATTGGAGGAGTGTCCGATTGCCTTGGGGTTTTGTGGGTGGTAGGCACCCCTGGGTGCCTACCATCCACCCCACTTTTGTGCCCCTAGGTTTTCCACAATAGGGGATAATGGGCTGGTTCTGGTCCCATTATACCCTATGAGAAAAATAATTAAAAATATTTCAAATATTCATAAAAAATCATAAGGGTGTCTAATTGCTTCAGGGTTTGGGTGGTTGTTGGCACTTGTGGGTGCTCCACAATAGGGAATAATAGTCAGGTTTGAGTCCCATTATATCCTTTGAGAATAAAAATAAAAATAACATTCAAAAATTCATAAAAAATCATATGAATGTCTGATTGCTTTGGGGTTTGGAGTGCAGGTACCCATGGGTGCCAGCTACCACCCCACCCAGTTTTGGAGGTTCAAACTGGTTCAAACCAGTTTGAATCGAAGCACCCCCAGTTTGGTTCTAATTCAAACCTGCAGCTCGAACCTGATGGCTGGTTCAGTTCGAATTCGAACCATTGAACCACCCTGGTTTGAATTCTAACTGGTTCGCAAATCCCTAGAGGACACCTCTTAACTGAGGGGTGATCACCCAGATGATCGCCTGCTGAGATGATCACCCTAACCTTGGCTAAATGCTGGATTCAAAAGTGGGGCAGTGCTGGGATCAGACTTGATCCCAGAGATTCACATGTGCAGCCTAGCCTAGGCTAGATTGCATGTGTGAACAGCCTCAAAAGCTCCCCAGTGTTGATCTGTTTAGGTTTAGGGTTAGGTTTGCAAGCCTATTTAGGTCTGCATATATTAGGATTCTAGTCAGGAGATGGCATATCTTCCATGAATGCCTGCCTGGAGGCAGTAATGGGCTGGGTGAGGGAGAATAAACTGAAGCTGAATCCAGATAAGACAGAGGTACTTATTGTGTGGGTTCAGAACTCCAGAGATGATTTTGATCTACCTCTTCTAGATGGGGTCACACTTCCCCAAAAGGAACAGGTTCGCAATCTTGGAGTACTTCTGGATCCACACCTCTCCCTGGTTTCTCAGGCTGGGGCAGTGGCCGGGGTGCTTTCTATCAGGTTCGGCTGATATGCCAGCTGCACCCATTTCTCGAGATCAATGACCTCAAAACAGTGGTATATTTGTTGGTAACCTCCAGACTTGACTTCTTTAATGCGCTCTACATGGGGCTGCCTTTGTATGTAGTCCAGAAACTTCAGTTGGTTCCGAATGCAGCAGCCAGGTTGGTCTCTGGGTTATCTCGGAGAGAATACATTACTCCTTTGTTGATTGAGCTACACTGGCTGCCAATAGGTTTCCAGGCAGAATACAAAGTGCTAGTTATATCTTATAAAGCCCTAAATGGCTTAGGCCCTGGGTATTTAAGAGAATGTCTTCTTCGTTATGTGCCCCACCACCCACTGAGATCACTCGAGGAGGTCCGTCTCCAGTTACCGCCAGCTCATCTGATGGTCACACGGAGATGGGCCTTCTCGATTGCTGCCCCAAGATTGTGGAATGCGCTTGCTGCTGAGATACGATCCTCCCCTTCTCTGTCTATTTTTTTTAAAGTCTGAAGACCCAACTCTTAACCCAAGCTTTTTCAGCTTTTTAAATTTGTAGGTTTTAATTTTATGCTGATTTAAAATTGTTAAACTGTTTTAACCTTTTATATTTGTTTTAATTGTTTTTATGCCATTATTAACTGCCCAGAGACAAGGGTTGGGCGGTATACAAGTTAAATAAATAAATAAATAAATAAATAAATAAAAAGAATATTTGCCAATGCATTTAACAGAATCCATAGAATAATTCTTCAGTTATCATTAATGCCATTGTGGGGGAAGTCAGTAGAAATTTTAGCCTTCTTAGGCATTAATGGTAGTATCTTCCACTTGTGCTAAGGTATCTTTGGATCAGAGCTATAGAGTTGCAAAAACCCAAATGCTTTTTGCCAACCCTATTTGATGAGATGACAATTCCTTTTGTTCGGGTTACCACTAGAAGTTATAAATATAGTAGACTGATAGATAAAACAAATTGTAGGTAAACTTGTTGGATTCTTTTTGGGAACATAAGTTTGTGTATACCCAATGTATCTTCTGAGGTAGTCCTTAGAGGTCTGTTTGCTGGCAGGGCTAGGATTATTTTTTCAATTTTATTTTCTATTTTCCCCTCCTCTGGAGGATTGCATTAAGCCTATAACTAGGCAAGACAATAAAATGAGAAAATGTGTTCTCACTTCTTAGCTTATGTACAGTAAATTACTGTCTACCTGTGGGGATATTATAGAGTGTCCAGACAAAACAGCTTGCAAAGACGTAGTAGGGATTTCACACACTGTAATGAGAGCATTTTTGTGTGGAGGGAGGGAGAGAGAGATTGCTAATTCATATATTACACTGAGGCTACTTGGGATTGCTTATTACACTCATGGTATAAGGTGCAGAAATTCTGGAGGAAAATGCCCAGACTGGGCCAACCTTAGGGACTGGGCCAACCTGCCTAGGGCACTGTTGTATTCTATGTAGTAATCTTTTATGTTTGTCAATTAGAAGTTTGTCCCCGTGGGGATCCTACAGAGAGTGTTGGGGGTGGAGTCAGAGAGGAAAAGGCAGAGAAAAGAGGAGGAGGAAAATGTTTCTGAATTAACTGTAGTAAACAAACATAAGAATGCTTCCCTATAAGGGAAACAGCAATAAAATAGGCACCTACCTGAAGGGAGTGCTAAGCTGAGCTTGGTGATTCACTGGGGCTATTCACACGTCCACACACATGTGGCTGGGCAGGCAGTGGGGGAAGACAGGGTTCAACCTACCTTCCCCTAGGCCACTGCTCTGAGCCTCTGCAGTGTGCAAGCCTTGCACCCACATGACTAGCGCTGCTGGTAGCAGCATGAATGACTATCCCGGAAGCACAGGTAAACAGAGACTGGGACTCATTGTTCCAACCTCCAAGAATCCAACAGTGTACCATGCACTGAGCGCAGTGCACTGGGGGATTCCCCCGGGAACGGGCACTCTAGGCACCCATCTCTGTGTCAGCGTGAGCTGCTAGCAGCTCGCACTGACACAAGATCTCAGGCGCCAGTTTAAGGGTGTGTTTGTGTCCTTAACCTCAGCTAAGAGTTGGGCTTTGGCGCTGGATGCAGTGCCACAGGGATCCGTGCAGATCCTGTGGTTCTCATGGGCAGCCAAGTCCAGGCTGCTTGGCTGTTCATGAGAACAGCCTCTCCATTTGTTGAGTGTACTGTCTCTAGTGATCTAGGGAGTAGTGGGGGAGGAGGAGGAGGAAAGAGTTTTCTCTGGCCATTTTCTCTCTTTACAGTAAAAGAGTGAGCGAGCGCTAGGCTGGAAAAAAGATGGAGGGAAGGACCTCGGATCTAAAGAAGAAGCTGCAGAAAGTCCGTGAGATTATTTCCGTGGGATCCCAGAATTGGAGCAGGAGACCTCTGGCAGCAAAGCAGAAATTGCTGAAAGGTAGCTCTGGGCCCTTTTCATTGGCATTAGTGGGAATGGCTGAGAAAGTAGCAGGGCCTGTCATATTACTAGGTTTTGCAATCCTGCACAAGCCACACCACTAGGCAATAGTGATAAACTAAGCATGCGGGTGAGAGAGAGTGCTGAAGGCATCCCTTGTCTAGGGCACTATTTATCCTAGAGCTGGTCCTGTGCCCAGACATATGTTAAATCTATAACATGCAATTGATAGATTAGTCGTGCATGCAAAAGTACAGTGACACACAGGAACTTCTACAAACTTCACTTTATAAGACTAATAAATACATTGTATCATCATTGTCATCTTCAAGCTTTTAATGATCTCAATGCATTGATATGAAATTTCTTTATAATAAGCCATGTGTTACAATATATTATTTATTATTAGAATTTATATCCCACCTTTCCAAGTAGTCAAAGACTGGTAACCATTCCAGTGCAATACAAACAAAACAACAATAGCATCAATAAAACAATCATGATTTTCTTCAGTCTCCATTCCCTCTGTAGCTGACTATGACTTCCAAAAATATGACCCTGAAGGCTATGTGACCCTCAGGGATGTGTTTTTGAGAGTCACAGTCAATGACAGAGATAAATGAAAATCAACCCTTCCACAAAGTGCACTAATAGACTCACTATACCCACACTTAGTTAATCTAGATATTGTCCAGTACATTAATTCTGCCATGGAATGTATTCAGTCTTCCTGGTTCATTCTTATTCCTTTTCCGTTACTACCTTGCAACATATGTGTATGTATTAGGCCTATGCACAGTCCAGAATATCAAATTCCAACTTGTTCAGACAGTGGCACTGTCTGAAGCCTCAGAAAAAACTACGAATCCTAGAAACATTGTGCCACTCAGAGATCTAAAAGGGAATTCAGAGGAGTGGGAGAGCCTTTTAAATTGAAGCCATCGAAGTCAAGGCAACTGCTTGAGAGCTCTCTTGGGAGCAAAGAGGAGGTGATGCAACCTATTTCTTGACCCTGCATAGTCACATGTAAACAGAGGCACTCTTACCCCTGGACTTCGGGGCCATAGTCCAGGGCCTACCCACCCCCCGGGGGCCCCCAAATCATTTTTGTCCTGGATGGTGTGGTTTGTGCCAGGGGCATAGCAAGGTTGGAGGGAGCCCAGAGATGAGATTTTAAAATGGGCCCCCTCCCCCCCACTGCTTTCCTCTCCTTCGCCACAATTGGATAATCTTGACAAATAGAAGGGAACATTTTTCTTGATCAGCAGCACAAGCCAGCATTGAAACAGCTTAAGCAGCAACATGGGGAGTTGGTTGCATTATTCAAACATTCTTGGAGGTGGCGGGGTGTGGGGTGGTGGAGAAACTGTAAAGACATTCTGTAAGCTGTCCACTTTCTGCACACTCTAGTTTTAGGTCTACAGGAGAGCTGCCCTGTCAGGGAACCTGCAGCTACTGGGCTTGCCTCGCTTGCGTGAGAGTTCAGGCAACTGCTCTGCCCTCCTCGCCTGCAGCGGCCTCAGCAGGACAAAGCGAGGGAGGAGGAGGGCAAAAGCTACGGACGCTCAGGTGTCTGTCTGAGGAAGAGAAGGTGCAAAAATAAAAAAGGAGGGTTGTTGCCTTTGTGAATCCCCACCCTGTCAACCCAGGTGGAGTGCGGCTGCAAGGAGTTTTGACACCATACGGAGCTGTTTCCCTCAGCCAGTCCACCTTTAATTCCTACCCCCCCACACACCCCAGCTTGTATCTTCTCTTTCCTCAGACATAAACACACCTCTCTGTGACTGAGCAGCCAGCCAGCTCTCTCTCTTGCACGTGCATATACACACAGGCGCGTAACAAGCCTCCTCAGTGTCTGCTAGGGAGGCAATGCCACTCAAAGCAGGGCAGGCTCTTGAAAGCAGCTTCCCAAACAAGTTCTCTTTTGAGCAGGCAAGCCAGAAGTCGTCCAGCCCCGATGCCCTTTCCACAGTGAAAAAACGTTCTATTCAAATCTGCGTTCACGCTGCCTCGGAAGGGAAGGGAAGGCAGGAGGGGGCGGAGAAAGAATGAGTGTGTGATGAAGAAAACTTGGGAGGGCGATGTGGAGAGGAAAAGGGGATCTAGGGACTCCAGAGAGAGGCGGGAAGGAAAATAAAGAGGATTCATTCAGGACCCAGGACCCCCGCCCCTTGCAGACGCTTTGCCCTGGAAGGAACAAGCGGTGGTGGTGGTGGGTCAAGAGCCTTTTCACAGAGGGGAGGCTGCACTGCCCCCACCCCCAGCACCTGCTTTTCCTCCTTTTCGGCAGCCCCGGCCCCCTTCCCATAAAAGGTAACCCTGCCAAAAGCCAGTAACCAACAGCAGAGAAGGGCGGCTGGACGAGGAAGGAGGAGGAGCCTACAAGGAGGGAGGCAGGCAGGGAGGGAGACAGAGAGATACTATCCAGGTCGAAGGAAGGATCATTCAGAATAATGAAGGAAGCTTGCCGGGTGTTTGGGAGTCATGTGACTTGCCTCTGGGGGGGGGGCCTCGAGGCGTGGGAGGCCCCTGACAACCGCCTACCCTTGCCTAATTGTAGTTACGCCCCTGGTTTGTGCCCTCAAGAACCTACATGTTAAAAAACACTCAAACAATTAAAATACAACTGCATAGTGCAGCGTAGCCCTAGTGTGTGTATAAAACACAAACACACACCTCATATGTTTATATGGTTCCAATCTACTGCTGATTGTTCATTTAGGCGAGGGATCAACCTGGAAGCTTTAGGATGCAGCCTGTCAAAAGACAAGAAATGACCAGTAAGTAAAAGAGACATCATCCCTGATTGAGGAACTTTTAAAGAGAACTTTAATCTTTGTTGCTTAAAATCTTTTTCCTCCTGTAATAGTAATTTTTAATGAAGTAGTAACTGAATTTTTTGGACATGTTTTTGCTGCATTCTGACTAAGAGCTGCTTCTTAAAATGTGTTAGGCAAAACAACAGTAAAAGAGAGTACTTTTACATATAACTTATAATATTCCCTTCTGGGAATAGTACAATTTTTATGCAATTATCTCATTCCTTTCTGAACAGTCTAAGGTCTACCTCTTTTTGTCCTTTTCTAATTAGGAACTGCAGGTCCCAAAGCTCTCACGCAGTTGCCTTGGCCTCCAGGGCTTCAGTTTAAAAGAGCCCCCCCCCCGCCTCTATATTCCCTTTTAGATCTCCAAGTGGCACAGTGTTTCTAGGATTCATAGTTTTTTCTTAGGCTACAGACAGTGCCACTGTCCGAACAGGTTGGAATCTGATATTCTGGGCTGTGCACAGGCCTAATATGTACACATATGTTGCAAGGTAATAAGGGCCTCCTAAAGTACAGGCCTTCAACTGCCAATTCAGGGACAAGAGAAATGTGTGAAGGGTGCAGTAGCTACAACAACAAGACCGTTGATGGTCTATTTTGGTGGATGGATGAGGTAACTTTGGAAAACAGATGGAGCCTTGGCTTACCTCCTTCCTCCAAGTGGTTCTCCTATAGAACTAATTGTTGACTAGGCATTTAGGTTTTGATGGAAAAGGGGCCTATGTTTAATTTCAAATCTTAATTACAGATCACAGTTTATTTCAAATATGTGAGGTATAATAAATTGGGATTGTTTGATCTGGACATCCTGGCCAATCATGAGTTATTGTCATCTAAATCAAAATTGGACACCTTCATGGATATGGGAGGGGGTGGAATGTGGAGCTCAGTCTTGGGGATGCCATGTGGAACCTAGCTTAAGCATGGTTCAGCATTATGTTCGGACCAACCCAAGGTGCCAATATATTATGAATATTATGACAATGGGTGTGAATGACACCCATTGTAATTCAATATATTATGTATACCATATGTACACCAATATATTATGAATATTATGACAATGGGTGTGAATTACATTACTATTTGAATATCTGGTTCCCGAACTCAGTTAATCATATACATATTTGCACTGTAGGTTAGTAGGGAGGGCACATGAGTAGGATGTGAAGCAGCAACCTTTTGGGCTGTTATCAAGTGCTGTTCTTTAAAACAAGCACAACCAATTTGCAGAGAGCCTGATTTCATTGCATTCAATATTTGTGAGCACAAATGGGATAAAGCAAAAAAAAAAAAAAAAGCTCCTAGCTGCGGAGCAGATCCACAAATCATCTTGATCTATCGCATGGTTCACTTGCAAATTTGTACACAGAGAACAGCATGCAGCTCTCATAAGGAAGGAAGCTTCCCCCACTTTGTTTAAGCTTTCCACTTCTGCTGTGAAATTGCATTTGTGACTGAGGAATAAACTCTCGAGTGTTGCAGCAGAAATGGATGTTGCATATTTAGTGGATGCCGGTAGGCAATTTATTTTCTTAATGGAGACCTGAATGCTGCTTTAATTTTTCCACATTTTATAAGGTTCCCCCCACCCTCCAGTAGAAATTGCTTTTTATGTGACACCTCTAGTACCAGATGTTTTGCAAGCAAGTGATGGTGAGGGGAAGGCAGACAAAAAGAAGAAAAGTCTATGTCATAAAGAAAAATGCCCATCACAACAATCAATTAATCCTTTCTCTGTATTTGCTAAGTACTGATGAGAGCCAAAGGATTAGATCCTGCATCCTCTTAATTTGATCCAGTCAGTTGTTGCAGTGTAGATCCTAGAAATATGATCAGAGACAGAGGTCGGGTTCACATAACCCACTGGAAATAAGCAGAAGGGAACTGGAACTTGATCTTCTCTGGGTAAATGTTATCTGGGCACAAAGCCAACTCCATATTGCCAAAAATTTCCAGGTTCAAACAACCAGAAATTAGAAGTGAGCATGCTGCACAGATCTAGGATTTCACATTTACCAGTCATTGTTTTAATTGTTTGAACTGGCTCAAAGGGGTTGGACTAGCACTTTAATTCTTTGTTCCATTTCAGAAAAAGTCTTTAGTTCCTATGAATCATTCTCTGTTTTCATTATGACTGTTTTTCTCATATGATCTGGAGGACTTTGTTTCTTTTGAATGTGACCTGAATTTGAAGAGGAGAGAGAGAGAGAGAGAGAGAGAGAGAGAGAGAGAGAGATGGACCTGCTGTAATTATGAGTGACCTTTTAAATATTAGATAGATACATTTTCTTCTTTTCCTTGCCCGATTCCTGATTCTTTCTTAAATGGTTCAGACAAGAGTACCATTATTGATCAAGAAACCAAAAAGGGTTTGTTCCCAGCTGCTGCAATTCAAAAGAAGTTTTTCAGCTCATTAATTGTGCGATTATGAGGCACAATTCATTAAAATTCTGTTCCGCTGACTGCATTTGTAAACACTGTCTGAGAAGTTTATCGCCCTTTCCATAGGACAGGGCTTTCGTTCACTGCATACATTTCTCTTCTGCTCCGTACTGATATAAGGGAACCCAGGGGGGAAGTTATGGTAAAAGAACCTTATCTTTTCACTGCAATAGGAATATAAAGAACTGTATTGGCTATGAAGCATAACAGATATTAATTGGGTATTGCTATATAGGTTCCTTCAAACCAGTGTATTTATTAAAGCTCATATTCCAGTAATGTGGTAGACTTGGTCTTCCTCTTAGCAGGGAACATTTGCATTTCATGAGCAATGTATGAAACAGAATTTACAGAACAATCGTTCATCTTCATTTGGAAATGCAAGGACATACCATTTTATTTAGCTCAGACCCCATTCACAAGTGAGCCACATTTGCTAGGTACAAGTCCATGCCATAGGGTACATTTCTACATTTCAGAGGCATAGATGGTATGACCATTCACATGGGCCTTTCCTACCAACCAGCACCCTCCTTCTGGATGCAATGCCAATTGTATTGGATAGGACCATGGGACTGGCTGCATCCATGTGACTGCTTAATTCAAGTAGAGCTCTGCAGTATGAGATGGAGCCTCATGAAAATGGTTATGTATACTGTGTGGCGGCATGTGGGTGTATGAATGGGGCCACAGAGAGATCTTCTTTGCGGGGTCAGAGTGATGGAGCCGTTAGAGATCTGGAATGGCCCATCCAGCTGTGAAGGTGAGTGATATGGCTCTTTCCTGCTAGTATGGATTGACAAATAGTCAGTGGTGGTTGTGACTGTGGTTGTGGATGTGATTGTTTCTCCTTCCTCTCCTTCCTCTTCTTCTTCCCCCCATGAGAGTGCCATTATGATTTTCTGCCTCAAGAATCAAAATGTCTTGAATGTGAAGGGTAGAATCCCAGCTGAGCTTTGATGTGCACCAGATCACTTTCCCTTACCCAAGGTATTTAATATCCTTGGGATAGATGGGAGGTATAGTCATTAGCAGCATAGATTATTTGGAATGAAACTATTCTGAAAGCAGGCAAAAGCAAAAGCAGAAAGACTGTAAACTGTTGAGGTTGCATCCAACATTCCACAAGTGCAAGGAAGCAGATTTTCCTCTTTCCTCTCTACTGTTACATAGGAACATAGGAAGCTGTCATATACTGAGTCAGACCATTGGTCTATCTAGCTCACTATTGTCTTCACAGACTGGCAGCGACTTCTCCAAGGTTGCAGACAGGAATTTTGATCCCAGGGAGGGAATGTGGAACCTTCTGCTCTTCCCACAGCAGCTCCATCCCCTGAGGGGAATATCTTACATGCTCACACTTCTAGTCTCCCATTCATATGTAACTAGGGCAGACCCTGCTTAGCTAAGGGGACAAGCCATGCTTGCTACCACAAGACAAACGTTACTTCTGAGGATTGGGACCATTGGAGCACCCTCAAGAATGACTTAGGATATGGGGCATAGAACTGCAGGGAGATGTGGGCATACCCAGAAACTGGGCAGGGACACATTGCATTAGCGAAGCTCTGCTCATAGAAGGTGCCTCCACCTAACTGTGAATGGTTTCCTCCTTGCAGCAGCATGCTATGTTGTTTTCAAGGGTCATGCAATCCGCTGGAGGCAACATGTAGGAAAATGGGGAGGGAGCTTGTGGTACCCAGGATGCAACCCAAAGTATATAAGCACCATAGCTTCTTGAAATGTACCGGCTTGGATCCAATGAGCAGAAGGCAGAGATGGTTTTGTGATGTTGCATCAAATCTGGTGCAAATCCTCATGAAAGATTTCTCACAGTGCAGAGGCACAATGTATCAGGAAGTGCATTATAGTAATAGTTACATACATACATACATAAATTACATTTCTGTACTGCCACACAAAAATGTCCCATGGCAGTTTACAAAAATAAAACATGTTATCAATGCATCAAATATTTGATCTAGATATTGCAAATGCAACCTCAGTGATGATTTTTGCACAGATTTATATGTATTACATGAGCCCTTTGCTTTATGATCAAAATTTGCCTTCAGATTTCTTGGAGGTGCATTCCAAAAATTTTAGTTTTTGCAGATCCTTTTATTTTGGAGGCTCTTATAAATGTTTGAGACTGATTTTGGAAGGTCTTGATTTTCATTTCTCCATCATTTTTAATTTTTCTCCTTACTTTAAAATGCAACTTTGATGCCTGTGTGTTGGTGGTAGCAGAAGCTGTAACGTACAACTGTCTGTTTTTCGAAACCTGGTTTTTTGATATGCCACCTACCACTTTCCCAGGGATATTATGGGTTTAAAAATGGACCAGTGTCAACAAGCAGCTGTGCCAATGAGTTCCTGCCACCACCAAAACAGACAGTGGCAACAAAAACTGTGGCCTAAAGCATGAGCTTCTTTTAAATTGGATGACATCCTGACTATCACACATGCTTTATGTAAGGAGGGACTGCAAGGATGGTCCTGGAGCCCTTGTGCAACTCCCCCAGTCCCCCTGTGTGTGCTGTTGCACAAGAGCCCTTAGAGTCTGGGTGCTCCGCATGTAAGAGGGCTGGGGGAATTGTGTGAGGGTTCCTAGTGCATTCCCACAGTCCTTCCTTATGTGCATGCTTTGTTAGTTGGGATATCAGCCAATGTCAACAAATGGGGAATGAATGACCAGGGGTTCCATTTTTACCATTAGTTCCACAGGCTGTTTGTTTTTGGAACAAATGGAACCGCGACCAAATGGAGCCAATTCAATTCAAGTTCCAAAGCCAGATGCACATCCCTACTGATCTTTGTTGCTGTTTCTTGTTAGGGTATTCCACGTCCCTCTCTACTTACATTAGTCTGTTTGCTAATTGCTGATGCTGATATGTCAGCACTGGGTTTTATACTATAGTTTCTTCATTAGGTTCTGCAGTGCCCCGAGCCAGAGTTTATATCAGTCCAACTAAATGAGAGAAGGAACCTGGGGGACATATCCCCATGTAGAATATGTGGTGGTTTTTTTTGAGATATTTGGATTGCTTTTTCATGTTTTTGACAGCACATTTTTGGTAATGCGTATGCTACTTGTATTCATTAATATTAACAGGGCTGGGAATGCATTTCATGTTTTAGCAGGTTGTGCATGTTTAATTGGCTGCATTTGGCCAGGTGTTTAGAATAAACAGTCAGGCACTGGAGAGCATTAAAGTTTGGATTGTTGCAACTGCAGTGTTGTTGTAGCAAGAGTTCTGGATTATTGTTGCTTCTGGCTGGATTTGATAGTAATTGTCACTAGTGGTGATACCTCCAAGCATTAATTAATAGGAAGTAATAGCATGGTAGGAAAGAAAAGAGCACCCTACCTATATTATGGGAAGCCACCTAATGGCACAGAGGGGAAACGTCTTGACTAGCAAGCCAGAGGTTGCTGGTTCAAATCCCTGCTGGTATGTTGCCCAGACTATGGGAAACACCTATATCGGGCAGAAACAATATAGGAAGATGCTGAAAAGCAACATCTCATACTGCATGGGAGGAGACAATGGTAAAACTCTCCTGTATTTTACCAAAGAAAACCACAGGACTCTGTGGTCGCCAGGAGTCGACACCGACTCAATGACACACTTTACCTTCACTTTATCTATATAATGATAGCAGCACCTCCAAAGGATCCTTGAGGTGTCAACAAGAATCACTACTAGGGTTCATTATTAGGGTAATTGAGTAATGCGAATGTGCATATTACCAATCCCCAAATATAGTTATCTTTTTTGAGATGACATAACATAACTTTCAGTTTAATAAACAAAAACTATGTCTCATTGTTAGAAGTAAAGTTCTCTTTCAAATTGACTGTTTCCAATTACAGTAACATATAAGAAACCAAAGAGCTTCAGAAAATAATAGCATTAATTAAAATTTGATTCCATGGATGCTTTAATTGATTAATCTGTTTCCTTAATTTTAAAACTTGATTAAAGAAACAGCTTAGGTCTGCAGTCCTAAGGATACTTACTTAGGGACAAAGCCCCATTGACCATGGTGGAACTCACTTTTGTTCTGAGTAGCCATGCACAGGATTACACTATACAATTTATAGCCTGGTCTCTCCTCATTACCATGCCCCCGTGTGTATGTGTGGGAATGCATAACACTTGGTAAATAAGAGAAAAGAGAAGACCAAGATTGATCCCAAGAACCTGTTTCATATTAAGCATTATGTTCATAAGTCTGTGACTGCATGCCCTTACCCTCTCTCCTGCTGTTGCCCCCCTGCAACTTGTATTCAGAGGCATCTTGCCTCTGAGGCCGGAGGTAGCCTATAGCCATGACAGTAGTAGCCATTGATTGATACTGTCCTCCATAAATGTGTGCATGCCTCTCTTAAAGCCATCCGAGCTAGTAGCCATCACCATATCCTGTGTCAGAGAATTCCATAGATTATGTGCTGGGTGGAACAGTACCTCCTTTTGTTGGTCCTAAATTTCCTGGCCATGAGTTTCATGGGATGACCCCTGGTTCCAGTGAGAGAGGGAGAATGTTTGTCTCTTTCCACTTCCTGTACTCCATGGAGTTATTTATTTCTGTTTTACCAGGTGGGTAGCAATTTATGACTCTTTTGGAGCAAAAGAGATGGTTCCAAGTTAAGGTTTTATTTTGTGTGTGCGTGCGTGTGTGTGCACTTTGTTTTAACACTAAGTCTGACAGTAGGAATGATAGAGCTTATTTAAGCATCATGCTTGAAAGTCAACTGTGCATTTAACACTTATCAACAAAAGTTAATTACTAGCTAATGATAGCCTCAGAGGGTCCAATGGTGTGAAGAAGCCTAATAAAATAACCCCCAGTGTAAAATAAAATAGAAACAACACCTTACAAGATGCAGAGACACTGAACCAAAGCTAATGTCAGAGATTGCTGGGCATTCCTGATATGCAGAGTAGTTCTGCTCAGTGAGATACTCAAAACTATCAGCTACGTTTCAAAACAGATATAAGGCACAACTGTAGTTTCTTAGGACAGTGGAGGTCCAATTTGTCTTTTAGAAAAGACTGGTCTGCTACATATGGGGTGAAGGACCAGACGATTTGGGTCAACTGCAGCAAACATTACTCTTAGGGTTGCCAGTCCACAATCCTTCAGGACTGGTTGGTTTGGAGTCTCCAGGAATTGGCACCAATTCTCCAAGTGACTGTTGGAAGCAATACTGAGATGTTAATGGCTTGATATTGAGAAAAAAATTGATTTAAAAAAATGTAGGGGAGGGGGGTTACCTTCCAAGAACAGGTTCATTAAGAGTTGACTACCCTACACAGGAGCATAGACAGAGTCTTAAACAGAGTCAGCTCATTAGTCCATCTAACTTAGTACTGTCTACACTGACTTGGCAGTGGCTTTCCAAGGTTTCAGGTAGGAGTCTCTCCCAGCCCTACCCAGAGATACCAGAGAGGGAACCTGGGACCTTCTGAATGCAAGCAGGTCTGCTATCACTGAGCTGTGGTCCCAATATCTTACGCAGACAGTGCTCAAATGTAGCCATGCATCCAAATGCAAACCAGGACTGACCCTGCTTACAAAGGGGACAATTCATGCTTGCTACTGCAAGACCAGCTCTCCTCTCCTAAACCAGCTTTAAATTGGCCTGACTAGGTTTTGGGCACTTTCAGCCACTGTCTTCTTTAAAAGAATGCCTCAGAAGGTTTCATACAACATACAGAAGTAATCTTGACTTAATCCTATTCATCTCATATGTATTCCTTCCCTTTCTCCAAGGAATTCAGAGTGGTAAATCACAGCTCCTCATCTATTTTTGGTTAGGATATTAGGTAGCAGCTGGCCAGGTTTTCCTGCTCCTAGTTCAATACACCTACAACCTGTGTAACCTTATGTAATCAGTTTTAAAGAGGTGAAATGACTGTATTGAGCAATGGCTAAATTCTGAACAGAATGAAGTTCTCTTGTGTCATTTTCTGTACTCTTGTGTCATTTTCTGAACAGAATGAGGTTCTCTTGTGTCATTTTCTGACTCCCAAATACTGTGTCCTAATCCTAGACATGTGAGCTATGCTGTTCAGTGATGAGGGACACATGTCTGCACATGCTTAGAGGCACTTCTAAAATATATAAACCACATGAGCTTTGGCATTGAAAATCAATTTGTTTTTGGAACTGAGCTCATAGATTGAAGGCTGACTCCCAACTCTGATTGGCATTTAAAAAAAATATTTGTTATGGCATTCTTAATCAACCCTTCCTCCAAAGAGTTCAGGGCAGTGTACATGGTCTCCCCATTTTGTCCTGACAACAACCCATGGGTGTGGGCCCTGAGACAAAAAGTGAAGGTGGGCCTCTGCTTCCCAGCCTCTTCTTCAGTGAGGCACAAGGTGGAAAATAAAGAGCAAGCCATCACCCAGCCAGTGAGCCCCTTTCCTCAGGGGCCCAGGGACATTTTCCCCACCCCTTGTTCAGTTGTAGCTATTCCCCTGCAGCTACCCTGAGGAGAGATGCTCTTACTCCTGGACTTTGGGGCTGAAGTTCAGGGCCACTACAGCCCCTGGGGACCCCCAAATCCCAAGTCTGTCCCAAGTGGTGTGGTTGCCCGGTGGAGCATGATGATGCTTAATTTGCGGGGGGGGGGGGGGGGGCTCCAAAGGCCTTTAGGTTCAGGCTCCAAAATTACCTAGGTGCACCTCTGACCCTGAGCTTCATGGGTGAATGGTCATTTGAATCCAGATCACCCCACTCAAAGCCCATCCTTAGCATTATACTGGCTCTCATCTTAATAATAACAGATTGTTGGAGCATTTGATGGGCAGTAAGCAAGATTTCTGCCTTTCAGTTTCTTCTTTTCTCCTGCCAGCAATTAAATTTGGATTCAAATTAGGAGACATTCCCATTTTTAGCAGCCATCTTTTGTAATGTATGATGGAAGTGAGGTGGACAGTAGCCAGCCAGCACAGAGCAACCTGCCACTGTAAGCTGCTTTGAAAACAATTCACCCAAACAGTGCACACAAAAGGTGTCCTATCAGCCAAAGACAGGGAAGCATGCAAGGAAAAGCAGCAGGTCTAAGCTGTTTTGTGCTCTGGGTCTCTAATTAGACATAACAAAATGGATGTGATTCAGAAGATGCAGAATTGGCAGGAGACTGCTGTTGAGTGCACTGATCGCCATACGTATCAGTGTCTCAGTTTCATAGCACAGATAAAAGAATGCATATTCTTTGTTTCTCTAATAGGATGCAATACCCATCACATGGGGAGCATATTACAATGGCATAGACTTCTGATCTTGTAATTTCTAGAGTGTGCAGAGCATATTGAAAGAATACAAAGAAAATGCTGGAGTAAAAAACAGCCTGTGGTGTGAATGTCAGGTGAAATTTGCCTATTATGATAATTAGGAGAAAAGGTGTTTAAAATAACACCCTTTTAGATGGCACATGAAAGTGATCCATAAAATGCTGAAGTGAATAAATGGTTCACAGAAAATATAGGTCTGTGTTTACACTTAAATTGAGGGTGGTTAATAATATCACTTTCTATTTTATGAAAAAGAATCCTTGTTTTAAAGCATTTTGTTTGAAAGACTCTGAAATCTTTCATTAAAGCAAAAAACCTCATTCCTCTCATTAAAGTGGACCCCCCCCCCAAGAGTTTCAGAAATATAAAGACATGTTTCTGTAAGAAATGCCAAGAAATATACCATTATCATTTTAAAATATCCTTTAGGATAACCCACACGAGAACCTTTCAAACTTTTCAGACCTGCGGCTTGTTGAGATTTTTCCATAGACATCTCTGTTCTGGACCAGGGCATGCTTGCCAATGGGACTATTAACATGACCTACCGGGTGGGTGGGTGGCAAGAAGGCTCTGCAGACCTTGCCGCCCCCACAGAAGACTGTCTTGTGTTTGGTGGAAGCACGGAGAACACTCCCACACGATCCATGCTGCACCATGTAGCACAGAGCAGGGCGGATTGCTCTGCAGCTGGGACTCATTATCCCAGCCTGCAAGAAGCTTGCACTGACACACAATCCTGGCAGGTGGGTTAAGGGTGCTTTACATTCTTAACCTCAGCTAAGAGATGGATGTTATGCTGGGTTTGGCACCACAGCACCTCCGGGATCGATGTGGATCCCAGACACTCTCATGGGCATCCAAGCCCAGGCTTGGCTGCTTGCTCAGCAGCCTCCATGGTCGAGTTCAGATGCAGTACAAAATTTGAGAGCGACAAACCCACAGTTTCAATTTCTTACTGTGAATCACCCTGCAGACGTTCATCAAACCGTGACCCATTTGTAGGATGGGGGAGCACCTTCCTACTGCCCAGCTGCTGAGGCCGATCCTAGGAAGGTCCACAGCCAGACTGTGGGCAAAGCATCATCACGTCAGGTGAGTGTCCATGATTGGCCACAATCTCAAAGGGAGTGTGCCAGGTGTGGCCATGCATTTTCAGAGTGCTATACCCACCCTCAGCATGGAAAGGGCAGAGAAGAGAGCTGATGGCAGCAAGCATGACTTGTCCCATTAGCTAAGCAGGGTCTGTCCTGGTTGCATATGAATGGGAGACTTGATGTGTGAACACTGTAAGATATTCTTCTTGGGGATTGGAGCTGCTCTGGGAAGAGTAGAAGGCTCCAAGTTCCCTCCCTGGCTTCTCCAAGACAGGGCAGAGAGACTCCTGCCTGCAACCTGTCTATGTAGACAATACTGAGCTAGATGGACCTATGGTCTGACTCAGTATATGATAGCTTCCTATTTTCCTAAACCCTTTATGCCATGCCACACCAGCGCCTCTTCTGACAGTGATGGCAGTGCCACCCCACAAAGAGTTCTGCATCCACATAGACCTGCACAAGCACAAATCTGAGGGTGTCGGGGACTGGGGGCCCCCTATTTCCCTGTTACTTGGGAAAGGGAGGGGAATATGAATTGCTCAGCAATTCTCTTCTTTTCCCTCCCCTCTGATGGTTCTTCTCATAAGTTGTGTGTGGGTGTCCCCATGGCTTTACACTCTCATGATTGAGCGGTACACCTTGGATAGGGTAAGTCATGTCTTCACAGTAATGCGGCACTCTCTTAAGACTGTGGCACTACTGACCCTGATGACCAGCTTTGCTCATGAGTAAGCCTAGAGAACACAAACCCCCAAAAGGGGAAGGGGCTGGGCTTCTCCTTCCCTAACCTTTAAGTGAAAAAAATAGAACTTGGAACCATCTATTATTCACTGTGACGTGTTTAATGATTTGATTCTGGATGAAGGGGCAGACCTGATATGCATTACAGAGATTTGGTTAGGGGAGGTGGTGGCCCAGTCTGGTCGCAGCTTCTCCCTCCAGGGTACACTGTTGAGGAGTAGGTGCGGGAATGTGGGCGGGGAGGTGGAGTGGCTGTGGTCTATAAGAATAACCTCTCCCTGACCAGAATCCCTGTTGAAGTGTCTGACCATATTTAATGTGTGTACCTAAGTTTGGGGACCAGGGATAGACTGGGACTTCTGTTGGTGTACCAATTGCCCCGCTGCCCAATGGAGTCCCTAACTGAGCTGACGGACTTGGTCTGGGGTTTGGTGTTGGAGTCCCCCAGGCTTGTGGTGCTGGGGGACTTAAATGTCCACTTTGGGACCAATTTGTCTGGGGTGACTCAAGAGTTCATAGCAGGCATGACAATTATGGGCCTATCCCAAAGGGTCTCAGGAATGATGCACATTGCAGTTCACACGCTTGATTTGGTCTTTCACTCTGATCAGGGTGGTGTTCTGTGGGTGGGGACTTCTGTGATTTCCCCATTGTCATGGACGGACCACCATCTGGTTAAGGTTGGACTCACAGTCACACCCCACCTTCACAGGGGCAAGGGGCCCATTAGAATGGTCCACCCAAGAAGACTATTGGATCCAATAGGGTTCCAAGAAGCCTTGGAGAGATTTAGTGTTGGCTCTGTCGGTGATCCTATTGATGCCCTGATGGAGAATTGGAACAGCAAACTTACCAGGGCAGTAGACATGATTGTTCCTAAGTGTCCTCTCCAAGCCACTTCCAAATTGGCCCCTTGATATATGGAAGAACTATGGGGGCTGAAGTGGCAAGATAGACGACTGGAGCGCAAGTGGAGGAAGTCTCAACTCGAATCCGACAGATTACAGCATAGAGCACATTTGAAGATCTATGCTCTGGCAATATGGGTGGCAAGGAAGTGATTATTTTCAGCCCATATTATGTCTGAAAGGTCATGTCCAGCGGAGTTGTTCAGGGTTGTGAGAGGGCTAGTAAGTGCCCCTTGAATCAGAATTTGGAACCATCTATTAACCAGTGTGACATGTTTAATTAGTATCTTTGTGGATAAAAACTCTCATATTCAGGCCAGCTTGGATTTAGACCCCACAATTACTGCAGCATCTGAATCGGAGGTGTCCAGCAACTCCTCTTATGTGGTCAGCTTGGATCAGTTTCAATTTGTGACTCATGAGATTGTGGACAAGCTGCTTGGAGTGATGCTCTTGACCCTTGCTCTTGAGCCCACCTGTGCTCTTGACCCTTGCCCAACATGGCTAATACTGTCTGGCAGGGAGGTTGTAGTAGAAGGCCAAAATGATTCTCTGAGGGAGGGCAAGATGCCTCCTTGCCTTAGGAGGCAATTATTAGAGCACTTCTGAAGAAACCTGTCTTGGATTCCTCAGAGTTGAGCAACTATAGGCTTGGGCAAGGTAAATGAGAGGGTGGTGGCCTCCCAACTCCAGGCAGTCTTGGATGAAACTGATGATCTAGACCCATTTCAGACCAGCTTTCATGTAGGCTATGGGGTGGAGACTGCCTTGGTCGGCCTGATGGAAGATCTCCAGTTGGGAATTGACAGAAGAATGGTGGCTCTGTTGCTCGTTTTGGACCTCTCGGTGGCTTTTGATACTATCGACCATAGTATACTTCTGGAGCATCTGAGAGGGTTGGAAGTGGGAGGCACTGCTTTGCAGCGGTTCCAGTCTAACCTCTTGGACAGATTCCAGATAGTGTCCCTCAGGGACTTGAAGAACAGTATGAAGAACAGTATGAACTTTCGTATGGTGTCCCTCAGGGCTCCGTATTGTCTCAGATGTCGTTTAACATCTACATGAAACTTCTGGGAAAGATCATTAGGAGATTTGGTGCAGGGTATTATCAGTATGCTGATGACACCCAAATCTTTTGGGGCTGGATGAGAGATAACAAACTGAGGCTGAATCCAGATAAGACGGAGGTACTTGTTGAGCGGGGTAGGAACTCGGGATATGCTTTTGATCTGCCAGTTCTGGATGGGATCACACTTCCCCAGAAGGAACAGGTACTCAGTCTGGGGGTGCTTCTGGACACATACCTCTCCCTGGTGTCCCAGGTTGAGGCAGTAGCCAGAGGTGCCTTTTATCAGCTTTAGCTGATACACCAGCTGTGTCCGTTTCTTGAGATAAATGACCTCAGACCAGTAGTACAACTGCTGATCACCTTCAGACTTGATTACTGCAATGTGCTTTATGTGGGGCTGCCTTTGTATGTAGTCCAGAAACCGCAGTTGGTCCAAAATGTGGCAGCCAGGTTGGTCTCTGGGTCATCTCGGAGAAACCATATCATTCCTATCTTAAAAGATCTACACTGGTTGCCAATAGGTTTCCAGGCAAAATACAAGGTCTTGTTTAAAGCCCTAAACATCTTGGGCCCCAGGTATTTAAGAGAACGCCTTCTCCACTATGAACCACACTGCCCTTTGAGATCATCTGAAGAGGTTTGTCTGCAGTTGCCACCAGCTCATCTACTCAGGGATGGGCCTTCGCCATTGCTGCCCTGAGGCTTTGGAATATGCTTCCTGCTGAAATAAGAGCCTCCCTATCTCTTATAAATTTTAAAAAGGCTGTCAAGACACATTTGTTCACCCAGGTTTTTAATTAGATACTGTTTTAATTTTTTTAAACATTTTAAATTTATATAGTTGCAATGTTTTAACCTTTTTACTTGCTGTTTTTATTGTCTTATTGTAAACCACCGAGAGACATGCATTTTGGGCGGTATACACATCTGTTAATTAAATAAATAAATGAATAAATAAATAAACTTTGCTGCTCAAGAATCTCTGCCTGGGGCTGCCTTTTAAATCCACCCTCCTAACCATCTGCTCCCCTCTCAATGTTTCGATGGTGTGCCATGCCCATGTGTCTTGCTGACAGTTGGCTATCCCTCTCATGGGAGGGCCAGAGGGAGCCCCACTTGCGTGGTGCCACAGCTCTCAATGGCAAAAGATTAGCCTTGAGCGCTGCAACCCCCACTTCCCTGTGATGCCTTGTGTGCACACATAGGGGATTTTGACATCTTGTGTGTCAGAATTTGGCTGTGTGTATGGGTGGGGAAAACACTGGGTTCTGGGATGGACCTTTAAATCCATTTGAAATTCCCAGCTCCTTTCTGAATTGGCACAGTCTGGTGTGGTGCTGTATGGAGATCTGCCTGTGTGGGGATTCAGGGGAGAGGGGAGTCCTGGTTTCCAGCAACCCTGAGACAGCAGGGGCACAGGCAAGGATGCACATGTCCACATGGGTGGATGGGCAGGCAGTGGGCATGCTCTTACAGTTACCTGGCGGCAGTTGCCAGGAGAGGGACAGCACTAATAATAATAATAATAATAATAATAATAATAATAATAATAATAATAATAATTATTATTATTATTATTATTAATTAAATTCAATTTCTATACTGCCCTTCCAAAAATGGCTCAGGGTGGTTTACAAAGAGAAATAAAACAAATAAGATGGCTCCCTGTCCCCAAAGGGCTCATAATCTAAAAGAAACAAGATAGACACCAGCAACAGTCACTGGAGGTCCTGTGCTGGGGGTGGATAGGGCCAGTTACTCTCCCCCTGCTAAATAAAGAGAATCACCATGGTAAAAGGTGCCTCTTTGCCCAGTTAGCAGGGCTAATGCAAGTAATTGTCCCCTCGGCTTTTCTCCATAGAGCATCCTGGGTTGCTTTCGAGCCCTGATGGCCTGGCACTCTCGTGAGAGAGCAGTCCATGGGAGAATGGGTGGCAAGTAGGTGAGTACCACCTAGTAAATTGGTAATTATTCCTCACAGATGGTTCTTCTCATGAGTAAGCCTAGGGACCATTAAACCCAAGGGGAAGGGGCTGGGGCCCCCTTCCCCACCCTTTCTGTGGAAAAAATAGAGCTTAATAATCCCTGCTTGGTGCTCCATAATCCCTGCTTGGTGCTGTCTTCTGGACCTGACCCTGGCCACCCCTCGCTAAGTGTGGCACTGTGATGGTGTACCATGCTTATGCTTGTGCTTGTGGACGTACATCACTGTCACTTTCTTCTCTGGGAGCAAAGGTCTTAGTGCCAGTCCAGTCATCTCATCCCCTCTTCCTCCCACTTGCCTGGAGCGGGGAGCAAGGGACAGAGTGGGAAGAGGGAATGCAATGGGATGTGGTGGTGTCCCCATTGCCGGGCAACTCCATAGCTGCATAGGTGACAGGAAGGGCAGGGATGGTTCTCTGAGAGGTGACCAGCGAGAAGTGCCACTGCCAGAGAGTGGCCACGTCCCTGGGTGGGTCTGCACCACTTCCATGAATTCAGTTTGAAAATGGGCACAAAACTGCAGTTCTGGCGGTGTTTGTAATGCGGAGTTGGACATAACGCTTCAATGGCCAAACCGGAAGTCTCAGCAGTGAATCTTTGTGCTAATTCAAGGTTCAATTTGGAGTTTGGTGAGGCAAACCAGAAGTTGCTTTTGCTGAGAAACCAAGCTTTCACATATTTGGACATATTAGAATTCCAACCTCTGCCCTGTTTATCTCTGGTTTTGTGCTATATCTTAACTTGGCCCATGTGTATGTGTCCAGGCTTGTGCGAGGAGTCTAAGTTTCAGTTTAGCCTTCTTATTTGCTGTCTTGAATTTCAAACTGAGAAGTTTTCCCTTTCTCTGCATGAGACTGTTAGATTATTTATTGTTTTCGTAGCCTATTTTTAAAGTTAGTAATAAATATCAAACTTTTATTTCTCAATTAAAGTTGGCTTCCTGTTCAAATACTTACACTAGATAAGTAAATTTCTTTGCAACATGGCCTGCTTTAATCCTGATGTGCAACATAGGATCCACCTTTAATTTATACATTGTCTCTCTCTCCCCCTTCTCCACTGTACTTCTTTAGTCATCTCTCTGCTTCTCTTTAAATTATAAATTAAAAGGGAACAAAAGCTATTCTGCTGTTTATGTGACCTACCTTAAATTTGGGAGCAACCTGTGGGTTCCTACCAACCAGCTGAAGGAAGTAGTCTGGCCTCCTGCCCGCCGCCACATATTTAGTAGGAGAATATGCTAGACCTAAACCACACTCTTATAGACACAACTGCCTCATGCACCTGATTAGGATAAGGGAGACTGTAGACTTCCTTTAAGCAATTTGTGTCCTCTTCAGACATTATGTTAAATGGAAGGTGTACTCATGTATGCCATCCAAAGCGGGAACTGAACTCCTGCCCCCAAGCTCCTCAAGCATTTCCCCTCACTCCCCCTCCCATGCTGCTTATGCTTATGGCGTTCATCTGCAGAGGCGAACGCTGTAAGAGTGACAATGGGAGCTTCTGTGATTGGAGGGCTCAGGTGCCCGTACAGCATATGCATCCCAAGAGTATGCCAATGGCTTACTCAATGGCTATAATGGTTCACAAAAATGGTCTATTCATGTGAATGGTGTAATTGCAATCACTCAAGTGAATGGTGTTATTGTACCAGTTCACAGAAGGGTACCCCCCCCACACACACACAAACTTACATGAACTGGCTGCTCCCTCATTACACTGTTCATGTGAGTTGACCACTCATTTGAGTAGTTGTTCGCAAAGGTCTTTGACTGACTGATTGTTAAAACCAGGAGTGGAGCCACCATTGAGTGGATGGGTTCAGAGAACCTGGGTTGTTGCTAATCAGGGGCTGCGCCTGGTGCCCCAGCCATACCCCCTGCGGCTGATGTCAGACACACGGTGAAGCCCTACCCCCTGTCTCTGATGTGAGATGCAGGGGGTGTGGCAGGGGGGCCACTGGCAGGAGGAACATGGGCCACCGGCTGGCTTCCTCCACCAGTGGTTAGAACCAACTCTTTGTTTTGAGTCTTCTTTGTTCAGCATTGAACAAATCCATTTTATTTATTTTTGTAAAATCCCTTATGATTTTTCCTGATTTCATGTATTGGTTGCATTCACTTATGTTACAGCTTCCTAAATGGGTCCCCCCCCCCACCACCATTTTTCTGTGACAGTCTCCTGTCATTTACTTTGCTTTCTATCTTTTCAGATTGAAAAGACACAGAACACACCCACTCACATACACTAATTGCTGTTCCAAAAAAGAAAGCCAACAAAGAAAAGCTCCATCAATTGAGCAATATGAAATGAAAATATGACATTGATAATGGAGAGAATTAGATAAATTAAATAAAGTTTTGGATAGCTCTCATACAGTGTTCACATAACTATATATTTCTGTTGTCCTTCTAAGCAGTATTAGTAGTATTTTTAATTAATTTAAAAAATATTAATTCATTTCACTGAATAAAATTTTTTCTTGTTCTTTGTTGTGTATTTCTCTTTATTGTTTTGTAATAAACCCAGATAGTAAATAATATACAACTGTAATCATTAACTTTCAAGTCATAATAGATTTAAATAACTACCCAAGGAATACAGTTCTCTTTGTATGCCAGATCCCCCCTTTTGAACGATCTAGATGCTTATTTTTAACCAGCTGTTCACTTGAAGCAGTTTACTTGAAGTCCAGTTTCTTCCTGTTGTTCAGCATCTCACCACCATAAACTCCCACAGAAAAAAAATTATATTTATTCTTCACTCTGCAGCAGCGACAGTAGGCAATATTAAGCTGACTGTAGGAAATAAAATGGCAGGTTTCTGCTTAAGAATATGAAAGCCACCATTTTGGATTGCCTGGAAATATTTTTCTCAAAAAAGGGGAAGAAAGAAAAGAATAACAATAGAATAATATATGTCAATAATAATAGTCATTTATGAAGCATGCTAGGGAATGACTATTCAAAAGCTTTATCTCAGTGTTCTATTACTACCATAGTAATACCATGGCATTAACATGTATTTTAATTGCCTTTTGAAGATCTGAATAGTTTTAGGCAAGCTACAGCTCAAATTGTATGCATGTTTATTAAGTAGTAATAAGCCCCATTGAGTTTAATGGGGCTTACTCCCATCTTTTCTATATGATCTTGCAAGTTATAATAGACCAGTCTGGACGATACTCTAAACCGCCCCCTTAAATGCATGGGAGAGGGGTATGTATGTGTGCATGTTCCTCTTCCTCATTCAGCATGCCATCACCTAATTGTGCAGGGAAATCACTATCCACTGAGGGGCAGTTCAGATAAATTACCTCCTCCCTGCCCCATCTGATTAGGAGCCAGCTTGCTACATTGACTCTGGCTAAGGATCAAGAAAGAACAACCAACTTGGTGAAGTATCTGCCCCAATAAAAGGTGAAGGCTCAGGAACAGGAGTGATATGCCTGCTTAAAGTCTTGAAAGGCTTATAGTTTGCTCCGTCTTTGCAAATAATGAGGATTAGCGTAAACTTATCCTCTTCTGGGTTTTCCAGAGGAAGAGAATAATATGGCAATTCTTTTTTCCTCTTCTGTGGACTGTTCCAGTTAATGATGATGCTAAGTACAATACAGGAAGGAAGATTCTTATGGATGACTCTTGGATCAAAGGCTAAACTAGATGCTGTGGTGGCCCCTTTGGGTGGGCAGCAGGGCAAAAACAAGCCACAGGTTTGGGTCCTGGACCTTCCCACTCTTCTTGCCTCACCCTGGCTGCCTCGCTCTCCTTTGCCTCACCATGGCATTAACCCCAGACTCCCCAATCCAGCGAATGACCACCCTGCATGACTGTGGTTAACACCACAACAGGACAAAGGAGAGATTAGAGTAAATGTGAACAAAAATAAATAGCTTCATTATTACTGCTTCATTACAGTATTTTAGTGAGGATGTTTTAGGGTTACTGTTTTACTGAAAACTCTCTGAACCTCTCAAGGTGTTCTTCATAGAAAAATGATTTAGAAATATATTTTAAATAACTGTGTAATAGTAGTTGAGTTGTGCTGGGTTATGCCCTCAGTGTCTTTAGCTCAACTCTCCAACCCACTTCTCACCACTAAGCAATATATTCTGTTGTTCTTTGACTGACATTTTTTGCTTAAGAAAGCTGTTAAAAACACACACAACCTATAATGAAATGTGAAATGTTTACACTTTATTATCACTTCATCAGATTGAGTGTCCCCAGTATTAATTAATCAGTTCTTTATGTTTCTGCATTGGAAGGGCAAGTTCTGTAATCATTCTTGCAGTGGCCTCATGAAGCGTTGAATGACTTAATTTTATTTCTATTTATGCTAGCAGCATCTATAGGCTGTTAGACTGGACTGACAATAGGCTCTCAAAGCAAGTGGAGTTTCTCCTCCCCTTCTCTTGTATCTTATAGTTTACCGTATTTATCCAAATAGAAGGTGAATCTGAATGTAAGTTGATGCCTTAAAAGATAGAGGTTAAATACAAATATGAATTTAGAAGTGTCTCCTGCTAACTGAGCAAAGAGACACTTTAAAGCGGTGATTCTCTCTATTTAGCAGCGGGAGAGCAACTGGCCCTATCCAGTCCCAGCACAGCATCCCTCCCATGGCTGTTGCTGGTGTCTATCTTATGTTTCTTTTTTTAGATTGTGAGCCATTTGAAGACAGGGAGCCATTTTATTTATATGATTTATTTATATCTATGTAAACCGCTTTGGGAACTTTGAAAATTGGTGTATAAATATTTGTCTTCTTCTTGTAACTTATAGTTTACCATACTTACCCAAATAGAAGGCAACTTTGAATGTAAGATGATGCCTTAAAAGACAGAGGTTAAATACAAATACGAATACAATAAATATTTGTATACTGCTTTTCAACAAAAGTTCCCAAAGTGATTTACGTAGATGTACATGCATACCTGTTACACAGGTATGAAAGAGGACTCCAAAAGAAAGAGGACTCCAAATCTAAGATGATCTCTTCCCCATATTTAACAGGCAAGAACTAGGGGAAAAAAATTCTTGTCTTAGATTTGGGTGAATACTGCAAATTCCCTAGGACCTGATGTGTTTATAATGCCCATTTTTCCATCCCCTACTGGCAGAGGACAACAATATTATTCAGAAAGATGGGGGAAATAATATATACGGCGGAGGAGAATAATACACATCATAGTGATGCCAGGACAGGCTTGGAAGCAGGGATGTAGCTATAACTGAGTGGATGAGTTCAAAGTACCTGGGCCCTCCAGCTCCTGAGAGTTCCCCAGTTCCACCACTCCCTATTATCTCCTTCACTCCAAGGGGCCACTGGGGAGAGGGGTTAACACGGACCCCCTCTTCCCTAGTTACACCCCTGCTTGGAAAGATTTCTACTTGAAGCTTCTGCTGGTCAGAGTAGACAATACTGGGCTAGATGAACCAGTGATCTGACTGTTTGAGGCAGCCTCATATATTCATGTAGAACACATGAGAAAATAGTTGGGTTGGTGATTCCAGTTGAAGACCTCCTGTATCTGTATAGGGAGTGATAGCAATTGCTTCTTGGCTTCTATGGGTAAATGCAGAAGTGATGACATAATGCAACAGGTACACTTGTCCTCCCTGGCAGGCATCCAAGATGGAGATCAGAGAAAGTACTGTGGGGTTCCAAGCCATTTTATTGGAGTCCCCTCTCCAAAATTCTGCCAGACATGAACAAAATTCCTGATATCAGGATTGCCCTACAAACCCTAGTCTCAGCTTTGAGGGACACAATCATTACTGTCATAATTATTGTGTCATGTCCATCATCCTCATCCTCATCCATTTCAGCTTCAGAGACCCACAGTAAAAATGTCCTATTAATTAACCAAGTGGGTTAAAGAGTTATTTAACTGTAAAGCTCTGGAGATAAAATGTAATTTCATGCTTGCTCTGCTTGTACTGCTTATTGCTTTAAGGCAACAGTGTCAATGAAAGTATTTAAAAGAGAAACAGCCCCTGGGGGGTTATTAAAAAAAACAAACAACCTTTAGATGTTTGCGTCTAAATAAACTGGCAGATCCATGAAAAGAAAGATAAAGGCACATTATTAAACATGTTGTAATTAGAGTATTGATTCTTTCTGCATGGGTGAAAAACAAAAGTATTAATTAGTGATTAATATCATCTGGGATCAGGCTGAGCAGATATTAAATCTTGATGCCCAGATTAATTCTGTGCATTCTGCAGTTTGCCAGCTACATACCTGAGGCTAGAACAAAAGTAGTTGGCTGATGAGCAAATAGTGGAGCAGAAAACTTGAAAAATTAAAATGGAATGACAATAATGCTTCTCCCTGAATATTAGTTTTTGGGACAGAAGTCACCTTTCAGGCTGGATTTTGAATTTCATACTGATTTTTCAAGGTTTGGTCAGCAGTTGCAAGGTAAGGCATATGTGAAGACAAGTACGCTGTGAAGAATGGAGCAGATTGCAAAGGCATAGTCTAGTTCAGGGTTTCTCAACGTGTGGGTCCCCAGATGTTGGACTTCAACTTCCATAATCCCCAGCCCCAATGGCCTTTGTTTGGGAATTATGGGAGTTGAAGTCCAATTACATCTGGGGACCCACATGTTGAGAATCCCTGGTCTAGTTCACACACTTACCAGGAGCTGGCATGGAGATAGCATGGAGGATGAGCAGTATGCACTCCTCTTCCCTACCAGGCAGAAGATCTGGCATGTGAAGCAGGGCATCAGTGAGGGTTGGCATCAGAGTTGGTGCCCTCAAGTACATTCCAAGGGACCTGGGCTCCCAGAGGGCCCTTTCTAGACCTCTGTTCTGCTCAGGCTCACCTTTGTGTGGTGGTGCTTGGAGAGGCATGTTGTCATAGGCCTCATTCACACGTAACGTGGAACTGCACATAACAATTGACCCACAGTTCCGCTCCCTACCCCACCCCATTCTCCCATTTGAATTCGGACGTAATGGAGAGTAGGCTCTCTGTAGTCAGGGAGACTGCAGAGAGGAGGGGGAACTACTCTGTGGGATTCCTTCTTGCATGAAGGACAGCTTGCACAGCCCATTATGGCCAGAGAGAGAGAAGAGCTTCCTCCCTCAACTCCGGCCACAGCGAATGCAGCCTCCAGTTCTGCATTTGCACATCACACTTAGGAACGGAAACCTCAGATGGTAGTGGCAAAACTCACCTCCACCCAAGGGTTCAAACTGGAGTTTGGAGAGCAAAACCTCAGGTTGCTTTCCACACAGAACCAGAGTTTCCTGCATTCGGACATGCAGGTTTGGCAAACTCTGGCACTTTAAACTCTGGTTTCGCATTACGTGCAAATGAGGCTACTGACTTCTCCATCCCCCCACCCCATTCATAAATGGCAACTTTCCCCCAACATGATTTGGGCTTCCATCTGGCTGTCTCATCCATGAGTGGGAGCTTCCCCCTACCCTACTTCATGCAGGGCATTCTAAGAGGAAGTCCACTTTGTGGGTAGGGAGGGCACCTGGAGGAGCCTAAGCTAACACAATTCTCAGCTGAGCTGTGCTGTCATATCCTCCAGATGCCCTCCCCATCCCTGAATGGGAGGCCTCTGCATCACTGCAGCTCCTACTTGCGGGGTGGGGATGAAGAAAATAACAGAGGGTGAGGAGGAGTTGATGAAGTGTGAGCCTTTCACATTCTAGTGCTGAAGGATGGGAGAGCATGGAGGACACAGTGGGAGAGCATTATGGAGCGCATGGGTGGCGACGGCCTCCAAAGCCCTTGGGTTCAGGCTCCCAAAAATCCCTAGGTGTGCCACTGCTCATGGAGGGCACCTTTTTGAAGTTCTGGTGTTTGCTTTGGCCTCTATACAAACAGGACCTTTGTGTGAACATCTACAATTTCTTCCCCTTTTGAGGAAAATAAATTATGCAATATGGAGCCATTGTGCAATGAGCTGTTTGTGTGTGGACCTCTAACTCACACAGGAAGTTGTGTGTGTGGGGGGGTGAGGGGGTCACAACTATCCACATGCTCTTTCACCATGATAAATGGTTCAGTCTCAAGAATTAGAATATACATATCCTGTTCTCACAGCCATATGTTTTCAAGCTAAGTGTGTGTGTGAGAGCTAGCATCTACACAGCATGAATGCTGACGTTCTAATTTAAAGACAATGCTGCCATATTTTGTTTCTCTGACTGTCCACGAGAGTTCCTTTCAAGTTTCACAAGGTTACCAACAGCGCACTTCATTGCAAAGATTGTTCTCGGTGGGGGGGGGAAGGCCCAGAGAGGTGCCCTGACATCTATTTGGGTTTTCTGAGTTAGCTGACACAGCATGCTGGGAGAGGACATTGTGCTGCCCAGACAGATGAGCATAAGCAGAATGCCAAAGAGCTAGCATGTGTGCAGGACAGAATAATGGCAGAACAGAATAATGGCACCTGAGTCACTATCCAGGAAGGCAGGAAACTAGCTTGGAGAGCATTCTGACACATATGATAAAATTATTATTATTATTATTATTATTATTATTATTATTATTATTATTATTATTTTATTGTTTTATTATTATTATTTTTTTACATTTATATCCCGCTCTTCCTCCAAGGAGCCCAGAGTGGTGCACTACATACTTGAGTTTCTCTTTCACAACAACCCTGTGAAGTAGGTTAGGCTGAGAGAGAAGTGACTGGCCCAGAGTCACCCAACTAGTTTCATGGCTGAATGGGGATTTGAACTCAGGTCTCCCCGTCCTAGTCCAGCACTCTAGCCCACTCTTGTATAAATGAGATTTTCTGGCATTCTACATGGGGCTTTTGATTGAGATCTAAAGCTGCCCAATTGCAGTGAATTGATTCATCTAATCAAAGAAGTTTGGGCAAACCGCTCACTGTGTGATTAGGCAACAGTAGGATGGTATGCCCAGGGAGATGTGCATGTCCGCTTTCCTCCCCCCATGTCAGAGTATCATCAGAACCAACCCTTTGTTGTGAGAGAGAGTGCTACAGTGAATTAGATTTGGGCACATGAATGGATTCAGATGATGCCATCATTAATATAACTGTTGAAATTCTGGGAGTCTGGTCATCTGCAGCTTTCATCACATAGTGACATCATCTTCTAAGAACTATAGTAATGGGGAGCTGCCATTTGATTAAATTGCACCTCTGTGAATGGATTGTTAATTAGCAAGTTCTCTGAATCCATTCATATTAGACCAATAAGACTTTTGTCAAAAAGAGCTTTTATGGTAGCTTTTATCTACTCTTTGGGTCTTCCCAGCATCTGCCCGTGACTAATACTTATGCGGAACATAAATGGAACTTCATAAAAGTTAAATTCTGTTGTCTTCTGCTAGATGCATAGTATAATATCCATAGTTTTCATGATGCTTCACTCTGAGGCAAGGCTTGTGACAATGCATTTAGGAATAAACAACAACAGACCTACAGGCAGCGAGTGGAAACAGTCCACATATTTCAAGCTAACAGAAAGAGAGTTTTATTTTGGGAATCTGACAGCAGCTTGTTTTATCCAGGGGAGAGAATGCTACACTTTGAAGATGAAAGATAAAAATAGAGAATCCATCCTGGACTATCCAAATATGTGTCCAGTGTGGGGTCCACTTCAATATAAAGGCCATATGGAAAACATGCCAAAACACCAGTCAGGTCAGGTCATATACAGGTATGCATGAGCAGGGGTTTGTATTTGTTTTGAAACACGTGGGGAAATGACTTGAGTGGGGGCCCATGCCAGTGCTCTGGATGACTAATGAATGGGTTATTCATTTGTCTTCCATTCATTATTCATTTAGTACTAATTGGGATTAGGGATAATTAAATCATCCTGTCCCACGAAAAACAACTGCAGGGAGGCAAATGTTTGGCCCATGTAAATCTTCCTTGCCTTATGGGTCGTCTGTATGCAGGAGGGCTTTCCCTCCTTTCCTTATGGGTCCACTTTTCTTATGGATCTTTTCTTATGGGTTATTTTCCACTCTTGCCTTATGGGTCCTACTTGCCTTATGTGCAGGTGGGCTTTCCCGCCTCTGTCCCCAGAAGCTGTCTTCTGAGGGATTGTCCGAAGTGTGGACATGCTCTTGGGGCTGGGTCAGCTTCTGTAAAAGCAGGTCAGAATTGTTTCCAGAACTGCCTTTTCCCTTCTGTGGTTGATCTAGAGGCTTTATGACCTCTAAGACAGGTCAGATCTCATCATACTGATTCATGTTTCTGTAACTTTCAGGTGTGATTACAGTAATGTGCTCTTAAAGATTACTCAGAAATTTCAATTGGAACAGAATACGGTTGTTCACCTTCCGACTGGTGGCAGGTACATATTCCACATAGGAACAGAAGAAAACCCTTGCTGGATCAGGCCTAAGGCCCATCTAGTGTAGCACCCTTTTTTCACACAGTGGTTCACCAGGTGCCCAGGGAAGCACCACAACCAGAATGTGAAGGTGTGCACCCACTCTTGTTGCTGTTCTTCTGCAACTCGTATTTTGAGGCATCCTGCCTCTGATCATAGGAACATAGGAAGCTTGCCATATACTGAGTCAGATCATTGGTCTATCTAGCTCAGTATTGTCTTCACAGACTGGCAGCGGCTTCTCCAAGGTTGCAGGCAGGAATCTCTCTCAGCCCTATCTTGGAGAAGCCAGGGAGAGAACTTGAAACCTCCTGCTCTTCCCAGAGTGGATCCATCCCCTGAGGGGAATATCTTACAGTACTCATACTTCTAGTCTCCCATTCATATGTAACCAGGGTGGACTCTGTATAGCTAAGGGGACAAGTCATGCTTGCTACCACAAGACCAGCTCTGAGATAGCTTACCTGTACTATGCCAGTTACACTATCTACTTGTCTGCTTCCAGGACCAGTTCAAGAAGCTACTTTTAACCTCTAACTAGATGACCCCGCACAGAGCATCTGCGCACTCTTTGGGGCCGGCAGTTCCCCCTTCCTCCACACCTTCTTGGCTGCCCTCTTCCTCTTCCTGGTGGCCCTTCCTGGCAGTAGGGCCACCACCTCCTCTTCCTCTTCAATGCAGCCGGGCCAGCCGCCTCCTCCTCACTGTGGCTGAGCCGGGCCCACCACTGCCGCCACCTCCCCACCATGGCTGGGCCCGGCCACCTCCATTGCTGCTGCCTCTTCCTCCACCCACCCCCCCCCCCCCACTGTGGCCGGGCCCGGCTGTCATCCTCCAACATCCTCCCGCCCAATGCCGGGAACTCTTGCAGCGTGTCGTGAGAGTTCCACTGCAAAAGCCAGCCACACATCTCCACGCATGGCTGGCCAAGAGAATTAATTATACAGCAGCTTTGCATGTGAGAACTGCCGGGATCCACATGGATCCCAGACATGCTGAGCTGTGGTGCCAAACTCAGTGCTGAAGCCTGGCTCTTAGCCCAGGTTAAGGGCACAAGTGCTCCCTTAACTCAGCTGCTGAGATTGTGTTAAGCACAGGCTGCTTGCAGCTCACACTGACACAGAGATGGGGTCTAGAGTGTCCATCCCCTGGGGGAATTCCCCAGTGCACCATGCTTGTAGGATACCTGGAGGCCAGGACAAGTCCCAGCCACCGAGCGATCTGCCTACTCCACGCTGCACAGAGCAGCACTGATCATGTGAAAGGGTACTCTGCGCTCCCACCAAGCACAGCATGATTGTCTGGGGAGCGGGGGGGGGGGGAAGGCAAGGTTGATGAAGCCTTCCCCCTGCCCATCCAACCAGTAGGTCATGTGAATGGCCCCAGTTTGTTTCAGTAATGAAGCCTTTGAGTGTGATTCAGTTTTTCTGGGATGTGCTCGCTAATCTTTGATGATATTGTGGTTTTAATTACAGTTTTGATCAAGATACATGTTGGTAGTACAACGCCTTGAACTTTTTGGAAAAACAATATCAAAATATTTTAATAAAAGTATTGTCAATCCCCTCACAATCTTGGATATGGTGCTATTTTTAATGCAACCAGAACAACATTGTTTAATGGAATTAGAAGTATTAAAGGCTTATTTTGTGTGCATTCCAGCTGCTAGATTAGATTCTTCGAGACAGTACCAGTGCCTGCCCATTTATTTTATGTCTATGCAATCCCACCCACCCACTCTTCAGTGTGCATTTTATATTTTTGTGTGTTGCATTGCTTTCTTTGGTTCTGAGTCCATTTTCCAATTTAATACGGTAATTTTGAATTCTAATCACACCTTCTATATCTGCTTAGAGCATCCAAATATGGGAATGGTGTTGCTTCAAAATAGTGATAGTTCTATTGGCAGAATGTCCTCTTAAGCTGAGCAAATAGTATCACCTGCATTATTCATAACATATGCTCTGGGCTGTTTCCTTTCCACCTATTGATTGGTGTGAATCAATCATGCTTCGCAGGCATGTCCTATGTTATTGATTCTGATTCCCGCTACTGTCTCATTTGCCATGGTCTTGGGCTAAACATTTTGGGTTCTGTTTTCATTTGTCCCCAATTCTTGTAAAATAGTAGCTCTGTGTATATATGTCATTTTATTTCAGATTCTATCATTTCCATTCCCAAGAAAAATAATACAATGCAATCAAAATTATATAAAATTCTCCTACATCAGCTCAATCTGGAGATACTAAGAGGCTTCTCCAGTGAAATGTTGTTAATATTTGGAGTGTGCCTTTTAAAATCCATTTCAACATAGATTTCTAGCATTTCATATTTTCAGGCCTATCAGTTGTGATACGGGGAGTGTTCTAAAATAGTTGTTAGTGCAAAACACTATTGTGAGCCCCCCCTCCGCCCCTGCTCCGAATCCACCTATTTATCTTTCTCACACCAGCCCTTTGTTCTGGAATTACCACCTTAAATTCACTCACATTTTACAGATAACCTAGATGATTTCTTGCATGTCAGTGCTGTCTGACCATGTTTCTTCTGGCCTGATTTGTGGTGCATTTTCAAATTAAAAATGCAAACACCACACCAGCCTGTCCAATATGGACTGATTCAGTGCTATGGAGCCTATTCATGGCTCCTGTACCAAAGTCAAAGTTCTTTATTTGCGACCCAAGGTCAGCATAACATAACATAACAAAACATCTCATAGCATAGAAAAAGACAATAAGGAAGTGAAATATTTAAATATATAGATGAATATCCACAAACAAATGATCAATAAAATTTTAAAATTAATCAAGGAAAAGCTCACTGCTGCAACAATACTGCAATAGAACAGAATTTAGCCACCTTAAAGGTGACATCTAAAGTTCTATCCGCATGAAGATAGGAAACATAAAAATCTCCAGAGCAACCTGGGAAGGGTGTCAGTAGAGGAGTAAGTAAAGAACATCTTAAATTTCTATATAATGGACAGCGCAACAAAACATGTTGGATGGATTCGACTTCCCCTATACCACATGGGCATAATCTATCCTCTCTAGGAATCCCCAGAAACCTCCCTGAGAGCACCGCTGAAGGTAACATAACAAGTCTTGCTCTAAAAAAGGCGCTCTGGTAGCATGTCAAGCTCAGGGCATTCAAATAAGCAGCAGGGCCCCAACTAGAACTGCTCAAACCCAGCCTCCTTTTAGTACAATCAGGGATTTGGGAAAGTTCTTGTTGGATTTCGAAGTCCAAGAGTCTTTGTTTCAGGATCTGCCTGGCCTGGTCGTGACTTAACAGGTCCAGGTAGTCCATAGACAGACCCAAGGACACAATTTTGTCCTGGATAGCCTGGTCCCAAGTGGGCTGGAATACATCAGCCAAGATAAGAGAAATCCATCCTCGGGGGGGAAATCTGACTTTAAGCCGATAGGTCAAAGTAGACAACCAGGGCCAGACCTCGATCTTCAGAACACCCAACTCGAACCTTAATAATGCATTGGGGACACATCTAGGTACTCTAAGTAGAGCCCTAAGGAAGTCATTTTGAACCACATCCATAGACTTGTATGAAGGAAAAGGACCAAGTTGCGCCCCATATAATAGCTGGCTCCTAACTTTGGCCGCAAATAATTTCAAGGCGGCCGAAATGATCTCACCTCCTTTAGAATAGAAAAATCTCCGGATAACCAGAGAACTTCTCCGTGCAGTAAGAGTAACTTGATCTGTATGCGCCTTCCATGGACCCCTTGCTTGCAGGGTCACACCTAAATATCTATATGTATAGACCTGTTCTAACTGTTGATCCTCAACTGACCATCTTAACAGCCTGTGCCTCCTTGAAAAAATCATGACTTTGGATTTTGAGTGATTGATCAAAAGATAATTGGCTCTACAGTAGAGGGCTAATCTTTTCAATGCTCGCCTCAGGCCCACCACGGTCCTAGCTAAAATAGCAGCATCGTCTGCATAAAGAAGTAGAGGAATACACACACCTGCTGCAGATGGTGAATGTAGGCTGGGGTCAGTTAAACAAGGGGCCAAATCATTGAGATATAAATTGAAAAGCGAGGGGGCAAGGATACATCCCTGCCTCACTCCTTTATAGGTTGGTATAGGTTGTGAGAGTTCCCCTTTAGGGTGACATCTAACCCTGATGTTTGAGCCTGCATAAAGCTGTTGCATTAAAAAAAGAAGCTGCTTGTCGATGTTCGTTTGAGCTAGCTTCTCCCAAAGCAGTCCTCTAGATATAGAGTCGAACGCCGATTTGAAATCAATGAAAGCCACGTACAAAGCTGACCCAGGCTTATCTCCATATTTCCCAATCAAATGACAGAGGATAAAGACCTGATCAATGGAATGAATCAGTTTATTACAGCCATAGGCCATACAGAAAACATACAAAAATTAAAACAAGATTAAAAGCAAAATATACCAGCAGTAATATAATACATAATTATCATGACAAAACAATAGCTCCTAAAAATTAGATCTTCAACAGGATCTTAATCTGATAGTGACATAGAAGAATTTTGCCACCACCTTAGTAATCTCATTATCTTGATCCTCAAGACAAAAATTCAAATAAAAGGGGTCAGCTCTTCCTGGGAATTGCTCTAATAGAGGGAATATGAGTTCTTTCCTGGTATCAGAGTACAGGGAGCAATATAGCAGCACATGCGAAACTGTTTCAGGGAGGCCTGCGCCACAAGGCCATAGGCCAAAATCTGACGATCCCTTGTTAAATCTTTTTTCCAAAAGGGCTGAAGGCAACACATTCATACGGGCCCTAGTGAAAGCTATCCTAAACTTTAAAAAATGTAGGGAAGCTAAATATTTAGCACCTCTATTCTCCGAAGGGGGCATGATACCAAAAAATAGAGGAGAGCAGGTCCTATTTCCCCTAGAAATCTACCACCTTTCTACCACCTTATCAGCTTCAGCACTGACAGTAGAGTATAAAAAACAAACTACAACAAATAGTGATTAAGATAAGAAGCGGAGCAGAGAAAATCAGCGTCCTTCCTTCAGCCCCTGATCAATGGTAGATCGTCCAGTTCTAAACCCGGCCTGCTCATCCCCCAAAACACTCTCGTCCTCCATCCAGGCATGAAGTTTGGCTAAAAGGTGCCTGGTGTACAGCTTGCTGACTACACTTAACAGTGAAATAGGCTGATAATTCGAGGGGAGATTTCTTTCGCCTTTCTTATAAATTGGCACTATAACAGCGGTACTCCACTCTTTCAGAATTTGTCCAGTGGAGTCTATATAGGTGAAGAGCCTGGCCAGCACAGGGGCCCACCATTTAATATCCAATTGGAGGCTCCTGTACCTTTAATTAGAAGGTTCCTACTGCAAGATTTTGCCTTTATACTGCTCCTTGTTGAGTGCAGCAGATGGATTACAGATGAATAGCTTCTCTCAATTGCCCCTTATTTTTGCTTCTGTGGTGGAGGGCTGTAATTACTAATTTCTTCTCATTATTTCATTAGTTTTCATTGGCAGCATTCAGACTGAGCTAGTCATGAATATGTCCCATTGAAATGAACAACTTAAATTGGTCATGATTAATTTGTCTCATTGATTTCAATAGTACTTAGTCATGACTAACCACCCATAGCAAGCCAAACAGCATGATTCATAGGTTTGTGCATGGCTGAAAATGTTGGATTCCAACCAGACATGACACCAGGGGTTTAGCAAGGTTGGAGAAGGCCCTGGGACAAAATTTGAAGATTGATGCAAATCAATGCAGTTGTCCAACCTTGTTGCCTTATAGGGCGGTGGCAGCAGTGCTGTCAACAGTGGCAGCTTCCATCACTTGCACCTGGGGGCTTGTGCTCTTTGGACCCAGCTGCTGCCGCCTTCTTCAGGTCAACCGCATAGCAGTAGCAATGCGCACACTCAAGCTCAGTCCTGCAGGCCCTGAGTCCATTTTTGACCCCAACTCCTCCTCCCAGCTCACCAGCATTGGAGTTGGTGCCCACAGCACAGCCCCCCCACTCAGCCAGCCATCTGTATGAGCCGGTATGAGGCAAGGCTGCCCTATGACACCAAGGATAGGCCTGCCTTAAAGGGGCCACCTGTTCTTGCTGGGATCGGGACAGTTCTGCCCCACTTGTGGCAGCTTAGTCGTGTGCAGTGCAGGGGTGTGTGGAAGGTAGGGGTGTGTGGAAGGTTCCTCCAGACACCCAGAAACTCCCCCTCCCCCTGCTCAATAGTGGCTATGCTCCTGCATGATATGACTCAGCAGTATGGCATGACATACAGTATGGCTTATACTCTTGCATGATACAACTCAACAGCCATGTTGCCCCCTCCGAACTGTTGGGTTGGATCCCGTCATTGTGGAACTCCAACATTCTGTCAGTTCACCCTGCCTGGTCCAGCCCTTCCCTGCCTAGCCCTGTCCTTTCCACCTCTCCTTCCCGTGGATGTGGGGGTGGGGGGTGGGGCAGTGAATTGTTATTCTATTAATTTTTGTGATTAAAAAAAACTTCATTTAACAAAACAACAAATTATGGCATAACCCTAAACATTTCTCAGAGTTGTGAGGAAACCAAATACTCTGCTTCCAGAGTATACAGAAAATGTAATCAGTATTGACTGGGAAAGAATCACAGGAAGTCTATCTATCTATCTATCTATCTATCTATCTATCTATCTATCTATCTATCTATCTATCTATCATTATCATCATCATCCGAGGCGAATCATATTTATATATCATCTGATATATGTATCTCTAGGTGGGGCAACAGGAGATCTCTGGAATACTCCCACATAGCAATAGCAATAGCACTTACATTTATATACCGCTTTTATAGCCGGAGCTCTCTAAGCGGTTTACAATGATTTAGCATATTGCCCCCAACATTCTGGGTACTCATTTTACCGACCTCGGAAGGATGGAAGGCTGAGTCAACATGATGTGTCTAGGAAGTACAGGTGTGCACAAACCAGAAATATCGGTTTGGCTCGAATTAAAATTGAATTTGAGTTGAACCACATGCTTCTGAACCAGTTTAATTGACCTGATCAACCGGTCCAGTCTATTTGAATGAACCGGTTTGGCAGTTTGGGTTGTTAATACTTGCAAAGGGGAATCTGCTAAAGATTCCGCTTTACTAGTACAGGGGTGAGGTCAACAAAAAGTTTAAGGGTGGCTAGGTGGGGGTGGCAAGAGAGGTGAAAAGATCCTTACCTGGTCAGAGTGGCTTCCAGAGCAACTGCTCACCTGCCCAAAAATACAACCCAAAGTGTGCACGAAGCTCTGTATACCCAGCCACCTGCAAAGCAGCAGCGTAGTTCTGGTCTCTACTCTTGCATGGGTGGCTTGGTAAATGATGCTTTACATGCACTTGGGGCCATGCTGGCTGGGTTAGGACCTTTATACCTATTGCACCACCCCTGCCTGGCCGGTCACCTCTTCACTGCTGAACTGGTTCACCCAAACCGTTCTCGGTCCTGCTCGATCATGGGCCAAACCAGCCCAGTTCAATTCTCGATTGAGCCACTGAACTGGCCTAATTCAAGGCGAATCAATTCGGTAGCTAATGGTTCATGTGTACCCCTACTAGGAAGGCAGGAGAGAAGGAGTGGAACATTTATCTCTGCCCATTAAAAAATGATTAAGAGACACAAAGGGAAGAGAGTTACTCCTTACTAAAACCTACAGATCTACTTACTAAAGCCTAGTCATTTGCATCCTAGATCTAGATCCCGCCCCATCCAATTTTTTTTAATTGACTGCTTATATGGTCTCATGGTACCTAACCTGAAGCTGTTAAAGGCAATGAAGATAACATTAATATTTTATTTAGAAACAGGTTCACTAAGCAGCCAACTTACTAGGCTTGCTCATCCAATTGTGTGCAAAGACAATTTCTGCACTGTGAATATAGTAACACTAATCTTTATCCCATTAAAAGAAAGTGAGCTCATGGGGAGGAAACAAAAGGAAATAACACATCTTCAGCAAGAGCTGCCTTGTGGGCATTTCCTTTCAGCCCAGTACTGTCATAATTCTCTAAGGTGGAAGGTACTTGAAACAGTTAATGGGGAATATGCATGAACTGCTGTTACAGGCTCCTTTGTATTTAACTTTTTGCAAATGGAGCATTTTAATAATTGCATAAAATTTGTTTAAAAAGCTGTAAAAGGTGCATAACAATTCTCTATTGCCACAAGAAATGAAGTGCTTTACTGTCTCATGCAGAACAGTTTGGACAAACTCTGCATGAAATGTATGTTGCTTGAAATATTAATAGGAGAAAAGGAAACCGAGTGCTTCGGGGAACAGTACCAAGAAAAAGAAAATGCAGCACGAAGAAAAGGGAAAGCCCTCACTATCATCTTCTAGCAACTTAGGATGGAAGTGGGGAATCCAGGGATCAGCAGAGTGAGGAGCACATGGGGGAAGTTCCCAGAGCAAAGAGAATAGCTTTGGATGGGCATTCTGCAGCAGTAGAATTTCTGTAACCAATGCTTGACAGAAATAAAGGATAGTCTGGCCTTGTTTAGGGCACTCAAGATTATTATTATTTCTTGTTTACACAGTCAGACAGGTGTTATTGACTGGTTTGTTTTATCCAGACATCGGGTCCTTCCCAAGGACCTGGGATGGCTGAATTTTATTATCTATGTTGTTGCTGTTGTTATAGATATCGTTGCAGAATATAGCCTGTTCCCAGTAAAGCTGCTTTTTGTAATTGGCTGATGATGATTTCTGTGGCCCCTATGGTGTTGAGGTGCTCCTCAAGGTCTTTTGGAACTGCACCCAGGGCGCCAATTACCACTGGGATTACTTTGGTCTTTTTCTGCCACAGCCTTTCAATTTCAATTTGTAGATCTTTGGATTTGGTGATTTTCTCTATTTCTTTTTCTTCTATTCTGCTATCCCTTGGTATTGCTATGTTGATTATTTTAACTTGTTTTTCTTTCTTCTCGACTACAGTTATATCTGGTGTATTGTGTGGCAGATGTTTGTCTGTCTGTAGTCGGAAGTCCCATAATATTTTTACATCATCATTTTCTTCAACTTTTTCAATTTTATGGTCCCACCAATGTTTGGCTACAGGTAGCTTGTATTTTTTGCAGATGTTGCAGTGTATCATCCCTGCTACCTTGTCATGCCTTTGTTTGTAGTCAGTCTGTGCGATCTTTTTACAACAGCTGATTAGGTGGTCTACTGTTTCATCTGCTTCTTTACAAAGGAGGCGCTTGCTGTCTGTTGTTGACTTTTTGACTTTTGCTCTTATTGCATTTGTTCTTAGTGCCTGTTCTTGTGCAGCCAGTATTAAACCCTCTGTTTCTTTCTTCAAGTTGCCATTCTTAAGCCATTGCCAGGTCTTGGTGATGTCTGATTTTCCACTTATATTGTGCAAATATTGACCATGCAGGGGCTTCTTTTTCCATTTTTCTGCTCAGTTCTTGACTTGTTCTTTCTTGTAGGCCTGCTTTGTTTGATTGGTGTTGAATAGTTTCTCGTTATTGACCATTTGAAGTGCATCTGCTTCACTGTCCTTGATATATTCTTCAAGGCCTCTTTTCTCCTCCTCTACTCTTTGATGGACTTGTAGCATTCCTCTTCCACCTGAGCTGCGAGAGAGGTATAACCTTTCTACATCACTGTGGGGGTGCAGAGCATGATTGATGGTCATTATTTTCCTGGTCTTATGATCTAGCGTCTCTAGCTCTGCTTGGGTCCAGTCTATTATTCCTGCAGTGTATCTGATAACAGGTATAGCCCAGGTGTTTATGGCTTGTATGGTGTTCCCGCCATTGCGTTTGGATTTTAGGATTTTTCTAACTCTCCTGATGTATTCACTTCCCATTTTTCTTTTAACTTCAGTGTGTGCGATGTTGTCAGCCTGGAGAATGCCCAAGTATTTGTAATGTTCTTTCTCTTCCAGGTTCTTGATGTTGCTTCCATTGGGCAGTTCTATTCCTTCTGTTTTTCTTATTTTTCCTCTGTTTATTATTAATGCAGCACACTTGTCTAGTCCAAACTCCATTGCTATATCGCGACTGAATATACGGACAGTGTTTAGCAGTGATTCAATTTCTGACTGGGACTTTCCATACAACTTCAGATCGTCCGTGTACAGCAGATGGTTGATTTTACTTGATGTTTTAGATGTTTGGTATCTGAGGCCTGGTTTGTTTAGTATTTGTGAAAGTGGGGTCATGGCGATTACAAACAACAGAGGGGATAGTGAGTCCCCTTGGAAAATGCCTCTTCTAATGCTAACCTGTCCAAGTGTCTTGCCATTGATTGTTAACTGTGTACTCCACATGCTCGTTATTTTTTAAAATAAATAATCTGAATGTTTTTGCTGACACCAGTTGTTTCTAAACATTTTAGTATCCATGTGTGAGGCAATGAATAATAATAATAATAATAATAATAATAATAATTATTATTATTATTATTGTTGTTGTTATTTTACATTTTATATCCCGCTCTTCCTCCAAGGAGCCCAGAGCGGTATACTACATAAAGGTTCTCCTCACAACAACCCTGTAAAGTAGGTTAGGCTGAGAGAGAAGTGACTGGCCCAGAGTCACCCAGCTAGTATCATGGCTGAATGGGGATTTGAACTCGGGTCTCCCCGGTCCTAGTCCAATACTCTAACCACTACACCACGCTGGCTATAATTCCCACCAAAATCCATTTGGAGCAGCCAAACATTAGCCAATGCTAATGTTATATGTACTTCCACTGTTTCTTTATAGGGATGGTTTTTTGATAAAATAGGTCTGCTGATGTTGATGCTGATGCTGATGCTGCCGTTTGAAAGGGGGAGATTGGCATAGAATTGGAGTTTCTTAACCCTTTCAAGCTCATGCAAATTTCCTGAAAAATCCCCACTTGCTAGTTTTACCTCTCATGTTTGTGGTGCAGCACGAAGACCTACTTTTTAAGAACACAAGTGCGAAACTTTCTTGGGTGTGTGGAGCTAGTGTGGAATCTTAGAGCTTGGTCGTTAACAATTTTTATGATTGCTCACTGCAATCATACTCATTTCCTTTATTTATATATTTTACATTTTGTAATTTCCATTTTCAACTGCTGGGCAGTTGAACATATACAGATTTCCAGCTGTCTTTAATTGAATGGCATCTATGGCAGTTACTAGGTTACGGACTAGATAGTGGATAGTGCTGCTTTAACTATTCATGTTCTTACCTATGGTAGTTATCTAGTAAAGCTGCTGCAGGTGCACTAATTAAATTTAATATGGTCCCACTGTCACAGAGGTGATATGCTTCTTCTGTGTACTGCATCTCGAACTGCTGCTTTTCTACTTGTGCCCATATTGCTGCTTCCATGGCAACACATGGGATGATGCAATGTGTTCATTGTTAAGATTCACACTCCCCATTACGTGTGTTTGTGTGTCTGCCTGTGTGTGTGTGTGCGCACATGCACATGTTGAGACTAGAACTCCAGCATTCTTGTCATGAAATAAAAGTCTCTGAGGCAATGCAGACTGGTGGGGGAAGAGATTAACCTAGAAATGAGAATTTCTGATCAACAAAATTCATGAGCTGGAAGGGCTAATTATGTCAGAATCATGGAATCACAATAAAAACACAAACAAACCCAAAAGCTTAAGCTGGAATCTTGGATGCTTTTCTCCTTTCTGTAGTAGAACTTCACTGATTTCAGTTGCTTCAACCCTGAATTTCTTGGCATGTGGCCAGCATATTGCATGATGATTTGTTTGCTCTACCCATGATTTTTCACTTTGAGTTTGAGACAAGTATTGGTGTAAGTAAAATTAGGAATATCCACAACCTGGAGCAAATTGCCAGAGTTTAATGAAGTTCATGGGCAAGTACTAAACAGTGAAAAGAATATATATTCTTTTTAGAACAGCATCTACAACTTGCTACATTTCTTTAGAAGATGGTGGGGAAAAGACTGAAGATAATGGGTTTTCATTACAAGAAGTTGGTGGATTCAGATGTGTATCTAACTTTTCCATAGGGAGGAACATTCTAGTCAACCCGATGAACTGATTAATTGCAAAGCAGTTGTGAGCTCCAAGCTTGATATTGAGCTTGGAGGGAGCCTATGCTGGCAGGTAGTATGTGGCCTTCAACTCTGAGGGAGTGGCCCCTCAATTGTGCCACAATTTGGAAGCTGGGAGAACATAAGAACAGCCCTATCAGTCATGGACAAAAAGGACATCCTGGTATGAATTACAGATATCTGCCAGGGAGACCTGTTCTACAGTTTCTTCCTGCTGGCACTGACTCTAGCTCTGTTCAGACCTTCTGTGTCTAAGTGTCTGTACATGTGCACATATATTAGTGTCAGTGGTGGAGTGAAGGAAACATGTGTCCCCCTCTTGTCCTCGGTGGCTCCGCCAGGCATGCACTGCATGTGCACGAGTGATGCTCTTTGTGTGTGATGTCATGCCCAAGGGGCATGATTCGAGCTCCGGAGGGCCCATGCGAGCTCTCCCGAGCTCATTCCCAGCCAGCATTTGCTGGTTGGGTCAATGAATTTCCCCTTTGCTCCCGGAAGGTCAACATTGGGCCATCAACAACATTGCACACAAGGGGGTGTGGCCAGAGTCCCAGAAGGGATGCGTGAGCCCTCCCGAGCTCATTCCCTCATTCCAGCTGGTGTTTGCTGGCTGGGTCTATGTTTTGTTGGTTTTCTCCTTACTGGAGAAAGCAGAGGCGTAACTAGGGAAAACGGCGCCCGGGGCAAGCACTGAAATTGCACCCCCCCCGAGGTGTATCTAGGGAAAATAGCGCCTAGGGCAAGCACTGAAATTGCACCCCCCCAACATCTGACACCCATCTTTCAGATAACTGACTGTTCTCAACTTCCCCCCAACATTATTATTAATGTTGGCTGACATTCTCATTGCATGCAAAAAGACCTAGCCTGCCAAGCCCCGCTGCAACTAATGAAGCAGCTTTGTGAAACCTCTCCATGTGCTAATATTATTATTATTACATTTATATGCTGTTCTTCCTCCAAGGAGCCCAGAGCGATGTAGTACATACTTAAGTTTCCCTTCATAACAACCCTGTGAGGTAGGTTAGGCTGAGAGAGAAGTGACTTGCCCAGAGTCACCCAGCAAGTCTCATGGCTGAATGGGGATTTTTTGAACTCAGGTCTCCCCAGTCCAAGTCCAGCACTCTAACCACTACACCACGCTGGCTCTAATGAAGATCCTCCAGCACAATTAAAATCACAGCCAGTGGCTGAAGAGGAAACACAAAACAATAGCATCTCTCTAGATGTGCATATTATTTTGGTGTTGCAACCAGCTTTTGTTCAGGTCTAATGTTAAAATCCTTCACATTTCAAATGGCCCTTGACAGCCCAAAGTATTGTCAGCAACTTACATGCTCCAATTTCAGAGTGCAAGAACACATCCTTTTGCAATCCTCTCAACCCCCACCCCACCCCACATTTCTAGATTATTAGAGTAACAATATCAATCAATCAATAAAATTAAATTAAATTAAAGTGAAATTAATTAAAAATGAATTTAATCAAAATTTAACTTTTGACATTCTGGCAGGCCAAGAATAATTTAAATTAATATGAAATAAATTTAATTAAAATTCAATCTAATAAAATAAATACAAGACAATCTGTACAAAACACATTATAAAATGCATTGTTCTCCCTTTCCATCTTTGCCAAATCATCATCACACTGAACTTGGAGCACTTGTAAGGGAAAAAAAATAGAGTCGTTTTTCTCATAATTTTGGATAAGATTACATTTTGATCAGAAGGGAGAAGGGGAAAGAAAGAGGAAAAGGATGGGGTAAGAGCCTTCCCTGGGGGTGGGGAGAGATGGGTGCAGGCTTTGAGAGGAGCCACTCCGTTCTGCCAAACTTTTGTGCTTTTCCTTTAAAATTGCTTCCACCGTGGCCGAGGGATGGGCGGAAGTGAGCATCTGGCTTGGGATGGGAAAGAGAGAGAGCGAGAGAGATACAGAGCAAGAGAAACGGCGGCGGCTTCGGAAAGAGAGTGAGAGCGTGATAGAGAGAAGGAGGGAGGCTTGTTGGGAAAGAGAGAGCGCAAGCGAGATACAGAGAAAGAGGGAAATGGAAGAGGAAGCTTGGGAAAGAGAGTCAGCGCGGTGCTGGTGCATTTTTGTGTGTAGCTATTTTGAATGCATTTTGTGCCGATAGGTGTAATATAAAACTCTGCAGAATGCATGGTATTGATAGGAACATGAAATTATCAGAGTTGGGAAGGGAATAGCAGCCAAGAAGCTGCTTTTGGTTTGGAGGACGTGGGTCTCCTCGCCCTCCTGCTGCTGCTGCCGTTCTTGGCCAAGGCGTGTGCAGGGGGGAGGGAGGGGGGCGGCAGAGGCACACAAGCGGCGCCCCCCGCCCGGCCTGGGAGCTGCTTTCACTTTCGCCCAGGCGGAAGCGGTGCTGACGATTGATGAGCCCCCGGGCCAGAATTTAAATTTTGGTCTCTTGGAGCCGAGCAAGGCAAGGATTCAGGAAAAAAAGCACCCTGCCTCCCTCGATCACGTCTTTGGCGGGCCAACCAAATGTTAGGCAGCACAGCAGGCGGGGGTTAGTTGGCCTCTTTTCCCTCGGCACCCGCTGCCACCCCCATCCACAACGTTTGAATGATCATTCACTCAGCACCTGAAGGACCGGCGGCGGCGAGAAAAAGCTGCGTGTTGTCAGGATGGAGTCGGTCGGGACTCGGGACTTCTTTGACCTGCTGCGCTGGCTGCTTTGGCTTTGCTGGTGCAAACTGAGGTGCGGGGAACTCGGCGGCCCTCCTGCCTGCGCCTGCCCTACAGCCAACGCTCACGGTCTCCGTCCAGCTCCGGGACCACGCCACGTGCATAAGGCGAGGGAGGACAGACGTCACGCACGCATGCGCAGCGCGACTCGGCACTCCGGCCGAGTTGCACGTGCGTGCATGCAGAGACTGAGACCCCCTCCCTCACCCTGGCTGGCAGGCAACAAGCCACTAGAGGGCCTCTTTCTGGCCTAGTTCGACACTCCACTCGACATACACGACAGTGAGCAATGAGCATTCGGCGCCCGCCGCCAAGCCAGGCCAGTAGCAAGGGGGGGCCGCGGGCGCCGCACGGGGACCGCTCCTCCTGGAGAAATTTTTATTAAAGGATTTTTTTTAAAAAAAATCAGGGATCGGCAGGGGTCATGGCGGCGCCCCCCATGTGACCCGCGAAGATGGCGCTGGGGGCACGTGCCCCCCCTGCCCCCCTATCATTACGCCACTGGGAGAAAGCAAACAAAATATGCTCCCAACCAGCAAACGCTGACTGGGAGTGAGCTCCAGAGGGCTCATGTGGCCATTCTGGGGCTCTAGCCATGAAGTCAGGAAGCTTCCAGGAGCTGGGTGGACCAGGTTCTTTGACTCAATCTGCCCAATTATAGCGCCACCTCCCGATTTATGTGAATGATTGTACATGCATTCATGTTAAAAGTGAACCTGACTCTCTCAAACGCTGGTTCCACATAATGTGTGAAAAACCACATTATGGAGAGGAGAGCTGGTCTTGTGGTAGCAAACATGACTTGTCCCCATAGCTAAGCAGGGTCTGCCCTGGTTGCATTTGAATGGGAGACCTGATGTGTGAGCACTGCAAGATATTCCCCTCAGGGGATGAAGCCACTCTGGGAAGAGCAGAAGGTTCCAAGTTCCCTCCCTGGCTTCTCCAAGATAGGGCTGAGAGAGATTCCTGCCTGCAACCTTGGAGAAGCCGCTGCCAGTCTGTGAAGACAATACTGAGTTAGATAGACCAATGGTCTGACTCAGTATATGGCAGTTTCCTATGTTCCTATGTTCCACATGTGCATACACATCTGCCTATGTGTACAATTGACATAGATTGTACAGGAATGTGAATAGGGCTTCTGCCTAGGAACAATAGGGAGGTAGGGTTGCTAAAATCCAGCTACCATTTGCTGATAAAAGTACTTGGAATTATTCTATCCTGGATTCCGCTTCGGGGAGAACATATATAGCAGAGGCATACAGAGGCTCCTCTTGTCTGACTGTGGATGAATTACTTATGAACACAGGAAGCTGCCTTATACCAATTCAGACCATTGGTCCATCTAGCTCAGTATTGTTCTTCACTGACTGGCACTGGCTGTCCAAGGTTTTAGGCAGGATTCTATCTCAGTCCTACCTGGAGATGTCAGAGAGTGAGCTTGGGACTTTCTGCATGCAAGCGTGTGGATGCTCTTTCACTGGGCTCCAGCCCCATCTCCTAAGGGGAATATCTTACAGAGCTCACATGTAGTCTCCCATCCAAATGCAAACCAAGGTGGACCCTGCCTAGCCAAGAGGGCAGTTCATGCTTGCTACCACAAGACCAGCTCTCCTCCACAGCTCTCTTCCACTTCTTGAAATCGGAGGATGTGAACAAGATCCTTGGTGCTGTTCAGCCTACTGTGCCCACTTGACCCTTTATGTGCTAACTGAGCAAAGAGGCACTTTTTAAAAGTGGTGATTCTCTTTATTTAGCAGAGGGAGAGCAACTGGCCCTATCCATCCTCAGTACAGCATCCCTCCAGTGGCTGTTGATGGTAGAACATCTTATGTTTCTTTTTTAGATTTTGAGTCCTTTGGGGACAGGGAGCCATATTTATTTATTTATTTTGTATCTATGTAAACCATTTTGGGCTTTTTTTTTTTTTTTTTGGTTTATAAATATATTTGTCGTTCTTGCTACCATCATGGCTGGTGAAGGCTTAATGAAAACCACAAAGACTTTTTGAAGCACTTGTACCAGTTATTGTGAATGCTGTTTCTATTAAATACTTCATCTTACTCTAGAATGAATAATACCTAATCCAGTAGCAGAATTCTATATGGCACAACACATGAAAATAGGAGTCATTATTAGTAGGGTGATTTGGAAGCTGAATTGCTGCACATGCACATGCAAATGCACATGCACATGCACATGCTCGGTCGGCAGCTATTTGTGTGCCAGTGTTGCCCAGGGGCAGCTGGGGAAGAACGCCGGTGGTGGCATGCATGAATAGCTGGGGGGAGCACACCCAGTTTGGCAATGTGGGTGAGCAGAAGAGGAGCAGGGCTAGACCTGCTCTCCTCTGGGTTAAAGGGGCTGTGAAAGCCCTTGATTTTAAAGGGATGGTGCTGCAATTTGGCTTCCGAATAGTGTTAATAATGAAGACATCTCTTTATTACTGGTGGTTTATTAAGAGATATATTGATCACTAATAGACTTGCTGCCAACCATCACGTTCTCTTCACTGGTACAATGTTCAGTCTTTGCAGACAGAATCTACTACCTTGTTTAAAAAAACACACCAAAAAACACTGAAGCAGAGACAGGCTGATCAGATCTAGAAAAGTGTATGAGGAATATCTCCCTGATAAGCAGAAAAGTACTGAAAAATATTCAATGACTCAGCAGTAGTCCAGATTTCAATTTTATATTTTTATGTCTGTTACAGCCTGCAGGAATGCAAAAAATGTAAGTGCTAATTAAAACTTTATTAGACAGAAATAAATCTGTCTGAAAGAGTGCCTCTTGTACCTAAGGGGAGTTTATTTCACAGTGCTCCTGTGAAATACAGACTTAGATGATATCGCCTTATTTGGAGTCAGGATAAGAAGTACAAAAACTTAGGGCATCCAATACTGTATTTTATTATTTTTATTAACAATTATTAATAAATAGCTATTCAGAGTGCTGAGTAAATAGTAATTCATTATCTTCACAAGACTTGACATTTTACAAGTGTCTAACTTTAGCACAAAGGACCTGATCATACATTTTAAAAACCCCTTTTTTGGTTAACATATACAAATGGGGGGGGGGAGCAATGCAGTGATTACATCCAAAGTATGAAAGATAATTATAGCCACAGCTCAAAAGTTATCACGGATACACTAATTACAATATTTCAACATTATTAATTGTATATTAATTACATTCCAATACTGAATAACTTTTCCATAAAATGATTTTATTTCTTCCTTTTCTCAATTTCATTATATTTGTTACCATTTCAATAATTTCCTAACAATGCACTCTCCAATCTTGTAGTAAGCGGAAGTAAGTAAGTAATCATATATTTATAGTTTTCTATCATTTCACTATTTCTATTTTTTGCCAATGTTATTCAATTATGAACTGTTTCCATATACTAAATATACTGGCTGGCATCCTGGCTAAGTCACTTGACAGACATCCTGTTGAAATTAAGTAGTGCTTTAGAGTAACTCTTGAGCATCAATACTGAATAACTTAGTCTGAATGGCAACCATTGCTGCTAACAGATCCATTGTAATGGCTATCCCATAATTCCTTCATCTGCTCAGTTTCCCTTTCCTTCCCCTTTGCTGTGGGTTCTTGTAGGGCCTTGTGGGTGGATGGAGGGGCGTGGTCATTTTGTGTGGTGTAGGGAATGGAATGCCTTGTGCAGGACAGCCAACAGGAGATAGATATTGAGGGCATTTTCATGACATGAGCTGCCTGGTTTACCCCAGGCAACTGTGACAGGGGAAAGGCCTGGAAAGGGCTAAAGAATGCCCAAACTGGGTGATTTTTGGCACAAGGAAGGCTGGCGAGCAAGGGGGAACCTCCGCAGACCCCCCTGGCCTTGGAGAAGCACCCTGGAGGGGGTAAATACTATTTTTAAAAAAATTATTCGTGAACCCCCTGAACAGCTGAGGGAGTTTGGTCCAGGGTTGGACCAAACAGGGGTTCAGTTCAACCCTGAAGTGTTGAACTGAACCAGTTAAATGTTGAACATGTTCGACTTTGAACCTGTTTGCACATCCCTACTCGCCACCAATTAGTTTGACTGGAAAGAAGGAGGAAGGCAGTGCCCAGACAAAGATTACACAAATACCAATAAATATGGGTACAGTGTGCATCCCCCTTTAAAGGTCTGAACTGTAGTGCTTGGGGACTTTAATGTTCACTTTCTAATCAGTTTGTCAGGATCATATCAGGAGTTCATAGTGGCCATGACAACTGTGAGCCTATCCCAAGTGGTGTCAGGACCGACACACATTGCTGGTCACATGCTTGATCTGGTCTTTCACTCAGAACAGGGCGGTGTTCCTTGGGTGGGGACTCCTGTGATTTCCCCATTGTCATGGATGGACCATCATCTGGTTAAGGTTGGACTTACAACCACACCACAAATCCACAGGGGTAAGGGGCCCATTAAGACAGTCCACCTGAGAAGGTTATTTCATCCAATAGGATTCCAAGAAGCCTCGGAGGGATTTAGTCTTGGCTCTGCCAGTAACTCTGTCAACACTCTGGTGGAGAATTGGAACAATCAACTCACCAGGGCAGTGGACACGATCACTTCTAAGCATCTTATCCATGCTGCTTTGAAACCGACCCCTTAGTATACAGAGGAGCTATGGGGGCTGAAGCAGCAAGGTAGATGACTAGAGTGCAAGTGGAGGAAGACTCAACTCTAATCCAACATATTATTATATAGAGCACCTATGAAGATCTATGCTCAGGCAATATGTGCGGCAAAGAAGCGATTCTTTTCTGCCCATGTTGCGTCTGCAAGTTCACATCTAGCAGTGTTTTTCAAGGTTGTGAAGGGGCTAGTGTGAGCAACCAACTTAGAACCAACAGTTACTCACTGTGAAGTTTTTAATGAGGTTTTTGTGGACAAAATCTCTCCTATTCGGGCTGACTTGGATTCAAACTTCACAATTGTTACAGTGTCTGATGCCAAGGTGTCCAGCAGATGTGATAACTCTGGATCAGTTTCAGTTTGTGAGTCCTGAGGATATGGACAAGTTGCTTGGAATGGTGCGGCCTACCACCCGCCCTCTTGATCCTTGCCCAACATGGCTTATACTATCTGGCAGAGAGTTTGTTGTAGAGGGCCTGGTTGCAATTATAAATGCATCTCTGAGTGAGGGCAGGATGCTTCCTTTTCTTAAGGAGGCAATCATTAGACCACTTCTGAAGAAGCTGGCCTTGGATCCCTGAGAGTTAAGCAACGAGAGGCCTGTCTCCAACTTTCCATGGCTGGGCAAGTTGGTTGAGAAAGTGGTGGCCTCCCAGCTTCAGGTGCTCTTGGAGGAAACTGATTATCTAGACCCATTTCAAACTGGCTGTGGGGTGGGCTATGGGATGGAGACTGCCTTGGTTGGCCTGATGGATGATCTTCAATAAGGAATTAACAGAGGGAGTGTGTGTCTGTTGGCCCTCTTGGATCTATTGGCAGCTTTCGATACTATTGACCATAGTAGCCTTCTGGAATGTCTGAGGGGGTTGGGAGTGAGAGGTGCTTTGCAGTGGTTCCACTGCTACCTCTCAGGCAGATTCCAGATGGTGTCTCTTGGAGACTGTTGTTCTTCAAAATCTGAACTTTCCTATGGTGTCCCTCAGGGCTCTGTATTGTCTCTGATGTTGTTTAATATCTACATGAAACCGCTGGGAGAGATCATCAGGAGATTTGGTGTGGGATGTTATCAATATGCTGATGACACCCAAATCTTTTTCTCCATGTCAACATCATCGGGAGAAGGCATAACCTCCCTAAATGCCTGTCTGGAGGTAGTAATGGGCTGGATGGGAGATAACAAACTGAGGCTGAATCCAACTACAATGGAGGTACTAATTGTGCGGGGTCAGAACTCAGGAGACAATTGTGATCTGCCTGTTCTGGTTGGGGTCACACTCCCCCACAAGGAACAGTACAAAGTCTGTGGGTGCTTTTGGTTCCAAACCTCTCCATGGTGTCCCAGGTTGAGGCAGTGGCCAGAAGTGCTTTTTATCAGCTTTGGCTGATATGCCAGCTACTTCCGTTTCTTGAGATGAATGATCTCAGAATGGTGTTACATAAGCTGGTAACCTCTAGGCTGGATTACTGCAATGCCCTCTATGTGGGGCTGCCTTTGCACGTGGTCTGGAAACTGAAGTTGGTTCAGAATGTGGCCATCAGGTTGGTCTCTGGATTATCTAGGAGAGACCATATTACTCCTGTGTTGAAAGAACTACACTGGCTGCCAATACATTTCCAGGCAAAATAAAAGGTGCTGGCTATTACCTATAAAGCCCTAAACAGCTTAGGCCCTGAGTATTTAAGAGAACATCTTTTTCACCTTGGTCCCTATCGCCTATTAAGATCATCTGGAGAGGTTCGTCTCCAGTTGCCGCCAACTCATTTGGTGGGTACCTGGGAGCAGGCCTTCTCGATTGTTGCCCCTGGACTTTGGAATGCATTCCCTGTTGAGATAAGAACCGGTTCGAACTCGAACCAGTTTGAATTCAAACCAGGGTGGTTCAATGGTTTGAATTCGAACCAAACCAGCCATCAGGTTCAGGCTGCAGATTGGAATTCAAACCCAACTGGGGGTGGTTGTTTTCAAACTGGGTTGAACTGGTTAGAACCTCCAAAGTTTTATGGGATGGTATCTGGCACCCATGGGTACCTACCACCCAAACCCCAAAGCAATCCGACACCCGTACAATTTTTTAATGCATTTTTGAAATTTATTTTTTATTTTTATCTCATAGGTATAATGGGACTAGAGCCAGCCCATTATTCCCTTTTATGGAGAACCCATGGGTGCCAACAACCACCCAAACCCCAAAACAATCGGACACTCCTACGATTTTTTATGAATATTTGAAATATTTTAAATTATTTTTCTCATAGGGTATAATGGGACCAAAACCAGCCCATATCCCCTATTGTGGAGCACTTAGGGGGGGAAAAGTGGGGTAGGTGGTAGACACCCAGGGGTTCCTGCAACCCACAAAACCCCAAGGCAATTGGACACTCCTCTGATATTTGGTGAATTTTAAAAGTATTTTTGAATTTCTCATAGGGAATAATGAGGATTGCAGCAAATGTATAGTTTCACATAAGGGGCAAAGGGGTGGCCTAGAGCACCCAAAAAGTGGCTTTAAGGTTTTTCTCCATAGGGAAGAATGGAGGTTTCAGCAGCCCCATAACTGCATTTGGGGGTGCTTGGGTGGCCCAGAGCTAGTGGTGGTGTAGTGCACAGAGGGTGCCAACCACCCCCATGGGTTGGTAACCCATGGGTTACTAGGTTTTGTTGTTTCTGAGGTGTTCTGAGTGTAGATTCTTTGGTAGCATATAAGATTTTCAATGACAAACCCTGAATCCACCCTCATTGCTAACCTTAAAGACACATAAACTTCAAAAATCACTTAAAAATCAGCCCTTTGCCCAATTCCTTTCAAATAATTCTGATAGCTTCCTTGCCCCCCTTGGGTACTACTGCCCACCACACTCTGCTCTAGGCCACCCCTTTGCCCCCGATGTGAAGTTATACGTTTGCTGACACCTCCATGCTTCTTTATGGAGAAAAACCTTAAAGACGCGTACACTTCAAAAATCACTTAAAAATCAGCCCTTTGCCCAATTCCTTTCAAATAATTCTGATAGCTTCCTTGCTCACTTTGGGAACTACCACACACCACACTCCACTCTAGGACAACCCTTTCCCCCCCAACGTGAAGCTATACATTTGCTGCAATCCTCATTATTTCCTATGAGGAATTTAAAAATACTTTTAAAATTCACCAATAATCAGAGGAGTGTCCAATTGCCTTTGGGTTTTTTGGGTGGTAGGCACCCCTGGGTTTATACCACCTACCTCACTTTTGTGTCACTAGGTGCTCCACAATAGGGGGTATGTGCTGGTTCTGGTCCCATTATACCCTATGAGAAAAATAATTAAAAATATTTCAAATATTCATAAGAAATAATAGGGGTGTCCGATTGCTTCAGGGTTTGGGTGGTTGTTGGAAGCCATGGGTTCTCCACAATATGGAATAATGGGATGGTTTGAGTCCCATTATATCCTATGAGAGAATAATAAATATATATTTCAAAAATTCATTAAAAAATCGTATGAGTTTCCGATTGCTTTGGGGTTTGGGTGGTATGTACCCATGGGTGCCAGCTACCACCCCACTCACTTTTGGAGATTCAAACAAGTTCTAAGTGGTTCAAATTCTAACCAAACTGGGGGGGGGGTTTCGAGCAAAACCAAAACCGAACCACCCCCTCCTGGTTCAGACCTGGTTCAAATTCGAACCCAACCGGGCAAACTGGTTTTGTGCACATCCCTAATAAGAGCCTTCCCATCTCTGGCAATTTTTAAAAAGGTACTGAAGACATATTTACTCACCCAGGTTTTTAATTGGATTTATAGTTTTCATATTTTAATGCTGGGTTTTTAAATGATTTTAATGTTAATGATTTTAATGTTTAAAAGATTTCAATAGTTTTATTGATTTAATGTTTAAATGTTTATAACTGTAAACCGCCCAGAGACCCAGGTTGTGGGTGGTATAACAATATGCCAAACAAACAAACAAACAAACAAACAAACAATATGACCTCCGATATGCAGCATTACATCTCAGGATAATTATACACTTCTTTAAAAAAATTGCAGGGATTTGTATCTTTGACATGCTTACTAGAGCCTAGTTTTTAATTGCTAATAATGTGGTGTTATTCTATCCTTTTCCCAGTGAGATCAAGGCAGTATATAATAGGGATGTGCACAAACTGATTTTTTTATTTGATTTGTGCTCCAAACAAATCACCTCTGATTTGTTTTGTATCCAAATCTAACCCCCTCCAAATCACCCCAGATTCTATTTGTATTTGCTTTGAATTGATTTGGATTCAGACTGCTTAGCAAGATCCTAGGGGCACCAAATTCAGGTGGTGGGTAGGTCCCCATGGGTGCCACCTACCACCCACATTTCAAGGCAGTGGGACACTTGGTTGATATTTAATGATTTTATTAAATTTTTTAATTATTTTGAACATTTCCTCCATAGGAAACAATGGGGATTCGAAATTGCCATGTCCTAGCCCGAACACAGATTCCCAGCTTTCATTTTTTTTTTAAAGAGCTAAGCTCTAGCCCTTGTATAAGTGGAGTTATGGAGCAAAATATGTGGTCACTATTTTTCAAGTGTTTGGATTCTTTGGTAGGGATGTGCGCAACATTTCAGATACAAAATGTTTTGTACCCAAAACAGCCTGTTTTGAGTGTTTTGTAGACAAAACAAAACACCCATTTTCCAGATCCAAAAGTTTTGTATACAAAACAAAACGTCCCTGTTTCGGCTACAAAACATTTTGTTGTTTCGGACCTCCATTTTGTAGTGATCTCTGAGTCAGTCTCCATTTTGTGTTTGACATCTCTTTGAATTTCCCACCCTTCCAGCCTTCTGATCGGTGACCTAAAGCATGGGCTGACCTGCTGACAATTCCCTCCTTGTTCCCCATTGGCTCTTTTGCTTCTTCCCACTCTTTACTGACCCCACATTGGCCAGGGGAAGGGTTGCTAACCCATGCGGTGCTGGGTTCTGTTGTTTCTGTGGTGTTCTGAGTGTAGATTCTCTGGTAGCATATGAGAGTGGATTCTTGTTTTTCACTGAAAATCTCATATGCTACCAGAGAATCTACAATGAACACCTCAGAAACACAAAACCCAGTAACCCAAGGGCTTGTGGGTATGGAGGTGGTTGGCACCCTATGTGCACTACACAACCCCTCGCTCTGGGAAACCCCAGTGCCCCCAAAGTGGAATTATGGGGCTGCTGAAACCTCCATTATTCCCTATGGGAGAAATCTTAAAAGACACATAAACTTCAACAATTCACAAAAGATCAACCCTTTGCCCAATGGAGAGGAGAACTGGTCTTGTGGCTGAGCATGACTTGTCTCCATAGCTAAGCAGGATCTGCCCTGGTTGCATATGAATGGGAGACTTGATGTGTGAGCATTGCAGGATATTCCCCTCAGGGGATGAAGCCTCTCTGGGAAGAGCAGAAGGTTTCAAGTTCCCTCCCTGCTTCTCCAAGATAGGGCTGAGAGAGATTCCTGCCTGCAACCTTGGAGAAGCCGCTGCCAGTCTGTGAAGACAATACTGAGCTAGATAGACCAATGGTCTGACTCAGTATATGGCAGTTTCCTATGTTACTGATTCTTTTGAGATAGTTCTGGAAGTTTCCTTGCCCCCATTGGGCACTACCACCCACCACACTCCACTCTGGGTCATCCCTTTCCCCTTGATTTGAAGCAATACATTTGCTGGAATCCCCATTATTCCCTATTGGAAAATTCTTAAAGATGTGTAAACTTTAAAAATCCACAAAATATCAGCTCTTTGCCTAATTCCTTTGAAATTTGGGTGGCAGCTTCCACCCATTGGACACTACCACCAACACCCACTCTTTTTGCCCTGGGACCCTTTTTAAAAATCCAAATCAATTCGGATTCGGATTCGGAAAATTCGGCTACAAAACAAAACAGGGCTGATTCAGATTCAGATTAAGAAAATTTTGGTACAAAACAAAATGGGGGTGTTTCGATTCAGATACAAATCGAAACAAGAAAATTCCAAAATGCACACCCCTATTCTTTGGTGTCTTCATTACACACCTTCATTTTTTCTATTCATTTTGACCCCACTGCTTTGCAGGTGGGGTGGGGAATTAGTGGCATCCCATGTTCCAACTGCCCTGCAACCCACAAGCCACTGGGTACTCAGTTTATATTTTAGGAATCTTTGAGGTGTTTAGCCTCTTTGGTGTGTAATGAATCCTCATAGGGATTCATTACATACTCATAATGAATCCTCATAGGGATTCATTATGAGGAAAGGTTATTAGACACCAAAGCGCCTAAACACTTGGAAAAAATCCTAGAACATAAACTGAGTAGTACCCCACTGCCTTCTGGGTGGGAGTGGGGTGTAGCTGGCACGTGGCAGTTAACAGTTCGCATTGTCAAAAAGACAGTCAAAATGAATAGAAGAAATGACGGTGTGTAATGAATCCTCATAGGGATTCATTGAAGGAAAGTTATTAGACACCAAATAATCCGAACACTTTAAAAAAGTGACCACACATTTTGCACCATAACTCCACTTCTACAAGGGCTAGAGCTTAGCTTTTTTAAAAAATGAAAGCTGGGAACCTGGGGGAATTAATAGGAGGGATCTGAATCTTGAATTGATTCAAATCAAATCATGTGCAAATCAATTTGTACCCAAATCTAGCCAATAGACCACAGGGGTGATTTGTTTTGTCTCCAAATCAACCAAATCAACTAGATTTGGGTACAAATCAATTTGTACCTGAATCAATTTGCACATCCCTAGTATATGAGTGTCTCTTCTCCGCTTCTTCCATTTTCTCTTCACAACAACCAACCTTGTGAGGCAGGTCACATTAACAGATACTGTAGTAACTAAGCCAGGGTCACCCAGTGAATGCAGACATGAACTTGGATCTCCCCCATCCTAGTCTGACATTATAATTGCTACACCATACTGGCTCTTGCATTGTGCCTCAGTACTAAGGTCCATGCTATGAACCCTGAATAAACAACATCAGCATCGAATGCCTGTAGTAGAAAGTTTGTGAAACATTCATTTTATGATTCTTTGGCCTATTTTGTGCTTGAGAGTTGGCTACCTTTCCTCTTCTGGCACAATGTAGAGTACGAAGTAACAAAAACTCAGGTGTAATTGCTGCATACACTTGGATGAAAGGGCTAAAAAAACATCAAGCAGAGCTCAGTCCTGTCAAGCCATATCAATAATAACAGGACCTAACAGTCACTTGGCTGAAGCCTGCCCATTTGAGGCAATGATCGTTTGCTGTTTCCACTGTACTGAAAAGGAGTAAATGGCATGCACTTAATCTCAGGGGGTCTGCCAGCAACAGCCTTTATGCTTGTCAGACATTGAGCTATGCTCTGTTTCTTCTCGTCTATGATGCTTCTATCTCTCCAGTCAGCCTATGCACCCGAATGTGTAAACATTAGGAACTTCTGGTCCTGCATCTAGAGTCACAAGAGAATTTAATTCATAATATGAATTAGCTATGGATGTTGCTGTTTAAAATGTGTTTTGGATGATCTTAAGATGGCGCTGTGTTGGACAGCAAATGTTAAGAGAGTTTGAGGGAGAACATATTGATGGGCTTATGTGGTACTTTTTTCACCATAATCCTGCAAATTATTATAATTATATTATTAATTCAATTTCTATACTGCCCTTCCAAAAATGACTCAGGGTGGTTTACACAGAGAAATAATAAATAAATAAAATGGATCTCTGTCCTCAAAGGGCTCACAATCTAAAACAGGGATTCTCAACGTTGGGTCCCCAGATGTTATTGGACTTCAACTCCCATAATCCCCAGCCCCAGTGGCCTTGGTTGGGAATTATGGGAGTTGAAGTCCAACAACATCTGGGGACCCAAGCTTGAGAACCCCTGATCTAGAAGAAACATAAGATAGATACCAGCAACAGTCACTAGAGGTACTGTGCTGGGGGTGGATAGGGCCAGTTCTGCTTCCCCTGCTAAATAAAGAGAATCAGCATGTTAAAAGGTGCCTGTTTGCCAAGTTAGCAGGGGATATTCCATGCCAAGTATTCCATGTGACCATTTGTCTCAACATACTGCTCAATGCAGCGGCTCACAATCATAGACTTTTATTAGACATGGGGAGTTTTCAATGGCAGAGGGGAAATTGCCCTCTCTACATGATGAACTGCTGTACACAAATGGCTCCGTGGGTGGTGGGGGCGGTGGCAATTTAAAGTATGCCTTGTATGGTGTCTATGTGGTGTCCACTGGCTATTATTCTGTAAACAAGGGAAGGAAAATATGATTTCATCTAAAACAATAGATTGGTTTGGATGATACTTTGTCCACCAGCCCAACTACATGAGATGAGGACATGTGTACACTGGAAGCACACACATCCTTCCCCTCTCCTGGTGCACCGAGGCATATTCCCCAATTGCGTGGGGAGTTTGTCCAAATCACTCCTCTTTATGCATTACAAATATTAGTTTAAACTAGCACTTGTAGCGCACATAAAGAGATGGTTTGGACTAAGCATATCCTACACGACTAATGGACGGTGCCCCTGCATGCTGGAAGGGAGGAAGGATGTTCATATTTTTATCAGAAGTGGTTGGACTGATTGGCATAGTATCTTCATAACCAGCCCAATAATGCATTTTCCTTTTAAATAATGCATTTTCCTTTTACTTTATAATGTGCAAATCTGAAACAACTTAGTTACACATTACAAAGCCAAAGCTTATAAAGAAAATAGTTTATTTTTACTAATCCAAGTGCAAAGAGAAAAAGCATACAATTTGCCATTGCTCATTCATACCAAATGTTTTATTGAATCATAAAAATATAATGCCAGTTGTGCAATTTCTCAAGTCTTAAGCACTTTAGAAACAATTTAACACTGCATGCAAACAAACTGTATTAATCTATCATTAAGGCAATGACTTGGAGACACACAGGAATTAATTCGTGTTGTTGTCCTGCTTTGTGCTATAATGTGTTTCTTCCCACTCTGCTCTCCACTGTTGACCCAGCAGTCCTGGGAAACTTTTGCTTTTCAGAGACTTTTCTTTGCTTTTAAAATCATCCGTGGGAAGACCTGGAGAAGAAAGTACTTTTGATATAAGCGCCATTAGAACAGTAGCTTTCAACGACTGGTCTGCACAGACTGATACCAATTCTCAGATTGTTTACTGTTGGACCATGAACATGGAGTTGCTTCTGGAATTCAGACTATTTGCTGAGCAAAAGTTTTCTTCTTCTATCAGCAAATAAAGCAGGTCAAAGGTGTACAAACTGGGAGAATGTATGTTGGCTTATAACTTTTCAGACAGGAAAGACTCTTAAAATAACTAATCTGGGGGAGCAAAGGGGTAGTAAAGAATATTATGAAATATTTTATGTTAACTGCCCTGAGACATTTTTGGAAGGACGGTATATAAATTGAATGAATGAATGATAAATTATTAGGGGAGCAAGGATGTTGCTATACAGTAAATACTTATAGAGGCAAGATAATTCATTAGTCTCCTACCTACCTGGCTGCATTGACTTCTGCAGCTTGTTCTGGAGTAGAGGAGTTATTAAATGAAGCTCTTTGGAACAATGGGGGGCCTTTAAAAATAAATGATTCATGAGACAGGACCGTGATATACTGTGACTGTATTGTCTGACACTTTGCTGTAAAATTCCAGGCAGACAGAAGATCAACAAGGGAGAATAAAACATTTTTTGAGGAGCTAATCCCAGATATCCCTGTGGTCAGGCCATAGGGCCAGGAGTACATTGCTTCTGGGCAGGAGGGGATCACTTTGGTTGTTGTTTGGGTTCCCTTATAGGGGTAAGATTGCTGGCTCAGTTCGAGCCGGGCCTGATGTCAAACTGGCTCGACTTGACAGATTCGGAGTTGAACCACACCAGCCTCGGCCAGTCTGAGTTCAAACTGAACTGGGCCCGGTTTGAACCAAGCCAGTTCAGAGCTCTACTGGTAAAGGGGCATGGGGGCTTTCCTAAGGGTAATGGGTGGGAGGGGAGTGATTTAGTACTTACAAGCCCCATTGGCAGTGGTGGCCACTAGGGATACCTCCGAACAGGTTCAAACACTGGGGGGGTTCGAAGTTCAAAGGCACGGAGTGTCTCGCTTTAAGAGTGGGGGGGGGGTGCACTTATCCCTCCCTCCTCTTCCCCCCTGCCGGCACCTGGTATTTTACAGGTCCTATGGGGTGGCAGCGTGCTTCCCTGCCGCCCCGTTTGCTCTTTGGCCGGAAGTGGCTGGAAGTAGCTGTTGCGTGTATGCCCTCTGGGCACGCATGTCATGCTCGCTCGCATGCACATAGGGTGGGTGCATGGGCACTCACAGTGTGCATGCTCACGTGCCCAGCAGACACATGCGCACCAGCTACTTCCAGCCACTTCTGGCCAAAGAGCAAATGGGGCGGCAGGGAACTATGCTGCTGCCCCATAAGACCTGTAAAATACCGGGTGCCAGTCGGGGGAAAGTGGAGGGAGGGGTAAGTCCACCCTCCCCCACCCTTAAAGTGAGACACCCCCTGCCATCGAGCCACCTTGTTCCATGCACATCCCTGGTGACCGCCATGGGGGGCAGTGCGGGTGGCTCCCCCAACCCCTGTCGGCTTCCCCCAGAGTAGCCAGGGCCAGCAGCAGCCCAGTTTGGGCCTCTGTACATGCAAGGAGGCCATTTTAGTGACCTCCGTGCATGTGCAGAGGCCTTTTGCATGACCACACAATTGTGCACATATTTATACTATCATTTATCATAACTTTTTGTCCCATTTACTGACCTCCTTAGCCAACCTTTTTCTGGCCTATATTGGAAACAACAACAAATGTTTATATACCACTTTTCAACAAAAGTTTCCAAAGCAGTTTACATAGATAGATAAGTAAGTAAGTAAGATGGCTCTCTGTCTCCATAGGGCTCACAATCTACTAGCCCACATGCCTTTCATCCCTTATACTTAGTCTAAATTCAATAAGGCAGCTTCTGATTTTCTAGCATGTATCAAGAATCTTTCTCAGGCTTTATCCTCCAGTCAGTTCCCTGCTATTACCTGCTTCTGCCCACCTTTTAAAAGGCCCTGATTCTGCTAGGAATTGCCCATGCTTTATGTCCACTCCTACCAAAGCTTATCCTGTCATCATATACTTTGCTCAAACACTTTCATCATATACTTTGCCATTCAGTTTACTAGCTTTTTGTGTGAGGAAAATCTTTATTTTTTTTATGTGGAGAAAGTGAAGTCTGCCATTTGTTTCCTCTTCAAGATTATTGACTCTTCAGTCAATTTTTTTTTAAAAATTGCAACTTGATGAATCTCATTCATGCAAGAGGCTTTAATAGCCCAGTTGATTCTTTTCCTTTCCTTTTTTAAAAACGGTGTTCTTATCAAGTTGTTGCACTGAAAGGGAAAATTGCAATGAAAGGGAAAATCATCAAGTTTCCCTTTTGGTTTAAATAGTTATTCTTAAAATGGAGTCCCCAAAAAGAATCCCCCCCAAAAGTGGATATTCTGTACTTCAGATGGCTGCAGCTGTAACAGGAAAAGCAATCTGTATCCCCTCCCCCCGCCACAATGGTATCAGCTGTTTGGGGGTTTAGCAAGTCTAAGAATGGCATTTTACATTTAATTGGTTTGGAAAGAGAAACATGGTTGTTCTTAATGCATTTAAAGGAATTCAGATGAGTAAAAGGGATGTTGCATATTATTAGAGTAATCTAGGCAGATTCCTTTTTTCTCAGAACACTAGATGTAGTAATTGTTGGTTTGTTGCATAATTTCTGGAAAATTCTCTTACAAGCACTTATGTTACAAATAATTGATTTTCAGGGGATACCACTAATGATTATACAATGAGAAGTAATGAACAGTAAGTATAACATTTTTGGTCAGTAGCTCTGGCACTAACAAGGATGAGGTTCTTGTAAAACCTATCATAGTGCTCAGCTGCCTACCTGGTAATCGAGGGCTGATTTTGATGCTATCAGCTGCCCATATACAATCAGGATGTGTGCATGCTATGTGTGTTCATGTGCCTCCCCCTCTCTTGGCTCAGGAACACCTTTCTCTAATTGTGTGTGTGCACGTGCGCGGGGGAGTATTTCACCCAAACTGCTCCTCTACACATGGCCCAAATATTGGTTTAAACTTGTATTTGGACTGCCTGTAGGGCTGACCCCCATATGATTAGGGGAAGCTGCCCCCGCACACTGGTGGTAGGAGGCACATGTGCATTCATAAGCATCCACACATCCCAGTTGCACAGCTGGAGAACACAGTATCATCTCTGGCTCCTAGCTTAGTCAACATGAAGCTGACACTTGATTTCACATTTCTATAAAATATTACCTTCAGGAATTCCTTTACAGCTTCAAAACCACAACACAAACATCAGGTCCCTAACTGGAGAATGCTCACAGATCAAGTCAGGGTTTCACAACATGACCCTGATGGAAAACCAGCATTGAACCTAATGCTGATTAAAGTGGGAGGGGATTAAATCCAGCGTGGTGTAGTGGTTAGAGTGCTGGACTAGGACCGGGGAGACCCGAGTTCAAATCCCCATTCAGCCATGAAACTAGCTGGGTGACTCTGGGCCAGTCACTTCTCTCTCAGCCTAACCTACTTCACAGGGTTGTTGTGAAAGAGAAACTCAAGTATGTAGTACACCGCTCTGGGCTCCTTGGAGGAAGAGCGGGATATAAATGTAAAAATAAATAAATAATAAATAAAAATAAAAACCCTTGATCTCCCCTCCCAGACAACTCACTGGTTGCACATTAAGCTAGGGCTATGCATGCAGAAACCTTTTTCAGTATACACATGTGCTCCCTAGCTGGATCAAGATAAAGTCCCGCACACTGAAGCATCATTATAAGGAGAGCCAGCAGGGAGATGTGACAATGTAGTCAATGAGAACCAGAGATCAGGAAAACCAAAGGTGACTGGCACAAAGGAGAGCGACAGTTAATAGCAGGGTAGACAGTCTTTGGGCATGCTGACTTTTCACAGCTGGCAACTGTAATTAACACTCAGTAAGCCTAATTGCATTGTCCTCAAGATGTGCTCTGAAAAAGATCAAGCATCTTGGCTTACCAAGAAATGACCATCTTTGCTCACTTAATAAACTGATTTTTATAGCTGCAATCAAAAGTAGATTCAGTCTGATCACTCTGTTTATCTTATGGTCAATGGGAATTTCTGTAGTTTCGGGTCCTAAAGAGCATTCCCATTGTCTTGCTGAATTTGCATTAGGATGTGAAACCAAATCTAATACTAGATTGGACCCCAAAGCTTATTCTTCTCTTCCAAACACTTTGGGAAATGTTTGTGTCCTGGGCAGCATGATTCCATATAGGTTTACTTGGAAGTAAATCCCACTGGATGGGATTTTCTACCAGCTAAGTGTCATAGATCATATTTTGCCCCTGTGCTTTCTATTTCCAGTTGTGATCATATGGTCCCAGCAATACAAATTAAAGAAGAAAATCACTGCTGATTTAATGACACAAAGAGGCTATTCCCATGATCACTGGAAAGTGGGCTAAGCTCCCTGAGCCTGCTTTCTAGTGAACATGGGAACCCCTGGGCACACAGGCAAGCCTAGCGCTCCCAAAGTGGCTAGCCCACCTAAAACACCCTCCCTTTAAATGAGGTTAATGGAGCAGGTGCTCCATTAACTTGTTTCCCTGCGCATGTGCTGCTGTGGCGCATGGCGACCCATGAGTAGACCCCCGACCGGGAGGCTACAAGCAGCCTCTTGGTATTGGGGGTCCTCTCAGAACGCCCCACTAGCTCACACGGGGGGTCTGGGGACTTCCAGGGGCCAAGTGGCCCCTGATCCCCACAGCCCCCACTGGCTCCATGACAGATCCGGTAGTTGTGTGGGTGGCCGATCTGGCCGCACAGGGTTGCACGTCTGCTCATCTGTGGGGCGAGTGGGCTAAGTCCACTCTCCCTGCAGAACCCTCCCGGGCTTTACATACGGATTGTGTGTAGAGCCTCTAAGGCTGGTATAGAGATAGTATGTACAATGAGGAAACAAGAGCCGAGCTATAACTGAGCAGATGTGTTCAAAGAATCCAGGCATGCCCAGCTCCTGGGAGCTGCCTTATTGCGACCTCCTGCACTCCATGGCTAGATCCCCACTAGGGCCACGTGAGGCCTCCAGAGTGCATTCTCAGCTGGCATTTACTGGCTGGGTGCGTGTTTTATTGATTCTCTCTGTGAGGCCATGCCTGTGAGGCGTAGCAGGGGAGAGGGGGCCCATGTTCACATCTCTCTCCAATGGCCCCTCAGAGCAAGGGAGATAATAAAGAAGATAGAGAGGGGTGGAGCTTGGGGGGTCCCTTAGGAGCTCAGCGGCCCGGGTTCTTTGAACCCATCTGCTCAGTTATAGCTACACCCCTGCATGCCCTCTCTCCTGCTAGTGAAATACTTATGTATTTCTTAAGTTCTTATGTTCTTAAAGCTGAACTGTACATTCTGTTTTTGAAAGCTCTATTCTGTGTGCTGCTGGAACCAGCTCAGTCAATTGGTGTTGGTGTCAAGTTTTCATTGTCAGAAGAGCAATACAATATAGACAAAATAAAACAACTAGAGCTATAATTGCTCTTCAAAGAGGTGCCATTATAAGTTCAAGTATGAGCAGTCTTTGACTGCAGAATTCCAATTTTCATTCTGGAGGTGTTTGACGTTTGCAAAGTTATTTATCACTTTGTTGTCCATGCAATCTGCCACCTGTAAATGTATCATCATTATGCAGACTGATTATAGATGTTCTTTTTGGAGCTTTCTTTCTTCATAAAAACTTAAATGCAGATTTGCATCATCTGATGTATTTGCTGTGCTTAATTCACTTTGAGACTGTGTGGCTTCTTTAATCCGCTTCAACAACTTTGTCCAAAATGAAGCAACAGTTTTTACAGTACTGCAGCATATGTCACACATAACCAGCCAGTCAAACATTGGGAATGGTTTTGCTTCAGTTTTATTCAAAGTTGTTGAAGTGGATCAAAGATGTCAAACACTCTCAAAGTGATTTAAGCAAACCAAATATATCTAACAGTGCAAATCTGCATTTAAGTATTCATGAAGAAAGCAAACAACAGAAAGAACTTCTAAAATCTAAATCTTGGTTATCTAAAACTAGCTTTCAACATTCAACATGTGTTGCTAATAGCTGGGTAAACAATGATCCAATTTCTTTAAAATTTCAGGCTACCTGAAACATGACAAGTATCTCCAGACATCCAGGAACATAGTGTGGATATTTGCAAGGGTGTCACACTTGATGTGGCTTCTTGACATATGTCCAATGAATGTTTAGAGATGCACACCTCGGCTTCATGTTATAGACCGACAGGTAGCAAAAACATGGTTGTTGCACGTAGTGTGAACTGGCTCTAAAGGCTTACATTCTCCAGATTGCTGACCTAAATTCTTAGAAATGATTCTTACAGGCAGTTTGAATAAACTGTTTGTAAGAGTTCTAGTAATGAAGAGCTCTAGTCATGACCTGGCCACGTAGGGGCCCATTGCACATGTCAGGCAGCCTCCAAAATGGCCTCCACAAGGGAGGAAAGGCCCGGAACAGGCCGAAGAATGCCCGAACTGGGTGATTTTTTACATAAGGAAGGCCCGTAGGGGGAGTGGGAACCTCTGCGGACCTCCCCGCGGCTTTGGAGAAACCACCCAGAGGGGGTAAGTACTACTAGTAGTAATTTTTTAAAACTAAAAATGGCTTGCCAACCCCCCAATTGGCGGGGGGGGGGGGGTTAGTCTGGTGTTGAGACAAACTGAGGGTGGTTCGGCGGTGCTCTATCCTTATTTCTTTTTTTAACCTGACTTTTTGGTGAATTTTTGTTCATTTTCCTGAGCTCTGGAACCTAACCCACAATTCTCATTGACAAGGTTACATTATCCGGCTTGGGTCTGAGGTATTTAAGCCAAACAGCTTGGGTCCGAGGTATTTAAGGGAGTGCCTTTTTCTTCATCAACCCCATCACCTGTTAAGATCATCTGGGGAGGTCCAGTTGCGGTTGCCACTGGTTTGGTTGGTGGTGACTCAGAAGCCACATACTGTAGATGTAAGTAATTTAGATGAATCCAGATGAGCCCAGGTTTATGAACCAATTTATAAAAGGCAAACAGCACAGGCCTATCATGATCTTCTTGAATGCCCACAGAATTTTGATTTTGAATACTGATCTCACTTTTCTAAAAAGAAAAAAAACCCCAGCCTTTCTTCCAACCCAAAAATAAAAGGCCCCCTTCCCTGTTGAATTAATGAAGCAGTGGGGCATAATCTCAACAACAGCCAAAAAGGAAGAATTGAAAGGATAATCAGTAGGGGGAATTCTCCACCCCTCCCCTGCCAACACACAAATCAGAGTAGCTTTAGATGTCTCCTAAACTGGACCGTAGAGGACAGAAGGCAGGATCTACAGGGCAATCAGTTAACCTTCAACCTGCATTCACAACAGCTTTTTGAAGTCTTGGATTGGATCTCTGGCTAATAAAGGAAGATTTCAAGAGGATTTGGGGAAACATTTTAGATTCCTCTTGGCCTTTATACTTGAAGTCAAGAATTTTGGAAAGATTAAAGGAGGGGATAAAGGTGATGTATGTGGGTTATAGCCCTTAGATGTTTTTCTACTATGTTTGATAACTTTTATCACAAAATTAAAGTCCACAAAAGTCCAGCAGCATGGAGAGTTGGTTTCCCTCTCTTCTTCTACAACAGAGGGGGAGACAAAGTGGATTCCAGCATGTAGACTGTTATATACATGCAGAGTTCTAATTCTGGAGAAAAGTTTCCATTTTTTAAAGTAGTGTTTTATAACTAGATCTTAATTGTCAAAATGTCATGAGGAACCACCAAGGCTAAAAGTAATCTAATCTACTGCATAGATTAAAGGTATGGATGCTACAAACACACTCCTGTCACAGGATTAGCATTCTATTTCCTATGGGCTGAGCTGTGCAACAGTAGTAGTAGTAGTAGTAGTAGTAGTAGTAGTAGTGATAACTAGCTGAACCCGCACAGATCATCTGTGCACTAGGACTTTGTTGCTTTCCTTGCCTCCTGCCACAGCCCTTGCTTTACTGCTCAGTGTCAGCCACCCACTCTCACACACCCCTCCCTACCTGCCACTCGCTGGCTCACTCGCCCCCTCCCTGCCGCTACCTTGCTCACTCTCTGCTCGCTCACTTACTTATCCCTCCATGCCACTTGCTCACCTCCTCTCCACTGCTCACTTGCTCACTCGACCCCTCCCCATTGCTTGCTCACTCACTCACCCTTTCCCGCTGCTTGCTTGCTCACTCACCCACTCCCCGCTGCTCACTCGCTCACTTGCCCCCTCCCTGCTGCTCACTCTCTCACTCTCCCTTCCATGCCACTTGCTCTCTCACCCCTTCCCTGCTACGTCCTTGCTCACTCACCCCCTCCTTGCAGCTCACTTGCTCGCCCCCTCCCCACTTCTCTCTCTCTCACCCCCTCCCCACTGCTTGCTCGCCCCTCCCCACCATTCACTCCTCCCCACTGCTCACTCACTCGCTCGCCCCCTCCAGGCTCACTCATTCACCCCCTCCCCACCACTCGCTCACTCACTTGCCCCCTACCTACTCCTCTTCTGTATCTGCATAGGGGATCCCCACTGCCCAATCACCAGAGTGCTTCTGTTCTGTTACCTCCAATTGGTAAAGCACTGTTTGGGCGGGGCTTGCTATGTATGTCTTCAGTGTATTGTATAAAAATAATAAATAACAAATAATAAATAAAATATGACTCCAATTTTTCACAAAATTTTGCACTTAGCGTCATGTGATATCAGTCATTCTGATTTTAGGGCAACCTGAAAGTAACTCAGTCTTGTGTGATGAGACAGTGTTGGACCAACAAATTTTAGGCCTGAGAAACCATGGAATGAAGTACATTTAACTGGAAGAATAATTACTGGAATTATTAACCACCTGGCTAAATTATTCAACCTTGAGTAGGGTAAGCAATGACTTGGGCATAATGACCATATCTAATGATCCATTTAATGAAAAAATAGGAAATTACTGATTATATATTAATAAATAGTGTAATCAGAGTAAGACAGAGCTGATTAACTAGGTTCTTTCTTAAAAAGAGGCTGAAACAGTAAATATTGGCAAGACCAAGGTCTGCTTACCCTTTGAAAAAGTGGATTGTGACTTATGAACTACATGTGATCTGCAACAGTGTCTGATAATATGGAAATATTCAATACAGACGACACTTTATGTAAATTAAGATTGTCTGTATTTCAACCCACAAAGGCAAAAAACCTTATGGTGTGTCAGTTCCAAAATCCCAATTTGAATGTTTTTAAATTGTTTTAAAGTATTTTAATAGTTGGTCTTATTTTGTTTTTGTTGTGTTTATTTTTTGTGAACCACCTAGAGCCTTTGGAGTCTGGCAGTATATTGAATGAATGAATGAATGAATGAATGAATGAATGAATAGGCCCCCCAAAACAAGGAAATTTGATGGCCTGTGATGTTCACACCATGAGGACATGAAATCTGATGTCTAGCTTGAGATATTGTACTGGCCTACAAAATCATAACCATGAAGACACAATTTGGCTAGGTCCTCCGTGCTCCAATGCACTACGTGCAAAGGCTCATGGTAACAGCAAAAGCTGGGGATTAGTGTTCCAGCAATGTGTTAAGAAAAAATTTGGTAATATGTGCCTCTGAGCATACGGTGAGTGCTGTTACACAATTTGTCCCAGAGTCCATACTATTGGCAGAAATTATTCATATGTATTAATCCCCCCCACCCACGCACACACAAACACACATAAAGACTGACTTCTATTTCTCTCATAAGGATGTTTCCCATGAGGGTGAAAGCCAACCAGTTCCAAAGAAGGAGTCTCATGAAGTTTGTATTCCACAAGATGGATCATGAAGCAGAGCCTGCAGTTTCAAGCTTCAGTTTCAAGCCTAGGCTTGCCTGCAGTTTCAAGCCTCAGTCTAAGTGCTGGCCCTTCAACAGCAGATCGATAGCAGAAAGCTGCCACCCTCTTTGCCCTTCATTCAGATCTTCCTATCTCAAACACTTGATAAACTCCACCACTTCTCCAGAAAACCAGTTTCAACAGCATCTTCTATTTCCCCCCTCAGTGCCTACCCTCAGAATTCCTGTCCTACAGCAACCCTTAAGGGACAAAAAAATGATTCAACTCACTTCCCATCCAACCGAGGGTTACACACCTAGGGCTATAAAAGCATGATAATGTTTATAGTTGAAACATGACTTGCTTCTCCCATGGCCAGAGCTCTGTGAAACAGCTCTCACCCTCAAATGGACTCCATGAATGCAGGGCAGCCAACTGAGCAGCAGGGGCAAGGCATCCCTCCCACGGGATGCTGGGTTGGGTGCCTCCATCTTGCAGAACATTCCGGGTACTCACAGTGGGTAGGTTTGCTGCCATTTGAAGTGATACTTTCCCTCCCTCACTGCCTCCACAGTGCAACTGCTACTGCTTATTATTTGTATTTTTTTCCAGAAATGTACAAAAGAAACAAATGCAACACCCTCCCCCCACAAAAAAAACCCCAGATAGACCTCGGCTCAGGAACCAACACACACACACACACACACAAACACACACACACACACACACACACACCACTTCATTATTATTTATTGTTATTGTTATTATTGTTATTGGATTGTCCAAAATGGCAACTTGGATAGGTAATCCAGAAGGATTCCACTGTTGCTGGGATCAAATGCCATTTAACAGTCCAGGAGAATCCACAGGTATGCATTCCTCCTGTTGCTTTCCCATGTACAGTAAGTCATCCACTGCGGTGACCAAGGCTATTTCAGTCCCAAACAGATATACTGAGATCCTTTGTGCTGATATATTGAGGAGCTTTGCAAAGTCCCATGCTCACACTATGCAAATAGGAAATTCTCTTGCCGGTGCATTCTATTATAGGGATGTGCATAAAACCGGTTCTCCCGGTTCGGTTCGGGTCCGAACCGGGTCCGGACTGGACCGGGGTGGTTCGGTTTTGGTTTTGCCAGACCACCCCCCCGGTCCGGTTCGGTTTTGAACCGGTTCGGATCCGAACCGAACCGGTTCGGATCACAAAAAGTGGCTGGTTTTGAAGGGGACATTGTGTTCTACCTGCCACCCAAATTTCAAGTCGATTGGACCTTCCTCTGATTTTTTACAAATTTTTTTCAAAAAATAAATTTTTGCCCATAACTCACAATGTGGAGCCCTTAGGGGCAAAAAAGCTGGGGTGGGTGGTAGCCACCCATGGGTGTCCTCCACCCCAAAAATCCCAAGGCAATTGGTGGCTCCTAGTATTATTGGTGAATTTCTGAAGAAATTTTTTTTTTCCATTGGCTAGAATGGGGGTTCGGGGCTGCCCCAGACCCACCTCTGTGGGGTGGCAGCACCCCCAAAGTGGGTCCGGGGCCATGGCAAAAATGCCCTCAGTCCCCCCCAGCAATCCCCGTAGAGATAGGAGTGATGGTTCTGTTGTTTTTCTGAGGTATTCTGAGTGTAGATTCTATGATAGCTTATGAGATTTCCAATGAGACACCATGAATCCACTCTCATTTGCTATCACAGAATCCACACTCACTCAGAACACCTCAGAAAAACAACAGAACCATCACTCCTATCTCTACGGGGATTGCTGGGAGGGACTGAGGGCATTTTTGCCATGGCCCCGGACCCACTTTGGCGGTGCTGCCACCCCACAGAGGCGGGTCTGGGGCAGCCCCGAACCCCCATTCTAGCCAATGGAAAAAAAATTTTTCTTCAGAAATTCACCAATAATACTAGGAGCAACCCAACAATTGCCACCCCATCTTTTTGGCCCCTCTCTCTGGGCGCCCTAACACATAACACCTAGTCAGTCCATCTTAATGCCTACCTACTACCACCACTCCTATCCAAGCAAGTAAGAGGAGGACACTCAGAGAGACAACACCCACTCTCTGATCTAACAAAAAGGCCACTGCTGTGCTGCCTGCCAGCACAGCAGCAGCAGCGGAGCAGCACACTAAGCACAAGAGCAGCACACACAGAGAAGAAGCAGGAGGCGGAGCAGCAGAGCAGCAGACCTGCCGCTCTGCATGATGGGTGACGTGATGCCCAAAGGAACCACCGCCTCACTCAGTGCCTGCCACTGACTAGGCCCGACAGACAGAAGCCAGCCAACCTGCTCTGCTCTGCTCTGATGCTCCCCATGGATGATGCACACACACCCTACATCTGCATCCCAATGACCAGACCAGACCAGACCAAGTGCGCAGAGTCAGCACAGGCCAGCAGCCACCAGCCCAGCAACAACAACAGCTACTACTGCTACCACCACAACCAGTGTTGCCGCTACAATAACATTCCCAGTCCAGTCACGCGCGCCACAGCCTGAGCCTAGCACACAGCCAACAGCTGCTGCCAGCCAGTGCCTGGCAAGCCCAGCCAACATGAGGAGGAGAGAGCTAACAAGTAGACGGCGCACGCACATCACCAACCCATCACGACGGCGCAACTGCAAGGGGAGAGGGCACAATTACAGGCAGGAGGAGGAGGAGGAGGAGGAGGAGGAGGAGGCGGGCGAGGCAATCCTAGCACAGATTTGAAAGTTTAAAATCCACCAGGACATCTTCTAGAATCTAGACTTCTGTTTTTTCTACCACCAGCTGTAGTGTCTAGTTAGTCAGTGTGCTGTGCAGCTGAGCTGAGCTGAGCTGAGCTGCATGTGAGGAAGGGTGATTGTAGCTAGTTCTTTAGTTTCAGCAGACTGAGCATTGAGCATGGGCAGTGGCCTTGGGAAGCAACACAATTACACGACACTCACCTGCTGCTGCTGGTTCTAGAAGTTGCCTCTTCTCGTCTTCACCTCTTCGTGTGTGTGTGTGTGTGTGTGTGTGCAGTGAGTGCATGCCTTTTGCCTTGCTGGAAAGAAATGCTTCTCTGGTCCACCACCACATATCTGCTCAAGGACACAGAGGCCCAAGGCAGAGGTGGTGGCACCAGTGTGAGTGCATGTGTGCTGGTGGTGTTTGCCACCACAGGTGTTTTGTGTGTGTATGTGTGCGCTGCTAGCTAGGAGGGGGGAGGGAGGCAGGGAGGGAGGCTGGGAGGCAGGGGGGAGGAAAGGGGAGGGGGAGAGGGATGTAGAGGGGATTGAAGGGGGGAGGGTCCGGCTCAGAGTTGGTCAGCCACATATTTGTGCACACACGTGCTCACGTGTGTGCTTCGGTGGGAGAGACCAGACTCTCATCATCTGCCAGACCGGGGTTGGGGGCAGGTGAGGCGGTGGTGGGCTGGAAGGGAGGGAGGATGGAAGGTGGTGAAGAGGAAGGGGAGAGGATGAGAGGGGAAGGATGGAGGGAGGCATGGGGGGGAGGAAAAAAAACATGTAGACAGACACACACCACACTACACACAGAAAGCATCCACACACAGAGACAGTGCTAGGCATCCATTCACACAGACAGACAGACAGACAGACAGACACACAACAGGAAGAGACAGACTGCGCCTGCACCACACACACACACACAGACCCAATTCCCCCCCTGCACAGTTATCAATCAATATGTTGTGTTGGCAGCCAGTTCATTGCTATTCTGATGGTTTTGGGTTTTTTGCCATCAGCCAACATCAACAGTGACCACAATCAAGATGAACATAAGATGATAATAATTCATTCGTTTCATTTCAAAAAATCACCCAATCATCTTCTCCATGTAAACCAAGCCCCCCACACATGATTTCTGGTGACATTTTCAATAAAATCAATTCATTTGGCATTCATCATTTTGTTCTCCCTTTGTCACCTTTTTTTCTTTCTTTTGCATAATTTTGAGGCTTGATTTTGACATGGGGTTTTTAAAGAAAAAAATATTTACATGTTTATTTACATACAGTATTTACATATCTACACTGCATTTTTGAACGTATACCCGCCGCTGCCGCTAAGTCTAGTACTCCGTGGGCTGTGCTACTTTGGGGGGGTGTGCCGTGCCCACGCCAGGTCCCCAAATGCTGACAGGTGGATAGATAAAGGGCCTGTGCTGGTCAGCATTGGGTTTCTTTTTAGGTGGGCGTGGGCATTGTAAACATCTGGCCAGTCGCAGCACTACAACTACTACTACAACTGCATCTCTGTGTGGGCACACTACACGCTGCGACTGGCTGGCACGGCTCAGCATCTGTCACGTCAGCTCAGCTAGAGGTGGAAGGGGGGAGGGTAGGGATAAGCACAGAGTTCGAGCCAGGCAGGTGACCAACCATGGGGCAACCCACGGTAATCACTCGCCCGTCTCAAACTGCAGCTTGGGGTAGCCCAACAGGGGGAGGTTCACCTTAAGGAAGACCAGCTGCTCCACCAGACCAGGGTCCAAGCGGGAGCGAGAGGGTGTCACCACGTCCCCGGCACGTGAAAACACCCGCTCGCTCTGGACACTGGTTGGGGGGCAGGAGAGGAGGCGCACAGCCACCACCGCCAGGTCCGGCCAGACTTGGCGGCGGCTCGCCCAGAACTGTGCGCAGTCCACGCCGTCTCCCTCCACAGGCTCCTCCAAGTACTGCGCAACGCATTGCTCAGCACTGGAGGGGGGCCTGGCAGGTCGAGCCTCCCGCATACCAGGCATGGCGCCATAGCAGAACTGCTGAAACCACTGGGCGGATCTCGAGTCGGTAGCAAATGGCTGCTGCGATGGCGCCGCCTGGGATGCCGCGCTGCTGGACTGGGAAGAGGGAGGGGAAGGGGAAGCTGACGCCGGCTGGCCGCCCATGCTGCTGCTGGGTGCGGGTTGGGCCGCGAGGGCTGCCCCCGCACCACTACCAACACCCTGGTCTCTGCGGGCCCTAGCGGCCTCCTCCTCCCTAACCTTCTCGACCAGGATGCCCTTCCACCTGGGCAAGTCGTCGGCACTCACGGCATTGCCCTTGAGGGCTGGGTGACAGAGACAAGCGAGGACATACTCCTCCCTGTCTCCCAGCACATCAACGAGCCGCTTGTCAACCCCAGACCTCAGCCTCCCAGCCAGAGCACGACCCTCTGGCGTGGTCAGAGAGATATGGAGTCCACCCATCAGCTTCTCGAGACCAACAGCTGTGGGCAGCGCCTGGCTCAAGGGAGTGGTGTCGCCACACAAGCCCTTCATGGCAAGCTGGAAGGGCTCGAGTGCCGACACCGCCTCGGACATCTGCTTCCACTCTGCGTTCGAGAAGTCGCAGACATCCAAGGACTCGTCCCTCGCCAGGGCGACAAGGGCTCTCTCCTGCTCCAACAGGCGCTGGAACAGGAGGAAGGTGGAGTTCCACCGCGTCTCCACATCCGTAGGGATGAGATGGCGAGGAAGGCCAAGGTCATCCTGCTTCTGGCGAAGCAGTCTCCTGGACTTCTCGCTGCGGTGGAAGTGGGCGGCCAGCTTGCGGGACTTATCCACAAGCGTAGCCGTGGCAGCAACAGCACCTGCGATGGGGCGGGCCCCCTTCTCCTGGGACGCCCTCAGCTCCTTAAGGCCAAGGGCGTCCCTGACGGTCAGATGGAGCGTGTGTGCCATACACCGTATGTTCACACAGTCCATGACTGTCTCGACAGCGGCGGTAACGTTGGCTCCATTGTCGGTGACAATGAAGCCGCGGGAGAGGTGTGGACACCCGCCAATCCACTCCTCTATCTGGCGGTCGAGTACGGCCGCCACCTCCTCCGCGGTGTGCCTCGTGTCCATCGTCTCCACGTGCAGGACGGCCCACCTGTGCCGTAGTGCATCGGGAGCCGCGCCGGACCCGGAAGCATCGCCCGCGGAGGTCCCCTCACTCTCCGGTCCCCACCAGTGGGCAGTGAGGGCCAGGAAAGAAGCGTGCATCCCACTGACACTGGTCCAGAGGTCAGTCGTGAAATGCACGCTTGTCCCGGCCGGAGCTGCACGCAGCTCGGCCGACACGAGCTCCCTGCACCGGCGGTACAGGGAGGGGACCACGTTCCGGCTGAACGTCGTCCTTGAGGGGATGACGTATTCGGGAGCCAGGTATTGGAGAATACGGCGGAAGCCGTTGTTCTCGACCACCTGAAACGGCTGGTCATCGGTGGAAATCATCTCCCCTATGAGGCGGGTGAGGTGATGATGGTCCACGCGAACAATACGCTGGCTGCCCGAGGACTGCGTCCACCGCTGGACGGGCAGTGTAGCCTGCCTGCTGGCTGGCACACTGCCGCTGCCCGCCCTAGTGGCAGATGCACAAGGCGCACTAGCGCTGCCAGCCTGTCCCCTGAGACCTGGGTGGTGACGCTCTAGGTGTCTCCACATAGGCGTCGTACCCAGGTGCGCAGGGTCCCTTCCATGGCTGACAAGCATCCTGCAGTGGACACAGCGGGCGTGGAATGGGGCATCTTGAGGGACCTCAAAATGCACCCATGCACCACTGCCCTTGGCCTCCTGCGCCCTGGGCGCCGTCCTAGGCCGTTTCTCGCAGGGTGGCTGCAGTCCTAGGGGGGGGGGGGGCGGCCGCCGCTGCCTGCCCACTGCTGCCACCCAACCCGCCCCTTCCGCCCTCCACAGCGGAGGAAGGGCCCGGCTCAACTGGCATCGGAGAGGCAGGCCTCTCCTCCACCACCTCGCCAGACCGCTCCCCACCAGAGTGTCGGGCTTCACGAGGGGGGGCCCCACTGAGCGGCGAAAGGATAGGGGGAAGGGGCCCCAGAGGGAGGGAGAACCTGGCTGCATCGCTGCCAGCCGCACGGTCCTCACCGCCCTCTACCTGCTCTTCCAACTCCACAGTCTCCTCCACCTCAACAACTGGCGGTAGCTCAGCAGCACCTGGTGCCACCGGCGAGGAGGGACCCGCCACAGCCCTAACAGTGCCTCTGCCTCTGCCGCGATTGGCGGCAGCAGGCGTGGGGAACTGAATCCTGCGCACCAAAGATGGGGCCGGAGCAAAGAATTCTCCAATGGGGAGAACTGGGGTGTCCTCAGGCTCCCCGCGTCCTCTCCCTCCCCGTGCCGCAGGCGCACCCCGCACCTGGCCTCTCCCACCTCTGCCTGCCAGCCTTGAGCGAGCCCTGCCCGCCACACGGCGCTCAGACATGCTGCTAGGTCAGAAGGAGGGAGACTTTAGGAGGAAGGCCAGACAGGGTCAAAAAAATAATTTGGAGGGGCTTAGGGGCCAAAAAAAAGGCAGCTGATTTGGAGGCGGCGGGGGGGAAGTTTGTTTTCAAAAAAGGAAGCCAATTGGGGGGAAAGGAAGACTTTTTGATATGGGGGGGGAAGCCAATCGAAGTGAGGGGGAGGGTGTCCTTTTTGAATTTGGGAGTCAACCACCAAGCCAATTGGGGAGATGGGTCTGGGAGGGTTTTTTTTTAGAAAAATAGGGGGTTAAAGGGTGGAACCCCGGTGTGGGAGGGTGGCACGGGCAGTTGGGTGGAGTAGTTGTGGTGTGGGTGGCAAGTTTTTAGCTTTTTTGGGGGGGGAGAGTGGATGGGGGGAGGGCACAGCACCTACCGGGGGTGGGGGAGGGATGCAGTCAACGCTTGGGAACCTGCAGATCAAAGGAGGAAACCCTTATTTAGTGAACTGGAACACAAAGTGTGGGTTCTGGGGGGTGGTTCTCAAGTAATGCTCCTGTGGGGGGAGCATCAAACTCAATGCAGCCTATTTAGTGACTCTAAATTGCACACAACCAAAACCAGAACCCAGTCACACCAACACAGAGGTTGAACCCACCCACTCTGTGACTCTGCCTGCCCAATGCCATGGCAAGCAAGCAGCAGCAAACACTTGATGGCAGCCTCATGGATTGAACATCATGATCATCATCATACGTGTGTATTGGCCCAGCATGTAGTGGCAGCATCAGAGCCCAGCCAGGACCCCACTCAGACTGCCCCAGAGGCAAGGAAGCACTCTGGCATGGCATGGGCCCAGCATGTAGTGGCAGCATCAGAGCCCAGCCAGGACCCCACTCAGACTGCCCCAGAGGCAAGGAAGCACTCTGGCATGGCATGGGCCCAGCATGTAGTGGCAGCATCGCATCAGAACCCTGGACCCCACTCAGACTGCCCCAGAGGCAAGGAAGCACTCTGGAAGGCACCTGTTCAAAAACCACCTGCAAGACGCATGCAATGCAACGCAACACACAGCAGCAATTTCTTTACTGGGCATGGGCATGAAGACACAAGTTTTACAACAGTACATCTCCTCTCCAAGGTTCCCTCCCTCCTCCCCACACCCAAATGCATTTCAGAATAGGGGTGTCCCTATTTAAAACCGCCAGCTAGGGAGAGAAAGGGGCAACAAAAGGTGCACAATCGCACACGCACTAACCCCTCTTCTTCCGGTCCTTCTCCTGCCGCTCACTGCTGGTCACGGATTCGCCGCCGCCAGCCAGCCACCCTGGGCTGAGACACAGCAGGGCGGCCGCACGAGGCACACAGGCAACCGGGGTAGTTCAACAACGATGGAGGGGCAGAAGTGAGGAGACAACACTATTTGTGTCGCTCAACTCACCCCCAAGCAGAGACAAAATCAACCAAAAACTATAAAAAGAAAAAAAAAACCGATGGCAGCCGCCAGGTGGGTAGGCTACTGTGTGCGGCTGCAGCTGTGGGAGAGGAGGTGGAAAGTGAAGGGGAGCAGAGAGAGAAAAGACTAAGAGAGAGAGAAAAGAGAGGGGGGGCAGGGACAAAGAGAAAGAGAGGAGAGAGAGAGAAAAGAAAGAGAGAGAGAGGAGAAAGAGAGATGATAGAGAGAAAGAGGAGAGAGGAGAAGCGCAGCGCAGCAGGGAGGGGGGATTCAGGTGTGGGGGGAGGACACAGCAGTAGCAGCGGTCCAAAGAGGTGGGGGGAGCAGAGAGGGTGTGTGTGGTTGGGGGCTAGTGTGTGGCAGGGGGCCTGGGGTAAGTGGAGAGAGTCGGGGGCAAGGAGGAAAAGAGGTGGGGTGGGGGGAGCAGAGAGGGTGTGTGTGGTTGGGGCTAGTGTGTGGTAGGGGGCCTGGGGTAAGTGGAGAGAGTCAGGGGCAAGGAGGAAAAGAGGTGGGGTGGGGGGAGCAGAGAGGGTGTGTGTGGTTGGGGCTAGTGTGTGGCAGGGGGCCTGGGGTAAGTGGAGAGAGTCGGGGGCAAGGAGAAAAAGAGGTGGGGTGGGGGGAGCAGAGAGGGTGTGTGTGGTTGGGGCTAGTGTGTGGCAGGGGGCCTGGGGTAAGTGGAGAGAGTCGGGGGCAAGGAGAAAAAGAGGTGGGGTGGGGGGAGCAGAGAGGCTGTGTGTGGTTGGGGGCTAGTGTGTGGCAGGGGGCCTGGGGTAAGTGGAGAGAGTCGGGGGCAAGGAGAAAAAGAGGTGGGGTGGGGGGAGCAGAGAGGGTGTGTGTGGTTGGGGGCTAGTGTGTGGCAGGGGGCCTGGGGTAAGTGGAGAGAGTCGGGGGCAAGGAGAAAAAGAGGTGGGGTGGGGGGAGCAGAGAGGGTGTGTGTGGTTGGGGCTAGTGTGTGGCAGGGGGCCTGGGGTAAGTGGAGAGAGTCGGGGGCAAGGAGGAAAAGAGGTGGGGTAGGGGGAGCAGAGAGGCTGTGTGTGGTTGGGGGCTAGTGTGTGGCAGGGGGCCTGGGGTAAGTGGAGAGAGTCGGGGGCAAGGAGAAAAAGAGGTGGGGTGGGGGGAGCAGAGAGGGTGTGTGTGGTTGGGGCTAGTGTGTGGCAGGGGGCCTGGGGTAAGTGGAGAGAGTCGGGGGCAAGGAGGAAAAGAGGTGGGGTGGGGGGAGCAGAGAGGGTGTGTGTGGTTGGGGGCTAGTGTGTGGCAGGGGGCCTGGGGTGAGTGGAGAGAGTCAGGGGCAAGGAGAAAAAGAGGTGGGGTGGGGGGAGCAGAGAGGGTGTGTGTGGTTGGGGGCTAGTGTGTGGCAGAGGGGTGTTGGGGGGAAGGGGAGGGGGCAACAACAAACAGCAAAGGAGAAACTGGAACAACTCGGGCAGCAGCAGCGATTAGGCTGGATGGGGTGGTTGGGGGAGGAGCTGGGCCTGGGCTAGGGTAGGGTCTGGGAGGAGGGAGGGTGGGGGGGGGGCAGGCAGGGGGGGGAGGAGGAGGAGGAGGGTAGCAAAATATATAAAGCAATATATATCAAGAGAACACAAGCCAGAAGTTTTAAAAAAAAATTAAAAGAAAGACTATAACCAGCAGAAAAAACTTGGGGGTGGGGGTGTGGGGAGGGGGAACCAAACACAGACTCTGAGGGGGGCCACTAAGTGAACAGAGACAATGAAACCACAATTGCTGCAAATTAATAATAGCAAATGAATAAGTGGAACCAAGCAAAGAAAACTGGACTCGGTTTGGCAGCAGCAAACTTGGGAGAAGGCTGGATGGGGTGGGGTTGGGGTGGGGTGTGGTTGGACTTGGAGGGGCAAGTTGGGAGCAGGGAACCAAAACTGATTATATGGGACAACAAGAAACAACAACAGAATCCTCTGGGGGTGGGGGGGAGGGATTCAGGGAACCAACTCGCACGGCAGCAGCAGTCAGCAGAAACAAACAAAATGGTACAATTTAAGCAAAACCAGCAAGCAATATATAAATGAAACCAATGGAATGCAATGTGAAAATCAAAAAGTTGGACAACAACAATGCAGGACAAAGAGCAATAATTAATGGAAGAAGATTTAAAGCAATGAGGATGCAGTGGGTGGGAGTGGGGGAGGGGGAGGGTAGGCCCAAAGGATGAGAAGGGAAAGGGGGGGAGGGGGGGGGGGGAGAAAAGCAGACAGACAAGGAACAGGGAAAATTGGGGGAAATTAAGAAGAAAGTAAAGTGAAGTAACACACAGTATACAGACAAGAGACAGACAGAGAGAGGAGACACACAGAGAGTCACAAAGGGCAGGTGGACAAAGGATTAGACAGAGCACACACAGAGAGACACAGGACACAGTCAGGACTCACAGAGACACCAGAGCAGCCAGCAAAGGGCAAGCAGGTCTCAGAGATGATCCCACAACTGCAGCCAAGAGAAGTTTCCAGAGAAGAGGCTTGGGTTTATATAGGTTTGAAATTCCCTCCTTTGGGAGCCCCCACCTTTGCACTCCCCCCACGGCCAACAGGGTGCCAGCTCTCAACAGTGCAACAGCCAAGCAGCCTACCAGACCAAAGGACTCATTCTGGCCAATCAAGGATCAATAGCGCAGCCAATACAATGCCTGGAAATAGCATCACAAAATGGATGCAAGGAGGAGCAAAAGTTTCGGGAAGGAGACACAAAATGGAGGACACACTTTAAAGAGACACTGAGTGAGACTCAATTTCCTTCCCGAACCGGTTTGGGAAACCCGAGCCGGTTCGGTACCGAACCGGCTCGAATTCGGTCCGGCTCGGTCCCCGGGAGGGCCCGATTCGGTCCGGGATCGAGCCGCCGGATCCGGACCGGTTTGGACGAACCGGTCCGGATCCGAACCGAACCGCACATCCCTATTCTATTAGAGTTGTGCACGAACGGCTCGTGCACTGGCTGGTGGGGTGGGGAGTGGTTCCCTTAATGAGTTGGTAAGAAGTAGGGATGGGCCCGAAGCGCTTTGGTGGTCTTTTTCTGGACCACTGAACCAGTTTGGAGGTCTGGCATTTGGCCAGTTCAGTGGGGGTGAGGGCTTACCCCCTCGCTGTATTTGTAGTCAACAACATCTGGGAATCCTTGTTACAGGGAAGACTGCATCCCACCTTCAGAAAGATAGCTGGATAAGATTCTCACCCTTCATCTCTTTTCCTGATGAAGTGTATCCATGGCCACAACTCATTTGTTTGTTTTATTTATGGTCATTGGATGCCATTGGTGGAAAAATAACTCATTTGCTTCTTTGTGGAATCACTTTGATTAAGTTAACTGCAGTCCTTGAATGTTTGCTTGTCATTCATGGCTGAACTACGATACATTAGAGGAACAGGGAGAAAGGGGCAATGCTGTACAGGGCTTCTTTCAGCATAATAATATGCTTTTGACTGACAAGAAAGGCCCATTTCTTTTTCACTGTAGCAATTCTAAAGAAACCCAACACAGGTGTCAGTGTCAGAAACAGAAATAAGCAAAAAAGATGACTTGTGTTATTACTGAGTGGAATAGGTTTCACTTATTAGTTCCTCTCCAAGTGAAGGACTTTTCTGTATATTGAGAAGGTGTCAGGATTATCTTGTCGAACCAGGTGGGTTGCTTTAGAAAATGATACATTGTATTCACATGCTTATCAGCATCCTTATTTACCTAATGCCTGTGTTTAGCTTGCCTTTCCTTTCTGTCTTCTTTAAACCTGCTCAAACACAATGCATCAGAAAGAGGAAACAGGTTGCACACCACTTCCACCCCCCGCCGACATTTTCCCCAACAGGGTTGTGTGCACTGTGAGACCAATTCTTTTTGAGGGAAAATAAAAGGAAGAGGTGCTTGCATATCATTTGCCTGTGCAATAGAATACATCATACTGTTACTGAATGGTACCATAAAAAAGACCAATTCAGTATTTCCCAAGGAAGTGAAAGATACTTTGGTGCATGTGTGATCCTGGCAAGGGAGGAAAAGGGCTGTGTGTGAAATGAGGCCTGCCTTTTCTACTCTACTTTTCAGTATGCTAGGATTAAGGAAAAGGTCAAGCTCTGCTTCCTCAAGAAATAAACATACCCGTAACACGGAGATAATCACACATCAAGATATTTAGCTCATGCTCCCACTTGCTCAGTTGGCAAATGACCAAAAAAGGGAGTTTGAGAAAGAGAGTGCATTGAGCTACATGACCAAGAGGATGAGTCACTCATGCATCACATTTGGTCAACAGTTGCTACCAACATCCAGAAGTGGGGTTGATCTGAAATTGCCCTGGTGTTGGGAGGGTAAACTCCACCACCAGTCAAAGGCCTCTGATGACCAGGATAGACAAGAAAAATCCTGGCACTAGATAGGGGGTGGGAGAGTTGAAATAAAGGACTTGAGGCCCTTTTCCTCAGAGGTAGTGCTGCAGTGTTTGGGACTATTCATTGTGAATTGTCTGTCGGTATAGTTTTTTTGCCTCAAGGCAATGCCTGGTTAATATGCCTGGATTTGAAAAAGGAATGCTAATATTCCTTAATGGTGTCCCATGGCACAAAGCCCAGGAGATCTGGTGGCTAATGAGGCAAAGCAACAAGGCAGAGATGGTTGGTATACAGCACCATGGACAGGTCTATTCAACACCAACCAGAGAGGTAGATTGAGTTCTTGAATACTTCTGAACTAAGTCCACCTCTATTAGGTTCTGCCTTACTGAATGGAATCAACGCGATACACAAAAGAAAGCAAGGTATGAACCTGATCCAAAAGGTAAACCAAAGCAATGCAGAAGATTAGGGAAACCCTAGGTTAATAATATATAACTACAAAAGATAAGAATATAAATGGATATTTTAATAATAAAGGTGAATAATGCTGCATAAAATTGATTAAAACTTAATAAGGATTGTTTTTAAAGGTCATAATCCATTCAAAGTCCTCATACATATGCTGGTTAGGTAATTAGTTCAAATATTGTAAAAGTCCTCAGACATATGTTGAATAGATCATGTAGTCTTGTGATTCCAAGTGATTTTGAGTCCTTAAAGATCTTTATAAAGTCAGACACATTTCAACTTGCAGTCTTCCTCAATGACTTTCCATGTATCATTCTCACGAGTGCATAGCGCATCTAGACTCCTTTTGATCCAAATAAATTGTCATGATATTTCCAAGTTCCCCTTCTCACTCAGTGGTACATGTTGTTGTGCCGTTATTATAATTAAAAATAAAATAAAAGCCACTTATCCAAATATAGTGGCTGGAGGTTAAAGCATCTTATATAGAGTTTACAGTGTTGTATTCTTAAAGGGGTAGACTTCCTGCCTGGGTTCTGTCTTCCTGCATGGAGTGTGGTATCCTTAAAGGGGTAGCCCTCTGGCTTAGAGTCTGGCACTACTACTTCTTTCCACAGATCCTGCCTTGCCGATTGCTGACACTAATGTGAAGATATGGAGAAGGGAAGTGGGGAGGAGTTACTCTCCTGGGGGCTTGGGTTCCAACAGCATTGCTTCTAGGGTGGTTGTGTTTAGACTCTACAGGTGCTGTCTTGTTCGCTCAAGCTCTTCCCATATCCAGTGTTGGTCCAGTCTCTGGTATTTTGAGTGTGTATGGAGGAGTGATTCAGATGAACAGCCACACACACCTCACACAGTAAAGGGATGCACCAAGATCACTTTGGGACATCCCCTTTGGCATCACAACAGGTGCTTTCTACGCATGACCCCTTCCCAAATCTCATGTGCCAGCAGGCTATTGCATTTACCCAGTGTCTGAAGAAGGCTGTTTTCTTGGGGCAGAGGGTTCTGCTACTTAACCGTTCTGTGCTTCTGTGATAATATCTACAGTATAGATTTACTGGAACCTAGCAAAAGAAAGAGGAAATAAGCTTTTAAAATGTTCTTGTACATTATTTCCATGATGTCCCTGTTCTAATGATATGATATTTTATGATATGATATGATATGATATTCTAATGATAAATGTCTTTAGCACACATTTGTTATATAGCTAGCATGGCTACCTTTTGTTGTTGTTATCTCTGTATTCGCTATGCACTTAGAACAGTTCTTCATATTTCAGATCAAGGTGAAAAGATGATAAATACACTATAAATAATAGGATTAGCTTCAAAGATAAATAGGCACTCACTTTTTCTGTGTTCAAGTGAAAGCACATTCTAGCAAAATACAGAGAGCATATGATATAAACCAGAAATTTGCTTCTCCTTGTAGCTATTTATCTTGACAACATATAAGGGAGTGTGTTTTAATCGAAACTGTAGAAAGAGCCAGGGAATCTGTGTGTGGGAGCAACTTTGAAATTATTCAACATTTATAACAAATAAAAAAGTATCCAAATTCAATTTGTGATTGGTGTAAAACAGATTAATGCTTTAGAAATCACTTTTGTATTTATATTTCTATAACTTCTTTATACTGCTTGTTCACTAGTTAGAGACACCACACAAGCCAAGATTGCAATGAATCTGTGAATTCTTATTTCATCACTCAATTGACCATCATAATAAAAAGGAAGAAAATCATGAGTACTAAAAAGGAATAATGGGTTATATATATATATATATATATATATATATATATATATATATATATATATCCATTAAACTTAGTTAAATAAAATTTTTCAAATTGTCATGGCAAGGGGAAAAAAGTATTTTATCTCAATATCCATCTTAATTATGACAAAATTATAGAAGAAATCAGCCAAGGACAAGTTCCCAAGAGTTGAAATACAATTATTGGCATGAAAAATAACATTGTGGAGAGCCAAATAGACACCCAGGATAGGTGCAGAAAATAAGAACAGCCTTGCTGGATCAGGCCCAAAGCCTATCTAGTCCAGCATCCTGTTTCACAAAGTGGCCCACCAGATGCCTATGGGAAGCCTGCAAGCAAGAGCAGAGGACTCACACCTTATGTAAAAAAAGTTCTGTTACTTTCTAAAACACTTAGAAAATCAGCAGTAAATGTGTGTGCTGACCTAGAAATTCTTCCACTCAGAACAATAAAAGCTCACCACCCACCAAGTTCCAATGTTGAAGCGGAAACATCTGATAGATGCTATCCTGTCTTGTGACACACACCAATGATGATTTGACAGCAGTGCCTAGGAAATGTGGTATATTGCTAAGATAATACCTACTGATGCAAAATCAGAATGCTTTAAAATAACTACCAGCTCCAAAAGAAAATCTAAACATACATATCAATAATGAACAGGCAAATCAGATTTTTACAGGGTTAAGTATAGCTTCTACCTAATTTGCAACATTACAAAAGTTGACAATTTAGTGGGACACATTCCAGATCTGTATGCATTGGAAAAGTTTCTGTTCATATAAGGGGGGAGGAGGAATTTAGCTGAACCCTACACCTCCCCCCGCAGAAAAATTTGCTTCTGAGAATCCCTCAACCCTGAGAGACATATCTCTGAGGGTTTTGCACAGGAAGCTGCATAAAGAAAGGGGATTTGACAAAAACCACCCCTTGCATTAGCTTCTTATGGTCACAGGAATACTAGTTGGGATGCTACCCAATGTGTCCAGTGGATTGCTTGGGGAGGCAATCCATTTTGGGGCAGAAAAGCGCTGTTCAGAACATTCCTTGAACATATTGTTGTAGACAAATTACTTATGCTCTATCAGAAATTGAACAAGAAGCCAATGTTAAATGACAAATAAGAGTTTGATATTTATTACAAACAAAACCATAGTAGAGATTAGGTGTATGCATTTTGTTTCGGATGCAAAACGTTTTGTACCCCAAATAGGCCATTTCAGCTGTTTTGTAGCCAAAACAAAACACCCAAACTCAAAACAGAAAATTTTGTAGCCAAAACAAAATGTCCCTGTTTTGGATACAAAACATTTTGTGTTTCGGCTGTTTTGGAACTCCATTTTGCAATTGTGAAAAGTCTTTCTCCTTCAGTCTCCATTTTGCATTTGACATCTGTTTGAATTTCCAGCCCTTCCAGCCCGCAAATTGGCCAGCGAAAGCATGGGCTGCTCTGCTGGCAATTGCCTCCTTATTCCTTTTAAACAAATTTTAGGGTAAAATTTACCCTCATTGGCCAGTGGGGCAGTGTCCACTGCCTCATCTGCTAACTCTGAGGCATGCTTCCAGAACCTGTTGATCTTCTCCAGGGTCAGCTTTGCTGTGGCCCTGTTATACTTTGTGTAGCAACTTCTGCTCTGTTACACTCCGCTGCAATACAGTCTGAGTGTGAGGCTCTTATAGGGTGCCCCAACCCCTCGTTTTCCACTTTTTCTAAAAATGAATACGAATACAACAAGTATTTATGTACCACTTTTCAACTGTTCAAAAGTTCCCAAAGTGGTTTACATAGGAATGAATGAATGAATGAATGAATGATTAAAGATGGCATGCTTTGAAACACTTCAGATTGAATGCAATGGGGCTGACCTTGAATCATGAGAAGTTCCCAGGAGGATGTGTCTGCTATGACTAATTTCTGAGAGATCTGCATGGATGAACCTTTGGGCAGTTTGCCCCCAAAGTGATGTGTGGAAGCCTCTACCTCACTTGCCATCCCTAGGGCAGGCAGCACTAAAACAAGAGATTACCAGGGTGAAGTATGTGCCAACTAGTGGAAGGCATAGTGTAAGGTATGGAATACAGTACACAATACTTTTTGATGTTCTTTCTTTTTTCCTTTTCCTTCTGAAAAGTTTCAGTCGGAGAACAGAACATTGAAAACTGGATGTTCCTGAAGCAGCAGTAATGTCAGGGAGCATTCCAAGACCGTGTAAGCTCCAGTCTGGCAGATTCAAAGTCCAACAGGCTCAAAGCATCTAAGACTGTCTCTGCCAAGCCTCTCCATTCAGCCATTTTTCTTTCTCTCCCTCCCTCTAACTGAGAATTAGATACCTTTCCCATTCCATCTGGCAGAACTCCTAGAACTGGTCTTGACTGACCAGTCTACTGTGATAAAGACTTAAGTCCTATTCAGACATTACATTGTATGTGTGTACAGATGTTTGAACACATGTACATGTTTTTGTGCGAATGACTGTTGGCTCACTTAGCTCAGTAGTAGCGCACCTGCTTTGCATGCAGAAGGTAAAAGGTCCAATACCTGGCAACTGGAGATAAGGCTGGGAAAGACTCCTGTCTGAGATGCTGGCAATAACAGACAATCCTTTACTAAGTGGACTCATTATCTGATTCAGTGGAAGTAAGGTTCATATGTGCATAAGTCTATATGGGAATGTGTGGGTGAAGTTTTAGTTATATGTTGCAGCAGGGTGCTTTCCAGATTAGACCCTGCAAGGGGGTCACATTGTATCTCGGAAGTGTGCTTCCACACTTCCTGCATTGTGACACCGCAGTACCTACACGGATAGCAGGCCGCTGTTCACATTTCCAGTACCTTGTTTCGAATTTAATCACTGCGATACAGAGCTAGGATGTTGTATATCTGGCGTAAAGAAGTTGCTGCTTTTTCAGGTTGTTAGTTTCCACAAGACTGCTTCCCTGCTGTTTGTTTATGTTTCAAATGCAATTTGCCTGAATGGAGGTATTTTGTAAGGATGTGTGGACCGGTCTGGCGGTCCGGCAGTCTGGTCCGGGGGATTGGGGGTTCGAGGTCGAACCGAACCACCCCCTGGTTCCGTCAGACCGGAACCGGACCACTGGGTCCGGTCCGGACCAGTCCGTGAATTTTTTTGTGGCCATTTTGGTGGCTGCTGTGCATGTGCCAATGCCCTCTGCAACAGAGGGTATTGGCGCATGCACGGCGGCTGCCAAAATGGCAGCCGCGCGCTTGCACAGAGGCCTGAAAGGGCTGAAAATACTAAGATACATGGCTGTGGCGGGCTGCGGAGGTGATGAGGAAGGCTGGCGGGGGGAGAGGGAACCCGTGCGGACCCCCCCATGGCCTCAGCAAGCCCCCCCAAGGGGCAAAAGGTATTTAAATTATACTTTAATTTAAAACAACCCCCCCAAAAAAATTTGCGGTCCGGTCCAGAACCAGACCGGACCGGACTGGGGTGTGTGTGTTTCGATGGGGGCTGGACCGAACTGGCCCGGTTCCATGAACACCCCTAGTATTTTGCTGCTGTTGAGCAGCTAGCCTTGAAAGTGCTCTGGTCAAGTATGAAGGAGTTGCACAATTGCTTCAGTGTGCTTGAACCTCCACATGTAAACAATGGCTAGGCTGTTCCAGTGCTTCCAGAGGATGATTGCTGATGGCATGCTCAGTGTGAGTTGTGATGCTGTGTGAAGAGTACACATTAAAGCAATATGCAGCATCCGGCTATACAGCAAGCATATAATCATTCCCCATATCAGTTTCTTTGTGGGATTTCACAGTTTTGCCAGTAGCTGCTTAAGACTGGAAATTCATTCATTCATTCATTCATTCATTCATTTTAAAGCATTTATATCATTTCATTCATGCTAGGCCAAGAGCAGTTTACCACAGAAGACACATTAAAAATAATATCAATCCAAATAGAAACGTAACATGCATACTTGGTCTGCTTGTTAAAATAGCCCAGGGCAGCAGATATGGGAAACTTCCATTTTAGTCACACTATGACCTTGTGAGGTAGGTCAGACTGGAAAATAGTGATTTGCTCAAGATCAGACAGTGAGCCGGGATTTCAGTCTTTGAAGCTAGATTTTGCACGTCCAAGCCAACACTGTGTCCATTACGTACACCACACTGGCTCTCAGTTATGACAGCATTGTCAATGTCTGTCTTCCGGGTTTTTTTTCATATTTGCTCAACATAAAGCATTATGAAATTAGGACCTTTAGAAATCAGTCCACACAGAGAGTCTTTAGCTAAACAGTGTTCAGTTGCTTCTCAGGTGTGTTTTGTTTTGAACAAAAAAGAGAGAAAATTTATTGCAGCAAGTTAGATATTTAAAACTGAAGTTGCCAGCTTCCGAATATGGTGACTAAATTGCATTGGAACACTAAATGCATTTCAGTTAATCTGAATGAACCACTGAAGCTCAGCACTAGCATTTATCAATAATAACTGCAATGACAATGATTAATAAACATAGAAGCCCTCTGATTAAGTATATGCTTGAGCTTTCTTTAAAACTCTTGCCCCATTTTTCTGATTAATTTGACAAATGTCATTTTCTTTGCCCTATTCATTAACCATGGAGCAACACATAATCGGATGGAGAAGGAAAGAGGAAGGGGAAGGGGAAGAGGCTGATCTGAAGAATTAAATAGGTGCAATTTTGTTTAATGATGCTACATGGGGAATGTTGCATTGCAGTGATTTACAAGTAATATACAGCACACAGCTTGACTTTTAATTTCAGATGCTTTGTTCACTGGACTTGCCTACTCCCTGCCAGAGTCCTCGTTTGTGTCAAACTGACTTTGGTTTAGTTACCCTGCTTTCTGGAGATTAACAGCAGGATGGAAAACACTTTCGTTGTAATGGAGAGAGAATAACCATGCTACCTGATGCCTACAATGAAGGAAGTGGACAAAGTGGTCATTAGCACACCAAGTTGCAGTTCAAACATCTCTTGATTTGATTGAAGCTCAGGGACATGCACAATCAGATTTCAATGGTTAAACCACAGTGTATTGTCTCAGCAACCTTTTCACAAGCTAAAGATGAGTGATGCCTTGTATAGAAACTTTTTGCAAAGATACTTTCCCCTTTTTAATTTTGTCTAGTTCCTTAGGAAACTCCAGATGTAAAATTTCACCATCTCTGCTGAAAACTACCACACAACTTAAACCTTTTCATTTTAAACTTCAGAATCTCAGAGGTCAACTCAGCTGGAGCTCAGGCAAATTCTCCAATTGACTTGGTGGGAGACACTGCTCAGGGAAAGCTTGAATAAAAACTGAATAAAAAACCTTGCTGAGGAGTCCAGGTAAAGCATTATCTCAGCAGAGAGAATAAAGTCTTATGACTCAAAGGCAAAGCAATTCTGATTGCTGCATGCTCCTATTTTACAGGGAGGCTGTACCCAAAAGCTTAGCAAAATGGGACAGAGAAGATGAGAGGTGGAGATTCAAAAATCACTAGTACAAAAAGGGCATTTAACTAATGAGGGAATATTTTTCAATCAGTTGCTTTTAACCAATTGCTTTAAACCAATTATTATTAATAATCCAGTTCTTGAAAATACTAAAGTATTGGTGTACTAGGGAAAGGTTGAGGATGTTCAACAGAGATAACAATTTAGCTCAACTAAAAACAGACAAAGCTCATTTACAGGCATCTACAAATCCACTTGTCAGCTTGCCAGTGGTGAGTGTCCCCAGCCGTCGTCTAGCCAGCAGGACACCAGCACCACACAGATTTCCTCATCAGAGATCTCATTTCCACAGCCACTTTTGAGTAGATAAGAAATCTCAGGAATCCTTTCTGAGAAGTAGGAAAGGGCTCCCACTGTTTCTTACCTCCTCAATATCTCAGTGCAAATGACAGAGGGCCTGCTTCTCTCCTAAGACCTCTGCCTTTGTGCCAGAAAAGGATCTGAGGGAAGAGAGGGGATAGGTGGTGATCACAAACAGAAGAGGAAGAGGAAGAGGAAGAGGAAGAAGAAGGGCAGCTAGTGAGCTAAGCCTAAATTTGTGGATTCCTGCTCATTTAACTGCAGCTGCTACAGAATGTACCAGAGAGGTTGGTCTCTGGGGTTACCAGAAGATATCATTTTACACCCATTTTAAAAGAACTACACTGTCTGCCAATAAGTTTCCGGGTGACATACAAAGTGCCAGTTATTACCTATAAAGCCCTGAATGGCTTGGGTCCAAGGTATTTAAAAGAATGCCTTCTTCTTCATGAACCCCGTCGCCTATTGAGATCACCAGGGGAGATCCGGTTGTGATTGCCACCAGCTTGGTTGGTGGCGATTCAAAACCCAGCCTTTTCTAGGCTTGCCGCAGGACTTTGGATCATGCTTCCTAATGAAATTAGAGCTTCCCCTTCTCTCGATGTTCTAAAGAAGGCCCTGAAGACACACCTTTTTAGTTAGGCTTCAAGTTTATCATTTCATAGTTTAAGTTTTTGAGTTTTTTAATCTGTATTTTAAACTGTTTTAATTGTTTTGTTTTTAGATTGTGAACCACCCAGTGACTTGCATATGGGGTGGTATAGGAATGTGTTAACTAACTAAATAATCTATTCCCTCTAAAATAATCTTCTAGGGGTAACTTGATTTTAATTTATGTAAATTATATTAATTTTAAGCATGGGGCACCCCTTTACTTGCAACAGTTCCCACTGTATATCTTTCTAGATGGGCCTGTTTCCCCCACATTCAAACTGCAACACCTCATTGCTGGAAAAGTGCAGACTTCCTCCAGGATAGTATAGCTGCTAAGTTAGTGTATGCGGTATAATGTGCAGTTGCAAAAGTGTCACTCTTGTCTTCTTCTTCTGCTCCCTTTTGTGATCTTTTAAAAATCTGAAACTGAACGTTCTGTGCTGTACTGCTCAAGTATGGGGGCACTTATGTAGCCCTTTAATTCATATAGCCCTGCAACTACCCAACCAAATGTGTCTTGAATTGTTGTTGGAAGCTCTGAATCAGAAAGCTTTCTGTTCTCATTAATTTGGCTCCACATTCTTCCCCATTTATATGTAAGGGATTGGGTTTTCCCCTTCCTTGACATGAATGGGGAAGCCCTTGTTAGTACACATATATGGAGCTCGGGTTATCAGCCCCACAAAACACTTTATTAAGTAGTCCCAGGCTAAAATGGGGAAGCATGTGCATTTTGTGAACATTTATTGCTCCAAAGTGCACCCTTGATCTCTGGAAATTTTTCTAGGGTTGAACCAAATTGCCCCCTCTCCAATTTCCTGCCCCACTTGAAGGCAGTGAAATGGAGGGACATTCTGGTGATTTTCAAGGAGAAAGGGAGTGATGGGGGGAGCTTACTGGCAGTGGTAGTGCTCCTCTCAGCAGCTGATGCCATCTTTTTCCTTACGCAATTCCCCTCAGAATATATTATATATTATATTAGGAATGTCAAAGCAGTACTGCTACATTCTTTATTGGGAAGATCTCCATGATGACATTGTTACCATGACAACACAGGCAGCAGTGGCAAAATAAAGCAAATTGGAGTGTGGTTGTGGTGGTTTCATCCCTCTTGCCTCCCTATCTCTCCCCCCACCCACTGCAAATTCAAGCCAAAACTTCTTTGATAATTAGATTTTTCACACCTTTCTAAACTGAAAGGTGGAACTGCTAGGAAAATGGCAGGTTCTCCTGAGGGAAGGGATATACATTCCTGTTGCTGAGACAACTGGCTCAGTTCTGCTTTGCCCCAGTTCAGTCACACTTAGTTGATTAGTTGAAGCAGAATGTGAATTTGGATACACATTTGATTGCACATTCCATTAAAGGTAATGCAGTATGAATGAATATCTGCATTATCTGGATGTGCATGTGAGTGTGAATATTGTTCACTTTTACTTTATCACTTTTAATGAAATGTGCCTTTGGATACACATTCAAATCTTGATTCTTTCCTTACTAGTCATGCTTGTGAGTTACTAAAGCCAGACTTGGGAATTTCCCCCCCCCCTGCACTGCTGCTGGGTAATGAAACTGTCAACATACAGTACTGTGGTGAGGAAAAGAGTTTTGACCTGGTTGCCTAGGCAATGGGAATATGCTCACTTTTCCATCTCCCAAGCAAAATATCGGGTGGGTGGAATACAAAAAACGGACAAAAAAGTAGAAGGCAGAGGTTTTCCATGAATATTTTCATTCCCAGGAACTTTTGCAGCATCAAGTGATTCAATTTGGGAGGCAGAGGAAACTACAAATCCTAAGCAGCCAACAGAAAATGCTCTTCAGTGTCCTTCGGAGTATCATTTTGTTTGTTCCTTGAAGATAATGATATCAAAACTGTGGTACACTCACTGGTAACCTCTCCGCTTGACTGCAGTAATATGCTGTACATGGGACTGCCTTTATTTGTTGTTCGTAAACTTTAGTTACCGTATTTTATGGACTATAAGACGCTACGGACTATAAGACGCACCTTAATTTTAATCCAGTTTTTCAGAGTTTTAACATATTAAACTGTTAAAACATATAAGACGCTCCTGAATTTTGGCGGATATTTTTCGAGGAAAAAAGTGAGTCTTATAGTCCATAAAATACGGTAGTTCAGAATGAAGCAGCCAGATTAGTTTCCAGGATTTCATGGAGAGACCATATAATGCCTGTTTTAAAACAGCTGCACTGTTTCTGGGCAAAATACAAAGTGCTGGTAATTACCTTTAAAGCCCTAAATGGCTTAGGATTGGGTTACCTGAGAGAGCGCCTTTTTCAGTATGATCCCGACCACATTTTAAGTTCATCAGGAGAGGTCCATCTATGGATGCTGCCAGCTTGCCTGGCGGCGACTCGGGATTGGGCTTTGTCTGTAGTTGCTCCCGGGCTCTGGAATGCACTCCCTATGGATATTAGAAGCTTAAGAATTTTAGCAGCCTTTAAAAGGTCACTAGAAAAACTTCCCTCACAATCAGTTACCCCCACCCCCTTCTCAAGAGTCAGGTTTTTCTCCCTTAGAACAGGGCTCTTCAAACTTGGATTTGTGGCTTCTGCCATTGTGGGTGGGGATTACATCTCCAACAACACCTGGAGACCCAAGTGACTCCTTAGGAAGAGAGTGGGTTACAGGCAGTGAAGCATTTCTGACCTGCCTGAGAAAAACCTCAAATTTGGGGGCATTTTGAGCATTCTCTAGGAAAGCTAAAAAACAAAAACAACCCCGCCGGAAGAAACCAAATAGATTCAGAGGAAAGCCAAGAGGATGTCACCCATCACTAATTGTACAAAATTACTGAGATAATATTAGTGAAGCAGTTTGAGCATGCATGAAAAAGCTTAATATAAATGCTCAGTATTGCTCTCGTTGGACCAGAAAGCATGTACTATGTAGCTGTGCTATGCCAAATAGAAATGGCTGTGTAGATCAGGTATAAGTCAGCTTCCTTCAGTCATACTTGCTATACATATGGGTTCAGTTCCTTATTCAGATTAAAGAGATAGGGCTGGCCTGTATCTACACATCTTAATTCATGGAAATGAAACTCATAAAGTCATCACAGAAGGTGCTATAATCCAGCTGTTACCCCGCCTCCCCAATATGATTTCGTAGCTTTAACACAGGTATGAATTATTCACAAGATAAAATAAAAATGTTACCAGTTTCCTTCCTACATACAGCACAAATCAATAATGTGCACATTAGGAGTCAATTCAGCAATGAGTTGCCTCCAGTTCACCACTTGCCAGTGAATGTAAATCAGCACCTCTCCCACCAACTTAATAAGGCCAGGGTGTATTTACTCAATTCCGACTGGATATAAAAAGCACGTAATTTGGCCAAAAGCAAACAAATGCAGGCGCAAGCACTCTGTCTACACCAGTGTGACATTTATATCGTAATAAAAATGGATTCAGAAATGTGCCAGCCTTTAAGAATGGAAATAAATTACAATCAATTAAAAGGTTGGTTGTTGAATTAAAGAGAGAGAGAGAAAGAGAGAGAGAGAGATGACATAAATCAGAATTTCTTTAAAGACCCAGAAAAGAGCACATGGGAACCTTAAGAAAACAATTTACTGAAGAATCATTAGTTTAAAGCAGTTCCTGGAATTCTGCTCCTGGCTCTGTAATGATCCATGAAACTTGAATTCACTCAAAAATGATTTAACAGCAGAACAGTTGAACTCTGTCGACTTTTGCTTGCTTGCTTATTTCTTATCTTATTTTCCTTCTTTTTAAAGGAAAGCCCCCCCCCCCCCTTTGTGTGTAAATAATGTTGGTTTCTTTGCAATTTAAAAAGCTTATTATAGAAATGTTCTTCCACTCCTTGGAGGTAGTTTGCAGCTTTATTGACCTTTGTTTTCAGTTCCCTTGATACACCCCAAACCTGATAGCGGTAACTTACTGGATATGCACAATCAGTTTGCTAGTCTGGGGAGACTTTTGAGAGCTCATACATTAGACTCTGACTTTCCAATCCATTAATTTCGTTGTTCTTCACCTGTTGGGAGCTGTATCGTCTCTTGTAAGAATAACAGATCACTGTTGAAGCTTTTAAGCTCTATTACTGAGAAAAGCTGGCTATGCAGTCAGACTGTCTCTCCTTAAATATATACTTTCTATTGCCAAACTTTTAAGATTAAGTTAATCAGAGTGCATTATTTTTCAGGAATGATTAGGCAGGTTCTCATCATTCCCCTTACACCAGTGGAGTCTCTTGGGTGATATTCTACATTCACAAAATTGGTAGTTGGGGTTTTTTCTTAGTGCGCTAGACATACTAGCAATGGCCTGTGGGAAAGAATGGACATTCAGTCAGGAAGACGGAAGATCTCCAAAGCTAACGTTATGTTTCACCAAGCCTGTTTTCCCATTTCATACCACTAGATCCTGAGGAACCAAGTAGAATGCTATATACTAATCTGAAAATGTTGCCTCTCATTCAAGAGTTGCTTGATTGCCTTGGGTCGCTATGCCTGATTTTGCTAAGCCAATTGCCCAGATTCAGCAGTCAAGTTTTTTTAAAAATAGATTTTTACTAAAATATATTTTAACATATTAAAGTAAAAACAATAAAAATTAAATACATTAATATACATCTAATTTATCCATTATGAAATCATATCAATATTCAAATATTTCATAAATGACATGATACTCAGAACTGATATCATCAGTGCATATTAATAATTCTTGCTAAATGTTATAACCTCAAGATTTTTAAAGGGAGGTTTTGGATCCTAGAAGGATACTATTAATTACTTTTAAAAATTTACAGTGAACTATAGCAGAACTATAGATGTAATAAATCAAAGTGTTTCAGCTCCCGTCTCCTTCAATTGTTCTGATGAGAATGGGAGGTATTAGACTTAACTGACAGTTGAAGAACAGAGGATGGAATATTTATGCGGTTGCTAGGAGATATCAAGTGTTATCCTCCAGGTTTAAGTCATGTTGTGCTAATGTAGCAAGTTTACATATCCAGAAATCTTCTCTTGTTTCAAGTTTGTTTGGATCATATGGCATTTTTCATTAGAGATGTGCACAACACTGGAAAACCCAGTTCAGTTTGAGTCAAACTGGACATGAGCCAAAATGGGTCCAATCCAGTTTTGTGCACAACCGAACAAGGCCCAGTTTGGCTCAAATTAGAGCCTGGTTCAGGGGTGGTGGTTTCAGAGCCATACTGGTAAAGGGGAATCCGGTAAGGATTCCCCTTTACCAGTACAGGGGAACGAGGGACCAGGGGGCTTAAATAATAAGTTGGGATGGGAGGAAAGTAAAGATTTACCGCTGGTGGCAGCGGTGGTCATGGAAGTGGCTGGGGGTGGTGATGGGGGCTCCCCCCACCCTTACTGGAATGGGAAGGCCCATTTTGAGCCTCTGGACAGGGAGAGCAACTGGCCCTATCCAACCCCAGCACAGCATCCCTCCACTAGCAGTTGCTGGTGTCTACCTTATGTTTCTTTTTAGATTGTGAGCCCTTTGGGGACAGGGCACCTTATATATGTATTTTTCTATGTAAACTGCTTTGGGAATTTTGTTGAAGAGCAGTTTAGAAATATTCATCATCATCGTAAAACATGAATTTGAGTATTCTGGTGTTTCATTCCTTTTAAAGTTCTTAATCATTTTACATATCTTCATTGACAGGACTATTCCTGTAACAGGACTATTCAGATAATACTTTTCTTTCTCTGATACTTTTGGCAGTTTAACTTTCTGAAAGAACTATTCAGTGTCTAATATCCTTTGATTTATATATATTTTCATATATTAAAAGAATGTTTAAGGTAGGAGGAAAAGCTATCCACACAACCGTAAACTGAGAGCACACACAACTCCCAAACCTGGGTAGAACACAGTTTTCACTTGTGTGAATGACCTCAATGCATTTTTAAAGTCAGCTTCTAGTTGTACAGAAAAAGTGCATGATCTGAGAAAGTTCTATTTCTTGCCTGGATTTTCAGGAAATGCTTGCATATCTTAGGAATGGACAATAACAGATTCGTTCCAGAGTAGTTTTTATGTGCAAAGGTACAATCCTCCTCCCTAGAATTTTGAAAATAACACACATCAGTAAGCTACAATACTTCAGTACCTTAAAAATACCCTCTTATGTAAGAAAGTATTATGTAAGAAAGGCCTTCATGGTTTAGATGTGCAATCTTAATTAGGATTCATTACCTCCTTGAAATCCCCAAGCAAGCAGAACTACACCTGGTGGAAATTCATATACTTTATTAAATTACTTTGCTATAAATAACTTGAAGAAAAGACATGGAGAGTGATTTGGGGCATATATATTTACAAAGATAATATTAATTCCATGTATAATTTCTTTTAAAAGGATAAATCGGCCATTAACAACTTTAAGTTCATTCAAAAACATAAATGAAGTTCTTGATCTAATTATTATAGCTTAAAAAAAATTAATAGACCAGGCAACATAACCTGAACCTAACCTCATCCTAATTAGGCAACACGCATGTTGACTGAGATCTAGACTAGCACTGCGCTGGTACAGCAGTGCTAACATTCAGATCACCCCTTCACCATAATGTGAGTAGTCAATCAATCACCTTTATTTTGGTCTTAGACCAGCATATCATGTGAACAGGAAAAAAGATGATTTTTAACAATCTCCCTTTCCCTTTGAATTCCACTGATATCACAAAAATATGTCCTTGAGCATCACACAACCCCCAGGGACATATTTTTGTGATGCACAGTGGCCTTCAAAGGGAAGGGGAGATCATCAAAAATTGCCCTTTCCGTCCCTCATTTGTGTAATGGCATGGTGGTATTTGGATGTCGACACTGCCATACCAGTGCACTACTAGTCTGGATATTAGCCACTGTGTTTTTAAAAGAGTTTCGTGTAAAGAAGAAAATTCTTGCTTTCTCTCTTTTTAGATGTCTTGTCACTCTTTCCCTCTTAATATAACTAAGAAAGAAAATCTAACACAGAGGGGAAAAAACCAGGGGGTAAAGAATATTCTCATCCATGTCTAAAATACAATAAACCCCGTAAATCCACCAATATATATATAATGAAATATCAAATAATTATATTGGCAATAAATAAATGGAATAAAAATAGAATAATACAAAAATATTTCACTTAAGTTACTTGACAGATTAATAAATGTAGCAGTACTTTAAAAATGCCAATCAAGAATTAATTATTCAATAATTAAATTAGCAATTAACTTGATCAAAAATATGAACATTTATCTTTGTTTATTACCTGAGGAAATAATTAGGGTATGAATGACCATGTTGTTTATATTATATTATATTATATTATATTATATTATATTATATTATATTATATTATATTATAATTATGTGCACAAAATGCTAGCAGTAGTTATATGTTGCATTTGCATTTTTTGTCTACTTATTCAGCTTATAAATTAACAGTAAAATAATTCTGGTAAAAGAATTTTGGACCGGGCAGAAGGATATACTTTCAAGAGTAATTAATAAAAGGGATGAAATCAAGGAGATAAGTCATCAAACCGAGTTAGTTAAGGAAGAGGAGAATACACCAATGTGAGAGATTTCACACACAAAATTCTTTCATTCAGCAATCTTCCTAAACTGTTGCCTTTCTCACAGATTTTGTTGATGCTGGGGAGAGATCTCCATCCATAAGTGTACAATTCCTAATACTGTGCTTCCTGGTGTAACGATCAGGCAGTAACAGCCTTTCCTTTCCTGTAAAGAGTGAACCAGAAGTGTAGGGGTGTGAAATTTGGATTTTTGGTGTTTCGATTCAGATCTGAATCGAAACACTCCCAATTCATTTTTGGGTCCGAATCTGACCCATCCAAATCAACCCAGATTCGATTCGGATCCGAATTAATCCAAATCCAAATCAATTTGGCTCAATAAAATGGGTCCCAGGGCCAAAAGAGTGGTGTGAGGTGGCAGTACCTAATGGGTGGAGGCTACCACCCAAATTGCAGAGGGGTTGGGCAATGGGGTGATTTTTGGTGAATTGTTGAAGTTTACGTGTCTTTAAGGTTTTCCCCCATAAGTTATAATGGAGGTGTATTGCTTCACGTTGGGGGGAAAGGGGTGGTATAGAGAGGTGTGGGGTTGGTTGTAGTGCCCAAGGGGGGCAAGGAAGCTACCAGAATTTTTTCAAAGGCTTTGGGTGGAGGGCTGATTTTTGGTGATTTGTTGAAGTTTATGTGACTTTAAGGTTTTTCCTCATAGGGTATAATGGAGGTTTCAGCAGCCCCATAACTGCACTTGGGGAATGCTGGGGTGGCCCAGAGCGAGTGGTGGTGTAGTGCACATAGGGTGCCAGCCACCCCAATGGGATTCTAACCCATGGGGTACAGGGTTCTGTTGTTTCTGAGGTGTTCTGAATGTACAGTAGATTCTTTGGTAGCAAATGATATTTTCAATACAAACCATGAATCCACTCTCATTTTCTACCCCTGAAGGGGTAGAAGGTGATAAAATTTATTTTAATTTTAAAAAGAAAATCACGAACCCCCCTGGACCAGACCAGACTGGGAGAGGTGTTCAAAGGGGTGCCGGACCGAACTGGCCCGTTCAGGTTCGAGTCCGGTCTGGACTTGAACTGAACCGGGCCAGCCGGTTCCATGCACACCCCTAGTCTCTGAGTGGATATTTAACTCAGGAAAAGGAGTTTTACTCTGGTGCAAACATGCCTCAGTGTTAATTGCTCAGCACTGTGTTCTCTTCATGTGTAGGCTGCACGTGGAGGGGTTTTTGTAGTTTTCCACTGGTAAAGAGAAGGTGCATTTTCTCTGGAATTTCACCCACACCAAGGAAGGATTAAACTTTGTTAAAAAGTGGGTGTAGCGCAGTGATATAACTACTAAGGAACGGTTAAGTTTTAAAGGAACAGGTTTTGTTGAGCAAACATAGAGGGAATGATTCAGCATTTTTCTTCCCCCCATGTGGGCTTGCTCTGAGACAAAGGCTGGGCAAAGGCGAATGCACTACACCTCGTGTGTGCATACTTACTTACTGAGAAGCTATGGCCTTTCTTCATGTCTGCTGTCTTTTTGGAGCCTAACTTGGAGCTACGCCACAACCATCACACTTTTGGAAGCTCAAGTGGAGGCGGTGGCCAGGGGTGCCTTTGCACGGCTTTAGCTAGTGCACCAGCTGCATCTCTTTCTCAAGAAGGCAGATCTGCCCATGGTTATCCATGCTTTAGTCACATCATGGCTGGATTATTGTAATGTGCTCTACGTGGGGCTGCCCTTGAAGAATATCTGGAAACTGCAGCTAGTGTAACACGCGGCAGCTAAGGTTTTATCCAGAGCTGCCCGATGGAAGAACATCACACCCATTCTGAAAGAGCTGCACTGGCTGCCAGTTCATTTCCGGGTCCAATTCAAGGTGCTGTTTTTGACCTTTAAAGCCCTTAATGGTTTGGGCCCGGGTATTTGAGGGACCGCCTGCTCTCAAGGATTGCTGCTTACTTGACGAGATCATCTGAGGGGGCTCTGCTCTGGGTGCCAACAATGAGGGAGGCTAGGTTGTCGTGCACTCAGGACAGGGCATTCTCTGTTGCTGCCTCCAGACTCTGGAATGTTCTCCCAGTGGGTATCCGCTCCTCAGTGTCCATCACAGTTTTTAGAAAGCATGTCAATTCGTGGCTTTTTACTCAGGCTTTTATATGATTGTCTCCACTGTTGCTTCTTGTATTTTGTACTGTTTTTATGCTTGTGTTTTAATTTTTTATTATTATTATTATTATTATTATTATTATTATTATTATTATTTTAATCAGATTTGTCTTTTTTATAATCGTGTTTTTAAATTTTATTGTGAGCCACCTTGAGATTTTCTTAATGAATTTTCTTAATTTTCTTAATGAAAGGCAGGGTATAAATTTAACAATCAATCAATCAATCAATCAATCAATCAATAACCACCCTCCCTGTTTTTTCCTGGTCATTCCTGGTCTCTCTAGGGATATAGGGGGCTATGCCAGATGCTGGAGCTGGAGTGGGTGTCATGGATGCTATCAGCCTGTGACACTGATGAGGTGTTATGGAAGACCAGGATGCTTCATTAGCGGCCTTCAGCAATTCTGCATTGTTCGGTCTCATGTCTCTCATCCTTCTCTTGGCAATGCCCCATAGATTCTCTATGGGGTCAGGTCAGGCGAGTTTGCTGGCCAATCAAGCACAGTACACTGTATACTTTTCAGAGGTCTGATATTGTTCTATTCTTCAATCCTTGTCTTATTGGTTCCATGTAATATTCTAATTTTCTGAGATTGTGGATTTGGGGTTTTCATGAGCTGTACGCCATGATCATCACAATTATAACAAATTAAGGCTTGACTTATCTCGCTTTGCATGTAATGCGTCTGTCTCATATATCAGTTTCACCTTTTAATTTGCATTACTGAAATTAATGGACTTTTGCACGATATTCTAATTTTCCGAGTTTCACCTGTACTTTATTAATGTTTGAGCCACCCTGAGCAGCAGTTTACTGCAGGGATGGGGTGTAAATATTTTAAATAAATAAATGCTGCTTGCCTTATGAGATTATTTAGGATGGACATATCTCTCTTATAAATGTTTCTAGTCTTGTCAAAACTGTCTTAGTTTCCCATAACATTCTTCAGTTATTTTGCCTGAGGAAGGACTCCAAAGTTATTTCAAATGCCATTTCAGGTGACATTTCAGTGGCAACTCTTTACCCATATTGAAATGTGCGTATAACAGAGGATTTACAAGGAATGGAAAAAAAACTTTGTAATCCTTAAGTAAAGGGAATGCAGAATGAAAATTATTTCATGGGTATTTGTGTCAACACTCAACCATTTCTCAGGAGCATCTTCTTCCTAGTTATTATCTTTATTATTATTAGGCTGGCAGAAGAAAAGTTCACTGACTCACTCCTTTGAGGTTGCTGGGGCAGCCTTTGGATGGTAATGACATTCAGTTGTCATTGATCTTGTTCAAGATGAAAAGACTCAATATTCAATGACCATCACTCACACCAAACATTCCTAGTAAGATTCCTCTGTCTTCTCCCCACCTATTCCCATTTTTTGAGGTGAAAGATCTTTTCACATTATTTCCCCTGTGGTCACTTTACATTGTCCTCTTGCTTGTTATATATATTTACCACAGAATATTAAAGAACATTGTCCCACCCTCTTTATCATCTCTGTTTGTGACTGTGTAAGTCTTGATTGCTATTTCTAATAGTTGCTATTTCTTTGGGCTTAATGCGTTTATTATGTTCCGTGTTCCCTTTCTTAACAGTACTTGCTTTGTTTTGTCTGACTGAGAGTACCAGGATTCATCTGTACATGGTTTCACTGTAGACTGGACTCTGTAAGCTCAGTGGTAGAGCACATGGTTTGTTTACAGAGGCCCCAGGTTCAATCCTTGGCATCTCCAAGTTAAAGGACTTCTGTCTAAGACGTTGGGAAACTGTTTCCAGTCAGATTACTTGAAACAGACTTGAACCAAACTGGACATGTTTGGTTTTGGCACCCCAAACAACCCCCCTGGCTAAGCTCTAATTTGAGCTGGTTTGGGATATCTATCTATCTATCTATCTATCTATCTATCTATCTATCTATCTATCTGTCTGTCTGTCTGTCTGTCTGTCTGTCTGTCTATCTATCTATCTATCTATCTATCTATCTATCTATCTATCTATCTATCTATCTATCTATCTATCTATCTATCTATCTATCTTTACAGTGCCTCCAGGGGGTGCTGCCATGGCTGGGGGGTATCTGGTGGTTCCCCCTCCCTGCTGGCCTCCCCCAACCTCTCCCGGGCTGTCTGTCATTTTGGGCCTGGTCTGCAACTTGCTGAGGCAGCGGAGGCCATTTTGGAGGCTGCCGCATATACACCCTGGCCATTTGTGTGGTTGTAGCCATGAGGAGGAACCGCCAGAGACACACACCCCCGTGGCCACAGAAGCATGCCCCAGAGAGGGTGAGTGTTTTGTTTTTTAAACACTCTAGAGCCCCTAAACCCGGCCCAAGCTGGCCTGGGTGTGTGTGTTCAGCTCAGCCTCAAGCCAAACTGGTCCCAGATTGGCTTGAGGGTCAACCCTCGAGCTGGACCAGTTGGATGTTGAACCATCTTGAGGTTGAGCTGGTTCGCACACCCCTAATTTTAGGTGTATTATTAAAGTATTTGATGTTATCCCTCATCAAACACTTTAAAAAGTGTTCCAGGCCTTTAGACTGTCCAGTGGTTCTTTAAATAAGTCCAGTGGTGGGAGCTGAGCCACAATTAAGTCTTGGGGAGTTTGAGGGAGTCCCTGCACTCCTCTTGTAGTCCCAGGATCTACACCAATTTTAAAATCAAGAAAATGTTTGTTCTTTGGTGTATAGATATGCTAGAAAAAATATGATTGCCATGTAATGTGTTATCAAAGCTCGAAGTAAGCATTGCTAATGTATGAAACAGGCCTACAGAACTCAAATAAAGGCTGCATACCACATCTATATATTTAATTCTCTTAGCCGGCATGCGTGCCCAAGATTTGGTGGTGGAACTCTCGCAAGAGTTCCTAGCATTGGGCGAGATTTTGGGGGGCAGGAATGGTGGCGGATGGTGGTGGTGGGCTGCAAAATGCCTGAGGAGGCGGCCTTGGCTGGCCGCCGGGAGGTAGCAGTTGATCAACCTGGCCTGGCTAGGCCAGGCCATCCTGGGTAAGGGAGAGGAGATGATGGTAGCAAAGCCTGGCCTGGTCACTGGGGTGAGAGGTGGCGGCGGGAAGGGGGGTGAGTGGGAAACAGGCGGCGGGACTTCCCTGTTCGCCGCCCGGGAGGAGGAATGGTGGAGGCAGGGCCCCTTTTGGCTATCCGGTAAGGAGGGCCTGTGGCGGTGGTGAGGTCCAACCAAAAATGGCTGCCCGGTGAGGTAAAATGCTCAGTGTGGGGGCAGGCAGTGTAAGTGGCCTACAGGCCTTAAATAGATAATGGATTCCTTCAGGGCTGATGAGGAGGGGACTCAATGGCTGGTTGAGCACCTCTAGGGCTTAGGGTAATTCCAGCACATCCTTGCCCTCTGAAACCCCCTGCTTCACCATAGGCCAATGATTTACTAGGGACAGACACCAGAATATATGGATAGTTCCTGATAAATAGGGACAGTTAGAGCATATGTAATTATTAAATGTTTGCAAAGAGAGTGGAGAGCTTTGAATGACAAATGTACCCTATTTGTTTTTATAACCTTTAGCATAGTACCATGTGCCTTCACAGACTGCACTCAATATAATGGTGCCATATATGGTGTTTTTCATTATCATTAATTATATTACCCACCACCAAGCTATTTAGGTTCCCATTTTGATGTATAAATCTCTTCAGCATTTTCTGTATTATAGGCCTGATTTATACCATGCAGCCATCTTTCTGTTGGCACTCACTCTATTATTTGCCCTCAAAGTTAACAGCAAATGTTTGGTTTCTTTATGGGAGCCCATATAAATGCTGATAGAAAGGCCAGCAAAGTACGAGTGTTGACATTCCCTACATCTATATATGGCTATTGTTAAAATTAACAACCTTTTTATTTATAATACCAATCCTAGATGGATATGTTTATTATCCACATTATCTGGGGTAATCTTTCTGTCCTTATTTCAACCTTGGCTGGCCATGTTTATATTAAGTTTTTATATCAAGGTAGTGCAGCTGCTTCGATTTCTTCATAATAGCAGCCCTCTGCCATAATCAAACCAGTATATGCTACACTGCAGAATGAATAAATCTGTTCTCAGAATAAAGTAATTTAAATGTAGGCTGGTTTTATATTTCTATAACTTATGGTCCTGATCCATTTCTGGTCTTGGGAAACAAGTTGCACATACTAACCATTAGTCCTAGATGGAGTCATGCATTTCTGTCTGCATCAAAAGATACATCCAGGCAATTCAATAGGCATCAGAGTGCAGATGGAGAGACATCTCAAGATGTCTCTGTTCATTGGCTAGGGAATTTTTAAAGGGGCTATAGCTCAGTGGTAGACCACATGCTTTATGTACAGAAGGTCCGAGTTTCCGTCTCCAGCATCTCCAAGTAGGACCTGGAAGGTCCCTGACCTCAGATTTTAGGAAGCTGATGCCAGTTAGTAGAGACAATATTGACGTAGGTAGACCAATGCTTGTTCAGGAGCTTCATACATATATGCATGCATTTGGAAGGCTGCATGTTTTCATCAGTTTTCCTCAGGGGATAAGATTATGCTCATAAACTGTTTTTGCCAATTATGATTATAAATATGATTTTATATTGTTCTGTAGTTTGTGATAATTTATTTTATGCCCCCAAACTTACATTTTATGCTGACTGAATTCATGGTGCACTATTTTGCAGCATAATGTAGAGCTTCTTATGGAAGGTTTGAGGTTTTCATGAAATCTGCAAGTACTGAGTACTTTCAACATACTGAGGTAGTAACAGTGAGGAAGAAAGGGCTATAAAGGACACTGAGAATTCAAACAGTGTGAGGTATACAGCATAGGAGTCAAGGGGAAGGCCAAAGGGAGGTTTAGCCCCCAATTAAGAGGCAGAATCATTGGTCCATGTGCTACCATGGACAAAATGTTCCATGGCAAAGCAACTCTTTATAATAAAGCCCATTGAACTTTCTGAGTGTCTCTCTCTCTATCTCTGTTTGCATGCCCAGATCCTACATGGTCACCATCTCCAAGAACCAACTCCGTTTGTGTATGATGTGACTTTGTGTCTTTCCCTCTGAGCATGTACAGAGTGCGAAACCAGGTATAGTTCACAACATATAATTTGGTGTTTTCCGCCCGGTTCATTTGGTGACACCATGGCTTTCTGGAAGCGTAAAGAGAAAGAGAGCAGATCCAAACCTGAATCCTGGGAGGGAAGTGAATTTAGTTGCGCCTTTCTAGGACCCAAGAAGGGGAAGTGGGAGGCAGCCTTAGAGGAATTTGGACCTTCACCCTTTCCAAATTTAGATTTTGTCAGGCGGAAACTTTCAGAACTTGAAGACTGTAAGGCTCTCTTTGAGGAATACTGTAGCCGGCAGTGTCCAGATAAAAAGGACAGAAAAGCAGCAGCAGTTACTATTCTCAGAGTTTTTCTACATGAGTAGTTAGAGAAAAAAGACCATAAAGATGGAATTTTTTTTTCCAAATCCAATTTTTATTAATTTTAACGATAGTAATATTATCATTCATTACAAATACGTACAAAAAAGGTGGACTTCCCGCTCACATTTCTTCGTGAATCATCAACTATAAAATTTACCCTTGCTATAATAATAATTCAAAACATAAATTCAAACCCTTACAAACATAATTAATCTAACCAACCTGTGATTTTTACTAAATTTCAAACCCTGCTGTCAAGTCCATAGTAGGAAAGTAATTCTTTAGATACAACAAGAATGGTTTCCAATCTTCTTTAAAACATTCCAAGTTTTGATCTCTTTATAGTGCTGTGAGTTTTGCCATCTCCACATATTCCAAAATTTTTATCAGCTAGTCTTCTTTTGAAGGCAGTTCACTGGTCTTCCATTTCTGTGCATATATAATTCTAGCTGCCGTAGAGGCATACATAAAAAATGTTAAATTAGTTGTAGAAATTGCACCTTGTGTTACTCCCAGCAGGAAGGATTCTGGCTTCTTAGGAAATGTCATTTTAAATATTTTCTTTAATTATAAAGATGGAAAAATTAGAACACTCATAGACAAAAATGAAGAGCTCCTTGCACAAGTTAAGAGTGCAACTCTAGACTTGGAGGCACGTATTGCTACTTTGGAAAGGGAGCGGGATGCTGCCCTAGAAAAAGTGCGCGTATGTGAAACCAAGGAAGCCATGGCTCTGAGACAATTAGAGGAGAATACAATCAGACTGGAGGACCATATTAGAAGTTTAGATTTCTCCAATCAGAGATTGGTTGAGGAAGTAGCACAGTTAGAAAAACAGAACATGGCCATTCCAGGATTAAAAGAGCTAGTAAAGGAACTCTCCCTGCCAAAACCCCAGCCAGTCAGGAAGGACAATCCTTGTGATTGTCACTCTCAAGTCCAGCAGCTAAAAAGACAACTAGAGCAGAAGATCCTACAGCATCACGGGAGCAGAGCCCGATCCCAGCTGGGAGCCTGTGGCAGCGATTGAGGGACCAGCCCGAGAACACACTGCCTCCCAGGGAGTGAATCCTGTAGCAGCGATTACTTCCTCAGTCACTACTAGGCTTGATGCGCAGGGGCAGCCAGAAGGAACCGCTGTCACGGTCAAGAACATGGACCTAGTTGAGGCTAGGGAGCTAGCCAAAACGATGGTTCCATTAGGCCCAGACACCATTGTTGAATGGATGGCGGGATTAGTTAGGCTCCAACACGATTTAAGATTAACCATAGAGGAAACACGGACTTTGCTGGTTTACAGGCCCAACTCATTTCTAAGTTCTCCCAAAACATAGCCATTGTTCAAGGCGTAGAGACCCTTGATACATGGGGAGCATGCCGGGACATGTGTGCCGTGGTACTTCCAGCTGGGGCTATGCAGGAACATGCAGTCACTGCCAAGCAAAGGAGGGGTGAATGCCCAACACAGTTCCTTTACAGAGCAGCAATGGGAAGATATCTGGCCGGTCTAGTGGCTGTGCCAGCAGGGGCAGGCACCCTTGCCCAGGCTGCTTGCACTGTGAGGGACCTAAAAGTTATGATCCGGGGACTCCTTCCATGGTACAAGGACAAGGTGGGCTTGCTAGGGGAACATGAGCCAGGCAATTTCAATGATCTGCTAGAGCTAGTTCAGCGTATTGTCAGCCAGCATGGCTTTGAACCAGCTCCTGAGGAAATTGAAAAGCCCAGTAAACACAAGGTAGCGGCAGTCACCACAGAAACAGCCCCCTTTAGTAATACAAATGTGTGGTTCCAGAGCAGAGCTTTAAACAGGAAGAGCAGAAAAAGTGGTCACAGAAGCCAGCATCCGAAAGGAGCCAGCTTTGGTGGGCACTGGAAGGGTTTGGAGAGGACATGTCCAAATGGGACCGAGTACAGACAGACAAGCTCAGGCACTGGGTTGAGGAACTGGTCGCACGCCCAGTCCAAGACTAAGCGCAGCAATTCCCTAGGAATGACCAGGAGAGAGAGCGAGCAGTGCAGGCTGTTAGAGACTCCACAGAGACAGGAAGCATTGGATTGCAAAAGAACTTTGAGAAGTTCATGATGGAAGTCCGAGCCAGACTAGAAGGACTGGAGAAAACTCAACAGGGAGGCCAGTGGGCTCCCTGGCAGGTTGCAGCGGTGGCCTCTGCTCCCAGCAGGCATCAGGAATTCCCACCACTGTCCCCTCCAGTCACCCAGCCAGTCCAGACTGTGCAATATCGTATTCAGGCCAGCCCAGTGTCTGGGACCATTTTTGTGCTAGCTCCCACTCCAACCCCAGTAGCCAGCATTGCCTACAGTCAGCCAGGAGGTAGTCCAGTCCAAGCTGCGTCCACCCTTGTGCCGCCACCACCCATCATTCAGCAACAATGAGGGGCCCCCGACACCAGGACTGCAGCTATGGACCAGCACAATAGCCAGAACCAGGATAGCTGGTGTCTCTTGGGGAAAGATTTAACCTGGGATTTTCACAGAAGTGGAATTTTAAAAACTGAAGTATTTTTATTTATTTATTTATTTATTTTTGCATTTATATACCGCCTTTCGTTAAAAAGATAACCCCAAGGCGGTTTACAAAAGTTAAAAACATACAATAAAAAGACAATAAAAACATCATGTTAAAAATATAAAAACATAAAAACAGGCATAAAAACAATACAACAAATACAACAAATAAAAAAACAAAGAAGCTGCAGTAGAAAACGATCATGTAAAAGCCTGGGTAAAAAGCCAAGTCTTTAAAAGCTTTCTAAAAGCCGTGATGGAGTCTGAGGAACGAATGGCCACTGGGAGAGCATTCCAGAGTCTGGGGGCAGCAACAGAGAAGGCCCTGTCCCGAGTGCACGACAGCCGGGCCTCCCTCATTGTCGGCACCCGGAGCAGGGCCCCCTCAGATGTCCTTGTCAAGCAGGCAGCAACCCGTGGGATCAGGCGGTCCCTCAGATACCCCGGGCCCAAACCGTTTAGGGCTTTAAAGGTCAAAACCAGCACCTTGAATTGGACCCGGAAACGAACCGGCAGCCAGTGCAGCTCTTTCAAAATGGGGGTGATATGTTCCCAACGGGCAGCTCCGGATAAAACCCTCGCTGCCGCGTTTTGCACTAGCTGCAGTTTCCGGATATTCTTCAAGGGCAGCCCCACGTAGAGCGCGTTACAGTAATCCAGCCGTGGGTAACCGTGGCCAGATCTGCCTTCTCGAGAAAGGGACGCAGCTGGCGCACCAGCCGAAGCCGTGCAAAGGCACCCCTGGCCACCGCCTCCACCTGAGCTTCCAAAAGCAGAGCCGGGTCCAGTAGTACCCCCAAGCTGCGTACTTGCTCCTTCAAGGGGAGTGCAACCCCATCCAGAACCGGTAAAATCTCCTCATCCCGATTGGCTCTCCTACTGACCAACAGTACCTCCGTCTTATCCGGATTCAATTTCAGTTTGTTAGCCCACATCCAACCCATCACGGCCTCCAGCCCCCGATTCAGGACATCCACCGCCTCCCTAGGATCAGATGACAAGGAGAGATAGAGCTGAGTGTCATCCACATATTGCTGACAACTCAGTCCAAATCTCCGGATGACCTCTCCCAGCAGCTTCATGTAGATGTTAAACAGCATGGGGGACAAGACCGATCCCTGCGGGACCCCACAGGCCAACAGCCACGGGGCTGAGCAGTAGTCCCCCAGCACCACCTTCTGAACCCTCCCCTCAAGAAAGGACCGAAACCACTGCAACGCAGTGCCTCCGATCCCCATACTCGAGAGGTGGCCCAGAAGGATACCATGGTCGATGGTATCGAACGCCACCGAGAGGTCCAGCAGAACCAACAGGGACGCACTCCCCCTGTCTAGTTCCCGGCGTAGGTCATCCACTAGGGCGACCAAGGCAGTCTCAGTCCCATACCCGGGGCGGAAGCCAGATTGAAAAGGGTCCAGATAATCCGTATCATCCAAGACCCTCTGCAGCTGGGACGCCACCACACGCTCCATCACCTTGCCCAAAAAGGGGAGGTTAGACACAGGTCTATAGTTGTCCAGGTTGGAGGGATCAAGGGAGGGCTTTTTTAATAGAGGTCTTACCACCGCCTCCTTAAGGCACGATGGCATCCTGCCCTCCCTTAATGAAGCATTAACGATCACCTCCAGCCATCTACCTGTCCCCTCCCTGGCAGCTTTTATTAGCCATGAAGGGCAAGGGTCAAGAGCGCACGAAGTCGCCCGCACACTGCCCAGGATCTTGTCCACATCCTCAGGCCGCAGCAACTGAAAAGAATCCAACACAACGGGACCAGATGGTACCAAAGGCACGTCTGCCGGAACTGCCAAAACTCTGGAGTCCAGGTCAGCACGGATGCAAGCGACTTTATCTGCAAAGCGACAGGCAAACCGATCACAAAGAGCTGTAGACGGCTCCTCCCCCATTGTCTGGGGGGATGTGTGGAGCAAGGTTTTCACCACACAAAACAGCTCTGTTTGTCTGCACTGAGCAGACGCAATGGAGGCGGAGAAAAAGCATTTCTTCGCCGCCCCCACCGCCACGGCGTAGTCCCTAAAATGGGCTCTAGCCCGTGTTCGGTCGGATTCGTGACGACTCTTCCTCCAGCGTCGCTCCAGCCGTCGCCCGAGTTGCTTCATCGCCCTAAGCTCCGAGGAAAACCAAGGAGCCGAACGGGCTCCATCAAGCCGGAGAGGGCGCTTGGGGGCAACCGTGTCAACAGCCCGGGCCATCTCTCCATTCCAGAGATCAACCAAGGCCTCGACAGGGTCACCAGCTCTGGACACTGGAAACTCCCCGAGGGCCGTCTGAAATCCAAGCGGATCCATAAGTCTCCGGGGGCGGACCATCTTAATCGGCCCACCACCCCTGCAGAGGGTAGATGGAGCAGTCAAACTAAACCCCACCAGGTGATGATCTGTCCATGACAAGGGAGTGGTCTCAAATTCCCCCACCTCCAGATCATTTATTTCCCGGTCGGCAAAAACCAGATCCAGAGTGTGTCCCGCCACGTGGGTAGGGCCCAATACCAATTGAGACAGGCCCATGGTTGCCATGGAGGCCATGAAATCCTGAGCCGCACCCACTAGGGGGGCCTCAGCGTGGACATTGAAATCCCCCAAAACAATAAGCCTGGGGGAACCCAAGGCCACCTCCGAGACCACCCCCGCCAGCTCAGGTAGGGAGACTGAAGTGCAGAGGGGTGGTCGGTACACCAGCAGAATCCCCAGCCTATCTCGGAGGCCCACCCTCAAGGACAAACACTCAAAATTCTGAGGTTGCCTGACCGGGCACCTGGAAATGGGAAGAGTCTCACAAAAGATGACTGCAACGCCTCCTCCCCGACCCTCGAGGCGGGGCTGCTGCACGATCTGGAAACCTGGAGGACAAAGCTGAGAGAGACCAACCCCGCCCAGCAGATCCAACCAGGTCTCCGTCACGCATACCAGGTCAGCACACTCATCCACAATCAGATCGTGGATGAGAGAAGTTTTTGTGTTAACTGACCTGGCATTCAGCAGCAGCACCCTAATCCTCTAAGGAGTGTTCCCAGAGCTCCCTAGTAGGGATGTGCACGGTCCGGAGAAGTCCGGACCGGCACCGAAGGGGGGCCTTGTTTTTAGGGCGGGGAGGGCTTGCTTAGCCCTCCCGCCTCCTTGCCCCCGCCAGCGCCCGTATTTAACATTATAGGGGCGCTGGAAACCAGCCGCCCCCCCCCGCCGCCGCCACCACCGCCGCCGCCGCGAAATCACTCTTAAAAACATCCAGCCCTCCCTCCCTCCCAGCTAGCTGCCCGCCCGCCCCCCCGCCCCCCCACCCACCCACCCAGTCGCTCACCCGGTCGGTAGATACTAAGCGAGAGGAGCTCCGGCACAGAGCTCCTCTCGCTAGGAAGGCCTCCGGGAGAATGGTGGCTTGCGCGCGCGCGCATGCGCGCGCCACAAACCACGCCGTTCTCCGGAGGCCCGGTCTACCCGCCGGGAAAGGGCCGGGTAGACCGGGCCTCCGATCGCTGGGTAGACCGGGCCTCCGGCGATCGGAGGCCCGGTCTACCCAGCGATCGGAGGCCCGGTCTACCCGGCCCTTTCCCGGCGGGTAGACCGGGCCTCCGGAGAACGACGTGGTTTGCGGCGCGCGCATGCGCGCGCGCGCAAGCCACCATTCTCCCGGAGGCCTTCCTAGCGAGAGGAGCTCTGTGCCGGAGCTCCTCTCGCTTAGTATCTACCGACCGGGTGAGCGACTGGGTGGGTGGGTGGGGGGGCGGGCGGGCAGCTAGCTGGGAGGGAGGGAGGGCTGGATGTTTTTAAGAGTGATTTCGCGGCGGCGGCGGTGGTGGCGGCGGCGGGGGGGGGCGGCTGGTTTCCAGCGCCCCTATAATGTTAAATACGGGCGCTGGCGGGGGCAAGGAGGCGGGAGGGCTAAGCAAGCCCTCCCCGCCCTTAAAGATATACCCCCCACCTGGACCCGAACCAGCCCAGTCCGAACCGGTCCGGCAGTTCGGCCATTCTTTGGAATGGCCGCCGGACCGGTTCGGGCACACCACTACTCCCTAGGGTCAGAGGATTGGGAGAAGGGCCAGAAAAAGGAACAGGCCTCAATTGCCTGGACCGATTTCCCATGTAACGGCCTGCCCAACTCCCACCGCCATACCTCCCTCTGCCCGCTACCCGTGATATTGCCGCCCCCACTCCAGACCCACTTTTTCGCTCCCCCAGGCACATCTCCCCAGAATAAACCACCACGGCTTCTTGGCTTAATAAAAAACCAAGACCAGACTTGCGTGATCTCCTGCTAGCTTCTTGATTGTGGGAAGACAGATCTTCAGGGCAGGAGGAAAAGATCTTCAGGGCCCCAGGCAGCTCACCCCACGGCTGAGAGCCCTTGTGCTCTCGCCCTTCGGCTCACGCCAAGAGGCTCACGCCCCTGGCCCAGCCTGAGCTTCAAAGCAGCAGAGTCAGCCCCATAGATTGAACACACCTGAAGAAAGGTAGGGCAGAAGCAGAAACACAGTCACTGCCAGCCCAGGATCTTCCCTCTTCCCTTCTTCAGGCCCTGGCCCAGCCTGAGCTTCAAAGCGGCAGAGTCAGCCCCATAGATTGAACACACCTGAAGAAAGGTAGGGCAGAAGCAGAAACACAGTCACTGCCAGCCCAAGATCTTCCCTCTTCCCTTTAGGTAGAGAAAGTAGGTGGAGAAATAAAGAGGGACTCATTAGTGGAGATAGTGCATCCCACTGTGCCAACACAGTGGCAGTATCCGGTTTCATGCCAAGCAGAGGTAGGAATCGCAGTTGTAATAGAGGAGCCTTTGAAACAGGGTGTGGCCAAGACTGATGGCAGTTCCGCCACACCAACACAGAGAGAGAAATTCATAGGAACTTGGAATGCCAGCCAAGTTGTCTCTGCCTTGATAGCAGAGGAGGATGAATTCTGGAAGAACCAGGGTCCCAAGTTGGTTTCCACAGAAGCAGGGGCAGAGGCAGCCACTGTTACTGAGGAATTGTCGCAGCAGAAAGTTGTTTCTGCTTTGCCAACAGAGGAATCTTGCAAAAATCAGGTTTCTGAGTTCAGTTCCGAGTTGAACTGTAGGCTGGCTTCTGCAGAGACAGAGGCAGCCGCTGCCACTGAGGACAGATTAGCTGAGTCTTGTGAGTGCACACAGCAGTTTGGTGAGGGGTGTGAGTCCCCATCTGACATACTGGCAGAAACCCAGAAGTTTGGAGAAGTCCAATTGGCCCCAGTCCAATCACAACAGGAAGTTGATGGATTGGTGAGAAATACAAAAGTACAGGTAAAACCTCTCTGGGACAGCACTAGCCAGATCACGCTTTGCCCAAGAGAGCTGTGTCAGAGAAATGAAATCACTAAATTAGCAGAGGAGGGAAACAAACCAGGAATATCCATTCCAGAGATTTTTGGAGGAAATAACTGTAGTGTAAATAAAAGACCCATTGATCCAGGAGGGGCTGAGTAAGGCACACTCCCCCTGCAGGACATTTGGGCACATTTTTGCAAAGCCAGAGATCACAGGAGCCAAATTAGTCCAACAGACACTAGGAGCACAAAAACCATGATCCCCTGGAGCAAGAGGGGGAACCTGGCATAGCAAATTCCCAAGCCAATATGTCAGCTCCAGCTGTTCTGGAGCAAGAGGGGGAAAACTGGCACAGCTCCAGCTGTTCCAGAGCCATCTAGACACCGGCATCCAAAGGGCAGATAAATTGATGACTTCAGATATCTGCACATTGCTTTTCTCTTCAGAGTTACTCCTCCTGAACTCTCTCTATTCCTATCCCCTCTATTCCTCTGCACCTTACCTGCTTGCTAGAGCTCCCCTACTCCCCTCTTTGTCCAGTCTGGTGAGAGGCCATGGCAGGCAAACAGAGAGAATGGACTGAGAAAAGACTGAGACTGAAGGAAGAATTGTTTTTAACCACCCTACGCCCAGTTCCTGATGGGATCTGTTCCTGATGAGACATGCTGATTTCATCCTGATGGATGCAAGGCACGCCAGCCCTAAAAAGTAGGCCACCCAATGGCACAGCTTGAAGATCCTCCTGAATTTCAGGAACCCTGCCCACTCTGCTGCTCCTATGCCACAGACTGAACCCCAAGACAGACTGCGCACCCCAATTGCAACGCTCCCTAGTTCCTGAAACCTGAAACCCCCACGACCTACACTGAACAATAGATGTCAGCAGAAACTATTGCTTGCCAATGCTTGCCAAGAGAAGAAGCCAAGAGGGGGAGAGACAGACAGAAATAGGTTATGTCTGACCAAGGCATTGTGCCTCGTTTGGGCACTCATTCTGTTGAATTCCCTCCCCAACCTGAACACTGAAGTCCTTTGCCACATGTATCTGTGCACATGCATTCATATTGTACACTCAGTCCTTGCAAAATCTATCTGTCTGCACATATTTACTTATGTTATACTTATGGGTTTAGCCTACATGCTAGAGTTCCTAGATGGGGTTTATAGGAATGTATAATTGATTGGGTGATTATGTGGTGGAGGGTATATTTGAATTGTTTGGTGGGTTGTTGGTGCCACAGTGATTTAAATGTATAAAAGCACTTGGCCTCTTGGATTGCAGGACTCCATCGGTGTGGACCCCTGTGATCTGGGACAGCCAAGGACAAAGGGCAATTGACAGACCTTTGTTGCTGTGGGTTCTGTGAGGTTGTAAAATCTGCCACATTTGAAGGCAAATGCTTGGCAAATTATTTGGCCATATAAAATGCTCTCTCTGACATGTGCTTGTGTGACTACAGCAAATGTAGCTGGGAGATGTACTCAAAAGAAACTGGACAATAGGGGCCGCACACCTCTGATCCACACTCTCGATCACAGCAGCAATATTGAGGTTATGTTTATTTTTTTTAACTATCTTTTTGTTTGTTTTGTTTTTAAAAGATGCAACTGCATCTGCTGGTGAATTTTTGAAAAGCCCTACTGGGTCAGCTACTGACAAGAAGCATGGACAGCTACTGAGACTGTCCCCTGCTGTCTTGTGAACATGCAATCAAGGAAAACAATCATTATGTATTGTCTGTCTCAAGTTTGCTTATCTTATAGATTTTGCCTTAAACAAAACTATGAGAAGAGGGGGAATATGTAATGTACCACTCAGAAGTTTGTGGAATATAGGCCTGGAATATAGGCCTGTGTCTGATTTCATTTTATATTAAGAAATGAAATCACAGCTGAACTCTGGGTGAACGACCTGCTCTGCCTCTGGGTGAACTGCCTGCTCTGCGAAGGGAGAGGCATTCCAGCATTGCATTGTGAACTGGATACTTAAGAAAACACAAAGGGCCGGGCCTGAGCTATATCAATATGCTAGAATGCAACTGACCACCAGATAATGTCTGTGGGAAAGGCCAGGGGCTGAACTCCTCTTTTCTGTTGCAAGAAATCTATGTTAATCATTGTCAATGATGGCTCTGCTATGCCCAAAGGGGATCATTCAGTTGCTGTCTATAGAAATTCCACCCTAGGAGAACACCTGTAGATTTAGTCTTTCTACTAACACTTGTTCCCCCCATTTACAGAAGATGAGATTCAGATTTCTCTGAATCTGGCCAATATCCTGAATAATTAAAAGACATTGTCCAGAAGGTAGCAGCAAGTTGTCACCTTTTTGAGGACCCAGGAAGAGATGAGATTTGAATAGATTCTTTGAATAGATCAAAGGAAAATATACTATAAAGAATGAGGCTACTAGACAGAAAGTCAGCAGTGCTTATGCCTACGGGCAGTCCTGCTCACACAAGCCATCCCAGAGTTTGCTGCTAAGCCGCAGGGCAACAAGTGGGAATTCTGTCCATGGACAGGAACTGTCTGTGACTTCTACTGCATAGTGAGAAGTCAAGACTAGCCATGGTGCTCTGGCTCTCAGCCGTGATCTGAGCAACTGCAAACACTCCTGTCTCCTGCAAAAGGCCTTGCTCCTTCCGCTGAAAGATCCTGCGCTCTCAAGTCTCTTCCTGGTAAATATGCTGCCTCTACAAGCCTGGAATTCCTTCATCCCTTCCCCTTCTCCTGCTCCCTTCCCCTCGTCCCCCTACTAATTCCTGAATCTCCCCTCAAAACATGCCAGCCCTCAGCCGTCCTCCCCCCCCTCTCTTTTCTGCCTGTATCTGAATTGTATTAGGCTTTAGGAAGATTTAATGCACACACATATGTTAGTTAGGCACACTACACTACACCTTGAATCAGAAACATGTTCTTAATGTGGATTATTTTGTCCTGATGAGCAACTCTGTATAATAAAGCCCATGGAACTTTCTGAGTGTCTCTCTATATATCTCTGTTTGCACGCCCAGATCCTACATGGTCACCATCTCCAAGAACCAACTCAGTTTGTGTATGATGTGACTTTGCCTCTTTCCCTCTGAGCATGTACAGAGTGCGAAACCAGGTATAGTTCACAACACAAACCAAGAACATCAACCTTTTACTCCCCCATAAAACTCATTAGCATAGCCTTGGCAAGTCACTTTCCCCAATCCAGCAAGGGATAAACCCTATTCACATGTTTTGTTCAGTGCAAGTACAGTATACACACATATAGCTCTGTACACAAATAGTTATTCACACATTATATTTAAGGAACATACAGTAGTACACTTCCTATCAATACTCTGCATTTGAGAGGGCCTGTTCACAATGTAATGTCTGAATAGGGCTATATATGTGCCCAGAAATGAGCTTCATCTATCAGAGGCTGAGTGCACAAAGGAGTATTGTTTATACAATCCTTTACCTAATCCAGATGTCAAGACAGGAGCCCTGCCTGGGAAGATGTAATGGTACCAATCACCTGTATAGGAGGAGGAGTAGGGGGCTGCATCTAGTTCCCTCCCACTCACCCTTTCTTGCCAAACCACTGATTGGCATGATTTTCTGTTGTTTTGCAAGACTATATGTGTGCAGCCTCAACGGTTATACACATTCAGAGTTGATTAAGGCTCACTGTTTTTTAGCCTAACCTACCTCAGCATGCTGTTGTGAGATCTAAATAGGATAACCTCATGGCTGCCTTCAGACATAGCATGAAACCTCTGGTAGATGAACCTGTGGTTAATCTTTGGAGTCGGGATCCATCCCACAGAAGATGCCCAGCTTCTGGGCAGAGGACCCCTCCCTCTTCCTGGTTTGCCTAAGCTGCATCCCAACAAGTTCCTCGCTGCTCTGATCACCAGACTGTGTGCAAGGTGTCTGGACATCAGTAGAGAGGCAGCCATTAGCTGTGATCTTTGAGGGGGCATTTCCGGAGTGATTGTGCCTTTTCATCATCAACCACCTGCCCTCGGCAGGGAAAGGGCATATAAGCCCTTTCTCTCACAGCACTTGCACCACCGCCCTCACAAGAGCACTGTAGCCATACAGTCTTGCGCAAGTACTGGTACCAGGGATGGAGAGGGGCACTAGTTTTATGTTACTCTGGGAAGGGCCCATGATGATTTCCTAGTGGGTAATCTGTATATGAGGGCTGGCAAAGGATCCTGGAGTTTGGTCTGCTGTGACAAAGGATGCTCTTGAACTCATACACACAGGCCAAGCAGCCCAGGAAGCTCCAACACACTCCTGCCCCTATGTTGGCTTGCCAGCTGGGGATTAGCCTTCTCATGAGATGGCCAGTCCAGGCGTGGCTCATGAACTCTCCTCCAGGGAGGCGGTGTGTGGCTTCTTTAAGGTAAATGGAGCCGTTGCCACCCAACAACCCCTGCGGTGGGGAATCGTCTCCGCCACTCACCTGGCCCCTGGCAGGGCTCACCTCCGCGGGAGCCAAGTGAGTGGCGGAGGTGATTCCCCGCCACGGGGGCTGCTGGGTGGCAACGGCTCCATTTACCTTAAAGAAGCCGCCCACCGCCCCCCCCCCCCGGAGGCGCGTTCATAAGAACATAAGAACAGCCCTGCTGGATCAAGCCCAAGGCCCATCTAGTCCAGCATCCTGTTTCACACAGTGGCCCACCAGATGCCGCTGGAAGCCACAGACAGGAGTTGAGGGCGTGCTCCTGCTGTTACTCCCCCGCAACTGGTACTCAGAGGCATCCTGCCTTTCAGGTTGGAGGTGGCCCACAGCCCTCCGACTAATACCCATTGATAGACCTCTCCTCCATGAAGTTATCCAAACCCCTCTTAAAACCATCCAGGTTGTTGGCTGACACCACATCCTGTGGCAGCGAGTTCCACAAGTGGATCACACGCTGTGTGAAACAATACTTCCTTTTGTTGGTCCTAGACCTCCTGGCAATCAATTTCATGGAGTGAGCCCTGTTTCTAGTGTTATATGAGAGGGAAAAGAATTTCTCTCTCTCCACTTTCTCCACGCCATGCATGATTTTATAGACCTCTATCATGTTTCCCCGCAGTTGTCTTTTTTCTAAACTAAAAAGCCCCAGGTGTTGTAGTCTTGCCTCATAAGAAAGGTGCTCTACGCCCCTGCTCATCTTGGTTGCCCTCTTCTGTACCTTTTCCAGTTCTACAATGTCCTTTTTAAGATGTGGTGATCAGAATTGTATGCAGTACTCCAAGTGTGGTTGCACCATAGTTTTGTATAAGGGCATTATAATATTAGCTGTTTTATTTTCAATCCCCTTCCTAATGATCCCTAGCATGGAATTGGCCTTTTTTACAGCTGCCGCACATTGAGTTGACACTTTCAACGAGCTGTCCACCATGACCCCAAGATCTCTCTCCTGGTCAGTCACTGACAGCTCAGATCCCATCAGCATATACTTGAAGTTGGGGTTTTTCATCCCAATATGCATCACTTTACACTTGCTAACACTGAACCGCATTTGCCATTTTTTTGCTCACTCCCCCAGTCTGGAGAGATCCTTTTGGAGCTCCTCACAATCCGTTTTGGATTTCACTACCCAGAAGAGTTTGGTGTCATCTGCAAATATGGCCACTTTGCTGCTCACCCCAACTTCTAGATCATTTATGAGTAAATTAAAAAGCACCGGTCTCAGTACAGATCCCTGGGGGACCCCACTTCTTACTTCCCTCCATTGTGAAAACTCTCCATTTATACCTGCTCTCTGTTTTTTGTCTTTCAACCAGTTAGCAATCCACACATGTACTTGTCCCCTTATCCCATGACCTCTAAGTTTCCTCAGGAGTCTTTGATGAGGTACTTTGTCAAAAGCTTTTTGGAAGTCCAGGTACACTATGTCAACTGGATCACCTTGATCCACACACTTGTTGACACTCTCAAAGAACTCCAAAAGGTTGGTGAGGCAAAATTTACCTTTGCGGAAGCCGCACCTGGGCCAGTCCAGTGGGGAGAACCAGAGGCTCCATGAACTTTGAGTCTCTGTTGGACTGTTCTCTCATGAGATAGCCCATCCAACTATAGGGACCACATGGATGCGGGGCTCCTGGTATCTCTGGTTAATAATTGAACTTGTACTCAGTACCTCCCCCTTCCCACTCAACCCTAGGGGACACAATTTCGAACCTTTGGCACTTGTGCATGTGTGTGTGTGTGCGTGTGCGTGCATGTGTATCTCCCCCCCCATATGCCTGTTGAAAAGTATTATTATTATTTTAAAGCTCTTTTGATAATGGTGGTGGTTATCTATTAAAATGACAGAGCATTGCAGACTGAGATAATGCACTGCGAGCAAATGGGCTAGGCCTTTTTGGGGAGAACCAGGAAGAGTGAAAATGGTTGGTGGAGAATCACCTAAATAGTGTAAAATAGAATTAAATTCATGGCTACTGACAAGACAACATCTGTCTTTGTTTGTGACTGCTCATAAAATGTAAAGCACTAGTTCCACACAGGCGCGGGACTGATGAGAGCAAAAAGATTGCTGATGAAGCGGAACAGAAGGCAGCAAACCCAATTTCTAGCATGATTTCTGAGAGGTGCAGCTGTTATTATCAACATGGTATAAAATTGCTCTTTTTGTTTCCTATCACTCACTCCACAAGAGGCATGCACACTGAGTCGGCACTCTCAGGAAAACAGTGATCTGATTGATTAAAGGGAACCACCACAATCTGTCTCTTGTAGGCATACTCTATGCATGGATATTTGAATAACATTTTGTTTGTTTGTTTGTTTGTTTGTTTGTTCAGTTTTTATACTGCCTTTCATTAAAACAATCTCAAGGTGGTTTACAAAACATTTAAAACAATATAAAACTATAAAAATTACACAATAAAATAAAAACACAAATCCAATCAAAAGTTTTAAAAAACATACAAAATATAACCATAAAATACAAAGCAGCAGAAACAAAAAACATTTATCTAAAAGCCTGGATAAAAAGCCAAGAATTTACTTGCCATCTAAAAGCCATGATGGAGACTGAGGAGTGGATGCCCACCGGGAGAGCATTCCAAAGTCTGGGGGCAATAACTGAGAAGGTCGTGTCCTGCGTGCACAACTGCCGAGCCTCTCTCATTGTCAGAACACGGAGCAGACCCCACTCCCATGACCTTGTCAAATGGGCAGGAATGCTCAGGAGCAAATGGTCCCTTGGGTATCCAGGGCCCAAACAATTGAGGGCTTTAAAAACCAGCACCTTGAATTAGGCCGAGAAACAAATTAACATTAATGTAGATCTTAAACAGCATGGGGGACAAAACCGAACCCTGTGGGACCCCTCAAGCCAATGGCCAAGAAGCTGAGCAGGATTCCTCCAGCATCATCTTCTGAATTCTCTCTCTCTCTCTCTCTCTCTCTCTCTCTCTCTCTCTCTCTCTCTCTCTCTCTCTTTCACACACACACACACACACACACACACACACACACACACACACACACACACACACAGAGAAAGGATCGAAGCCATTCCAAAGCAGTGCCTCCAATGCCCATGCTCAAGAGGTGGTCCAGAAGGATACTATGGTTGATGCACCACTGAGATGTCCAGCAGAACCAACAGGGATGCACTCCCCTTGCCTAGCTCCCAGCATAGGTCATCCCCTAGAGTTTCAGTCCCATATCCAGGACAGAAGCCAGATTGAAAAGGGTCTAGATAATCCATGTCATCCCAAACCCTCTGCCGCTGAGTTGCCACTACATGCTCTATCACTTTGCCCCCAAAGGGAAGGTTAGAAACAGGTCTATAGTTGTCCAGATCGAAGGGATCGAGGGAGGGCTTTTTCAATAATTGTTTTATCATCACCTCCTTGAGGCCTGGTGGTATCTTGCCTTCCCTTAATGCATTGATTATAGCCTCCAACCATCTGCCTGTACCCTCCCTGGCAGTTTTTATTATCTTTGAGGGGCAATGGGCAAGAGCGCACTGCCCAGGATCTTGTCCAAATCCTCAAGCTGCACTAACCAAAAATAATCCAACATAATAGGACCAGATGGTACCTGAGGCATGTCTGCTGGAACCCTGCCAAACCCTGGAGTCCAGATCAGCATGGATGTGAATGACATTATCTGCAAAGTGACATGCAAACTGATCACAATGGTCTGTAGAGGGTTCCACCCCCATTACCTGGGGGGATAGTGTGGAGCAATGCCTTTGATACAGGGAATAGCTCCACTGGTCTGCACTGAGCAGATGCAATGGAGGTGGAGAGAAAGCATTTCTTCACCACCTGCACTGCCAAGGAGTAGTCCCTAAAATAGGCTCAAGCCTGTTTGGTCAGATTCATCATGAATCTTCCTCCGGTGTTGTTCCAGGCATCATCTGGGTTGTTTCATTGTTCTAAGCTCCAAGGAAAAGGAAAAGCTAAACAGGCTCCACCAAGCTGGAAAAGACATTTAGGAGTGGCCAGGGGCATATCTAGGGTGGAGCAGGCAGGGCCCGTGCCCTGGGCACCACTTGAAGGGGGAGCCATATCGTAAAATTATTTTTTTAAAAAAATTGGCTGCCGAAAACAAAATGGCCACTGCACATGCTCAAATGGCCTCTATGAGGCCCTAGGCCAGGCCTCGCAGAGGCCATTTGAGCATGTGTGGTGGCCATTTTGTTTTCAGCAGAATTTTTTTAAAAATATATATATTTTTAAAAATGGCCACCACACATGCTCAAATGATCCCTGTGAGGCCCTAGAGGCCAGTGGGGGGAGGAGGAACCTTTGCAGACCCCCCATGGCCTTTAGGAAGCCCCTCAAAGGGGCTACAGGTAAAGTTTTTTTTTAAAAAAAATAATATAAGTCACTGTACAAATATTCAGTTTAGCACTATGTACAGAGAATCAGGTTTGTGAATACTGAGCTGAAGCTTATGAGCTAGGATTGTATTCATTTGCTCTTACTTTGTTTCTTGTGAGAAGTGAGTTAAATGTGATATCTTAATAATATGGCTATTAATGGTGAGTTTCTCTTTGAATCAGTGTGAAATACTTAGTATTAAGACCCACTAGGAGTTTCTTGCTCTCTCTCTCTCATTTTAACTGTCTTTCTGAAATACTAAAATACTAGTGGGCCCGGGCACAGAGCATCTGTGCCTCAAGCGGGCCCGCCGCCGCCGCCTCTGGCCTCCCCACGGCCAGGCCAGGCCGGGCCCACCGCCGCCACCGCCTCTGGCCTCCCCGCGCCCGGCCCGCCGCCGCCACCGCCGGCCTCCCCGCGCCCGGGCCCGCTGCCGCCACCACCGCCGGCCTCCCCGCAGCCGGGCCTGCTGCCGCCGCCTCTGGCCTCCCCGCAGCTGGGCCGGGCCCGCCGCTGCCGCATGGCCTGCTGCCTTGCCTCCGCTGCCGGGCCGGGCCCGCAAGCCGCCGGCTCGGCTCCGCCTGGGCCCGCTGCCGCCTCGCCCGGCCGGGCCCGCCACCTCGGCTCCGCGGCCACCATGGCCGCCCACACTCCTGGCCCGCTGGTTCTCCTGGGTTGTGCCGCCAGGACCAATCAGGCGCCCCTGCAGCCCAGCCAATCAGCTGGGCTGCTGGGACGCATTTCTCCTGGGCACACCCAGGAGAAATATATATATAGATATTCCAAGCAGTAACACAGTTTACTCTGCATATCCTTTAATTATTTTCAGAGTATCTGGGAAAAGTCAAATTCTCTATTTATTTTTAAAACTTATTTAATAGTGATGCTACAATGCATAGTAGAGAATTAGACAGGCACCACCGTTTAGTTTTCCAAGTACATCTCCACATAGTATTTGGGTATTTCATGAGCCCCAGCATACTGAAAATTGTAGTTTCCCAGCATTTTTTGGTCTGGCTACAACCACTGCTAATTAGTTTTTGAAATATTAAAAGATTAATGAGCTTGACTTGTATTTTTGAGCTGATATTATGGTAAAGTTATCTGAAAGATGCGTGTCAGATGTTTGGACGGGGCGCAATTTCAGTGCTTGCCCTAGGCGCTATTTTCCCTAGATACGCCTCTGGGAGCAGCTGTGTCCATAGCCTGGACTGTCTCCATGTTCCAGAGATTGTCCATGGCCTTGACAGGACCTTGACAGAGTTGCCAGCTCTGTACACTGGAAACTCCCTGAGGGCCATCTGAAAACTGAGAGGATCCATAAGCCTTGGGGAGCAGACCATTCTATTAGACCCACAACCTATGTAGAGGGTAGATGGAGCAGTCAAACTAAACCCCACTAGATGATGACTAGATGATGATCATGACAAGCGAGTTATCTCCAAGTCCCCAGCTCCAGATCATTTGTTCCTTGGTCAGCAAAAACCAGATCCAGAGTATGTCCTGCCATGTGGGTAGGGCCTGAGATGAACTGATATAGGCCCATGGTTGCCATGGAGGCCATGAAATCATCTAGTCATCTGAGGCCCCCCCTTCTAGTCGCTCCTATGCCTCAGCATAGATATTGAAGTCTATGCCTCAGCATAGATATTGAAGTCCCCCAAGACCATCAACTTGGGGGTATCCAAAGCCACCTCCAAGACCACCCTCACCACTGCAGGTAGGGATACTGAAATCTCAGTGGCCCACCCTCAAGGGCAAACATACCAAACTTTGAGATTGCCTAATCGGGCACCTGGAAAGGGGAAAGGTGTCACGACAGATTACTGCAACACTCCCTCCCTAACCCTTAAGGTGAGGCTGTTGCAGGATCAGGAAACTTTTAGGACAAAGCTGAGAAGGACTGACTAACCCCACCTTGCTCATCCAACCAGGTCTCTTTCACACATACCAGGTTAGCATGCTCATCCACAATCAAATTGTGGATGGGAGATATTTTACTGTAGTATTTACCAACCTGGCATTCAACAGCAGCACCCTGATCATAGAGGGAGTGTTCCCAGATCTCCCTGGGGCTGTAGGTTTGGGAGGAATGCCAGGAAAAGGAACAGGCTTTAATAGTCTGGAGTGTTTCTCCCTGTAACGGCCTGCCAAACTCCCACTGCCATCTCTCTCTCTGCCTGCTAACTGTGAAATCACTGCCCACAGACCATCCCTACTCTTCTGCTCTCCCAGACACATCTCTCCAGGCCAAACACACCCAGCTCCTCTGTTTCAATAAAACCAGGCCCACAACTTCCTGTCATGCAGCTCTATCTTGATGACTCCTTGGTGAAAACAAGGGATGTTCCATTTGTCTTCTGAGGGCCCAGTCTGCTCCCCTCAAGGCTGAGAGCCTTGTGCTGTTATTAACATTGAGTAGCAGCGGGGCAGTTAACACAGACTAGTGACATAACCACACAGTTTTTCATCTGTAAGAAATACATGCTGCCGTTAGGCATTTGGATCCACAACCAGCTCAGTGTACTATCTGGACAACAGGTAAAGTCCCCTGATAACTGAGCAAAGAGGCGCCTTTTTAAAAATGGAGATGCTCTTTATTTAGCAGGGGGAGAACTGGCCCTATCCATCCTCAGCACCGCATCCCTGCAGTGGCTGTTGCTGCTGGTGTCTATCTTATGTTTCTTTTTAAAATTGTGAGTCCTTTGGGGGTAGGGAGCCATTTATTTATTTATTTATTTATTTATTTATATTGATGTAAACTACTTTGGGAACTTTTGTTGAAAAGCGGTCTATAACTATCCATCATATTCATATTAGTAAAGCCTCAGTAGCCAATCACACTATGGCTTATGTACCAAGGTTTGAAAGCCCAAGCGGGGAAATGGATCTCCTTCTCCAGTCTTGAGGTCTCCATCACCTGCCTCATGATGGTCCTGTGATGGAGGAAGGCCAGATGGACCCGAATAGCTGTTTTCAGATCTGTATTCATTCAAATCCTGTTCCTAGATGCATGCCAGGTTTTAAGACTGAATAGTAGATTTGTCTTTTATGTAGCCTTCTGCTCTAGAGGGCAGTTTGTCCGTGCTTCTCTCTGTTGTTGCACTTTGTGTCAGTTACTATCTAGCTTTGTTTTATTGCTTAGTTTAGGGCCAGACTAAGTGATGTGATGACTTTTATCACATCATTAATTCTAGTATGCTTATTTGTATGTTTGTAAATAGCAAATGTGAGGAGCCTGATTCAGATTGGGACCATGGTGGGGGAGGGGGCTTTAACCCTACCCCCCACCACAGACATGATCTGGATAGGCCTCATTGTGTGTGCAATTTGCCCTCGGGGTGGGGGAGAGCTTTCATTTGAGCCAATCCAAGGCAAATAGCACACGAGGCAGCGCTGAACCAAATCAGGATCACAATTAACCCTCTTACCCCACATACACACCAGAGTTCTAATCCAGATCAACCCTGGGTGAGCTATTTTCAGAGGGGGAAAACACACAGACGTGCATGCCAGGGCCAATGACATGGTTCAAGTCATGTTTAGTTGGGCCTCTATTGAGTGATGTTGGCTTGTGTTGAGGTCCCTTTTGTGACCAAAGGTCAGATGATGTTAATACATAAATAAAGTGGGTTTATGAGTCAGCCAGTAGGATCCCATTCTCCTTGTACTCTGCATGGCAGAGTGACTTTGATAGAAAAGGCTGTGCAGAATCACACCGAGGGGAGCCTGAAGCCAGTTGAGAAGCAGTTAGATTTAATGTCTTAATAATTAGTAATAACAACAATGGCATATACATTTCAAAGCTGATCAACCTCCGTAACATTAGCAGACAGATTTGGGTCTATTATCTCTTTCTCTCACATGGCACCAGGGACATTACTTTTTCTTTTCCCATTGTCTTGATACACTCACCAGTGTCTGTCAATTAATATGCACTGAAAAGCTTAATAATAAATCAGAAGGTGTTTTAGCAGCGGTAGCCATTTCTATCTGCTCCATACACTCTGTGTTGTGAGTATGCTCTGGTGCTTACCATAGCAACCTCCAGGCAAATCAATTACTGAACTCAAACTTGGAAAGAAGTAATACCATTATTCAGAAATGATTATCAAACACTGCACATTCTTGTTTTAAAGGCTGTAATTATTCAGATACTTAATACTGCAATCTCATGCCCATTAAATAATGCAGCGGGAGCCTTTTGGTTTGCATTTTCTTTTCTAAGGAAAAATCTGAATTTTTAAGGATTTGATCAGGTCTGTCATTTTAAAAGCGTAAAGCAAATTAATATTCAGAATTCTATTAGTGAAATGGTACTTCAAAGGGTGGTAGCCTATTATCCAATTGAGATTAGGCAGTGCATGGTTATTACATGCCTTCTCCCCAAACCATTCAGAAAATGAGACACACACAAAAGCGAAGAGAAGAGATTTATTCTCTAGTATCTCCAGGTAGGGCTGGGAAAGATCCCTGTCTGAAAGGGATAGTTGCCCCACTGAGAAGGATAGACCAGTAGTCTTAACTCAGTATATATCAGATGCATATACAGGTGAAACTCGGAAAATTAGAATATTGTGCAAAAGTCCATTAATTTCAGTAATGCAAATTAAAAGGTGAAACTGATATATGAAACAGACGCATTACATGCAAAGCGAGATAAGTCAAGCCTTAATTTGTTATAATTGTGATGATCATGGCGTACAGCTCATGAAAACGCCAAATCCACAATCCCAGAAAATTAGAATATTACATGGAACCAAGAAGACAAGGATTGTAGAATAGAACAATATCGGACCTCTGAAAAGTATACAGTATACTGTGCTTGATTGGCCAGCAAACTCGCCTGACCTGACCCCATAGAGAATCTATGGGGCATTGCCAAGAGAAGGGTGAGAGACATGAGACCAAACAATGCAGAAGAGCTGAAGGCCGCTAATGAAGCATCCTGGTCTTCCATAACACCTCATCAGTGCCACAGGCTGATAGCATCCATGCCACGCCGCATTGAGGCAGTAATTGCTGCAAAAGGGGCCCAAACCAAGTACTGAATACATATGCATGCTTATACTTTTCGGAGGTCCGATATTGTTCTATTCTACAATCCCTGTCTTCTTGGTTCCATGTAATATTCTAATTTTCTGGGATTGTGGATTTGGGGTTTTCATGAGCTGTACGCCATGATCATCACAATTATAACAAATTAAGGCTTGACTTATCTCGCTTTGCATGTAATGCGTCTGTCTCATATATCAGTTTCACCTTTTAATTTGCATTACTGAAATTAATGGACTTTTGCACAATATTCTAATTTTCCGAGTTTCACCTGTATTCAGGATCAAGTAGGGATATGGAGGAATCATCTGAGGAAATTCCCAGGTGGCTTCTTCTTTGGAGGATCACTGAAATTCCTCTTTGATTTTCATTTTCTCTTTGAAGGAGCCATGAAACACTGGTTGAATTCCACTTGAGAAAAAATGTCAGTTTCATCACTAGAATCAAAGAATTTGACATTCCTTTCGAGGCTCATTTAGTTCCTGTTAACCTTCCACAGTGATACAAGTCCTCTCTGGGGTTGAGCTGTAATTCAGCACATGGGTTCAAAGAACCTCTGCACCCCCTGTCTCCAGGGCCGTGGAGTGCCTTTTTAGGGCCGCTGACTCACCTCAGCTCACTTCCTTTCCCCTTCCCTCCTCTCCCCTCCTTTGCCTGGGGATGACGGTGGACAATTTCATTTACCTGGCTGCAAATTTAGCTGCTGCCAGTATCTTGAACTCAGAGCAGGAAGAGGCTCCCAATCCAGCATCCAGCAGGGAGGCTGCACCGCCACACCCCTCCCATTGCTCAGTTGATCTCCGTGCATGTGCAGAGGCCATTTGAGGGGTTAGTACTGCTAACTATGTTTCCTGCCAGTTAATAGAAATTCCCCACCCTCGCCATTCCCCCAAGTGGCATTTCTGAAGAGAGGGAGTGCCCTCGCCACCAAGGTAGGGAGTGCACCACCACTGGTGGATGGGCACCCATCAGAACATGGGCCGCTTATGCCCTCCCTACACCACACGTCCTCTTGCTCTCCCCTGCCTAGATACTTAATGTGATATGAATATTATAGACTGCTTAACTTTACCAGTGCAAAACTGTTTAATGCCTGGCTTTAACAATTGCCTTTCTCCTTCCTCTACTACACGGCATCACACTGTGTGGAAGATACTGGTCTTCCTCTTTAAAATTCCAATGAAGAAAGAGGAGACCAATTTTCAATGTAGATTAATTCATCCCTTGTGATAATGATCAATTCAAAAATATGAATTTCATGATTAATAAGTTAAAGCTTTGCTCTGAAACCCTTTTGAAGCCAGGGAAGAGCTTTTTAAAATGTATCCATTTTAAAAAGTGACTTTGCTGCCAATAATCATAATTCAGATGCTAATCAGAGTGGGAGGTGTCTGTATCTCTCTTAAACATGTTTTGTCAAAATCTTTTTTGTGCAATCAAGCACCTGAAATGTTTGTTTTAAAGTTTTCATTTTATTCTATTCAGTTCCCCTCTATTCCCTTTGCTCTTCTACTACTGAGATGATTGCAACTGTCAGGAAGTTGTATTAGCTGTACCTTTCCTATGCCTAATCAAGCTCAAGTAAAGATAAATCCTAGTCTAATTTCCATCATGCTTTTCCTGATTATTCAGAATGATTTGCAAGGTGTAGGGATCATCTTTGTACTTTTAGGCAAGTATGTGGATGTGCTCACCCCAATATCCAAATTGTGAATATATTAGATTAATTTAAATGAGAAAAATAGCAGATGTGAGTTCCTCTTTGGGGCATTCATTTTATGCCAGACTTTCTAAGCCATTCTAAATTGATAACAATATTTGGTTGAATATAAATGATCATTTTTCAAGAGATAATATGCATATAACCACTTCATATACTTAATGGATACAAATGGCCATTATTGCCATGATTCTGCCACTTGTTTATTTTATCTATTTATATATAAAACTGCCACAAATGCCCGTCTCTGGGCAGTTCACAGCAAAATACACTTGATGGACGGTCAAATGCTTCTTGCTGCTTGGCACTGTATTACAGAGAACTTCACGTGAGCTCTCCCACCTGTGGGTATCTTGACTGTCTGTATCATCTTGTCAAATGGTAAGGAGAATTTACTGTACAACAGTGTATTACCCGGGACAATCAAGCTATCCTGCTGTGGGAAAGCTCATCCTGACCCTGAAGTCTGGGCTGATCTTAGGGTCAGCTGAATCAGATGGCTGCTAGGGGCAATGGGAGGGTAGCTGTAGCAGTGTCCTCCCAAAAGGTGAAGCCATCTTGGCAAGGGGAAAGAAAGGAGGAGGGGGGGCTGACATTGGAATGGGGGGGTGCTACAGTAGGGGAGGAATGGCAGTCCAACCCCTATTGGTGTAGGGGCAGAATGGCAGTTCAGTCCCCAAATAGCACAGCAAAACCAATGTGGTGGGAAAGCAGCAAAGCAAGAGGTCTTGAGACGGTTCTTTAGTATCGAAGAACTACAAGGATTTATTTAAAGAAGAGGTTACAAACGAATGCGGAAAAGCCTGCAGCTTAGTTTTAGTTGCTGCTCATAGCTAAAGAGAGAGACCAAACAAACAGCCATCTCTGGAGAGACAGAATGAAGACTGACACTGGAAGAACAAAGAGGGGAGGAGTCCGACACTTTTATCCATGACCCTAAACCCCTCCCAGTCACTATGAGACATTGCAGCTGAGAAATGATGCTGCCAGGGTCCTAGCTCCCACAAATGAAAAGACCACGTGAAAAGAAGAAAAATACATATTAGAACATATTAAACTTGTTCAAAAATGGATTTTATGGAATAAAAATGGATTTTATTCCAGTATCCAAAGAATAAAAGTCCATAATTAGGTGGAAAAATCCATCCGTTGTTGGAGGAGAGTTGAAAGCAGTGAAGTCCATCACAAATATGCCATGAATATTTGCCATGATTATTCTTTGGATACTGGAATACTCATCAATATTTATGTATAACTTTAATATAGTTTTTGCATTATTATTGTTTATACTCTCATATATATATTTGTTTATAGTTATTTATCTTGTATTTATGTTTCTTATATTTATAGTAAGTGTATTGATAGTCTATATTATTCTTTGTGACTTAGAATTCATAAAATCCATTTTGAGCACGTTTAATATGTTTTATCAGTTTTCCACTGTATTTTTCTTTTCTTCACATAGTCTATTCATTTGCGATAGGGTACTAGCTCCAACAATTAGCAGAGTAAAGCCAGTATGGTGAGAACCCAACCAAGCAGGACGTCTGCAGACAGTTATTTAAGTTTGAAGAACAACAAGAAGGATTTATTTAGAAGTTACAAACAAATATGAAAGCCTGGAGCCTCTTCTAGCTAAGCTCATGGCAGAAGGGAGGGAGAGAGACTACCCAACTGCCATCTCTGGGAGAGACTAATGAGAGACTATAAACCCTGGGAGCACAAAGAGGGGAGGGGTCCTGCACTCTCGGAGGCTATTCCCACAAGCACTGGAAAGCGGACTGAGCTCCAGCCCACTTTCCAGTACCCATGGGAACCACCCGGCTCACGAGCTAGCTCCCAAGGCGGCTAGCCCGTCTAAAACACCTTAAATGAGGTTAATGGAGCGGGTGCGAAAACTAGCAGGAATGGCGAGTTTAGCCTGCCTAAAA